>NC_081409.1:250708024-251365480 GCF_030272615.1 Cryptomeria japonica | reverse complement strand
TACAATGAGACTCCAAGCGAACAAACAATGATGCTTCGCTAAAAAGCAAGTGTGAGAGCTCGACCTAACCCTAAGAGTACTACCTAAGTTCTAAAACATATGATGCTATTAAATTTGCAAGGTTATAAGACTGATCTCGATTGTGACTATAGGAGTTACACACTTGATTTCTTTCATGGGTATGTATCGTTCCAAGTTGTTTGACAAGTGATGATCATCATATACTACCACTATCATGCATACAACAAAATTTAATTTCTTTAGGTGACAGGCATTGTGTAACAACATGGGAACTCTCGCATACCCACCACTATCATTCTATAGGACATCATCTATGTTACTCTCCCTCTTTCTCTTCCTACTTGTTGTTTTCTTCTGAAAAACATATTGCAGGTAGAGAGAGAGGGAGAGAGAGGGAGAGAGAGAGAGATGGGGGAGGGAAGGTAGAGAGAGGGAGAGAGGTAGAGGGAGGGAGAGGGAGAGAGAAGAGGGGGGGTGGGAGAGAAGAAGGGGTATGGAAGAAGGGAGAGAGAGAGAGAGAGAGAGAGAGAAGGGAAGGTAGAGAGAGGGAGAGAGGTAGAGGGAGGGAGAGGGAAAGAGAGAGAGGGAGAAGGGGAGAGTATGGGGAGGGAAAGAGGAGGGGTCTTAAGGGTCACAGGATACCATATGACCTCTTAGGAAACAATACGACCTCTAATGATACCTAAGGGGTCATATGGTGGGCTAATAAAATGACATATTAAATTTTAAAGTTATGAATAGAACATCATACAATGAGACTCCAAGTGAACAAACAACGAGGCTTCACTAAAAGCAAGTGTAAGAGCTTAACCTAATCCTAAGAGTACTACCTAAGTTCTAAACATATGATGCTATTAAATTTGCAAGGTTATAAGACTAATCTCGATTATGACTATAGGAATTACACACTTGATTTCTTTCATGGGTATGTACCGTTCCAAGTTGGTTGACAAGTGATGATCATCATATACTACCACTACCATGCATAAAACAAACTTTAATTTATTTAGGTGACAGACGTTGTGTAACAACATGGGAACTCTTGCATACCCACCACTATCATTCTTCAGGACATCATCGGTGTTACTCTCCCTCTTTCTCTTCCTACCTATTGTTTTCTTTTGAAAAACATATTGCTGGTACTCTGACTCATCATGTTGCTTTGTTGACACTATTTTCGACATCTTCTCTGCTCATTAAAAACACATTCAAGAAGAATATTGCTACAGGTTTCCTTGTTTGTCACGGTAATACACCTATGGTTTAATTTCAGACCCTATTCCTCCTATTCAATATACACACAAAAATCCATCAGTCAATTTTTTTAGGAGAGGATACATGATAAAAATCAAAGAGGAAGTTGCAGACAAGAAATAAATTCACTTACTTCTATAGAAGTGTAGACACAGTTGCAGTGGGGTATGGAGGGAGAGAAGAAGAGAAAGAGGGATAGAGAGAGAGAGAGAAACCTTGTATGCATTTGAGAGGGAGAGACGATACACTTACATGTGTATATAAATGTTTAATATATTATATATACATAAATTATATGTATATAAACATATTATATATACAATGTCATATTATACACATATTATATATTACATATATTATATGTATATACACATATTATACATAGAATATCATATTATACAATAGCGTGTACGCGCTATTTATAGTAAAGGTAGTGCATACGTGTTGTTTATAGGGAAACAAGTGCGTAAGCGCTGCTTACACTATAAGTACCCCATACACGCTTTTTAAACCATAAGTACCCCGTACATGCTTTTGACTGTTTAGGCTTGGAAATAGGCCTGGATGACAAAGCTACGGATAGGAAGTTTGATTTCACTCCATTTCTCTCATTTTTGACGTGTTTTATTTTATCAACTTGGTTTATCGACTTTGTCATCATCAGGTTTACACTTCATAAAGTGGGTATTTCTAAAATTGCCACCATATTTTCACCCATCTTCTGAGCTTTCTTACCATATAATTTGTTTTCAATTTGAACAACAATAACATATTATTATTGAATTTCTTTTACTAGTGTCTCCATAGTTCTCACAGACATAGGTGCACCATTTTTTGAATAACTTTTTATATACTTATCCAAATTTTAAAAACTTTATATATTATTGTAGTGCACTTTATTCTTTACAATTTAAAAAAAATAAATTATTTTCTATTTGTTTAGTGCAACTTATGCTTCGCGCACGAATAGGTACTGAAGTTTCAGGATGTGCTTGATTGGAAAAATCATAAAAAAAAAATACTCAACAAAAAATTACAAAAAAATACACATCTTCTAGTTCTCACTCTTAACTATCTTTGTACCAAGGATTTGTCAAAATACTAAATATAACTATGACTTTTTTGATGTGCACGTCAGACACTATGTTATGTTTTTCAGAAAAAAGCAGGGTCAGTTTTTCATATGCGAAGGATCTGACCCCCTTAATCTTATCCAATTTTGAAAAAGTTTAGTAGTTTGGAAACTATATTCAGAGTACCACAATATTTGTTGTTTTATTATCTTCATATCTTGAGTGGACGACTTTCAAATTTTGCCTCCAAGTTCAAGTTCACCTAATTTCAGAAAAAAAAAGTGTCCACTTATACCCCCCTTTTTGACTACCATCTTTGTGCACTTACCCATAATCCCTATAAAAGACCAACATATTGCACATATAAAATTAACATAAATACAAAAATGACCTCAAATGATGTTGATGACTCTTGAATTTGGCTTTGATCAATGCCATGAGAAAAACCTATCCTAATAGTCATGTCAACATACAAAAATATATAATAAAATTATATATTGAACATATGTGTTTGATCTAATACTAAATTCAACTTGAAAAAATTCCCAAGTATAGTTATTTTTAAACTAATGCACATATTAGATGGCTCATGGTCAATTCTTGATGATATAGGATAGGAGCTGCACTGGCAACACCCTCTAGTCAGCCGCATGACCTGGGCCCTAGAGCAACAAAAAATCAATATATTCAACAAGATATATTTAATTTATTAAATTTTTAAGTATCAAAATTAAAATGATAATTTAAATAGTTCAATACATAAATAGTGATTAATACCCCAAAAGGTGTGCCAAGTTGTATAGGTGTCGATGAAATATTCATTGATCTTCTTGTGTACATGATGTTATTGAGGTCAACATCTACATACACATACATACCTGTGTGGGATGATCATCCACAAGAAAAAAATCCACACAGTTAGTTTTGATCTTCCATATGCCATAGTTAGTTAGTCAGAATATGTTGCAGCAGCAACTAACTATACACAAGTATTATGGATCAAACAAATGTTGAAGGACATAAAAGTAAAATGCAAGGAACCTATAACTATTTACTATGATAATATGGCAGCAATTGATATATCAAAGAACCTTATATTTAACTCTAAGACTAAACATGTTTCTATCAAATTCAATTTTCTAAAGGAGAATGTTGAAGCAAAAGAAGTGAAATTGGTTTATGTGAATACTAAAGAGCAGATTGTAGATATTTTTACAAAGCCTTTGCCTAAGGAGACTTTTGAATATCTCAGAGAGCAACTTGGAGTCCTATCCCCACCGGTAGAGACTTAGACAGTTGATGTTTGTCATCAACCAATAGAATTAATAGAGAAATCTTTTATTCTGGCTTTGATGAGGAGAGATACTTCTCAAGGGGAGTAGTTGGTATAATAAGTTGGCATTTTGTATTTGAAACTCATTTTTGTAATGCTTTGGCATTTGATGTCAAAGGGGGAGAGATTGATATGGAAAAACACATTATCCCTTGGGGGAGAGATTGTTGGAGAGATTGATTACTCTCTGTATCCGTATTTTCATTTCTGGTTAATGATCTCTTTGGGAGATTGTTGGTTTTTGGTTTTTGGCATTTCTATTTTGGCACTTTGATGGTTTTTCCATCTTGTGTTGCCATTAATGCCAAAGGGGGAGATTGTTGGTATTTTGGATGTGTTGATATGGTTTTGTCATTGATGTCAACACCTGTCATCACTTGTCAACACTTATCAACACTTGGAGAATTTGGTTATGTTCACCGGCAAGTCAAAGACTTATGCATAGTCACCAGTATTTGGTTCACCGATACTTGGGATGACTTGGAGACTACTTGGTTTTGGTGATTTGGTTAATTTTTTATTTGGGTTTGCATATTTTCTGTTATCGGCAAATAGGTCCAGGATATGCACCGGCAAACATACCTATTCCAGACCAACATGACATGTTATGGAGATGATTTATTATTATTGTAAATGCATTGAGCCAACATCATGCAACAGATATTGATTTATTTGTAATTGATTTTATTGTAATATCTTTAGTGAGCCGACCTATTCAATTGGTCTTAGGTTATGGTATAAATGTAAGATCTCATTTGTGAGATTGATATACGATTAGGAAAAGGAATTGTAATAAGGTATATGCAAAAATAAGCAGAGCTATACACGCATACATCATTTGAAGGTTGAAGGAAGGTTTTTTTGAAGTAAATCAGAACTAAACCGATACTGAATCTAGCATATGAAGATGCTATTTTATGCAGTACATTATCATTGGATTTAATCATCCAATTGTAGTCAGTGTGAATCTCATTTTGTCATTGAGCAGTGAGCTCTAGGCAGTTGGCCTTTCTACATGTGCAGACTCCATATTGTACACACATACTATCTATAGTAGTATCATTTGATTGTGGGTAAGGCTTCCCACCGTGGTTTTTTCCCTTATAGGGTTTCCACATACAAATATTTGTATTATGTGTTGTGGATGTTATTGTCTTTCTGTTTCATGCATTAATATTTACTGGTACTTCAATTAACTGATAAAAATGTCTACTGGCATAAAGTTTGGTTTACCAGTATTAAGCATTAAGTTTTGGTTAAGTTAACTTTGGTTGAATTTATTGGACAACTGATTCACCCCCCCCTCTCAGTTGTCTATGGGACCTAACATATGATGTGATGTCATCTGATGCTTAGGTACATCTAAAGTGGATGCAATTTAATTAGAAGCAAGGCCTACACATATCTAATTACAAATCGTATAGAAATAACATGCCAACCATGGAGTAGCTATCATGTGGGTAGCTTTCTCACTAAGGTTATCCAAGAGGTCACTAATGCACCTAAGACCAAAACCACTTCTTGATATTGTATAGGTGTGTGAATAGCAAGAGAAAGAGGAGGAACCATGGGTGGAGCAGGCATGGGTTGATTTGCATTGATCCATGCCCCTAATTTTTGTGTTGTGGCATGCCACTACCAACACCTTGGAATGACCTCATGTCAAAATAATTGGGTTTTATACTCAATACAAACTATTGTGTAATTTCTTCGAAAAAAAGGGACCTCATAAAAATAATGTGGTGGATGATCAAAAAAGTATCCACCACCACTCCCAGAAATGTGCAAATATCTACGGATGCTAATACCACCTAATTGAATTTTATTTTTTTTTAGGAGGAATGGGTTCATTAGTGTGAGGGTCAAGAAATATGAGGCTGTGTGTGCTTTCGTGATTTTTAAATCATTGTTTTGTTGTAGATGTATCCATCAGCATAAAAATATTTCATCTACTCTCTCCATAGATGAAATCTATCCAATTCTATGTTAAAAGTTTGAACATAATCCACAACAACTTGCATTGAAGCAGTAAACTATAATAGATGTGGTTGGGGGGGGGGGGGCAAATTGGCTCATTTAGGATTGCAGTGATATTTTGTTGGATACTATCTATGTTTTCGTTGATTCTTTCTCTCAATCGACCCTCATCTGAATCTCGGGTAGAGGTGGATGATTATGAGGTGGAGGGGATGGAGGTGGGTGGTTGGGATCTAATAGATACTCTATCTCAAATTCATCCATCATATGTAGTGGTGCACCTACATATATAAATATACATAAATTATACTTGAAATTACTTTCAAGAATCTATTTACATAAATCACCATATATACATGAATATTTCAACAAACATAAAAATTATGTGTGACACATAAAAGAAAATTTAGAATACATAACATGCATATATGTTAACAACATACTATGATGAAATAACCATATAACATCTTAGCTTTTCCATACCTCACACATACACATGTATAGTTCTTGACTCTTGCATACATTATATATTCATATAATGATAATCTTATACATAAATTCCATGTACACACAGACATCAATTCATAAAAATATCATGTATACATGGTACCAATTTGTAGAAAGGATGTGGATGTCACCCTACTATCGACATCTTCCCCTTTATTAAATTCAATAACACATAAGCCCTCATACAATGGTGACAATAAGAAAAAGGAAAATAATTGTATCCCATTATACAATGTGTTTCCATCCTTATTCTATTTCATAGCCAATTGTGATGATTAGTCATGTATCCCACACACTTATCATTTGTAGAAGGCTAAAGGTATAACAACACATGCAACAATTAATAATATTTTTACAACTACCCAATAATTTTGAGTTAGTGCATCCATACATTTTTCATCTCCATGATACTAAATAAAATTGATCCAAACTAAAATGGGGTAACTCATAACATCTATCGCATGCATGGTATTAGTGAAAATTGTATATGACCTATGATACCATGTCTATAACTTAGGCATGGCCTATATACTTCTTGTATGATACTACCAAAAAATGGCTAATACTTAGGGTATGATTTGATTAGCTCCATGCATATATCACCTACAAATTACTTGTGAGAGATAGCTAGTTGAACACTTCAAGTTGAGCTTTCTCTTAAAAGATAAAACCTGCAAATGAGGTGGATCATCTAGGAGAGGAATTAGCTTAAGTAATTAGAATAAATAAACTAATTGATTTTATGGAAAGACAATGTTATCTCTAGGTATGACATCACTCAATAAGGTGATTTTAAATAGGAAGATTAAGATGACTTTAGTTTTTCATGAGAATTATGAAACCCTATACTCTTAGCTTTTTTGATCTTAGGATTTTTTTTATTTTTTGAAGAATGAGTGAAAATAGATTTATTTATTTACTTTTGTACAAATTTGAATGAGAATTAGCCTAATTAACTCATTAATATGAATTATATTAATTAAAATTAGTGGCAATAAATAAACAAGGAATTAGCATGGTAATGACAAAGTGTTAATATGCTATTAGGATGCAATTTTAGGAGGTGGCAAGAATCAGGTGTCTACAATCATACTCTCTTGTAACCTTATTTGGTTTGAGCTTATAACATTCACCTATTTAGTCAAAGTGTTTTTTTGAGTATTTATAATCTTTTGCGTTAAATTGATCAGGCCACATTTTTGGGTCAAAATATATATCTAGTAAAAGCTTTTAATTTTTTTAAAACATTTGAGTCATATTTTGGGGTAAAAGTAATTTACCCCCAAATTCCCCACATCGATTTTTGGTTCTTTGGTATAACATGTTCTAGAAGATTGTAATGAATCTAAACTAATCTACCCAAAAGTGGAAAATGAAATCTTTTCTTATTTTTTGTACTATTTAAGAGCTATAAAGTGATCTTGACTATAGTACCAGGATTATATTTATTGATCAATTTGTCTTGTTCTTATTCATCTTCTTACAAATCTTATCAATAGTCTTATTACAAATAGCCTAACATATGCTTGTAAAACAAAATTATAAGTGATTATTGATTATTGAACAAGATGATGTGAAATTTTATTTTCTCAAGAGAACTTCAAATGTTATAGGGAACAACATTAAATTACAGGCAAAAAAATTGTGGGTTGGTATCCTCAAGTACAATCTTGGTCTACAAACAAATAAACCAAAAATCAAATAAGACATATCTATCACTAAGAGAATATACACAAAACAAAACAACATTCTCAATAAATCTTAAAGGACATACAAAACCCCATTGAAACACCATTCAAAAATCTTTTAAAGACAAAAAGGTGGAAGAGGCATGCCTATAAGTTGGAATTTTGGTGGTAGAGGTTGTGGCAAGGTCTTTAGAAACATTCAAACTCAAGGCCTCATTTCCTTCAACTGTCCTCCACAATAGATGTAGTGTGAAATCATTGTGAAAAGGATCTTACAATGATTTTTTAGAAAATTAAATACTTTCATGAAACAGGGCCCCATTTTATAAAATAGAGCTCTGTTTTATTAAATAGGGCCCCGTTATTAAAAAAAAATGGGGCCTCATTATGGTTTGAGCCTTGAAGCATAATGGGGTCCTATTATTTTTTGGCATTGGGGATTCAAGCTGTAATGCGGCCCCATTTAGAATCTAACAAGGTCTCATTCTTGGTTGCGTTTTTCCCATCACCTTGACTTCTACCCAATTGGTACCCAACTTCTTGCACTCACTCATTTCTTTCTTTCTTAGAGGCATGGCTAGGGATTTTGTGGTCTCATGATGCCATAAAGGAGGGGAGGAGAGTAAGTCTTATTTTGTATTGTTCCTATTATATAGTATGATTATTTTTGAGATAGTAGTTTAATAAATCTTTCAATGTGTTTTGTCTAAAAGTTCTATTGTGTATTGAAAGGGCAAGCTCATTTATTACTTCATTTGTTCTACCTCTAATGTAAAGTCATATGTTGTTTTGAGAAAAGATAACCCTAGGATAAATTATGTAGAATCTCTCTACTTCTATGTAAGAGAAAGATACATTAGTTTTCTATTGTAATTTTCTATGAATGTTTAACTATTATATTATGGGTCCATTATGTTAGAAATCTATGAGAGGCTTCATGTTTAGGTTATGAGAAAGTTGTGAAAGAATCTTATGTTATGTGTTAAGAATAATTTCATTGTGCCTATTATTTCACTTGCAAACCTCTAAATAAATTTTAAATGAGAGAAATTTGAGAATGTAATTGATGCTTTCTTCATACACTTTGGTTGTATATTTTTAAAAAAAGGAGAAATATATGTAAATCTATAGACTTGTTTTAAGAGCAAACTGTCTTCTTTGGACATAATAACTTTGTAAATGGTACTAACCCTCTTGGTAAAATAATTGAAATTTATTCCTTGAATGGGTGTTTGAAATAATGCTTTTGAAAATGGGAAGAAATAAATTCACGTTGCATTACCTTGCATTGATGTACACAAAAACATGTATATCATCCTATGATGCAAAACAAAAAAAAGGTGTATTACCTATATGCATTTTTATAACCTAGAAGAAGTAAAACACCCTATAACACTCTTGCTGGAACAAATATACCTCCTATTCAAGACAGTATAAAGTCTTTAACTATATAACAACAAAACTTACTATTACCATCCATGTGAAGGTTTGGTTAGATACATGTACATATTTATGAATTCATAGTGTATATAAACATATAATATTTACAAGAAAAATATATTTATGATTAACATACAACTAATATAGAGTTTAGAACAACATTAGGAACTCCATGTACTATGGCAAGCATGGGTTAAGGAAGGTCGAAGGTTGCACTTCATGTCACCCATAAATAAAATAAAGAAGAAATAAAATAGATGCAAGCAAATAAATAAATAAAAAGAAGGAGCAGATGCGAGGCAAAAAAACATAAACTTGCTAAAAGATAGTGTGAGTTGGATGTCATTTAGGTATCACAAAATATTCCCATTGGTAACCCAACACTTGCTGCTTTCATGGCCTCTACTCCTCTTATTGCTACACAATTAATAAAATAGAGAGTAGGAGGTTAGCAAGAATCTAACTTTAAAGGGAGAGGAGATACAAGTTGCAGTCATTGGTCAACTTTTTTCGGAAATATTTGTGGTCAGTGCTTAAATAATAGCTGCTCCACTAAAATAGCAAAAGATTCTAAATTATCCTTTTCCAACAATTTTAAATTTGCATGGGAACACTCCAACTACTTAAATTGAAGCAGAAGATAGACTTAAACAACAACATGAAAACATGAAGTTAGATCTGATCCTTTCTCTGCCCCTAAATGCCAAGAACTACCACCACAACTGTATTTCCCGTCTCAGCAAACTCAACATACATGGAAGATAGGGTAAGAACAACAAAATGAATAGATAGAGAATATATGTAATCATGGTAATAACACGAAATCTAATAACAAACCCTTATGAGCAACTATGTCCATTATCAAACCTTCAAGATCACAGCTAACACAGTACGTGGATCCGTCCAGATCGACTCTGGCATGCAACAGAGCTAGAAACTCCCGGTGTAGATTTTCCATCGACTCAGGAATGGTTTACTATATTGTAAGCAAGGTGAGGATGGTGTACAAACTCATTCGCTGAAATTGTATACATATTCATTGTACACAGTTAAATTAATATTAGACTTAGGCAAATAAAGAAAGTGATAAGAGAAGGAACATAAATATAAATCTATTATTGTTCGTTAAAGGACGTGAGTGGACTGAGAAGACATGTCCTTCAGTCCACTAGCCTACTCCGAATCTAATTTGTATGAGAGCCCTTGTTTCATTATCTGGTGCCTATCAACGATTAACGGAGAGGACCATTCAGCAGATTTCGAGACTGAAAAATGAGTCGTTAGCGCGGCAAATAGTTTACAAATTAACTTAGTGAGCTGTTACTTTAAGTAGTGGCGTAGTGTTCCAAACATCATAAAGATGATAATTTGTGTATGCATTAATATATATGTGTAAATAAATTCCAGGTCGCGTAAGTCGAATAATGATATAATTAATATAAAAAGAAGCCTGAGCTAAAGTCAGTAAGCTGGTATGAATAAAGTATAGCATTGTAGTGCAATACATATAATAGTAATAATAAGGTATTTTGGTTTTTACAATCTTTTGATTGATATGGTGTTAGAATATATTGTTTCATTAGAGAGATTAGATTTTTATTTTTTTTGTGAATCATATCATTTGCTTCTGGTTTCAATTGTGTAGAACTTTTATACATCAACGTTTCGAATCACACTCCGTGTGTGTGTGAAAATTCTCTTAAGTGTAAGCTTAGAAAATGATTGCTAATACTTATTGGAGTGCTCTTGACAATAATTGGATTAGTGTGGACACCAATAGTATTATTTTAGGAAAGGGTTAAATTATATAATTGTTGAAAATGATGATTTTTTTTCAGTGTATATGGACTTATGCGGCTTTTGATATCCTCCTTGACATTCAACTTTACTAGGGTAGTAATATTAATAAAGTCACCTCCATAGAAGACATCTATTTTCATGATGAGTACAATCATATCAATGATAATATAAATGGGTCCCTCACAAGGGGTTTTAACTGCCCTTGTTGAGCTCAATCCATGAGCAATTGAGCCATAACATTGTTCATCTAAATACTTGGTATCAATGGAATTGCCAATTTGTTGGTAAATCAATCTAGCATAGTAACTTGGTTCATCTAAACTTTTAATGAAATCCTTGAAGGGAAATAATTAGTAAATCAAGTGATTAAAGGGCATTTAGGGGGAAGGGTTGAGGGTACAACCCTCTCCAATTATCTACTCCTCATAACAAGGAACACACGAAAAGAGGGGGGGGGGGGTTCACTTGTTGGATTGCATTCCGTTTTACATACTTATAACATTGTGTAGAGTGTGGTGTCATAAAAATAGCACTTATTTGACTCATATAGTTTTACTACCATGTCAAGCTCATTTTTGTAAACATATAATATTATTTTCTTTGAGAGAAAAAAGAAATGGGCCATTTTTCCAAAGTAACATTTTAGGCATTACAATTTTGGTTTTGTCTTCATTGGCAAAAGTGATGAACCTAGGGTGTAGGTATTAGAGTTAATGATGGGAGTGGCTTGCAACGTGTCCTTGGCCCAAAGTGACACATTGACAATCACAATTTTGGGAGTTATTTAATTAAGTGAAAACTAATGAAACATGGGTAATTAATTAACTAAGATAATGTGTGCCCCTCTCATGCCTTGAGTGCTTCTAAAGACTAAGGATGGCTTAGGAAGACCTAACCATCTATGGGGCATTGAGATGGTAAGCATTTCTGAGGAATTAAAGATTAATTTAATTCCATTCAGAGGAAAAGGGATAAAATGAATTAAATTAAATAAATAAGGGGATTCATTTAATTTAATAGAGGGAATAGAATAAGGGTACAATGACCTAGGTAAATATTTTAAATTAATTACCTAGGAAAATTGGATAGAAATAAAAAGATATTAATAATTGATTAAATAATAATAAGTTATTCTATTACTGGGATGGCAGGGATAGATGAATGGCAGGGATAAATTAACCAAATATCAATGGTCAATTTTAGGTGTCTACACTTAGCTCCATGTAAGAAATCCCTTCATGCTACACTATGATAGTCCCCTCTCTTTCTCTTAACATCTAACCATTGAGTATTTTGTAGTACCTGAAATATGACCATTGCTTTCCTATTGGCATTCACCTATTGATGCATATGTGGATGTCATGTTTTCTTGACTTATTGGATGTTGTGATATCCCTTGTTCTTGGATGTGATGTATTTCATATCTCTGATGCAAAGTATTCTTTAAGTTTGGATGAGCGTTTGTACTTTTCTTCATGTTTCTTGTGTGTGCAAGTGTATTTGACCCTTGTGACTATCTCCTAACATGAAGTGAGTTGATTTTTTTATTCCATGTCATTGGGTGGTGTGTATACCACCATTAGGGACCGAAGGAGAGTAGATTGAAATTTCCTAGTGGATCCAGTTATCATGTATTTGATTATTCTTTTGATTTGTTCATTGATATGTAATTGAGTCCTCTTGCAATGTAACATTTTTTCATGAACCTCTCACTGAGATGGATGTAATTGATATTGAATGATTTTTATGTTTATGGTTTGGATTTCATATCTTAGTTTTAGATCCAAGCATGCTTTCTTATTGGTTTGTTAAATTTTGTTATGTTGTTTTAGGTAAATGAACATAGGAATTTTAATTTTAAGCTTAAAATGAATCTTAAGTTTCTTGTTGTCATCTTGGGTGGTGTTGTAGACCCACTGTGCCCTTATTATGTGATCTAGTGATGTTTCAAGTGGCATTGTGAAGTTTTTGAGTTGTTTTGAAACCTCTTATAGAGTGTTATAAAGTGACATTTTTGTTGAAAAAGGCATAATTTTTTTTGTCTATGTCCTTTGGCTTAGGTTAGGTATTATGAGTATTGGTGAGGTTTTTATGGTTCCTCCCACCTTCTCCTTTCATGTTTCAATGGTGTCTAGCTCATAGGGTTTTTTTTTTTTTGAATTTGTTCTCTAAATCCTATTTTATCTTTTTCAATCTCCTATGGCATCATAGGTGCTTGTAGGTTTGTTCTCTACATTCAAGGTGTCCTGGTGATGAATTCCTAGTTCTAAATTTCTCACTAGTCAAGGCAATAGTGCATAGCCAAGATACCTATGTACTACAAGGACTCCAACATATATAAAAATCTCCAACATAAAACTTAGACACTAGTGCAACATGTTAGTGTCCTCCTAGCATGATAGTGTGCCATTTGGATGCTAGTGTCTCTAAGGTGTCTAGTGTTTCCATTTGGTTGTCTAAAATCTATTGTTAAACATTTATCAAGGTGAGCTAGTGTGTGAGACTTGGTTCTCCTTCTCTCCAAAGTCTTCCTAGGCTATCATTATATGTGTCCTATAGGTGGTTTTGTACATCTCCTTGGGAAGTGAGTTGTTGCTTGGAAGTGACTCGTCATCCTTTCATTTTGTGGAGAGTTGTGACGTTCTATTTCAGAGACCTCTTGGATAGATTGAACATCATGTAGCAAGCTTGCCACTGGTCTAGTTGAGTGAAATAGAGTTTATTAGGGCCTCATCCTACTCCCTTGTCTCAAAAATAGATATAGTTTGTGTTTAGTCAAGGAATGTAGACTCATAGACAACCTTTGTCACTATTGATATTCTAAATGCATCCTAAGTGTTTGGCCTTGAGTTGATTAGTGTGGTTCAATATGGATTGGAGGTTGATGATTTCCTCATTCCATCTTGATTGTCATTTTTTAAAAAGTTTTTTTTTTTTTGTTAGGTTTTGCCTTGGTCATTTGGATGAGGCATTACATTTAGAATTAACCAAAATATCAATATGCATAAAATTGATCATGATATGATATCATTATTTAATAAGATTAAAAAAACTACCCATTGTTCATAATATCAACGTTGATTAAAGTAGATAAAGGATTAACTTTCATTGCCCAAACCTTGGTTTACCCTTACCCTTTCTTTAGCTTTTTATGCATTGATTAAACCAAAGTTTGTTCTTGCACAAGCTCAAAAGTAATACACACTGAAAGGATTAGGAATGGTAAAATTTTATACCATCTTCTTGGCATAACTTATTCTACTTTCCTTCTTGAAGGTTAAGAAAATATAATAGTACAAAAGAATCATAATCATTTATTCAATAATAAGAGAAACTAGTCTATGTTATCTATATTTCATGGTTTATAAGTTTAGATTTTCTAAGCAATTTATTCTTAGACAATCATATTAATAACTATTTAAACAAAAGTATGTTTCTATACTAGTATTTAAGGTTAACATTCTTCCTTATTCCTAAACAGACCCATAAGATTTTTTTGATTTCTTGACAAATTATAATTATTCTATCTTTCCTTATCACATTTTAATCCAAGCAAGAAATTATATACTTTTTATTATCATAATAGAAGCTAATATATCTCTTCTAAGTTATACTAATTTTTGCAGCTCTAAAGTTTTCCTCTAAACACGATCAGCTAAAAAATAATCATATTTACAATATAATATAGAAACTAATATAAAGGAGAGTAGCTATTATTAGTAAAAATACTTATCATGACATCCTCAAACTCTTTTAAGAAATTTATTATATCATATAAGAGCTAAATAAGAAAGAGAATTCTAGCACTTCTTTTTACATGCAAAGTATTTAAATAAGATCTAGTGAATGGATAACTTCTCAAGGATACCCAAACTTATATTTATATATATATATATATATATATATAAATATATATATATATATATATATATATATATATAAATATATATATATATATATATATATATATATATAGATATAAAGTTTTGACTTCTAAATTTAAAAATATTAAACAGTTAAAATTACATTATCTAAATTTAATATGTTATTTTGTTTAATAGATGTGGTTTAAGACTGCCCATATATATGTGAGGGGATTAACGTAGTGGTGGTTAAGAGATCACTACTAGAATCAAATTGAAACATCTATCCTAATTAAATTTATTTTGAACTGAACATCAAACTTTGAGCATCGACCTAATAAGAGATATAAATAGTACTGAGAATACCTATACATAATGATCTGTGATTCGAACTTTCATAGCGTATGAGAGAAAATATTCGATTTTGATATCGGCTCATCTTTGATTCCAACCTCGAAGGACAAACATTCATAGAACAATACCCTGACTTGACACCATAACCAAAGCAATGTCATAGACCTATGCTTTTCTTCAAACAAGACAAGTTTCTCAAGATCACAGTGCACATTGCAATCGGCGGATGAACTCTTACAAATGGCTTAAGAGAAAAAATCATCAAAGGAAACCAGAGATGATAGGCAAAAAGAAAGTAATTAAGAAGGCAGAAAAGTAAACACCTACATCCCATATCGATGTGCAGCCTAAGACCAAGAAATTAAGGATTGATGAATCACTGAAGGTGTTAATAGACGCTGTTTAGAGCACAATAGGAATTGCAATCTTTTAAACCTACTTTGAATATTAAAACTTAATACATTCATCTTTACAAATTGTATTCAAGCGTTTCAAGTTTATAATACTGGTTTGCACTATAGAATATCTCAAAATATGAATGCTGTGGTCAATTGTTTGATAGAAAGCTATGATGAACAAAGTAAGCATGCATCACATGGAATGCAAAAATAATATCGAACACCACAACTCCCTACGAACACACAAAGCGCTAATTAAACTATCTAATCTGATTCAGTAAATTTCAAGGTCTACTCAAATTTAATAGAGATTCATATAATAGATAAAAGAAAAGTACGTCAACAGATTTCGTACATTTTTATATGCAATAAACATGATCCATATGGTTACATATAGGATCTGATGTACTCACCGAACACAACAATGATATGAATGATTCTTAGTTGCATCTCCATTAAGTCGTTTGGTATCAGTGTGACTATGATTCTACATTTCACATGCTTCAAGGTTGAAGTAATTTGCTGTGTTCCACAGGAACATGTTCCTCCCCAAAAAAACTCACGTTCCTTGTAGGGGACATTTCCGATACTTGGAGACTTTGGGAAACGTTCCCTATAGAACTATCACCTTCCTATTTTTATAGCTATCTTCTCTTTTGTTGATCGGCCTTTCTTTTGATAGATGTTGAGCTTTTTAGATTTGTCTCCCCATGAATATGCCCTTGATTGGAGCATTGATTTGTCACAAATCAAAGAAAATATCTGAACCATATAGATTAACCCTTCTATTCTTGGATTGTCTACAGCATCTACAACATCTTCTTGGTTGTTTCTCCCTTTTTACATTAATCACCCTCTCCTCTTGCCATGATGCATAGGTTTTCTTTCCCTGTCAGGCCTCCCTCCTAACAATAGCTAAAAGAATTATGACAAACCATTTCATGTGCCCACTAATTTGGCTATCGATAACATCTTCAAAATAAATTCTCTATAAAGGCTAGTATGTAGCTCTTTTCCATTGTCGATGAAGGTGTTCTTTAATGAATGATCTTAAATATTTCAAATGAAAATAAAGTTAGAACAATTTTAAAATCTTGATGTAATTTTCCATATTCAAATTATAAATAAGTAAGTATGAAATAAACAATTATTATATAGTAATATGTAGGACAATCAAGACACGCTTTCTCAACATTACTATGTTCCCAACTTGCTACTCAATAGCTCTATTTCATGTAACTTCTTCAAGGTGTAGGAACTGGAAAAGCAATTATTGGATTTTCAACAGCCCTTCTGGTTGCTACAGATGGTGGTGTTACATCTTCATGAATGGAAACTATAGTTACTCTAGCTTCTTGTAGCATGTCACCTTCTTTAGGTGATTTAGTGGTCTTGTTTATCCTTCCTTGTTCAATTCTCCATTTCTATTCAAAAAATCATCATATTGTACAATGTTGGCCTATTGCCATTGATGTCATGTATGTATTTAATTCAGCCCATTAGTTTTCTTCAGTACATGATGTTTTGCAATGTATGCATTTACTTACTTTATGCAGCTATGAGGTCTGGTATTTCGTCTTACCGGAAGATGTTTTTGGGTCTGCTCTTATCTAGATGAAATGAGAGCAAATTCTTTGTGGTGTCTTTGACTCCAGTCCTATTTGGATACGTTAAAGGTGTGTTCTACAAGGCATTTTATGATTTAAGTTGGAAGTCGACACCACTTGAAGATATTTTGTTCCTGTAATGTGTGGAGTTCGGTCTCACCCCTTTTCGGCTGAGCCAACATGTCAAAACTATTGATGCAGATATATATAGCCATCTGCGATGCAAACTAGAGGTATGGTTGTTGAAAAACAACTATTTGTGTACAATGTGTATATATGCGGAAAAGTCTGTGAATGCAAATATTGCTATGCTGTATATGTATAGTGGATGTGTAGCTTAGTTTGTGCACTTTAAATGAACTATAATCCATGCATATGTCAAATGCAACTCTAATAGTTCAAATTTTGTATATTCTATTATTCGACAATGAGCCTTTTTATATTCGGGCAGTGAGCCCAAACCAGCAGTGAGCCACCCCTTTTACTGTGTAACCGATTACATATTGCATTATACTTGAGAGAACACTACATCTGTGGTTTTTCCCATATTGGGTTTTCCACATACAAATCCAGTGTTATGTGTTTTGTGTTAATTCTCTTTACTACATTTATTTTATGTGATTGGTTAGTTAGAAGTTTCAATAATTTCAAGGGAGTACTAATTCACCCCTCCCCCCTTAGTATTCCAGATATTCAACATACAACTATTTATATATTTCTTTTTCCACTTTGCCTCTCTTCTACAGAGTATGTGATTCATGTCCCTCTCAACTTTAGAGCATGACTATATTGATTAAGCCATATTTAGCTATTTTCAACCACTCTTATAAGTTTTATTAATGGAAGTAACCTTTAGTTTAGACCAATCTTGATTAGGTGTCGATTGATAAAAAATATGTTCAGCTTCATACCTGGTTCTGAATTTCTTTCAACATTCTTAGTGACCTAAAGTGGTACTTCCAAGACACCCAGAGTCTTCATATATTTTGAGATCAATTTTTTATGTCATCTCAACCTTACCTCGTGCTCATTTGGGAGATCAACTCAATTATCTTCTATATGAGGCTCATGCATATTCTTCCCATTGAATTACTTTTCATTTTTATTGTAGGGATCATAATTCGGCATTCATAATGGTCAATATGTAAAGAAAACTCGACACACCCTCCTCTATGCAATACTTCAAAAACTTGTTTAGATTCTATAGCTTTTCTTGAAAATTTTAGTACAACACAACTTTATCTATTGGATATTTTGGAAACATATAGGGATGGTCTATGTATCCTTCAATTCTACTATATGTAAACTTTTGAAATTGAATAGAACCAGCTCTTGTATGGGTGTATTACTAATTTTGCATCTCCTGATACCCTCATTCTTTTATTCCCTTCCACGGTTCTGATCAAACACTTGGTCAAAAGATCATTTTCTCTCCTATAGTGCCTTAGGGACACTATAACTCTAGCTGGGGATAGCATTTGTATACTAAATTTTGACCGAAGCCATGTTGGAAAAATTAATTGTTTTGAGCCTCCTTACACTCCTATCGACTCACTTGTCTATCAAGAGCAAGTGCAACAGATTTAAGAAAGCTTGCAAACCTTGGGATTGTCTCCTCCTAGTTTCCCCTAACATTGTAGCGCCAACAACAAAGTTTTCACTATGAATTTAATCTAGTAGTAAGTTTGAAATTCAAATTTGAGGGTGAATTTTTGGATTGGACAGCAAGTGAAAAAAGGAAGAACATTCCAAGATCTCAGTCTACTTTTTGTGTGCAGCAGTAGAAAAGAAAGTTGTGTGTGAGATTTGAGTGATCAAGAGAAGAGTAGAAATAGTTGTGTGTATCATTGGATGAGAAGTGATTGCTACAGGCGTGTGTAGCTCTAAGTGAGCAATGCGCAATTTGTATATGAACTTAATGAAGCTCTAGGTCAGTTAGTGTTTGGGAGTAGCTCCACAATGCTACAAACATTATAAACAATTTGCATTCAACTAGTTGAGTTTTTATTTTATTTGTATGTTTTCATTTCCAGTTTAATAGAAAGCAAGAAATCTTGCATGTCTCCAGCCTTGAGTTTGTGTCTCCATTTTATTGTGTATTCCGTTGTGTATTGCTAATGATTGTCAAATTTGAGTAGCAACCTTAGAAGTTTATTTACATGATATTAGAGCCATCTAGCCCTATATCCCTATGAGTTTGGGTATTTGTTTTCTAGGTGTTGAAGTTTATTATGTAGCAGACATGGCTAGAGATGAAGGAAAGAGCTGGCAGAAGCAACCATTATTCAATGGGCAAAGTTATGATGTTTGAACAAAGAAGATGAAGACCATCATTGCTAGAGCACTCTACAAAAGTAGATTTTCGCCTTGCTTTATGCAGCTTTTTCCTTGCCTTACCGAGCTTCTCTATCCATCCTTAATGGTTTTTTATCGCATGTTTTATTTCCATGATTTGAAATCCGTGGTTGCTCTATTTTATTGTAAGCTAACAAAGTATTTGCTATTTCTAAAAAGTCCTTGCTTTTCCTTTGTTTTTTGCTTTCACAGAGGTTTTATATATCCTTGTAAATTCATTCATTTGAAAAATAATTAATGAGACAATTTTATTCTTATTTCTTGCTCTCAATTTGCTCTTCTATTTTACTACAAGTTGTGCTCTTATTTTTCAGCTAGATCCTCTTGTGCAG
This sequence comes from Cryptomeria japonica, assembly GCF_030272615.1. NCBI lineage: Eukaryota > Viridiplantae > Streptophyta > Pinopsida > Cupressales > Cupressaceae > Cryptomeria > Cryptomeria japonica. The sequence continues at coordinate 251,345,478 of NC_081409.1, read as the reverse complement.
GTTTAGATAAAATTTTACATGGTATCAGAGTGCATGGTTGCTGGAAAGAAGATGCATAACAATCTTTTTCTATTTTTGAAGATTGGGGCTCTTTTAGAATATAATTTTTCATTGTCTTGGGGGTTTTCTATTAATTTTGTTTATGTATTCATGAACTGAAATAAAGTTCCAAAAGGGGGTAATCTAAGTCTAGAATGGGAATAAAATATCATCCATCTGTCATCACTTTGGAAGAAGGAAACTACAAGTCTTGGCATGATGGAATATTAAAACATTGTCAATGAATTCATCTATTGCTACATTTGTATGGGCTTATTCCTGAACCAAGTACTTGTTGGTAGAAATATGCTTGGCAAAGTAGAAATGATCATGTCTTAGGATTGATTGGTTTAAGTGTTGGGGAACACAAATCATGGGCTCTATCACACATTGAGTGCCCTCACACTCTTTGGGCCACTTAATGAGAAATGTATGGAGATCCCACTGAACCTCCATTCCCAAATGATCCAACTATAGACATGCTTCTCTCCCTTGATAATGATGATAATCCTATGTATGATGATGACACTGAAGAGGAAATTACCTATTGGAAGAGTCTTGATTGTCTTGATTACATAGAGACATATTGTGATTCTCCTCTTTCTACACCTCTAGTATTGGTAGCTATTCAGTCACCTCCACCTACCAATTTGATAAATATTTTGGCTTCTCCAAATGCTACCTCAGATTCTCTTTATTCTCATCCTCTTGATGAGAGAGATATCATCCTATTAGACATTTATCATTTGTTTTTTGAATCTCTCCTTGATCATGATGACAATATTAAGGACACATGTCATCTGGGCATGTGCACAAAGATGGTGGTCAGAAAAGTGGACACCACCTAAAAAAAAAAATGGAAAAACAAGTAGCGTGTATGCGGTTTTAAAATTTGAAATTCCCACGTACGCGCTTAGGTTTGTTCTTCCTGAGCCTAGAAAAGATAGCGCATACGCGTTGCTTTTAGAAAAATGAGCGCATACCTGCTATGATTAGGAAAATGAGTGTGTATGCACTTCTCATCGGAAAATAAGCGTGTACATGCTAATAATCCAAATAAAACTGCGTTTGCGGTGCCTGGTAAAAAAAGTTAAAAAAAAAACTAGGTCTCATTTACCCGTGAATAGCGCGTTTTTAACTTTGTTTTTTCCCCATTTCCTCTCCTAAATGGCGAACGGGGTGCTAGATTTGTCCTCCAAGCTATGGATCAAGGTTAGTTTTTGTTTATTTTTGTCTTTCTTTTTGGTTTATGCAATTTGTTTTCTATTTTGAATTTAATTTCATTAATTTTGATTAGGTTTTTTCATTTTTTGTTTCAAAAACCAGATTCTTCTAATCCAAAACAAGAACAACCAAATGCACCTCCTAAAAACCCACAAGAACAACCAAATGCACCTCCTAAAAACACATAAGAACAACCCCCAATTCCTCCGTTTGACTGCACACCTGCAACACAGGAAGAATTAATTAATCAGTTAGGACAAAATATGTCTAAAAGCAATAGACTGATTGTTAAATTGAAAACTTTTGAACTTGACCATCATCAATCCCTCACCACTAGCCTAGAAACATTAGCTAGTGGTGCCATAGCTGTTTCCACAGAAATTACCAAATGGGGAAGCCTTAGGGATAGGTGTCATCAATTCTATGCCAATGGGCTATCATACGATGGAGTAAAAAACAAAAATATTACTAAACAACACATATGTGCCCTTTTTGTTGATCCCAAAACTAGTTAGTCATTACCTCTTAATGCAAAGAGGTTTCCCATATATTGGTGTACCAATGTGTAGATGAAGAATCATTTTTGGCAGAGGTGGTGGATGGTCTTTGATGATCCACCGTGTAATAATTATGAGGTGCCATTATATTTTTTGAGAAAAATATATTATGAGTTTGTGCTCAATGTGCAGCCAAACTATTTTGACATAAGAGAGTTTCATGGTAGAGGTGGTGGCTCTACCCAAGATAGACCTGGAGCCCATAGGCGATTACCCACGGAGAGTCGCCTCCCCCTAGCACCCAAACCTAAGGTGCATCAGGCTGTCCCATTAGAGCTGAAAGAGTCAATGGAGCTACAGACTCTTCAGGCAGCCACAACATTGACTAGTGCCATCATCCAGCATGGGACGTCATTAGTACACCCTATTGTATTGGATGATGAGCCATTAAAGGGCAACAAAGAGCCCATCCATCATATGTGTGTCAGTTACTCAGGGATAGATGATCTAGTTGGTGCAGATGGATCCTCATATCAGCTGTGCACGATTTGTGGTTGTAGATGTCAGGCTCACATGATTGAGGATGTCACGCTGACAGATGAGTTGATGGATATGGTGTTTGCCCATGAGCCACAGACACAGGTGTGTTGATTTGATTTCATAACATTTTATTTATCAGTCACTTTAAATTTGTAATTACATAAATGATTTTTTATTTATACATCGATTTAAATTGAGACAAATAATATGCATTTCAAGATGTAGCAACGGTATCCCATACACCTCCCCCAGTTACTATAGCTGCAACTTCGATGCCTGAGGTATAAATTTTGTAACATGTTAAAATAGAATAGTACACTTTGAATTCAAAAAAATACAAGATATACTATCTTTAATGCTTGGTCCATTTTCTGGTTTGTAGGTGTTGACAGGGGACGAAATGTCCCAGATTGATGACATCACGCTCTCAGCGATCGATTTTGGCCTACAAGGCTATACGGTATCATATTTTGTACAACTCTTTTTATGTATTGTTTTGATGGAATGTGCAAGTCATTTCATTTTAGATTTTTAAAATCATGTTTAATTTATTATCTTTACTAATATCTCATGTTAATTTTGTTTTTTTAGGGTACCCCCTCCGCGTCTAGGGCTCGTCCTAAGAAAAAGAATTCCTCAAAGATGCCAAAACGTGGGAAGAAGGTAATTGAAAACATTTTTAGTTGTACAGTTGTTTGAAAATGTTGAAATCGAGTATTAGTTGGGGTTTGTAGATTGATTAGTGTTTTTTGTCTATTTTACATGTACAACAACCATTGAGCTTTGTGAATTTGTTGAATGCACCTAATTCGCCTGTGGATCAAGAGAGGGCATAGATATGTATCTCTACTTTATTTTCTTGATTTCATGATTATATGTATGCATACATGTGAACTTGTGATATATTATAATCTTATAATTTTTAAATACAAGAAATATCCATTACCTTTTCATCAATGGCAAACCCTCCTCCTTGCACTGGAGAAGCATCTCAGGATCTGGTACACTTTTGTTTGATATGTAAAATTAATTGTTTTTAACCTTCAATACTTATCATTATATTAATTGTATTTAATCTTTGAACTTTTTTTGTATAGGTAATAGTGATAGTTTCTACTTCAATGGTGAGCCATCCTCAGTCCATTGGAGAAGCATCTCAGGCACAGGTACATCATTGTTATATATATTATAGCTTTTACGTGTTTTTTCTATATTTATGTTAGTACATTGTATTAATTGTACATTTAATCTACAATAGACCCCTTTGTGGTACGTCCATAATGTGGATCCATTTAAGTATGTCTTCAAGAAAACTCCTAAGAGTGACAAGGAGAGGAGAACGAAGACATTAGCTCCTAGATCAGCTGATGAGGTAATCTACATTTAAATTGCAAATGAATTAAAGTTAAATGCATAGTTATGTTGTTAATTGTGAACTATTTTCTACAAAAGAATTCTAACTTGGCTTTTGAATTGTGGTTTTGCAGCCATCTACAGAGCCACGTACTGCATCGAAGAGGCTTGATTTTGATGATCCACCTCAAGTTTAGGATCATATAGTGTTAGTTTTGGTCATAGAATGACCAATACATGTAGATATATTCTACATTTTTATTGTATATCGATTTGGACATGGCATATGCCACATTTTTGTAATACTTGTATTGACTTGGCAGACATGCCTTTTTTTTTATATATAAATATCGATATTCGATCCAATAAATGTGTAATGAGTTCATTATTTTGTATTCATTGAATTTTGTGGTTGTCCTTTTATAAATTTAAATGAATATTTCCATATGTAATCAACAATATGAATATGAACAACAAAAATATATGATATAAAACATTGCAATCGTGGAATATGATTTGATAAAATTTCTAAAATGTTGAATTAACCCTACAAAACTCCTTGTATTCAGTTCATTATTGTGTATTCGCTGTATTTGGTGGCTGCCCTTTTATAAATTTAAATGAATATTTGTATATGTAATCAATAATATGAATATAAACAACAAAAATCGACAATATGAATATAAACAACAATGTGTTTGGTGCGAGAGCACCCTCATGCTCACAATGGTCAAATTTTGTTTGTCGTGTGCACAAATTGACGTCGTGAGCACATCTGGGTGGGTAGGTTTATGCTAGGCATGCCCCTGTCTGCATCCCAAAGTGCTGGAATGTCAAGAGTCATACCGTATCAGTGCGATCTCTCAATTGCCCTAAGTCCAAAAAATTGTCAAAATCTGACAAACTATTTCTTCAAATCCAGGACACATATGGTTGATCCTTTTGATCTCATGGGGTCATGTGAGGCTCCTCTACAATTTCCTATCTCATTTTTTGACAACTCGGAGCCATTTTCAATTATTAGCATTTTTTCGCTTGCTCCAAAAACTGTTAGTTGCATGTAATGCAAAGTTGCAAGATTGGCTAGAATTGATTCAGTTCATTGTGTGCACAAACTAACATCGCGAGTGCGTCCGGGTGGGTAGGTTTACACTATGCATCCCAAAGCGCCAGAATGTCGGGAGTCATACCGTACCGGTGCGATCTCTCAATTGCCCTGAGTCCAAAAAATTGTTAAAATTTGACGGACTATTTCTTCAAATCCAGGACACATATAGTCAATCCATTTGATGTCATGGGGTCACATGAGGCTCCTCTACAATGGTCTATATCAATTTTTGATGACTCGGAGCCATTTTTGATTATTAGCATTTTTTGCCTGCTGCAAAAACCATCAGTTGCATGCAATGCAAAGTTGCAAGATTGGCTAGTATTGATTCAATTTATCATGTGCACAAAGCAATGTCATGAGTGCATTTGGGTGGGTAGGTTTATGCTAGGCATTCCCCTATCATGCATCCCAAAGCGTCGGGACATCAATAGTCATACCGTACTGATGCGATCTCTCAAGTGTCGTGAGTCCAAAAAATTGTCAAAATTTGACGAACTATTTCTTCAAATCCAAGACACATATGGTCGATCCATTTGATCCTATGGGGTCATGTGAGGCTCCTCTACAATGGCCTATCTCGACTTTTGACGACTCGGAGCCATTTTTTATTATTAGCATTTTTTCGCTTGCTCCAAAAACTGTCAGTTGCAAGATTGGCTAGAATTGATTTGGTTTGTCATGTGCACAAATTGATGTCACGAGCACATCTAGGTGGGCAGGTTTATGCTAAGCATGCCCTTTTCATTCATCCCAAAGTGTCAAAATGTTGAGAGCCATACCGTACCGGTGCAATCTCTTAAGTGCCCTGAGTCCAAAAAATTGTCAAAATTTGATGGACTGTTTCTTCAAATCCAGGACATATATGGTTGATTCGTTTGATCCTGTGGGGTTGTGTGAGGCTCCTCTACAATGGCCTATCTCAGTTTTTGATGACTCGGAGTCATTTTCAATTATTAGCATTTTTTGCCTACTCCAAAATCCGTCAATTGCATGCAATGAAAAGTTGCAAGATTGGCTAGAATTGATTTGGTTTGTCATGTGCACAAAACGATGTCACGATCACATTTGGGTGGGAAATTTTATGCTAGGCATGCCCCTATTATGCATCCCAAAGCACCGAAATGTCGAGAGTCATACCGTACCGGTGTGATCTCTCAAGTGCCTTGAGGCCAAAAAATTGTCAAAACTTGTCGAACTATTTCTTCCAATCCAAGATACATATGGTCGATCCTTTTGAACTTGTGGGGTCATGTGAGGCTCCTCTAAAATGTCCTCTCTCTATTTTTGATGACTCAGAGCCATTTTCGATTGGTAGCATTTTTGGCCTGCTACAAAAGTCGTCACTTGCATGCAATTCAAAGTTGCAGGATTGGCTAGAATTGATTCGGTTCATTGTGTGCACAAATCGACATCACGAGCACGTCCGAGTGGGAATTTTTACAATAGGCATGCCCCTATCATGCATCCCAAAGCACCAGAATGTCGAGTGTCATACCCTATCGACATAATGTAGAAGTTGCTTGACAATTTTTGCTCAAATTGTATCTAGTCTCAATCTATGACCCCTATGACCTAATAATGACTCAAATAATTCTCCATGATTATACAAGAATCAAGAATGCTCATGATTGACCAGGGACACATCACATATACTCAAAAGATAGTCACAAAACATTGACACACAAAATAGTCACAAAACATTGTCACATATTATTCATAAATTTACCTCTAAATATGTTCAAATCAGCTCTTGGCTATTTGATTATACAAAAAATGTCTTACAAATCATCTCATGGGATTTTATACAAAATTTGGCATTACAATATGTGCGATTCAACTCATCGCCATTTTAATATACAAATCATCTCATGGGCTTTTATACAAAATTTGGCATTACAATATGTGTGATTCAGCTCATCGCCATTTTAATATACAAAATTTGGCATGAACATATGTACAAATCAGCTCATTGCCATTTAAATATACAAAATTATGCCCCTAAACTTGTAAAAATCAGCTTATGGGCATTTATATATACAAAAAATGAATATAGAACAATTCGTCGATGATTTATACAAAATTCTCAAAATCATTCTACTCTGAACTGTAGAATCAATCAAGTGAGCCTTCAAGATCGGCTCTAACCCGTATTGCATCAAGTATTTCCTCGTGGTTAGATTCATGAACTTTCCATAAAGTCTTGTTATGAGGTATACCACGATACTTCATCAAATGAATATTTGTTGCAACAACAAGGTTAGAGAAATGGAGAATATGTCTGTGTGTTTCAAAGTCCTCAAACAACCAAACATCAAAATTCTTGATAGGGTATCTCTGAAGCCATGTTCCTGTCACGACAACAGACCTTATCGAGTACTCAATACCCTCTCCGTCAATGATTGTGGTTGTCAATTTTCTTTTAGGCTCAACACAATGACACAAATAATAATTTGTTCCTTCTTCATTGTTTTCTTTTGCAACAACTGCATACACATGACCTACATTTTATAAAGTGTTACTTAATACCAAAAATAAAGTATGATGTACAACAAAATGAACCCAAAAGAATACTTGCAAAAAAATTAACTCAAAAAATCACTTGAATCCACTAGGTCGAATACATGGTCAAAATCCACTGATGTCTCCATCTAGCTCAATTGTAGTGCTTTGGGAATTTGATATGAATCAATGGGAACCAACGGTCTACAAGACCATTTGTCAACCCACTCTTCTGATTCACATTCTTCCCACAAACAATACATGCATGAAGAGAAAAAACATACCATTTGTCTCATATAAATTACCAGTGAACTTGAATTTGAACTCATAAATGAGTGCATGTCACTCGATCCTGCATCTGTACAACAATCTACATAGTTTTCAATATTAGATTCAGTGATCAACCAAAAATATCTATGAACCATTGACGTACTTGGATTACCTAGACCCATCATAGACTTACACCATCGCACAATTGTTTCTGCATCTACCAACTTAGCACCACCTTCGTACTTCAATTCTTCCCTAGCTAGGGCTCTTTTCACACATGCTCCTACACCATCGTGCTCTCCCTTACCATGTTTGGCCTCAATGAAATTCCAAAAATGTTGTACACCACTTGTCATATTCATCCTTGTCAACCAATAAAACATCCTTGCATTCTTGAATTGTGTGGTGCAATTATCTGACCATATTAAGTGTCGATTGTATCGTATGTTCCTTTCCCTTAAACTATCATAGAAAACTTTAAAGCATCCTTGTAAAAACTCTGATGAATGAGTACAATAACCATAAATATGCATCTTATCACTATTTTTTGGAATCAAACTATTAAACAATCACAATTCAATCATTTGAAATCATGCAAAAACAAAAAACTAATAAAAACAACAATTCAATCATTTGAAATCATGCAAAAACAAAAAACTAATAAAAACAACAATTCAATCATTTGAAATCATGCAAAAACAAAAAATTCACTTACTTTTATGTATACAACAGTGATAGAAGTGCAAACACAATTCCAGTGGGGCCTTCAACGACCTCAAAAACTTCTTTTGAGGCTGTTGAGGCTCTTGGGCAACTAAAACTATGTCTATAAACTGCATATGCACTACATTAATAACCGCGTACGTGCTATTAGACCATAAAATGTTGACAAGTCCAACAGTTTTCTTTTTTCCCATTCTGGACTGATAAGTAGCATGTACGCGCTACTAAGCCTAAAAAATGTTATCACAGGGTAATGAATAATGGGAATAGTACCCCGTACATGCTTATGAGTAATAAGTACCACGTACACATTCCTTTTCCTTAAAAAAGTTATGGCAGGGTAGTGAACTAATAGTTTCAGTACCCCGTACATGCTATTGGCAGTAGAAAAGATGTGAATGAAAAGGAGGGGGGAGGGAAGATGAGAAAGGGAGATAGGTAGAGGGAGGGAGAGAGGGAGAGAGGTAGAGGGAGGGAGAGAAGGAGAGAAGAGTGGGGGGGTGGGAGAGAAGAAGGGGTATGGAGGAAGGGAGAGGGAGAGAGACAGAGAGAGATAGAGAGATGGGGGAGGGAATGTAGAGAGAGGGAGAGAGGTAGAGGGAGGGAGAGAGGGAGAGAAGAGGGGGAGGGTGGGAGAGAGAGAGAGAGAGAGAGAGGGGGGGGGTGGGAGTGAAGAAGGGGTATGGAGGAAGGGAGAGGGAGAGAGGGAGAGAAGAGGGGGGAGGGGAGAGGTAGAGGGAGGGAGAGAGGTAGAGAAGAGGGGGAGGGAAGGTAGAGAGAGGGAGAGAGGTAGAGGGAGAGAGGGAGAGGAGAGAGAGAGAGAGAGAGAGAGAGAGAGAGAGAGAGAGAGAGAGAGAGAGAGAGAGAGAGAGAGAGAGAAGAGGGGGGTGGGAGAGAAGAAGGGGTATGGAGGAAGGGAGAGGGAGAGTAGGGGGGAGGGAGGGAGAGGAGAGGGGGGAGGGAGAGGGAGGGAGAGGAGAGGGGAGAGGGAGAGAGAGGGAGAGAGGGAGATAAGAGGGGGGGAAGGGAGAGGTAGAGGGAGAGAAGAGGGAGGGATAGAGAGAGACAAGGGGGGGTGGGAGAGAAGAAGGGGTATGGAGCAAGGGAGAGGGAGAGTAGGGGGGAGAGAGGGAGAGAGAGGGAGAGAGGGAGAGAAGAGGGGGGGTGGAAGAGAAGAAGGGGTATGGAGTAAGGGAGAGGGAGAGTAGGGGGAGAGAGAGAGAGAGAGAGAGAGAGAGAGAGAGAGAGAGAGAGAGAGAGAGAGAGAGAGAGAGAGAGAGAGAGAGAGGGAAGGAGGGAGAGGGAGAGAGAGGGAGAGAGAGAGGGGGGAGGGAAGGTAGAGAGAGGGAGAGAGGGAGAGGGAGGGAGAGAGGGAGAGAAGAGGGGGGAGGGTGGGAGAGAAGAAGGGGTCTGGAGGAAGGTAGAGGGAGAGTAGGGGGGAGGGAGGGAGAGGAGAGGGGAGAGGGAGGGAGAGGAGAGAGGTAGAGGGAGGGAGAGAGGGAGAGAAGAGGGGGGGGAAGGTGGAGAGAGGGAGAGAGGTAGAGGGAGGGAGAGAGAGAAGAGGGGGGTGGGAGAAAAGAAGGGGTATGGAGGAAGGAAGAGGGAGAGAGGGAAAGAGGGAGAGGGAGAGAGGGAAGGAGAGAGAGAGAGAGAGGAGAGGTCTTAAGGCATCACAGGACACCATATGACCTCTTAGGAAACAATACGACCTCTAATGACACCTAAGGGGTCATATGGTGGGCTAATAAAATGATATATTAAATTTAGAGTTATGAATAGAACATCATACAATGAGACTCCAAGCGAACAAACAATGATGCTTTGCTAAAAAGCAAGTGTGAGAGCTCAACCTAACCCTAAGAGTACTACCTAAGTTCTAAAACATATGATGCTATTAAATTTGCAAGGTTATAAGACTGATCTCGATTGTGACTATAGGAGTTACACACTTGATTTCTTTCATGGGTATGTATCATTCCAAGTTGTTTGACAAGTGATGATCATCGTATACTACCACTATCATGCATACAACAAACTTTAATTTCTTTAGGTGATAGGTATTGTGTAACAACATGGGAAGTCTCGCATACCCACCACTATCATTCTACATGACATCATTTGTGTTACTCTCCCTCTTTCTCTTCCTACCTATTATTTCCTTCTGAAAAACATATTGCAGGTACTCTAACTCATCTTGTTGCTTTGTTGACACTATTTTCCACATCTGCTCTGCTCATTAAAAACACATTCAAGAAGAATATTGCTACAAGTTTCCTTGTTTTTCATGGTAATACACCTGTGGTTCAATTTCTAACCCTATCCCTCCTATTCAATATACACACACAAATCCATTAGTCATCGAGACTCCAAGCAAACAAGCAATGAGGCTTCGCTAAAACACAAGTGTAAGAGCTTGACTTAACCCTAAGAGTACTTCTCGAGTTCTAAAACATATGATGCTATTAAATTTTCAAGGTTATAAGACTGATCTCGATTGTGACTATAGGAATTACACACTTGATTTCTTTCATGGCAATGTACCATTCCAAGTTGTTTGACAAGTGATGATCATCATATACTACCACTTCCATGCATACAACAAACTTTAATTTCTTTAGGTGACAAGCATTGTGTAACAACATGGGAACTCTCGCATACCCACCACTAACATTCTAAATGACATCATCTGTGTTACTCTCCCTCTTTCTCTTCTTACATGTTGTTTCCTTCTTAAAAACATATTGCAAGTACACTGACTCATCATGTTTCTTTGTTGACACCATTTTCCACATCCGCTCTGCTCATTAAAAACACATTCGAGAAGAATATTACTACAGGTTTCCTTGTTTGTCATGGTAATACACCCATGGTTCAATTTCAAACCCTATTCCTCCTATTCAATATACACACACAAATCCATTAGTCAATTTTCTTAGGAGAGCATAAATGATTAAAATCAAAGAGGAAGTTACAGATAAGAAATAAATTCACTTACTTCTATAGAAGTGTAGACACAGTTGTAGTGGGGTATGGAGGGAGGAGGGAGAGAAGAAGAGAAAGAGGGATGGGGTATGGAGGAAGGGAGAAGGGGGGAGAGAGGGAGAGAGAGAGAGAGAGAGAGAGAGAGAGAGAGAGGCACCTTGTATGCATTTGAGAGGGGGAGACAATACACTTACACGTGTATATATATGTTTAATATATTATATTATATGTATATAAACATATTATATATACAATATCATATTACACACATATTATATATTACATATATAGTATGTATATACACATATTATATATAGAATATCATATTATACAATAGCGCGTATGCACTGTTTATAGCGAAACAATCACGTACGTGATGCTTACACTATAAGTACCCATACGCGCTTTTTAAACCATAAGTACCCCATACGCGCTTTTTAAACCATAAGTACCCAATATGCGCTTTTGACTATTTAGGCTTGGAAATAGGTCTGGATGACAAAGCTACGGTTTGGAAGTTTGATTTCCCTCCATTTCTCTCATTTTTTACGTGTTTTATTTTATCAACTTAGTTTATCGACTTTGTCATCATCAGGTTTACACTTCATCAAGTGGGTATTTCTAAAATTGCCACCATATTTTCACCCATCTTTTGAGATTTCTAACCATATATTTTTTTTCAATTCAAACAACAATAACATATTATTATTGAATTTGTTTTACTAGTGTCTCCATAGTTCTCACAGACATAGGTGCACCATTTTTTGAATAACTTTTGATATACTTATCCAAATTTTAGAAAATATATATATTATTGTAGTGCACTTAATTCTTTACAATTTAAAAAAAAAAATTGTATTTTCGATTTGTTTAGTGCAACTTATGCTTCACGCACGAACAGGTACCTAATTTTTCAGGATGTGCTCGATTGGAAAAATCATTAAAAAAAAATACTCAACAAACAATTACAAAAAAATACACATCTTCTAGTGCTCACTCTTAACTATCTTTCTGTCAAAGGATTTGTCAAAATACTAAATCTAACTATGACTTTTTTGATGCACACGTCGGACACTATGTTATGTTTTTCAGAAAAAAATCAAGGTCAATTTTTCATGTGTGAAGGATTTGACCCCCTTAATCTTATCCAATTTTGAAAAAGTTTAGTTGTTTGGAAACTAGATTCAGAGTACTACAATATTTGTTCTTTGATTATCTTCATATCTTGAGTGGATGACTTTCAAATTTTTCCTCCAAGTTTAGGTTCACCTGATTTCAGAAAAAAAGTGTCCACTTATACCCCATTTTTGACCACCATCTTTGTGCATTTACCCATCTCTCCAATGTCAACTCACATCAAGATATATATTCTTTTGGTTTGGATTCTCTTGTCCTCTCTCAGCCACTCCATGCTACTATCTTGATACATCCCGATTCACATCCAAACAAATCTCACACTTTAGTGGACACTGTTCTTGAATCTTGTATGGTAAAGTTGTTGTTCAGCATCAAATTGGTGAAATATGAGTATGTAGTCACACAAATCTGTCCAACTTAATTAAATAAATATTCACTATTTATTTATTAAAAATCCACTAGCCATCAGTTAATTAAATTAATATTTAGTTAATTTATCTCCAAACATTCTCCTATTAATTAAATAAATTATTCAATTTATTTTAATTAATTCATTAAATCAAATTCACAATCAATTAAATAAATAAAATCTATTTATTTAATTAAAATCCCCTTTTCCTCTTTTAAATAAATTAAATAAAAAAATATTTATTTAAATCATTATCCCCCCCACTTGCATTTTCCTACAAATGCAACTTGCACACATTTATTGAAATAAATAAATTTTTAGTTTAATAAAATCCTATTTTCCCTCACCCACCAAATCCACTTGCAAAATCTAATCCCCTTCTAGATTCTTCTAACCCCTTCCTAATTAGCCTAATCCATCCCCTAATTATTGTCACATTCCTAAGCAAAATGAAGTCACTTCTCAAAGACTTCAAAAGTCTTTGAAAAGCATTTAATGCTTTGTGTGTTCAACAAAATAACCCCCAAACTCTTCAAAAACCACTAATGGCTCTTACATGACCATTTATGGCTCTTACATGACCATTTATGGCTCTTACATAACCATTTATAGTTTTTTCAAACTTGTCTCCCCAAACATTTATTGTTTTGACCATATTCATCCTTTTCACATTTGCACAAGAGTTTATCCATTGGATAAAAGCTTTAATCTTTGAATAAAGAGTTTATTCATTCAACTAATCTTTACTTTAACTCCCAAAGTCATATCAAGCATTTAATGCTTATTCCCTCTCCTCTCAACCTATCTCACATTGACACTTGTCATTCTGGGATTGGGTTGAAAGCCCTCACATGGATTTGAAATCATTCAATCCTGACCCTTGTTGAGATTACTCAATGTCAACCATCCATTGCTCCATTTTTCTTATAAATAGAGCCCATTTCTTCATAATCCAAATCTTGAAAACTTGTATGTATTTAACCTATAGGCATTTTAGAGAGCATTTAGCATAGCAAACTCATATATTGTCATTTTGGTTAAAATAAATCATTTTTAGTATCAATAGCTTAATATTAGGTTCTTTATTTACATTTAGAGCAATATTTCAATCTCAAACCTCCATAAGTATCCATAGTGTAAAATGTTGCTGAGAGCTACACTATTTTGGAACTTGGAGAGGAGAGGAACAAGGGAGAAGGAGCTAAGAGCATGCTAAGAGGCATTTGGAGATGCCTCATTATCTTTGTTTCGTTTGTTAGATATATTAGCATGATTTTAGCATCTCTTTTGATATGCCTGTTTAGATTAGTTTTTGGTTAACTAACACTAATGATTTTCTGGTTTCTTGTGTTGTTTGTCATTTGCTAACCTTGTCCATTTTGCAGAGCATCATTTGGTGAACCTAACGTGAATCCAAACACCAAAAAGATCATTTTTTTAAACCAATAACATGTTTGAATGTTGAAAATGTCACACAGGTTGCGCTTTGGCGCTATTGAACTCGTTCCAGCGCTATTGATACTTGTTGTTTTAGTGCTATTGTTCTTACAATAGCGCTATTGTATCAAGATCAGTGCTTTTGGAACTGTTTTGGCGTGTTTGACATTGTTTTGGTGCTATTCACCCTGTTTCAGTGCTTTTGCCTCTCTGTCTTTCCCTTTCTTTTAGCGCGTTTGTGTTAAATAGCGCTTCTGTTCAGACATAGACTAGCGCTATTGTAACAAAACATTGTAAAAAAGATCTTGTAACCAAAAAAGTGAAAAATTTTAGGCTTGTGGAAGCCCCCCCTAGACATGAATTTCACTAACCAGTTGTTGTTTGTGCAGGTTTAAAACTCACCATTAAAAACCACAAACTTTCTTTTTGGTGCTTTAAAACTTGAACAAAGAAAATTTCCTTGCTTTCTAGTTAGGGTCACTCGTCTTTTGGTGCATTAAAACTAAACAAAACAAACATTTTATTTCTTGCAAGTTAGGAAACAAACTTCATTTTGGTGCTTAAAATCAACAAAACAAAATTTATTTTCTTGCATCAACTTAAAGAAATTTACAATCAACACTTTGTTTTGGGCAATCTAAAAAGAACAAGCCATTTTTCCTTCAAGCTCAAAAACAACTTTACTTCAAGCAAGACATGTTTTCAATTTAGTTGACTAGGATTTCAAAGTTCCTAGTTTACAAAATATTTTGCCTTTGAAGTTAAAAAGAACCATGGCTGTTGGAGCAACATCTCCAAATAGTTAGAATAAGTGTTTTTCATGCTTGGCACGCTTGTGCAAAAAATCGGTTGAGTGGTCCTACTTCTAACACACACTATCCTCTCCCTTGGTTTTTGTGGTCCTAGGTGCAAGAGAAAAGTGTTAGTAACACTCAAATTTTTTATCTTTTTAAGAGAGGTATGCCAAGAGACGCATCACTCTTGGGAATGACCTCATGCAGTAAATCCTTCGAGCTGCTATAGAAATCAGGTGAGAGCAAAAGTTGTAGCCTTGGGTATAGCTATTCCTACAGTGTAACTGGCCGAAAGGACAAATGGGCCCCACCACTAGTTATAAGGCTCTTAAGTGAGTCACTGCAGAATGAACTTATGTCCAAAAACATCGAACATGACTAAACATCTTTAAGTAGTAGCCCACCCATTCTATTGATTGAGGATATTTACGATATAATTTAGTGCAAGAGCATAGATGGTTTTTCTCCCAAGATACTCACCATACATATTTCCTTGAGTAGAAGCATAGCTTTTTGAAAAGTCACTTGTGACTTGATAAAAGTGGTGACTCCCCCATCATAGGGATCATCTATTTGTTATGCTCATGCAAGACTTATTATATCACATCCTTACCTGCCATGATGGGATTCATAAGGTATGTAGTACCAAAGTCGAAGAAATTTCAAGATGTGGGCTAAATTTATGACAACTGGCCATTTGACCTTAGGGATAAAAAGTGTTTAAAGTGTGTTCGTTTTAAAGACCAAGTGCAAATTGAGCTGACTTCAGGCTTTGGAAATACACCTTAAAAATACATCTAAAGGAAGGGTCATATACAAGTCCAAGGATTGGATTGATCTAGACCCATACTCATTTGTGCCTTTTTAGGCAACATTCTTGTGTTTGTGTGCTTGCTTTGTTTTGTTGTAAAGAAAAATTAGAAAATCACTTCCAAAAACAAAGTATTCATCCAACCAAACACATCAAAAACAAAGTACAAACAACAAAGAGTCAAATTTTATGACCATTCTTCACATCTTGCGAAAGAAGAAGCGTCATCAGAATATCAACTTGAAAAGAAGACCATTAAGCTCAAAGGCTTTGATCAAAAGGAGGAAATTCTTCTATATAAATAGACAAATCTTTGTCTCCCATAGAGTTTTTTTGCATCACATGCGTCTCTACCTTCAAGGCAAAACAAACGAATTTGATTCAGAATCATTGAACCGCAGAGCTTTTATGCAATATAGAGCTCTAAGTTATCACAAAAACCAAGGAGGTAAGATTAATCCTAACTTTTTCCCAAACATCTGTATCACCTACAACACAGCTCGAGAAATACCACCAACACCCGAAAGGGAAGAGGTAGAGTTTGTCCCATTTGTAACACAAAGTTTTTATTGAAGTTGAAAACATTTTTCATCCATTTCATCCATCATCACTTCATCATCAATCCATTCCAACTCTCAAAACATTAAGAGGTTCTTGACCCAAGTTCTCTTTTAGATATTGCTTGAATCAAACACATCACATCACTTTTTAGATTGTTTCTACATCTAGGATAAGCTCATCCTAAGAGACACATTTACGCAGGTTAAAACTAGTTCATGAGTGAATCCTCTCATTACTAGGTAGTTCAATCTGTAACACATCTCAGATTTCTCTACACCTTATCACATCAAATCTTATCAAACAAGCAAGCAATTCAAAGAAGGAATTTTGGTTACATCCACCTTAAAAGTGCTAGAGATCCATGTGCAACACAATTCACCAACCATCAATCTCTCATTTCATCAAAAACTCATCATCATTTTCACACAACTTCAACAAAAGCTTGTAAAACAAAATGGCCCAAACCCGATCATAATCAAGGCAACGAGAAATAGAAATGGAAGAAGAAGAAGAGGAAAATCTTAATGAATTTCAAGAAGCACTTGGAGGGAATGCGAATGATGAAAACCCAAGTACTCCTACTCCTGCAACAATAGAAAGGGCTCAGCATAGCCCTCTCTTTAACAGACTGTTTGATGAGATGCTCAGGAGCAATGCGGATGCTCACTTTTTAAAACTCACTCAAGAAGGAGCAAAACTCCCCTCTGACTTTGATCTTTCCCAATTAAGACAAGCATCAGAAAGACAAAGTCACCATGAAGAGGAAAGAGGTAGAGATCCTGTCAGATATAACATTCCTCGAGGTAACCCACCACCTCCTCCTCCAAGTAAAATGGAGATGTTGCGGCAACAAGTCGAGAATATCGCCCAACAACTTCATAGTGGTGTCAAAACTAACCAATTCTCACTCAATGACACCTGTCCCTATCCTTTTGATCAGAATATTTATATGCCACCCTTTCCACAAGGATTCGAAACACCCAAATTCAAAAAATATAGAGGAAAGGGAGATCCTTGCGATCATGTCATAGAATTTCATTCCGCTTGCCTCAAAGTGGCATATGAAGACACATACCTAATGCACCTTTTTCTCCAAAGCTTGGGAGGAACAACCACATCATGGTTTTCTCGACTATCAGGTGGCATTAGAACATTTGAGGAACTTATCCAGAAATTCCTCGCTCATTACTCTCATAACATTGAACGCGACATCACCATGGCTGATCTATGCAACAGCAAACAAAAACCAGGTGAACTATTCTCAGTATTCCTATAAAGATGGCGCCAAATGTCTTTCAGACATTCTCTTCAGTTACCTGAATGAGAACTAGTGGAAATATTCATTTCCGACTTAAACGAAGAAATTAAATTTCACCTGGATGTCAAAGACATAGACTCTTTTAATGATATGATCACCAAGGGTTTGAAATGTGAACGGGCCCTCATCAAGAAAGGACTCATCAAAATCTATAATGAACCAAAGGATGGTCCTCGCCCATGCTTCAATAGTGATAAACCAAGCTTCTGGAATAAAAACAAGAATATCATCAACGATAGGGTTGTGGATGCCAGGACTATACAAACTGCACAACCTGTGGTTCAGTTTGCAGGACAGAATCCTCCACCTCAGAACAACACAAATGTTCCTTCAAATCAAAGTCACATCACATCTCATGATGAACCTAGACCTCGTCAGCAAAAAAAAATTTGCACATACACTCCCTTAGGGGAACCCATTGAAACAGTATTGCGACAACTCATTTCTCAAAATTTGGTCACCCTACCAAAAACATCAAACTATGAACCTCAGGTCAAACCTGCATGGTGGAGAGATACTAAACACTGTGATTTCCACCAAGGAAGAGGACACAAGACAAGTAATTGTCACAGATTGAAAGATCTTATTCAGGATCTTACTGAGGAGAAATTGAAATTGAAGGCCATGACCCCAAAACAACAAATAATGATCATCTGATGTTCAAAAATCCACTTCCATCACAAGATCAAAGGGGTCCTTCCACTTCCAGGTGAGGCATTGATACCACTGATTATACATAGGCTGCGTATAATTACACTGTAAATCATCTGTATGATGCCAGTGAACAAGTTGCAAATATAACCTTCAAGAATCCCAACTCAAATTGCAATGTTGTTACACGTCGTGGTAAGGTCACCATAAAGGCAACTCCACAAGGCACCACCTCCATCCCAAAGCAGTACAATCTTGTGGAACAATTAGACAAAATGCCTGCACTTATATCCATTTTAGAGCTTTTGCGCCTATCACCATCTCATAAAACTATCTTGGATCAAGCACTCGAAGAGGCGTCAGTCCCTACAAACCTGAATACAAACCAATTTCAAGCCATGGTTGGAAGTCTAAAGTCATCACCTTGTCTCACTTTTTTTGAAAGTGACAACTCTTCTTTCCAACAACCTCATAACGCTTCGCTACACATTGAAGGCTTTATCAATCAGCATAGGATCAAGCGAGTCTTGATCGATAATGGAGCATGCCTGAATATTTGTACACTACAGTTGGTCATAGTATTGGGATATGCAGTAGAATCAATGGATCCTCGTAAGAAGATCACAATCAAAGCCTATGACGATGCAGAGCGGTCATCCAAAGGAGCTGTGGTACTCCCAATCCGAGTGGGCCCTGTGGTAGAACACATCATCTATTCTGGACCTTCCTCTGCCATATAATCTATTGTTAGGAAGACCTTGGATACATGCCATGCAAGCCATTCCATCTACCTACCATCAATGTATCAAGTTCCCACATAACGGTGTAGAGATCACAATCTTGGGCGATGCAAATCCCTTTGCGTATTGCCATAATATCAGCCATCAACCAGAGATTACCGTTCCTAATAATAGAGAAGCCATTTCCTCCACATCATATATAAGTCCTGCCTCTCTTGCCAGTTCAAACACCACTATACCCAAGCAAGAAAAGCTTAAAATGAAAATAGCAGAGAAAGGTCCTGGGGAATACAACTTGAGTCAACTCTTTTGTGTGGGGAAAATGCCCACTTCTCCTAGAACACATGGTAAACCACAACAGTTACTCTAGCAACCACTAAACACACTTGCATGTGCTTTGACGCCTTTCATCCTTGGAAAGAGTCAAGAAGAAGAAACCCAAGATGAGGACTTGGCGGACTGGATCTATAAAGATCCCATCACCACTGATATACTGAAAGTTAAACTTCCTATGGATCAGTATGGCAAAGGTCTCCTCATTATGCAAAGAATGGGGTATGATGGTCAGAGTGCTTTGGGATATTGCAAACAAGGACAACATGAACCCCTGCTACCAGAATTGAAGCCCAAAGATAATACAGGCCTAGGCTTTGAAAAGGAGATATTTCCTAAGCTCAGATTTAAAGGAAAACCCAGCAAACCATTATGTCAGCCTACTACCAAAAGGACACCTTTCGTTATCAAAGCAGCATCAAACACCATCACAACTACCCCACTGAGGCTCAGAATCCCAACACAACTATCACCAATGCCAATCATCCCACCAATCGAACCAATAATTCCATCCGCAGTAGCCATAACATCAATAGCACCATTAGCAGCAGTAACTGTATTAGAACCTGTAGCAGCATCTATGGCACCAACAGTTCCAGCCGAAGCCACTGAGTCAACACTACCAATACTCCCAGTACCATATTCTTTTATCCCCATCAACCACCCTGTAGCACCGATCACTACAAAGGTACATCAACCAATCACACCTGCAGTATTTAACTCCAAAGACATCCCAGTATGGTATAGTAATCGGATGCTGGAAAGTGACTCAGAGACTGACTCACATGAGTGGGAATTTGATTCTATACAGCTTAACACTTCAGATGAGGAAGACACATCACTACCTCCACCACGCAAAGACATCCCTATTTACGGAGAAGCACAGATAAAGACCACTTGGGTTCCTGAAATGGAAACATCTTCCATAGACCCTACGTCTCATCCTACGCCTGATTCTGACAGAGAGAGTACCATCAACGACCTTCACCATAACGTCTTAACCCTCACTGATACATCTAATGCACTTAACCTAATCGATGAAGTAATGCCCATTATCCACCCTGAACTCATCGAATGGAACCAACCAAATCCCCCATGTCTTGACTTCTTCCAAAATGATGAGGCCATCATTGACTTTTTGGAATTAAGGGATAACCTACCAAGCGGGGATCACAAAGCTGGATTCGCCATTGAACTTAATAGCATAGCATACTCTGGGGTGGATGCCAAACCTTTCAGCTACAAAAATATAACAATAAAACATGGATCTTCCAGTGAAAACCACACTGTGGCACTGTTTGATTCAACAAAAGTAAAAAGAAAGAGCGTATCCAACAGTGAAAACCTCTCTGAGGTGCCTGAGGATGAAGGGTTTGACATCCTCCCTGCTAGTACACAACAGGAACGATCAACGATTCTCATCGAGGAAACCAAAGAATACAATGTGGGGACTCCTGAAAATCCTCATCTCATACATCTGGCATCTCTTCTCACTCCAGAGGAACAACCTAAATTTATAGAGTTCTTCCAGAAGCGTCAGATCAACTTTGCATGGTCATATGCAAACATGCCTGGGCTTGATCCTGATTTAGTCATGCATCACCTAACCATAACAGAAGGAGCCAAACCTGTCAAGCAGAAGCTTCGTAAGATGCATCCTCAAATTGTAGTACTAGTCAAAACAGAACTCAAGAAACTCCTAGATGTTGGTTTCATTAGACCAATTGATTATGCAGAATGGATCTCCAACATTGTTCCTGTTGGCAAACCAAAAGGGGGGGCATCCGCATTTGTATCGACTTTAGAGATCTGAATAAATCCTGTCCTAAGGATGACTTCCCCCTGCCAAATATTGAGATCATAGTGGATCTGACAGCAGGACATGCCATGCTTTCACTCATGGATGGCTTTTCAGATACAATCAGATAAAGTTCGCACCAGAAGATCAACATAAGACAACCTTCACCTTTCCATGGGGCACATATTGCTAGAATGTAATGCCTTTCGGTCTCAAGAATGCAGGAGCAACCTATCAAAGAGAAATGACCACCATCTTCCATGACATGATGCATACTATGATGGAAGATTATGTTGATGACTTACTAGCAAAATCACTCACCAAAGAAGGGCATCTCCACATCTTAGATAAAATCTTTGGTAGACTGGAACAATACCATGTTCGACTCAACCCAAAGAAATGTGTCTTTGGAGTAACCTCCAGGAAGCTTCTAGGATACATTGTCTCGAGCAAAGGTATTGAGGTCGACCCAGCAAAGGTAAAAGCAATCATGGACATGCCATCACCAAAGAATATCAGTCAGCTAAGGACATTACAAGGGTGACTTCAATCCATCCAAAGATTCATTGCACAGTTGGTAGATAAATGTCACCCATTCACACACCTGCTACACAAGAACATCCGCTTTCAGTGGGATGCCAGATGCCAGCAAGCATTTTAGACACTTAAAGACTATCTCATGAATCCACCATTGTTGATGCCACCAGATCCAAGTAGACCATTATTACTCTACATCTCAACAACAAGTACAACATTGGGTGTACTACTGGCACAACATAATGCAAAAGGAAAAGAGTGTGCTGTTTACTACATCTCTCACACACCGGTGGGCTATGAACTCAATTACATGCCTATTGAGCGAGCTTGCCTAGCAGTAATCTTAGCAGCCACTAAACTGAGGCACTATCTATTAACACAAAGTACAACTCATTGCAAAGATTGATCCACTAAAGTATTTACTCAGCAAAGCAGCATTGACAGGTCGCTTGGCCAAATGGGTGATGATTCTAAGTGAATTTGACATCGAGTATGTCGATCGTAAAGCTATCAAAGGGCAAGTTATTGCAGATCAGTTGGCCGATGCACCACTCATAGGCGATCATCCTCTCATTTCCAATTTTCTAGATGAAGAGATATTCATGATCACAACAACACAGCCATGGAAACTATACTTTTATGGTTCGTACACTAGGCATGGCTCAGGGGCAGGCATTCTGTTTATCACACCTCAAGGTGACAGAATCCCGAAGTCTTACAGGCTCACATTTCCATGCACCAACAACATCACAGAGTATGAGGCCTTGATCACGGGACTCAGGTTAGCCGTACAATGGAAATTACAAGAACTGCAAGTATATGGTGACTCCCAACTGGTCATTTGACAAGCAACAGATGAATATCAGACCAAGGATGATAAACTCATGCCATATAAGCAAATGGTGGACAATCTAAAGACATTATTTACCACTATCACTTTTGAGCAGATACCAAGATATCAGAATCGAGCTGCTGACACTATGGCTACCATCGCATCTCTCCTAGATCTTCCATAGAATTCAACACGCTACGAGTTCTTGGTAGAATAGCTTTGGATTCCCGCTTATGATATCCCCGAATCCGAAATGATATGTCGCCTTGCCGGTTTTGAATCCCCATGGTATAGTGAATTCTACACCTATCTCCACAATCACACCCTTCCTCCCAACCAATCGAATAACCAACGTAAAACCTTTATTCGCCAAACTGCTTGATATACCATTATTGCCGACATCCTATACTGACACGGTCTTGATGGTACTCTCCTTCAATGTCTAGAACAAGGTGAGATAACAAAGGCTTTGGAAGAAGTCCATGAGGGAATTTGCGGGACTCACTCGAGTGGTCCGTCACTAGCCAAGAAACTCCTGTGCAATGGATACTATTGGCCATCTATGGAAAAAGAATCCTACTACTTTGTCAGAAAATGCAAGAAATGTCAAGTTCATGGCGGCCTGATACATGCACCAGCCCAGGAACTACAACCAATCACAACACCATGGCCTTTTTGTCAATGGGGCCTTGACCTTGTGGGTAAGATTCATCCATCTTCATCCAACGGCCATAAATTCATTATTATCGCCACCGAGTATTTCACAAAGTGGATCGAAGCTATTCCACTTACCCAAGTCACCGACAAGCAGATCGCCTCATTCATCCTCAACTACATCATCTGTCGGTATGGTGTGCCCATGTCCATCATCACAGATAACGGTCTTCCTTTCAAAAATCAGGATGTTCGTGAACTTTGTGAGAAATTTCATATCCAACACTGCTTTTCCACTCCCTACTACCCACAAGGCAATGGTCAAGCTGAAGCATCCAATAAAAACATATTGAGGATTCTAAAGAAGACAGTCAATGATGCCGGTCGTGATTGGCATGTTCAATTGAATCCAACACTATGGGCATATCGAACTAGCATTCGAACCCCTACAGGGGCAACTCCCTACTCATTGGTCTATGGCGCCGAAGCTATCTTACCTATTGAAGTTGAGATCCCATCACTAAGGGTTTCCTTGCACAATCTAATAGATGATAAAGCGTACAGAGTCTCACACCTCCAAGACTTAGAGTTACTCGATGAGAAGCGACAAGCTGCATACAATCACCTCAAAGCCTATCAGCAGCGCATGAGTAGAAGCTACAATCACCGAGTTAGATCTTGTACGTTTGAGGTAGGTGATCTTGTTCTCCGAGAGAATCCTCGCAACCAACCAAATAGAGAACATCAGGGCAATTTTGAATCAAACTGGCTGGGCCCATATGTTGTCACTGTTGTATTCGGGTCCGGGGCATATCAGTTGGCTACATCAGAAGGAGAACCGCTTGCAGATCCAATCAATAGCATGCACCTCAAACAGTTTTATACCTAAGCTATACAGAGCATCAGGCTGCCATATATACTGGAAAAAATACCAAAAACATCTAGATAAATGTCCTGAAGAAATACAAAAACATTCAAAAAGAAAAGAAAAATCATGCATTTAAATGGTGAACAACCACTCCGGTGGCACCTTGGGTAAGTGCGATGGTGAAAACCTGGCAAACAGATGACACTCATAAAAACTATGGCTCCAATATCTTTCAGGCTCGTTGCGATCACATTCATGCATCCACAAATCCATCCATCTAAACCATGGCTTGTTATTTGATCTGTAATCAAAGAAAGTACTTCATGTGCCTTGCATCCCGCTTTGTCATAGTCATGTCTACACTTGGGGGCAATGCCCTTAAATCTAGTTGGTGGAAGTGGATTCTACATTATTGGTGATTCATTGGGTAAAACATTCAAAAATGTCTCACAAAATACCAAAAACATTCAAAAATGTCTCACAAAATCCAAAAAAACATTCAACACAATTCAAAATCCAAAAACATCAAAAAACCATTTAAAATCACACAAAAACATGGCAACACTTTGTACATACTCATCCACGTAGATACAAAACAAACATTGACATAATACTTACACAATGACCATTTACCAATCAAACCACACAATCAACATCAACAAATCGGAAATTGTCTTTAAAGGATGCATCCTTCCTTACCAAAACAAAGACAAAAGTGATGTTTTCTTTGACAAGAAAATTATGTTAAGCTATCAAATACTTGGTTGATTTGTGAGTACAATCATTCGTTTATCTGTATCGGGATCTTTCAGCATTGTTTTTGTATCATTTGCGCATCATTTTCGATGAAGTTCGAGGGCATGTACTATCATGTCTATGTGGGAAGTTCACCCAACTACGTGATCTTATGCCAAATGTGGTCATAGATCATTACGGCTTGCTGACTATAGCGTATACCTCGACCATATGAACATGAACCATTACCAAGGATCTTTATTCTTTATTCTTTATGTATATACTGTTTGTTTGCAGGTACAATGCTCTTCCTTTGGTTCCTCCTACCTCATCCAAACTGGATAAAGGTTTTTATCTCTTACTATAGTATGCAATTGTCTTAGGATATGATCAGCCTAAGATCAAGGAGGATGATCCAAGTCATGCATGAACGGAGATAATCCTTGTCTATTCCGCAAGCAATACTCTGGTCGACTTGACCCTTATATCAAGTTGTTGGTATTAACTTGCTATATAAAATCCATGTAAGGAATTCTCAGGTCATCTTGAATCATTATGTCAAGATGCTTGTATTCTCTTCCAACATTTTTAAAGTTCAATGATGAAAATAGAGCACTATGGATCGTCATTTCATCTCATCTGTTTATATCTTGCATTTCGTTGCATATTACCCATCCATTCATTTATTCATATGTAGATTTTATATGCAAAAGTGACCATTAAAACTGATCTTGGATACAATCACGACCGAGTACTCTGATACATCATCAATGCATCATGCAAAGTCTCAAAAACCTTGCATTCCTCATGGTCATATCATCATCGCATTTAGTTGCATCTTGCATTAAGTACATTCATGTCATTTTTAACTTAACATTGCATATAGTTCATTTTTGACATTAGTTTTCATTAAACATTTGCATCATTACATCAATCATAAATAATTAGATTCATTCGTGGGATCAAATTGTCTTTGATTGTTTTAAATCATTTACTAGGCATTCATGTAGTGTCAATTATCCATCATCATTTCATCATCCTTTATCATTTCTTATTGCATACATTCATTTATAGTTAAAAGGTGCATTCATCCATTTATTAAAAGTATCTTATTATGCTCATTTTAGGATTCGTTCACATTGCATTCATTATCCTCTTTTTTTTAATTACATTAAGGTGTAGTTATTAAAAACCATAAGTTATAGTATCATCACATTATCATTTTTACTTAAATCATATTTAAGCATTTAGAATCATAAATCCATTTGTTTCCAAACATTGGTTCATACCATTTTATATATGCATTCATTTAAACATTATCATATAAACATTTGTACTTCACATTTTGTTTATCCATATTGCATTCATTTAAACATCTAGATGCATAGCCATACATAAAATCATTCATTCAACCATTACATTAACATCATCTCATAAATTATCATTACAATAGGAAACACCAAAATCCTATTCATAAATCATCATAAGCATACATCATCATCATGGCATTACATACATAAAGCATTAAATCCAAAATCAAACAAATCATACATATATAAACCTGCATTCATATGTCAGTATCCCACATCATAAATCATCATAAACACATGCATATAAGAAACATCTCATCAAATGCATACATGTACACATATCCATCTAAGCAATAACTCATCATCCTGCATAAAACATCCATACATATCAACTGCATATCATCAAAATATGGGATCTCCTCATATATATCATCTCATATATCAGAGTACAATGAAGTCTACAAAATTGGCTACCAAGAGCCATCCAAGATATAGTCCAAAAAATAAAACAAAATGATAATACAATACATATATGCAAAAAAGCTCTCTCAAATGCCACTCTAGCCAGATGCTGTCCCACCACCTCCTCCACCTCCACCTGCTCCACCACTGGTACCCACACCACCTGATCCATCTCTCTATGGAGGCCTCATCGAACCACCACTCACTCCTGCATCCCTTGATCTCTCCCTCCGCAGAGGACCCATCACACCCCCACTGCTCTGCACCCTCTGCGATCACTCTGATCTAGCCTGCCGCATCTGTGAATAGCTAAGAGCTCGCTGACTAACTGGCACCACCTGCTCATATAAACCCCGTCAGTAGTCTATCTCCGCCTATGCTCGTCGCATCTCCCTCATCACCTCCCCCGTAGGCCCCTGTGCTCCTACTCCGACCCAGACTCTCTCCTGCAGCTCTGCCAATCTCTCCACTGCACTATCCCTCTCTCGTAGCACCACCACTAACTCTGACTCCTGTGCAAATAGCTGCACATCCCTAGCTACCACCTCCGCCTCCAAATCCTCTACCCAGGTTTGCAAGTGTGCTATCATATGATCTCAAAGATCTCCAGTGGCTCCCTCCTCGGTATCCATCGCCACCTCACCTGTACCACCCTCTCTAGTAGCTCCCTCCCCTCTGTCCAGCGGGATCTCCCTCTCCATCCCCCTCCCACTCAGCCGAACTCCTCCCTCTATCAATGGTCCCTATGATATCTGTAGAGGCAGTCCACCTCTCCCTCTCCACTGACTCCGCATCCCCAACCCACCACCTCCTCCTCCTCCACCAGCTCCTCCACCTCCCTCTCCTCCCCCCCTACCCTCAGTCCTCAACCTCCTGCCCTCCTCTATCTCCGTCCCCTCTCATCCTCAAAATCCGGGATCGGCTCTGCTGGATCAGATATCTGTAAGATCAGGTGTGTTGTCCGGTACTATGTGTACTCATCTGACACTCTTGCATCCACGACCCTCGGTCGTATATCCCATGGTCTCACATGCAGTGTCCGAAACTCTGCCAATGCCTTATCATATGGTAGCATTGGCCCCCATGCGTACCTCTCCCGAATAACCCGAGCATACTCTCCTAATCCACTGGGCAGTCCCTGCTGCCGCCCAAACTGTCTCAACACTCTCCCAGGCACCTATCTCTCCACATCGTACGACGTCCTCCCAATGAGGAATCAAGTCATAAACACATACGGCAGTGCCTCGGCATCGTCATCCCATGGCTCACACTCATCCCATGGCTCACACTCCAAGTATGGTCACCATAAAACTGCATCCAGATCGTCTAATGCTCGCCGCCACCACTCTAACTTCCCCAAGTGGGGCTGACTCATCATGCCGCTATATATGAACATATACGGTTGATCTACTGCACGGAATCTCAGACTCACTGGTCGAGTCACTGGTAGGTGCTCCTAGGCCCAAATATGCAGCAGCGTCACTCCCACTACTAAAGAACCCCTCCCCCGGTAAACCACCTCATGGAGCTCCTGGTACAAGTGCGCCAGTATGCACGACCCCCATGCAAATCGGGTCCCCTCGGTAATCATCATCTCGATCACCTGTCCCCACCCCACGGCCAAACCATGTGATTGCCTATCTGGACAAATTCCTCCCACGATACCTGATAAGACTGCTAGAAGAGGCTCATATAACGCCGCTATCTCCTCCCTGGTAATCAAGCCATCATCAATAAACACATCCTCATCAAAATCCTCTAAACTGCAAGGGTCCCCCAGGATCTATCATATGTGACCAGCTCCCCTCGAATCGGAATCCATAGGATGCGCCACACATCCTCTAGGGTCACTGTCATCTCCCCCTGTGCCAGATGGAAGGTGCATGTCTCACTGTGCCACCGCTCGACTAACACTGTGATTAAACTGTGATTCATCTGAATCACGGGCATGTGCATCACCTCATATAGTCTCGTCGCCGCAATACAATCAATCTCTGCCTGTGTCAATTGATCCTGCAACCCCTATGTTGTAGGATGTCGCTCGCGTAACTACAACATGCCCAGCTCCTCCTGCACATGGACATTCATAAATCATCATCAGTTGTTTTGTTTTCAAACTTTCTTAAGTTTAAACCTAGACTATCAATAGATACTTTGATCAAGTATCTTCGGGTCTCAATAGGTAAGCAATCATGGCCACCTAGACTTCAACAGATATTTATCTTAATGACCTAAGTCTCATCAGGCTGTTATGGTTCAAAACAACTCCCACTTCACATCACCATCCATCCATCATTGGCATTGGAAGATTTTCTTCATCCAAACTAGGGCATCTCTTTATCCTAAAACAACAACACTATTTTACCAACAAAAGCGCTACTTTCTCCACAATAGCGCTACAACCCTAACAAAAACACTCAATCAGCTATCCAACAGCGCTCAAACTACAACTACGCTAAAACAACTACACAGTAGCGCTAATCAAGATCAATCACGCTCAAACAAGCCCTCAATAGCGCTTCTTAATCAATAGCGCCTAAACTTGCATACAATAGCGCTAAAATATTTCAAAAGCGCTCAAACAATGGGGCAATAGCGCCATTGTGGCATAGTAGCACTAGTTCATGGAGCAAAAGCGCCAAAACCATAGTTCCAGCGCTCTTGCTTCGACTCGACTTGGACTCAGTAAAACACCTATAAAAAATGCATAAAAATTCAAAATTCCAATTTGCGTACTGCTAGTCCGTAGTCGTCTAGCCGCTGGAACCGTTGGACTCGCTCAAATCTATGCTCGGTAATCAGTAACGGCATCCTGACTGTTGCTCACTCCTCCAAAAGGTCACTATCAAAGCTCTGGTTTCACACTGGTCGCGGTCACAAACGATCCTGTTTTCACCCTTTTCACCCCATTTATACCCTTCACCATCACCGTAACTTCCCCCCTCTCACCGCTGTGGTCCCCATGAACTTCCCGAGCCCCCCATTTCTCCATTTTACCCCCTTGTTCTTCTATTTTTCACCTGTATTGCTCACTTCTTCTCTTCTAACACCCTGCCAATTTTCTTTCTTTTTCGAGAGATCGCCCGATTTTTTGAAATTTTTTGGCCCATCTCTCAAGGGGGCATACCACCCATTAAATTTACATTTTATGGGGCATTTCTTCACACCAGTTTTTCTTTCTTTGAAACAATGCGATAACCCGCACCATCTCAAAGAGGGGCAAATGTAGTCACACAAATCTGTCCAACTTAATTAAATAAATATTTGCTATTTATTTGATTAAAAATCCACTAGCCATCAGTTAATTAAATTAATATTTAATTAATTTATCTCCAAACATTCTCCTATTAATTAAATAAATTATTCAATTTATTTTAATTAATTCATTAAATCAAATTCACAATCAATTAAATAAATAGATTTTATTTATTTAATTAAAATCCCCTTTTCCTCTTTTAAATAAATTAAATAAAAAAATATTTATTTAAATCATTATCCCCCCCCCACTTGCATTTTCCTACAAATGCAACTTGCACACATTTATTGAAATAAATAAATTTTTATTTTAATAAAATCCTATTTTCCCTCATCCACCAAATCCACTTGCAAAATCTAATCCCCTTCTAGATTCTTCTAACCCCTTCCTAATTAGCCTAATCCATCCCCTAATTATTGTCACATTCCTAAGCAAAATGAAGTCACTTTTCAAAGACTTTAAAAGTCTTTAAAAAGCATTTAATGCTTTGTGTGTTCAACAAATTAACCCCCAAAGTCTTCAAAAACCACTAATGACTCTTACATGACCATTTATGGCTCTTACATAACCATTTATGGTTATTTCAAACTTGTCTCCCCAAACATTTATTGTTTTGACCATATTCATCCTTTTCACATTTGCACAAGAGTTTATCCATTGGATAAAAGTTTTATTCTTTGAATAAAGAGTTTATTCATTCAACTAATCTTGACTTTAACTCCCAAGGTCATATCAAGCATTTAATGCTTATTCCCTCTCCTCTCAACCTATCTCACATTGACACTTGTCATCCTGGGATTGGGTTGAAAGCCCTCACATGTATTTGAAATCATTCAATCCTAACCCTTGTTGAGATTACTCAATCTCAACCATCCATTGCTCCATTTTTCTTATAAATAGAGCCCATTTCTTCATAATCTAGATCCTGAAAACTTGTATGCATTTAACTTATAGGCATTTTAGAGAGCATTTAGCATAGCAAACTCATATATTGTCATTTTGGTTAAAATAAATCATTTTTAGTATCAATAGCTTAATATTAGCTTCTTTATTTACATTTAGAGCAATATTTCAATCTCAAACCTTCATAAGCATCAATAGTGCAAAAAGCTCCTGAGAGCTACGCTATTTTGGAACTTGGAGAGGAGAGGAACAAGGGAGAAGGAGCTAAGAGCATGCTAAGAGGAATTTGGAGATGCCTCATTATCTTTGTTTCGTTTGTTAGATATATTAGCATGATTTTAGCATCTCTTTTGATATGCCTGTTTAGATTAGTTTTTGGTTAACTAACACTAGCGATTTTCTGGTTTCTTGTGTTGTTTGTTATTTGCTAACCTTGTCCATTTTGCAGAGCATCGGAGTATTTTCAAAAACTATTCATTTTGATTCCTTCATACATTTCACTTGAGTGGAAATTCAGCAGTTTGATAGCTCAAGGTTTCTATCTTCCAAAAGGAAAAGACATCATTTATTGCAAAGGAACCTACTATAGCATTCGCCAGGCTACATTCTATGATGATATTCTTTCTCTTCTTTGTAGAGGCACAAATGGACTCTATGTTTTCAGTTTTAGTTTCTGTGAGGCCTTCTTGGGATGAAGGATGTTGCACCACAGAAGCTGCCTTGCAAAGTTAGTATTTATTTTGAGGGGGGATTTTGTTCCCACTGGGTTTTCCCTATTTCCTCTTTTCTTTCCTTAGGCTTTAGTCTCCTTAGTTAGACTTAAGTGGGGGTGTTAGATTTTCACCTTGCTTTACACAACTTTTTCCTTTCCTTATTGAGTTTCTCTATCCATCTTTAACGGATGTTTATCGCATGTTTTATTTCCTTGATTTGAAATATGTGATTGCTCTGTTTTATTGTAAGCTAACAAAGTATTTCCTGTTTCTAAAAAGCCCTTGCTTTTCCTCTATTTTTTGCTTTCATGGAGGTTTTATATATCCTTGTAAATTCATTCATTTGAAAATCAATTAATGAGACAATTTTATTCTTATTTCTTGCTCTCAATTTTCTCTTCTATTTTACTGCAAGTTGAGTTCTTATTTTTCAGGTAGATCCTCTTGTGTAGGTTTAGATAAAAATTTACAATCATGATTGCAAACGATTTGTGAGAGCTTATGATAAATGGGTTTGTGGATACAACTGACCTGGCCCAGTTTGCAGCCCTCACTAACCACTAGAAGACCCAATTGAGAGAGACAAAGAAGAAAGATGCAAAAGTATTGAATCTGGTTGAGACAGCCTTGACAGAGACAGTATTTCCCAGAATAACAACAGCTAACTATGCCAAAGAAGCTTGGAGATTCATAATTAAATTAATTTAAACTGAACATCAAACTTTGAAAATTGACCTAACCAGAAATATAAGAAGTACTGCTACCACCTATACTTAATAATCTGTGATTCAAACTTTCATCGCATATTAGAGAAAATAGTCAATTTGGATATCGGCTCATATTGGATTCCAACCTCAAAGGACAAACATTCATAACCAAAGTAGTGTCACATACGTATACTTTTATCAAGATCACGGTGCACATTGTAATCGGTGGATGAACTCTTACGAATGGATAAAGAGAAGAAAGTCTAAAAGGAAACCAAAGATGATAGTAAAAAAGAAAGTAATTAAGAAGGTAGAATAGGAAACACCTACATCCCATATCAATGTGCAGCATCAGACCAAGAAAGGATTGATAAAGCACTGAAGGTGTTAATAGACGCGGTTTAGAGCACAATTGGAATTGCAATCTTTTAAACCTACTTCGAATATTAAAACTTAATACATTCATCTTACAAATTTTATTCAAGAACTTCAAGTTTATAATACAGGTTTGCACTATCGAATAGCTTAAAATATGAATGCTGTGGTGAATTGTTTGATAGAAAGCTATGATGAACAAAGTAAGCATCCATCATATGGAGTGCAAAAATAATATCAAACACCACAACTTCCTAAGAGCACACAAAGCGCTAATTAAGAAACCTCACTATCTAATCTGATTCAGCTAATTTTAAGGTCTACTCAAATTTAAAGAGATTCATATGACTAATAAAAGAAAAACACATCAAAATCTTTCGTGCATTTGAATATGCAATAAACATAATCCATATGGTTACCGAAAATAACATTGATAAGAATCATTGTCACCTGATTCCTACTCACATCTCCATTAAGTTGTTCGGTATCGGTGAACATAATCTATCCCAGCACTGATTCTACATTTCACGTACTCCAGGTTGAAGGAATTTCCCATATCTATCTTTGTATCTCTCTTCTTTGCTGCAGATTGGCCTTTCTTTTGACAGATATTTACCTTTTAAGATTTGTTACCCCATGAATACGCCCTTGATCGGAGCGTTGATTTGTCACAGTTTAAAGAAAATATCAAAACTATACAGATTGACCCCTCTATTCAGCTTGGATTGTTTCCAAGCATCCTCTTGGTTGTTTCCCTTTCCCCATTCCTTTTTAAATTAATCACCCTCTCCTCTTGCCATGATGCATTGTTTTATTTCCCTATCATGCCTCCTTCCTAACAATAGCTAAAAGAACTATGACAAACCATTTCACGTGCCCACTAATTTGGCTATTGGTAACCCCTTCCAAAGAATTTCTTTCAGGTTAAAGACTAGTATGACTCTTCTCTATTATTGATGTAGGTATTATTTAATGAATGGTCTTAAATATGTTTCCCATGCTAAAATTATAATAGAATAATATGCTGGAGGGTCATGACATATGTTGTTTGTTCAACATTAGTATGTTCTCAACTTGCTACTCAATAGCTCTATTTCATGTAGCTTCTTCAAGGTACTTGGGTATAGGAAGTGGAATAGCAGCAATTGGATTTTTAAATGTCCCTTTTGATTGCTATGGACGGTGGTGTTACATCTTCATGAGTGGCAACTATTGTCACTCTAGCTTCTTACATCACATCACCATCTTTAGGTGATTTAGTGGTCTTGTTTATCCTTTCTTGTTCAATTCTCCCTTTCTTTTCCAAGAAATCATCATACTATGCAACTATTTCTTCCTTGCTTTTTCCTCTTTGCTTATCTTCTATTGAGTATATGATTTATGTCCCTCTCATTTTTTGACCATGAGTATACTAATTTAGCCATATTTGGCTAGTTTCAACCTCTCTCACAAATTTTATTAATGGAAGTAACTTTTAGGTTAAACTAATCTTGATTAGGTATCAATTGATCAAATACATTTTCAACTTCATACTTGGATCTGAATTTCTTTCATCATCCTCAATGACCTAAAGTGGTACTTCCAAGACTCCTAAGTTCTTCACCTATTTTGAGGTCAACCTTTGATGTCATCTTAACCTTATCTCATGCTCATATGGGCAATCAACCTAATATTCTTATAGATGAGGCTCATGTATCTTCTTCCCATTGAAGTACTTTCGATTTTGTTGTAAGGATCATAATTTGGCCTCTTTAAAGAAAATGGCCTCAAGATTAATATATATGATTCATCATCTAAATTTATAGCATTGGTTATATAATAGCATTCATAATTCTCATTGTATTAAGAGAACTTGACACTCCCTCTTCTATGCAATGCTTCAAAAACTTGGTTGGATTCTATAGATTTTCTTGATAATTTAAGTGGCACAACTTTATCTAATTAGGATATTTTGGAAGCATATAGGGATGGTATAAGTTTCCTTCAAATCAGCAATATGTAAACTTTGGAAATTAAAAAGAACTAGCTCCCATATTGGTGTATTACAAATTTCGCACCTATTGATATCCCCTTCTATGGTTCTGACCAACCACATGGTGAAAGTATCATTCACTCTTCTATAGTGCCTTAGGACTACAATAAATCTAGTTGCGAATTGTATGTGTATAATAAATTTTGACCAAGGTCATTTCCTGGAACTTCAAATTTTTTCAACCCATTTAATTACACTCTTAGATCATAAGACTAAATGATATAGGAAGTCATGTAAAATTCACCCTTCAGGATGAAATGGGTCATCTTTCTATGCAATTTGTCACTTATGGATTGTGATAAATGAGTATGTTTTTTTCTTCTTTTCAATTAAATTTTATAAACTCCTACATGTAGCGCAGAAAGGTTCATGCCTTAGGTAGTCCAGCTACCTTTCTCAATAGAGTGATTAAATCCCTAACTTCCTATTTGAAATCTCCTTTGTATAAGATCTTGGGAAATTTGGATAAGGATGGTTTTTTGTCATAATAACCATCTAGTATGTATATACCTTCTACAAGTTTATTCACCATTTATGTATTACACTTCCAAGACCTTTTTATCTAGGGCATACATTATTGGTTGTATATGTATGTTAAAAGTTATGGCAAAACCCTCAGGGGTTAGGTCATCATAAAGCCTCCTTCTTTTATGAATTTACTCTCATCTACAGTGTAGAAATGGATGCACTATAATATCAACTCTCTTGACTCCAAATACATTGGAAAACCTCTAGCCATATGCAATCAACTTTGGACCAAGTTCTTTTAGAGTGAGTGAAATTTGGTGTAATACCTCCATTCATATCTAATCGACTTTGGACATAATTCTTTATTGTGAGTGGAATTTGGTGCATTCACTATTTCATAGAATTCTTCCAAATCAACATGTCTCAAGTTGGTATCAATGATGGTGCCATAGTGGTATATTTATATGTCTTAGGAAACACCCCTTTAAACTCAAACTAAATTTCTCTAAATTTGCAACTCATATCTCCCAATTCAAATTAAATACCTTGTAGAAAAATACATTCTCATTACATATTTATTAAGTAGGTGTTAGCAAATTTATGGTTCATCATAAAATATGATCTTTAGAATTTAGGTTAAAAAAATCATTAAACAACATAAATAAATGTAGAGTTTTGTAAAAGAATTAGGAATTATACATAGAGTTAGCTTTGCGAAATGGGTTTCTTCTTTGAGTAGAGTAAACTAGTTCTAGGATCTCCTAGTGCATTTGTGCATATTTATATATGTTTTGCTAGTGTATGTGGTAAGACTAGTTAATTAGGCCATCCAGAATACTTTATTGTTTGGCTGATGGACCGTTTGGCTGTTAGGCCCAACCCAGGGGTGAGGATGGAGAATCTGCCTTACTCTGTTAGCAGGAAAGCTCTACTCTGTTAGCAATTAAGAAAGAATGTTAGGCCACCTTCTCTCCCACCGGGTCCTCGTCTTTAGGGAGGGAGTTAAGGAGTCCAACTATATAGTTGATTCCTGCTTAAGCTATAGTTGATTCCCTGGGGCCGGATGGTCCGGTTGAATGCCCTCCTTATTGATAGTTGTTGAATTATCCTTGTCATGACTATGAAATTACATACAAACATACATAAATACGTACGTACGTACATACATGCGTATAATTTTAGTTTGAACAAGTCAAACTTTGAACAGAGTAGATTTCTAAGACTTAATCGTTTAGTTAAGAAAGTATAATTTTATTTTGAACAAGTCAAATTTTGAAGGGAGGGTACTGGTCACTAATAATATATGTACCAGTGATTGTTAGGCATGATAATATACCTACTTATTTAGAGATAGAACAGCACCTTCTTATTTGATGCTTTTACAAACGCGAGCATACTCCCATACACTCCCTGACTTGCAGAGAAACCCTTTGTCTGGAGCACAATGTCTATCCTCTCTACATTTACACATCTTATCCAGTGCACATCCATCTCTCAACTCCTCCACACCTTTCCCTCCTATTCCAAACAAACCATCCGTCCAATCATTAGAAAACAGTCCCTCCGGATCAAACCTCTCCTTCACCTTCAAAAATCCTTCCAAGTTCACCGTCCGTTTGGCTAAACCTCCAAACAAGTGACCTCCAGACTTTCCCCAGTGCAGCGTTCCTCCATATTTCTCGATCAACATCTGCTCTATCTCTTGATACACATCCTTATTCCACTTGGGCGTACCCGCTTTCCTTGGTCGATAAGTTATGAGCTCCATCGTCACCTGATCCTCAGCCGGTCCCAGGTACACCTCCGACTTCTTAATAGACCTCATAGATATTATAGTTTCGTCACACATCCTTTGGGGATTCAAATCTCTTATTTTCTTTACATTCTTCACGGCTTCTGGGAAAAGAGACAGAGGCACTCTAAGTTCCACGTCAAAGGTAAAAGAGTGTTAATACGACGGTCCCAGATACACGTGGTCTCATATTTATCTAAAATTTGGGTGGGAGTACAGCTCTCATCTTTTAGTTTAGGGACTTGCTCGCATTTACCAGATGTCTGCATGCGATGATTGAAACCTACCACTGGGTAACCTGTAAAATTTTCTCCGTCATTCAAAAACCCGATGCCATTTGCCGCAGCTTGAATTGTTTGGTTTCCAATAATGTTGCAAATTGCAGGCACGTCTGCTTCTGCTTGGAGTGAATCGACTGAAAGGCAATGACAAACCAAATAAGACGATCGATATGTATTATACAGATACATTTTTGAAAGAAGATTGACAAGTTAAAACACTCACATAAATAAACCCATGTTTCAATATCAGCGACTTTGATGGGAGCGCCAACGATTGAGTTGCTGCCGTCTCCTGCAACATCAATTGAAACGCGATCGTTGGCAACAAAAACCGCCTTCCGGTGTGAAGGAAGCCAATTTATGTCGGCAAATGTGTGAGCTCTGAGGAAACTTTCCGCTTCCTTTTCTAGATCGTAATCATCTCTCACTGAGACGGAAACCGATCGTTTAAACATGGGCTGCAAGGCGAATGTTATCTCTGAAATTGCTCCCAGCGTTCCCAGAGCCAATTTCGCGGCCTTGAGATCTTCATCTGCTTCTGTTAAAGTTATGATCTTTGCACAGCCCTCGGAAGGAGACGCTGGCACCACGATTCTCATTCCCACCACATATTCATAAACTCCGCTGCCTTTCCCGGCGAAACTGCTGCCGTGGGCTCCGGTGGAAACAACGCCGGCTGCAGAAACTGTGCTGATGTAAGTCATGGCAGGCAGAGAGAGGCCATGCTTTGCAGCTGCTTCAATCACGTCACTCATCATCGTTCCGGCTTGTACAGTGATTGTCATGGCCTTTCTATTCACTTCAATGACGGAGTCATAATTTTGGGTTGAAATGATGAGCCCATCTCTCTCAACGCAGACGAGCATTGAGAGGCTGTGAGAATGTCTGCTCACCACTCTGATCGTGTGGTTGTTGTGAACAGCGTGGGCAACAGCACGGAGGAGTTGGGGCTCTGAAGTGGGCCATGCAACGCTCGTCGCCTTGCAAATCGATCGGTCCTCCCATTTGCCCTGGTAATTGAAGATTTCGCATCCATTGCTTGTGCATTGCAGGGATGGAGGAGGCAGGCACGCTTTAACTTTTGCTTCTGTGCAGAACACTGGCGGGAAATTGAAGATAAACAAAAGGAAAATGCTCAGAGTGCGGATCATCATGTTTATTTCCCACTTTCCAAATTGTAAACAAGCTGGTTATATTCCGAGGGGACTATAACAATGTGTCTATATACAAATAATGATCGTACCAGCCTTCAATTATAATAGTTTAGCAGGGGTTTGAATCATGCTGATTATAACACTACCATCATTACTTGAGAAGAATTTCAATAAATATTTATCTTAGTTTTAGTCAACCTTAATTTTGTGATTTTTGAATTAGATTATTATTAAAAATAATATGTAATGAATACTACCTTTTAGATGTGCAAAAATTTAAAAATAAAAATGAAAGTATGTCTTGAACACTCTTCTTTAACATTATTTATTGAACTAATAGTAAAATTAAATTTCAATCGTATTAAAAAATTATATTATTTTTTGTGTTTTTATTTGTCAAAATTATTTTTTGGTCAAGATTAGAGAAGTTTATTTTTGTTAAATAAAACCTATGAGAACAAAAATCATTTATCATTTGAAAAAGACACAACAAAAGTTAAAAAGACAAGGGTATGAGATTCCACCTAAGAAATACCTTAAAAAATAAGAATGAATATAGGTTTAGAAAGTACTTCAGCTTAATGAGTAGATAAAAGAATGAATATAGGTTTTAGAAAGTACTTCAAGTTGACCAGTATATAAAATGGTGTAAATTTACAAGTCTTTCCACTTCAAATATAATTTTTTTCTCAAATCGTGTGTGGAGACAAAAGGATTTTTCATGCTTAAATTATGGAAGGAATGTAGGATGATTGGAGGGGTTTATTTTGTTCAATAAAACCTACGAGACCAAAAAATCATGTGTCTTATGAGAAAATAAAGTCTTTATCCTCAATAAATGTGAATGTAACATAAAAGAAAAATGTTCTATACATTAAAATCAATAAAAACATTAATCTTTAACCTATATTTACAATTAATCTAACATTTTATTTAATAAAATAGTCAAAAATCTATTAATTTCTCCACCTAAACAAGCTCAAAGAGATTTTTTTTTGTCATTAAAATCCAAATGGATATCAAGAATAGAGAAATCCTCTCATCTCTTAACTATATTAAGGTCTCTTATTTCACAACCAATGCCAAAAGAATCACTTTTAGAGAAACAATTTATATACTTAGAAATATCATTTAAATAAATGAAACAAATAGTAGTTTCATAATAATCTAAAGAAAGGAAAAGAAAGTTATTTTATATCATCTATAATTTTTTTTTAAAAGAGGGCTAAATGCTTTTAACTTGGAGTTATGAACTCGTGAGGTTGCAAATGGGAGACCTCATCCCCAATATAACCATTCAAAACTTTCTCCTCAAGGAAGTTTGAATCTTGATGCAAAGATCGTCAACACTACAACTTAACCACCACACCATGCCAATGATATGAACTAAATCATCTGTCATAAACCACATATGAAACTAAGGATAAATAATATGTCATATAGAATATTACAAAACGTTATCTTATTCCAAGCATGTCAACAATGTTTATCCTTTTCATTATTTTTTATTTTTACAAATTTAAATACCTTTTTTGTAAAAAAAAATAGTGTTGGACAATTAGATAGATTCAACATAGCACAATTTTTTTTAGGAGTGTAGAACTCAGGATAAAAATTTTAAAATTTAAAATTTAACATTTTTTTAATTAATAATGATACTTAAAAAAAATAGTGAACAAAAGTTTTTCTTCAAATTTAGGGGTCAATATTAAATGTGTGTTGAAACATAGAAAATGGTAGGATATTTGTAAATATCTAATTACTTTAAATCAATGTCATTATTTTAAATAAATAATAGTAAAATCTTTGTTCCAATAACTAAAATTTATGCATCATGAATGAATCATTCTAAATTATAACTATTGTGATTTAAAATTGATAATAAATTAAATATGAAGAGGAAATTAATGAAATATGAAGAGGAAAGTAATGAAAAACTATTCATACACTAGATATTACTATTAGTGAATTATGATTACAAAAATGATATTTTATTATTCTATTACTATGTGTGTCATTAAATAAATGTCACTCATTAAAAAACTCTTGTTATTAAAAATGACACAATTTATTTTCTAAAATAAAATATATATATTAGAATTCAATAATAGCATGTAACAAATCACTAGTTCACATCATAATGAAAGTCTTAATGGTTTCTTTTCTCTATGTAATAGAAAGTAAAAATTGAAGTAAACTTTTTTATTTCAATATCTCAATTAGGGTTAATTCCAAATCCGAGATTTGACCTAAGCAAGCCCCTATCAACAACACTATTTACCTCCTTTGTACGTGCGTGTGATAAGGTCTAGGGACAAAAAATACAAATTGAGCAAGAGCAGACTGAGACACATAAAATTAGCTTTTACAGAGGTAGAAAAGAAAAGACAAGTTTGTTCCAAGCACCATTGTCCAACACTTTGCTAATATAACTTCAATGAAATAATCGAAACAAACTTGTGATCCCGAAAAGACATATATTGTTTGCATCAGAGCTCCTATGCAAGGATGCCCTAAGCACCATTGTCCTACATTTCTAAAACCATATTTTAGGGGAAAAATCTTCTCTATTTCCCATTTCTAGATCTATATATGGTGTCTACATATCTGATTTAAGAATGCTAATATATGTTGATTATTGTCAATTCTACATCATCTTTACTTCAAATCCTTCTCATAGTTCATTTTCAACTCAAACAAAGAAGGAACAAAATTCAATCAACGTTTATCCCTTTTCATATAATTGAGATTGAATTTATTAATTTAATTCCTCTTTGATGTAATACGTAGGAAGTGGGTTAATTTCTCGTTTACATATTTAAACTAGTGAATACCTCATCTTCACTTCACCACTACATTTTGGTTAACTTGACACTTTTTTCATATTTCTGATTTGTTATTTTTAGATCTGATTTATGATAACAAAATTTGCAAAATCTGATTGGATATCTAATTCACATGTGATTACATTACTTATTAGCTATATTTACCAAAATCATGTGTTGGATAATAGACTCTTTCATTTAATGTTTATTGCATTCATTCATACAACTTTAATGCATTGCATTTCAAAGATTTTTCCTACATTCAATTTATTTCTTAAAGCTTTCATACATATTTCATGTTTCTATATAACGATATTCTCAAAGATGTTAATGGAATGTTTAGGTCTCATAAAGGTTTGATAGATGTTTGAAATGATACCCTTTCTAATTTTAGAGATGATATTGAAATTAATCATACTTGTACATCTCGTAGAGTATCTTCTACTCATGAGAAAAGAATTAACATTCCTATCAATGATGTCTCCAATGGAGATATAACTTTGAAGAGTAATGAGGAATACTCTTCTCGAAAAGGTACTTTGTTGGAAGAGCAACAAGGTAAATATTTTTTAACCTTAGTAAATCTATCACTCTAGGTCCTCCTTATTCTCCAAGAGCTTATCTTAATCATCAACATATTTTGAGACAAGATGATGTTATGCATTTTATTAATGATTTATCCCCTAACATAACACGGTGAAGATGAATCTTTAGATGATGGGAATACTTCTCCCCAACCTAACAAAGCTAACATGAATAATGATGATAGGAATAAGAATCTCCCTACAAAGGATCTTCCTTCGTCATCTATTAATCCCTTTCGCCCTTCAAGATGTAATTACACAAAAAATTTCAATGAAGTCCATAATGAAATTCCTCTTTCACAATTGAAAACATATTATGAAGTTGGCTATGATTTGATTTCTAAACAAGGCTATAGTGGACAAGATCTTAAAAAATTAGAACAAGGAATCAGGGTCTGCATAGATCCTCCTTCACATTGCACTAGGAAAGGTGTTGGATTTCCTCCCCCTTCTTTATCAATCTTTTTACCTAATTCATCTAAGTCAAAAGACAAACAAGTTTTTTCACTGGCAAAATAATTCTTTTGGCAACTTCTAAATGATGATAGAATTTCCTTTCCTACTATCACAAATAGGAAAATGCTTGAACCAAGAGATAGCACTAAATATTATCTTTTTCATCATATAAATGGTCACATTATTGATGATTGTATACAATTCAAAAAAAATGGTAAAACATTGGATATTTTGTTTATAACAACTAAAATGAAAATCTTTCTTTCAAAACATGAAGTAGTGCATGAGCACTTCCCTTCATCTGTTATGTTGCTCCTCACTATGTGAGACTAGTAGCTTACATTTTCGGGGCTCCTTTTCACTCATGGTGGTACAATTTCATGTGCAATCATACTTGGCTAGAAACATAATAGCCTTCTTATTCTTGTCATCATTCTTGGGGGGCAAGGATAGTGTTTCAATCTTAACTATTTTCAAGGATTCACGTTTTCTTTAGTGAGTTGCATCTTTTATAGTGACTATTGAATTATTAAATAAAATGAGTCTAAGAAACCTATGAGTACAAGTAAAATATAGTCCAAGTCTATTATGTTGTGTGGACTAATCATTATTAGTTTTAACACATCGTGAATTAATTCCTAGCCATTATTTATTGTCAACACTATTTAGCATGGCATTTCACAAGTATTATTTCTTTCTCTTTCCTTTGTCTAATAGGTCGTCCACATATCAATGGATTTAAGAAATGTTCTAATTAAAAAAAAATCATCAAATGAAAGAAAATCTGATCCATGTCTCTTTAATTTAGATATAAAATATCATTTGAAATTATTAATTGCAGTTTCCCATAGAACACAAAAAGACATTTAAGAAGAGAGTATCATTGAATATTTCACTATTAAACTATCTAATATTTAAATAAAATAAGTAGAGTAAGAAAATTGAGTTCAAATCAATGAATAAATATTTCACTATTAAATTGCCTAGTATTTCAAAACACATTGTAAGACGTTATCTCCAAACGTGTTTGACAAGGCAACGCATGCAAATTTAGTCTACGCTTATCCATTCCTCAATTTGAAATATTTTCTATCCAATTTTGTATAACAAATGCTGTTTGCATTTGAATTTTAAAAAAGGCTGCCGGCCAAGAAACTCCAGTCGAATCTATTATTCTCGATTTAATTTAGATATAAAATGTGAGGTATATTATTAATTTTTTTGTAAAAATATCTTGACCTTCAAAATGTATTATTAAATTTTATTATTATAGATCATTATAGCAAGGTATGAAGAGGAATTTGTGAAGAGGTATGCACATATTAAGATGTTCATTAAATATTTATTATTATATTATTTAATATTTAAATAAAATGAGATTATTAAGATAATTGAGTTTAAGTTTTAATTTTTTAAGTGTATCACAAAAGAATATTTGAGTTTGATCTTTTTCTATGTTGAATGTAAAGTTTAAAAAAAATCAATAATATAAATAAATATCGCATTACTTTTAAAGAATAAATAATGAAATTTGATTTCAATAATATAAAAAATATTCAATATTATTTATTAATTAAGTTTTATCATTTTACTATAAAATTTATGTTCATCATCATTTCGATTTCATGAATAATTTTTTGCAATAATATAAACAAATAGAACATTA
The DNA here is from genome assembly GCF_030272615.1 of Cryptomeria japonica. Lineage (NCBI taxonomy): Eukaryota > Viridiplantae > Streptophyta > Pinopsida > Cupressales > Cupressaceae > Cryptomeria > Cryptomeria japonica. The sequence goes on along the minus strand of NC_081409.1, from coordinate 251,301,641 downwards.
TTTTTAAGAAATAGATAAATAAATATGACTCCAATAATATTGAATATATTCATTATCATTTATTAAATAAGTTTTATCTTTTCACTGTAAAATTCACAGTTTTGCCATCATTTTGATTTCATAAATTATTTTTTCAATAATATAAACAAATGACACATTATTTCCAAGGAATAAAAAGCTAAAATTTGACTCGAATAATATTGAATATATTAATTATTATTTATTAAATAATTTTTATCTTTTCACTATAACATTCATGCCTTCATTCTCATTTTGATTTCATAAATGATTTTTTTCCAATAATATAAACAAGTAGCATATAATAAGGTTAATGAATTTCCTATTTCCCTTACAAGTGTTAGACTCCTAGTCTTATCACTAATGGTAAAGTTGTTTCTCAAGATATTGTTTTGCCTCTTAATTAAGTTGTAGTCCCACCTTCTAATGGTGTTTTACCCTAAGTTGGGGTTTCTTGAGGGGTTCCCTCTTCCCCTCCACCTAGAATTTTGGATGTTGGTAATAGTTCGTTGCAATGTATTTCAGAAAAGGAAGAACTATGTAAAGGTTCATATGGTTAGTCCAAATATTGTTCAATCCTAACTTTGGTTACCTCTGAGATAAATCTACTATTTTTTCTTTGTATCACAATTTGAACCCTACCAAATTCTCACTTATCTTAATGAAAAATAAATAACACATTATTTTCAAGAAATAAAACAAATAAATTCAATCCTAATCATCTCAAATATATTCATTATTATTTATTAGATAATTTATATCCCTTCACTAAAACATTTATTTCAATAACAATCTTTTCATGAGTATGAAAACTTCTTTCAAGTTCCTTGTCTATAATTACACTCAATCAAAGTCCAATGCTTCCTCATTTATTTTAATTTTCTTGTTATATATTTCTAATTGTCTATGTTATCAACTATTTCACTCTTAGACATAATGATTGTGTGCAAAGACAAAAAATTTCATGTTTATTTGGGTCCATTTTAAGCCTCCCTTTTGGCAAAGTGGAAAATAAAATGATGATTCACATAGAAAATGGGGGAAAATGGTTGCTCCATATAGTGGCTTGCTTAAGTTGAATCTCATATTAGTGTTGCCACTTAAACCATAAACCATGAGATACATTGTATATCTTTACAAGGGCAAAGGATAAAGAAATGATAAATATTGAAATGATAATCTCTCACCATAGGTATGATACCCTCTCAAGGAATATCACACAAGGATTTGTGTGATGCTCATTAAGTCCTATAAAATGTTAGTGCATGGTTGATGTGATGCTCATGAAGTCCTATAAAATGTTAGTGCATGGTTGATGTGATTCTCATGAAGTTCTATAAAATGTTAGTGCATGGTTGCAATATGAAATACCATAACATACTTGCTCATAAATTGTTGCAGCATATTTGAATGCTTGAATAATTTTTATCCTTGAAGTTGTATATGTTTGTTCACTATTTCAAATATTCTAGATTGATTATAATTGGGTTCTTGAAGGTGTCATTTTTTAAAAATAGGAAAGGGAATTGTGTTTACATGAAACTTACACATATTCCAAACCAACTTTCTAGATAGGTTGACAAACCGATGTTGAATCACACATAACCTCTAGGACTAATAAGATTCTTAGATACTTACTAGGGGTCATGTCCAAAAACACAAATCATGGCTTTTGGGACTAGCGAGATCCTCAAATAATTACTAGAAGTTATATCCACAAGGGTTCATAAGTATAAAGTTAGAAATCTATGCTATGCTAGGTGGCTCATGAACAAATGAAGACCTCACAAGCTAGTAAAATTCCTTAGATATTCTAGATGAGCTTCACGCCAATTATATTAGACACTAATGGACAAGAAAAGCCCACTATTTGCTAGGTAATTTTGGTAAAGTGCCACCAAGGATAAATAAAAGAGTGCCATGAAAACATAAAAAAATTTGTGGTGCGTGATCAAAATGAACACATAGAGGAATGTATGCCCCCACCTTAAAGTAATTGCATATACAACTAGGTGAAACAAAATGGGCCATCCCAAATAAGTGGGTTATACTTTTGGTCATGAAGAAAACTTGTCAATGGTTAAAATAATTGTAAACCCCTTGGACGAAAAAGACCCTTTGTTCAATGGCAGTTGTAGTGATCCCTCGAACACATCCCTTCAAAAGATTACTAGGGTATGTGGAGGGGTCAATTCAAAGGCCCTATCGGCCAATTTTTGTATTAATAAAATAAAGAGTTCATTCAAAGAATCCCTTTGAATGGTTTTTGTATGATTCTTTGAATGATTTTTGTATGATTTTTTTTATAAAGAGTTTATAACTATAAAAAATAATAGTTTCATTATCATTTTCAATAGTATCTTATTGAATGGAGGGATAGGTGAATTGATAGATGAAGTGAAAGGAAAAATCTAAGGCTCATCAACAAATCCATCTTCATCATTGGGGTTGGTATCTTGGTTTAACTCTTCAAACCATTTTTCATGCATAGCATAAATAAATTTTAGAGTTCATAGATCTATGAACTAAGGTTTTTGTCTTATAGCTTGGAAAATAATTAGAGGAGAAAAAGATCTACTTTTTTTAAAATATATTTGTAATTCCTAAAACGAGAAATATTCCCTAGAATTACTAATTTAAACATCAACCACATCACAAGGAATCAAAAAGACTGCTAGTTTTTATTTTAACAAAGGAGAATTTGTCATAGTTTTCCTAGAAGCAACATGGCATAAAGACCCAATTATTAATCTCCTTTTTCTTAGCTAGAGGAAAGAATATCTAGTTTGAAAAGAAGTGATGTCAATTCATCTTTAAAAATCTATAGATTAAAATCCTCTTCAAAATAGAAAGACATGCAATGATATTTCATTATCACAATTATTATTTGTAAGATTAACGAATGGGTTTTTAAAATCGAGTCCCATGTGTTTGCCTCTTATAAATGAAAGATATCTATATAACATGGTTTTAAATGTTGGCAATGTTGTGTTCAAATTACGAATGAATTTCATACTATAATATGATTATGATAATTGATATCATTGGTGAAAAGAAGCAAAGGTGTGCGGAAACGCTTCCTACGCTAATCTTGAGAGGACGATTTTGCAAATTTCAACATAACTATCATAGAGATCACAAGAAGCAAATAGAGTAGAAATAAAACAAGAAACACATAACACAGTGATTATCGTGGGGAAAACCCATACAGGCGAAAAACCCCACACTCTAAAACCTACATAGTATATTAACAAATCAACAAGAGATTACAATACACTTGCAATGCAAGTTCTTACAAGAGCATCACCTCAACTCAAGCTCAGAGAGACTTCAGTAGCATCCTTCTAGCACCCAGCCTTGCAAACCAAAACTCCATGATCAAACTCCTCCCCAAGCCCTCCTTTTATAGTGATTTTACAACCTGGAAACCACTTGTGGTTTTACAAAACCATGGGCTTAACCACCATGCCACATGGTGCCCATTTTTGATATTTACATTTCCAAAATGGAAAAACAACCAGGTTAAAATAGTAATCCCGTCCATAATTTTGTCCCCTAGCTTAGACCCTCTTAAAAGTCACAAAATGAGTCATTAAGGCTCTAAAAATGGCCCACCTATATTCTACTATGGACAAGACTCATTTTTTAACAACTCACTAACCATTTTCCAATGCATAAACATGTGGAAAACTACCTCAAACAAATTCTGGAATTTTCCAGAAAAAGACTGCAAGGTTGAGACACATGTTTCTCAACATTCTCCCACTTGTCGAACACCTTGCAAGAGTCCGGGGATCCAAAATATCATGGACTTAATTGCTAGGGGCCGAGAGGCCCATAGACTTTGAACACCATCTGAATTTCTTTGTGCTCATGGGCTTAGTTAATGCATCAGCAACATTCACCAAAGTTTCTACCTTTTCCAGCTTCACCTTGCCATCCTCAATCATATCTCTCACAAAATGATATTGTACATCAATGTGCTTGGTCCTAGCATGAAAACTAGGGTTCTTCGCTAGGCAGATTACACTCTGACTGTCACTGTAAATTGTCACTGCACCCTGTTTGAACTCTATATCTAAAGACAATCTCTTTAGCCAGATGGCTTCCTTACAAGTATGAGTAGTTGCCATATATTCTTCCTCAGTAGTGGACAAAGCGACCACAGCCTATCGCTTTCTCATCCAACTGATTGCACCATCGAATAATGTAAACACATATGCACTGGTGGATCTTCTTCTATCAACATCACCGGCCCAATCTGAATCCACATAGCCTCTAATATCTAAGGAATGCTCATTTCCTGTTCCATGAAAACATATCAAGTACTCTGAAGTACCCCTCAAGTATCTGAAAACTCTTTTTACTACATCCCAATGTGCTCTTCCTGGATTAGACATATAATGAGAAAGAACTCCCACTGCTTGGGCAATGTCATGTCTTGTACAGACCATAGCATACATCAAACTTCCAACAGCACTCTAATATGGTACTCGACTCATCTCTTCCATCTCCAATGGGGATGTAGGACACTGTGAACTAGAAAGCTTTGTTCCCATTGTAATAGGAACACTCAATGGTCTTGAATCCTGCATATTGAATCTTTTCAAAATAGTACCAACATACTTGCTCTAGCCTAGCCAAAGCTTTCTATTTTGTCTATCTCTTACAAACTCCATTCCCAGAATGTGCCTAGCTGCACCCAAGATCTTTCATTTCAAACTTTATCGAGAGCTGAGATTTTAACTCTACAATCAAACCTTTTCCTTTGCCAATAAACAACATGTCATCGACATACAAGGCAATGACCAAGAAACGATCACCATCAGATTTAAAATATATATAGTGATCAGATTTAGATCGCACAAATCCCAAACTCAACACATATGTATCTAACTTCTGGTACCACATCCTAGGACTCTGTTTTAAACCATACAAGGATTTCTTCAACTTACAGACCAAATGACTTTTACCTTTCATCGCATAGTGCTCTGGTTGTGTCATGTAAATTTCTTCCTCCAAATCTCCATGAACGAAAGCTGTTTTCACATCCATTTGCTCGATCTCTAGATCATAGGCTGCTGCAATAGAAAGTAAAAATATAATGGATGTCATTTTGGCTACTGGAGAAAAAATCTCACCATAATCTACTCCCTCAACCTGAGAGTAACCTTTTGCAACCAAACGTGCTTTATACTTCTCAATGCTTCCATCTGAACCCATCTTCTTCTTGAACACCCATTTACAACCAACAAGCTTTCATCCTTCAGGCAATGGTACAAGGTCCCATGTTTCATTCCTCTTAAGAGCTGCCATTTCTTCATCCATGGCTATTTTCCAGGACTCTGAATCATTCATACCAAGAGCCTCTTCTACAGATCTCGGTTCATCAATGTTAGCATTCAATGCAAATATGCATCTCCAATCATCAAGAGAATACCCATACCTTTCAGGTGGTTTCCTTTGTCTAGTAGACCTTCAAGCAAGATCTAGTTCAAGTTCAGCTTCAGGTACCTCTTCTTCCTCTGATGATTCAGAACTCGTAGAGCTTTCATCAACTTCCTATCTTTCTAAGGGCCTCGATTCAACTTTTTCAGGTGTAGCAGGCAGTTGAATCACATATTTCTTTTCTTCCTTTTGTTCTAGCTGCACTGTAATAGAAGATGACTTAGTTTTTCTAAAAATAACACTTCTGGAATAAAATACCTTTTGTGCAATAGGATTCCAAAGCTTGTATCCTTTTACACCATAACTATATCCGATGAAAATACATTTAACAACTTTGTTGTCCAATTTTGTCTGCTTCTCCTTTGGCACATGAGCATATGCTTCGCAACCGAACACTCTCAGATGTCTAAGTGAAGGCTTGTAGCCCGACCATGCTTCCATTGGCGTCTTATCAACAAGAGCTGATGTAGGAGACTTGTTTATCAGGTAGCAGGCAGTGGCTACAACTTCAGCCCAGAACCTTTGTTCTAGTCCAACTCCACTTAGCATACTCCTAGCCTTCTCCATCAAGGTCCTGTTCATTCTTTCTGCAACTCCATTCTGTTGTGGAGAATATGGAGTTGTCTTCTCTCTTTTAATACCACAATCTTTACAAAATGTGTCAAAATCATTGGAGCAAAATTCACCACCATTATCAGTTCTCAAACATTTTATTTTCTTTCTAGTCTGCAACTGAACCATTGCTTTAAATTCTTTGAAACAACTGAAAACTTTAGTTTTACTCCTAAGAAAATAAACCCATGTTCTTCTACTGAAATCATCAATGAAAGAAACATAATAAACTGATCTACCAATAGAAGGAACATCAATTGGACCAAATACATCCAAATGGATTAGATCCAGGATACATGAAGACTTATGAGAACTCGAGTAAAATTGAATGCAGTTTTGTTTACCATAGATACAATGCTCACAAAAATTAAATTCAAGATTGCAATCATTCAACCCATCAACAAGGTTCTTATTTTTCAAGGTCCGTAGACCCTTCTCACCTATGTGGTCAAGTCTTTGGTGCCATAACATGGTCTTCTCTATAGGTAACTTTGATTCGGTAGACAAAGCACCCTTAGGTACCCAAAAACCATGACCATTTGTTGAAAGAGAAACCCTCTCCTTTTCCAACTGAGTAGTCTTTTTCACAATCTTATTAGAAGTACTATTGCACTCAACTGTGCATGCATCAAGCTGGTACAGTGTACCCAATCTGCTTCCTCTTGCTATCACCATAGCACCTCTTACCATTTTCACACCTGCTTCAGAAAACTGTACATGCACACCCGCATCTATTAGTTTGCTAATAGATAACAAATTCCTTACTAGTCCCAGGATATGCAAGACACCATCAAATCTTCTAATTCTACCATCAGAAAATTTCACACAAATACTTCCACGACCAACAATATCAAGTACTAAGTTATCACCCAAATACACCTTACCACCATCAAAATTTTCATACTGACTAAACTAGTTTCTATTAGGAGTCATGTGGAAAGATGCACCTGAGTCTATTAACCATGCATTGTCACCTGGACGAGTGGCCAAGGCTGCAATAAAAGCATCTCCATCTTCCTTCTCGGACTCAGAATCAAAATCTTGCTTCTTCTTCTTTTTCTTCTTTTCTTCTTTACAGTCCTTTCGGAAATGTCTGGGCTTTCCACAATTCTAGCAAATTACCTTGGACTTACCAGGAGATTTTGATCTCCCCTTATTCTTGGACTTAGAACGGCCATTCTGCTTTTCATTCTTGCCTCTTTCTTTTGGTCTTCCTCAAACACTCAGAGCCTCTTTGGCATTCAGAGAAACCTTCCTTCTCATCTCCTCAGAAAGTAGAGAACCAACAACATCCTCCATCTTCAAGACAACTGTAGTGCTCCCTATGGCCATCACAAGGCTGTCCCATGAGTCTGGCAATGAACATAGTAGGATTTGGCACCTTTCTTCTTCATCCATTGGTACCCCAACTGAGGTCAACTGAGTTACCAACATATTAAAACTTTCCAGATACTTAGAAATTCATCCACCTTCTTCCATTCTCAAGGAATGCAACTTCTTCCTCAAGAAAATTTTATTCACAAGTGATTTTGCTTGGTAGATCTCACTTAGCTTCTTCCAAAGCTTCTTCGCAGTAGATTCTTCATGGACATTAATCAGAATTGAGTCTGCAAGGCACAATCTTATGAGACCTTTATCTTTTCTATCCATTACATCATATTGTGCAGCTAAAGTTGGATCTGCGGGCCTTGACTTATTCTCATCGAGTGCATCCCATAGATCTCGATCAATCAATAGATCTTCCATCTTCAGCTTCCACATCTCAAAGTTTGTGCCAGAAAACTTCTCTACATCAATCCTCCCTGAAATGCTTGCTATCTTTTCAATCCTGCAACACAGAAATGAAAAACTCTGCACAAGCTTCCACTCAAACCTTGATTAGCTTAAAAAACCCTGTACCCAACAAATAGAACCAAAACTGGCCAGACTCTGATACCACTTGAAAGGAAGCAAAGGTGTGCGGAAATGCTTCCTACACTAATCTTGAGAGGATGATTTTGCAAATTTCAACATAACTATCACAGAGATCACAAGAAGCAAATAGAGTAGAAATAAAACAAGAAACACATAACACAGTGATTATCGTGGGGAAAACCCATACGAGTGAAAAACCCCACACTCTAAAACCTGCATAGTATATTAACAAATCAACAAGAGATTACAATACACTTGCAATGCAAGTTCTTACAAGAGCATCACCTCAACTCAAGCTCAGAGAGACTTCATTAGCATCCTTCTAGCACCCAGCCTTGCAAACCAAAACTCCATGATCAAACTCCTCCCCAAGCCCTCCTTTTATAGTGATTTTACAACCTGGAAACCACTTGTGGTTTTACAAAACCATGGGCTTAACCACCATGCCACATGGTGCCCATTTTTGATATTTACATTTCCAAAATGGAAAAACAACCAGGTTAAAATAGTAATCCCGTCCATAATTTTGTCCCCTAGCTTAGACCCTCTTAAAAGTCACAAAATGAGTCATTAAGGCTCTAAAAATGGCCCACCTATATTCTACTATGGACAAAACTCATTTTTTAACAACTCACTAACCATTTTCCAATGCATAAACATGTGGAAAACTACCTCAAACAAATTCTGGAATTTTCCAGAAAAAGACTGCAAGGTTGAGACACATGTTTCTCAACATTCTCCCACTTGTCGAACACCTTGCAAGAGTCAAGGGATCCAAAATATCATGGACTTAATTGCTAGGGGCCGAGAGGCCCATAGACTCTGAACACCATCTAAATTTCTCGGTGCTCATGGGCTTAGTTAATGCATCAGCAACATTCACCAAAATTTCTACCTTTTCCAGCTTCACCTTGCCATCCTCAATCATATCTCTCACAAAATGATATTGTACATCAATTTGCTTGGTCCTGGCATGAAAAGTACGGTTCTTCGCTAGGCAGATTGCACTCTGACTGTCACTGTAAATTGTCACTGCACTCTGTTTGAACTCTATATCTAAACACAATCTCTTTAGCCAGATGGCTTCCTTACAGGCATGAGTAGCTACCATATACTCTACCTCAGTAGTGGACAAAGCAACCACAACCTATCGCTTTCTCATCCAACTGATTGCACCACCGAATAATGTAAACACATATGCACTGGTGGATCTTCTTCTATCAACATCACCGGCCTAGTCTGAATCCACATAGCCTCGAATATCTAAGGAATGCTCATTTCCTGTTCCATGAAAACATATCGAGTACTCTGAAGTACCTTGATGGAGAAGGCTAGGAGTATGCTGAGTGGAGCTGGACTAGAACAAAAATTCTGGGCTGAAGTTGTAGCCACTGCCTGCTACCTGATAAACAGGTCTCCTACATCAGCTCTTGTTGATAAGACGCCAATGGAAGCGTGGTCGGGCCACAAACCTTCACTTAGACACACACACACACAGAGACACTTATTATCATGTTGCATGTTATCATCTTTGTGATGATCATATCTTTTTAGTCAATTTCAAATTTATATGTTAGATAACTTCCATATCCACAATGATTGCTTCTATGAATGGAAATTTGAAACAAGGTGATACATAATTAATTTGTGAATTTTGAAATACTTGTCTAATCAAAATCTAAAATCCTATCATTCCAGGAGATTAGTTATTCAAACAATATTTTGGTGCCATCAACAAAATATCTTCAAAATGCAACTTAATATTTTATTTAAATCTACTTAATTCAAGATTTATTAATTATAATCTCAAATTATATTTTAAAGTTAATTGTTAGTAATTGTCTTAATTAACTAACTATTCTATGTAAGGTATGCATCTTTTGTAAGAGATAGATATACTTATTATTAATTCTATTTAAATAACAATCTTTTAGAAAACATAGGTTTCTTGAACTTGAGTAGAGGACAACATATTTAAACTCTTGATTGATATTGAGAATAAATTGTTCTCCTAAAAACAAAAAAATAACATATATACATTTCTATGATTAATTATCTCTAAATTTTTTCTATTTTTTAATAGTTATTAATACCTTATTTTCTAATTTAAAAAAAATGAAAGAAAAACGATCCTTTTATTTACCGAATTAAAAAATTATTGTTATTATTTCACATATCCTACACTTGTTTAGTGCTATAATCTATATATTCACCATATATCAATTTAACATATCATGGAGGGGAAGCTTTATCAATACTCAAAATTAGACATACAATTTAAATACTGAATATATATTCCTTAGAAGAAAATCTATCTAGATCATGTGAGAAAATTTTTCATCTTCATTATTGTTAGGATTTATATGAGAAATAGAAGAGCAAAAATTAAACAATGAATTCTCAGACAGGGACAAAAAGAAACACACAATTTATCGTGGTTCGGCAGTTGCCTATGTCCACACTTAAAGAAGGGGAATCAATTATATTGATGACCAATTTTAGTTCTTACATACATAGCTACAAGAAACTTTAGAATACTCAACAATAATGATATTCCAATAACTCTTAAAGAGCTTTACAACAAAAGATGAAGAGCCAAAGGTTTTGGGGGCAAAGAGGAAGGAGTTTGTTGGACTTCATTTCCAACAATCTCCCACTTGAAGGCCAATAAACTGTTGCACAAGTAGATTCCCCCACTCAGTCCTGCTATCATATATTGGAAAGGCCGAGAGAAGCTTGGTAGAAATCAAAATTCTCCCATTTAGCAACTTTGGTGAGCACATCAGCTGGGTTCTCTTAAGTGTGAATTTTATCTACATGAAACTTGCCCTCTTCGACCATGTAATGAACATAATGACTATGAACATCGACATGTTTTGACTAAGGTTGAGATGTCTGATGCTTAGTCATAAAGATGGCACTGCTATTATCACAAAACAAGGAAAAATATGATTTCTTTAAACCCAACTCACTGAACAAGAGTTGTAGCCATACCATCTCATTTGCTCCCTCAAAAAGAGCTATATATTCAGCCTTAGTAGTTGATTGAGAAATTATAATTTGTAATTTTCAAGCCCAACTAATCGCTGCCTTAACAAATGTGAAATCATAACCTGAAGTAGACTTTCGTTTGTCTAAATCTCCGGCAAAATCAGAATCAGTAAACCCATGCAAATGTGTCTTGCCCTTCCCAAAATATAAACAAAAGTCTGAAGTACCCTTGAGATACCACCAAATATACTTGACTGCCTCCCAATGTGGTTTGCCCGAATTAGCCATAAATCTGCTCACCACTCCCACAACATGAGCAATATTCAGACGAGTAGACACCATAGCGTACATAAGACTCCCAACTGTAGATTTGTATGGAATTTTGTCCATAAAATCCTTATCTTCTGGTGTTTTTGGACACAATTGAGAAGACAACTGAAAATGAGAGGCTAAGGGGACGCATACAGACTTAACATCTGCAATACCAAATTTGTCCAATACTTTTTAATGTAGTCTTGTTGAGATAGTTTGAGTTCTCTCTATTTCGTATCCTAAAAAATGGTCATCCCAAGGATTTTCTTCGCTACTCCTAAATATTTCATGGCAAACTCATTAGCTAAGTGAGATTTAAGCTCACAAACAATTTTCATGCTTGTGTCGACTACTAGCATATCAACCACATAAAGGAGAAGTATAACAAATTCGCCATTGGGAAGCCTTTTAAAATAGATACAAGGATCAGACTCACAACGAGTAAACTTGTGATCAATCATAAACTTATCAAATTTGAGATACTATCTTGCGGATTTCATAAGCCCATACAAACTCAGTTTCAATCTGCAGTAGAGATGTTCCTAACCCTTTTTGATAAAACCTTCAAGCTGATGCATAAAAAATTCCTTATTAAGGTCGCCATGGAGAAAAGTTGTCTTCACATCCAATTGTTCAAGCTCAAGATCCCAGGTTGCAACCAATCCCAATACTGCTCGGATGGTAGTCATTTTGACTATGGGCAAAAAAATTTCTTTAAAATTGATGTCTTCCTGTTAAGCGTACTCCTTGACAACTAGTCTTGCTTGAAACCGTTTTCGACCACCAGCTTCATCTTTCAATTTATAGACTCACTAATTATGTAATGCCTTTGTGTCAGGCAGAAGTTGCACCAAGTCCCATGTCTGATTTCACAATAATGCATCCATTTCTTCTCATAGTGTAGCATGCCATTTATCACAATCTGCAATTTTACAAGCTTCTTTATAAATCACAGGCTCTATTTGATCATAGATTAACAAAGTGGCCTTTGCTTCTTCACAGAATAATAATTCATAATTAGAGAACTTAGCCAAAGGTCTCCTTTGCCTGGTAGACTTTCTTAATTGACTCTTTGTTTGAGTAGTGAGATCATCCCTACTGAGATTATTCAAATCATTTGGTCTCTGTCTATGCAAATCAATGTTTTCTGTATGCAAAGTTTGACACCCAAGATGAATTCCAAATTCTGGTATGGAAACTACAGGTCAAGCATGCTCAGTATTATGCATAGAGAAGGGAGGATGAAGTCCACGAAAAACACGTGGATTATTGTCATCACGGCGAGGAGGAAAATTGTGGAAATGTTCTGACACAGAGGCATCATCCATGGTCTGCGGAGGTGGAGGTTCGGGGAAAACACGTGGTTTGCCCAACGTGTTGTGGTGAGAGCCCAACATCGCGTGAAGACTTCCCATCTTGCTGTGGTGAAAATCGTGAGGATTGTCCATCATGCCACCCAAACTGCTTAATTCCAAGTAGTGTTGACTATGATGTAGGCTGCGGGATAGGAGTCTAGCCCATCAGTAATTCCCCCACGTGATCCCGACTAGTGAGGATGTAGTTTGAGGCTGGGATTTATCTGTTCCAAACATTGGTGGCTCTGTTATGAGCCAAGAAGATGAAATAGAAGGGTTGTCAATGTCTTCACCATTTTGAGTCTACCCAGGGACTAAAAGCTGGAATCAAATGGTAGATTAATAACCATTGGAGCTCCCACTTGATAGGAAGACTGATGTAGACCACCATTGTTCTGAATTGGTGAGGGATAATTTCCAAAAACTGATAGAGGAACATACTTTGTTTTTTATTTATTTAGAATTTGCAGTGTAGGGAAAGAAGTCTCATTAAAGATAACATCCCTACTGCGAATAATTTTCCTGTGAACCGGATCTCACAATCTGAAACCAAATTGTTCTTCTTCATACCCAACGAAAATACACTTCTGTGACTTGGGATCAAATTTAGTTATTTTCTCCTTGGGTATATGCGAGAAGGCTTCACATCCAAACACATGAAGATGTGAGTATGAAATCCTCTTCCCTTACCATTCCTCTTCCTGAATACCATAGTCTAATTTAGATGAGGGACTTCGGTTGATCAGGTATACTGTTGTGTTGCAAGCTTCTGCCCAAAAATCCTTACCTAGACCTACATTTGATAACATACATCATGCCTTTTCAAGGATTGTCCTATTCATCCTCTCGGCTATACCATTTTCTTGAGGAGTGAAAGGAACAACCTTAATCCTTCTAAACCCATTATCAACACAAAAACCATCAAATTCGTGTGAACAAAATTCTCCACCATTATCTGTTTGTAGACACTTAATCTTATGATAATCCAGAATAGAATAAGGATAATGTATTGGTGAGAATGTTGGAGAATAAGGAAGCCATAATCTTTCATTTGAGTTGGGTTAGTTTATTCCTAGGTTTTCATACCTTGGGACTTTATGTTCATAATGATGTTATGCTCGCTTTTGGTACTCCAAAAAAGAAAATCTTGATTGAACCGATATTTGCTCAATGGATACAATCTGCTCATGGTAAGACCTTATATGGTTTTGATGTACTCTTATCTTCAGCAAATGATCTAGCATTCAATGCTGGCAAAAGCTTATGGTTACTCAGTCGGTTGAGTGCTATTAACGATAATAAAAATTCACTGTTCTTAACAATTGGTCCCGGAGACTTTTTGGTTCATCATGCTATTGCTCTAGGTTTGCATACAACTACATTGATTTTAGTAAAAGGTGCTTTAGATGCACGCGGTTCTAAGCTAATGCCTGATAAGAAAGATTTTGGTTATAGTTTTCCTTGCGATGGTCTGGGACGGGGTGGTACTTGCGATATTTCGGCCTAGGATGCTTTTTATTTACCAGTTTTCTGGATGTTGAATACCATTGGATGGGTTACTTTCTATTAGCATTGGAAGCATATTACCTTATGGTAGGGAAATGTAGGTCAATTTAATGAGTCTTCCACTTATTTAATGGGATGGTTAAGAGATTATCTTTGGTTAAATTCTGCACAACTAATTAATGGATACAATCCTTTTAGTATGAATAGTTTATCTGTATGGGCGTGGATGTTATTATTTGGTCATCTTGTTTGGGCTATTGGATTTATGTTTCTTATTTCTTGGCGTGGATATTGGCAAGAACTAATTGAAACTCTTGCATGGGCTCATGAATGCACACCTTTGGCTAATTTAGTTCGATGGAGGGATAAGCTAGTAGCTCTTTCCATTGTTCAAGCACGATTAGTTGGATTAGCTCACTTTTTTGTAGGCTATATATTCACCTATGCAACTTTCTTAATCGCCTCTACATCAAGAAAATTCAGTTAATTCTTTTTCATTTTATTCTAATATTTAGATTTTCTATCTAATCTCTATGCATAAAAAGAAAGAGTAATCCACGTCATACTTCTCCATCTCAAATTTGATCTATATTATTTATATAAACTAGCTGAATCATTATGGCAAGAAAAAGTCTCATTCAAAGAGAGAAAAAGAAACAAAGATTGGAAAGGAAATATAATTTGCTTTGCCAATCTTTGAAAAAAGAGATGAGCGAAGTCTCATCTCTGGATGATAAATTGGATATTTATAGAAAATTACAATCTCTATCACGTAATAGTGCACCTACACGTCTTTGTCGACATTGTTTGAAGACTGGAAGATATCCTTAAGGTTGCACTAGGATCAAAATTCATAAAATATTTGAATTTAGATTCAAAAGAAACTATTAAGATACTACAAGATATTATTGATACAGGGTTGAAAACAGCTCAATTTGTACTATTTGAAATACGTCAAAAAATAAAAAATGAATTATATAGGTTTGTGCTTTTAAATAAAGCATTTGAAAATAAGCAAATTTCTAGCTTCCTTGCTGAAAATTTGGAAGATAGGAGGGATGACAATTTTGAAATCATTTCTATAAAATTTGATAGAATGGTGTTTAGACTTCAAAAATTCCTCATTTTAGAATCACTATTGAAATTAAATACACAATTAGCCGATGTAAAAGAACAATTACTATCACAAGATAAGTTCTTGAAAGTAGTGGCAACAAGCTTAGTGAAAAAAGAACTTTATTTTCTAGAAGACAAAAGAAAAACAAGGAAAATAAAAACAATATTTCCTTTTTATCCAGGAACTGACCCAGAGACAGATTACTTTTTATGGCTGCGAACACATATGGCGATCTCTTTGATGGAAAGATATTTGGTCTTGAAACAATTTAAATAGTGGTTTAGAAATCGTTATTGTGGTTTACTGGAAGAAGAAGAATTTCCTCGGTTTGGTTATGATATTCTAATAGAATATGTTAAAAAACAAGATTGCTATAAATGTTATAATATGATAGATCATATCATGCAGGATGATCTACACTAGTACAAATAGTGTTGAGTTATTTCAACAAATAAATCTCTTGTTCCATCACAAGAACAATGAAAAAGATTGTGACAATAATTTTTTGTCGTATACTGAAAATAATAAGGGAATTTATTTCTGTTTACTAGAGATAATGAAACAGTTTTCTACATTAACACTAGATTCCAAAGATAAATTTCCTAAGAAAAAAGGAAGAGATACTAAAGATATTGAAGATATTGAAGATATTGATGAGGAGGATATTGAAGAAGAATATCCTTTAACTTATGACTCTTTAACTAAAGAAGAAAAAGAATATGTCAACGCTAACATAGAACTAATTAAGAGTACATTTAATCTAGGAAAGGAAGAATTTATAGAAACAAAAGAACAATCTTATCAAGATTATAACACTTCCTATCAAAAAGAAACTAGTAAAAATAAAAAAGAAACTAGTAAAAATCAAAAATCAAAAATCAAAACGAGCAAAGGAAATTGTTAGATTTCATTTAAAAAATGAAATGAATACTTGTACCAAGTACGCTATGGCAAGCAATCTAACCCATTCCATTGGAATGTAGATATTACACATAGTTTAAAAAGAAAAGCAAAAATGACGAAAAAAAATTAGAACATCAATTTGAAAGAGATGGTAAAAGTAGGAGTTCATTTTGGTCATGAGACCAAAAAATGGAATCCTAAAATGGCACCTTACATTTTTAAAGAATGTAAAGATAATCATATTATAAATTTAACTTACACCACTTGTTTTTTATCAGAAGCCTGTGATTTTGTGTTTGATGGAGCAAAAAGAGGAAAACAATTTATGAAGGGTTTATATTTCTATTTGGAGTGAATCTTTTTTGAATTGCCTCAATATTTCTACTCAATTGGATGTAAAATTCTAAATTGGACTCGATCAGAGTCAAAATACTTATTTTGAGATCGATAAGTGTTAATTTTGCCCTTAAATGAAAAACTTTCATAAAGTAAGGCATTTTCTTCCTAATGAATCGAATGCTCTTGTTTTGGAAAATAGAACCAAAAATTTTGATTCGAATTAACCCTTTTTTCAATCTGGATTTTATGTCAGGAGAAGGTTGATTCATTCGATTTTCGAAGTCAGCTCACAATTTATTATGAATATCTCAATTCAACAAATATTCTTCATTGATCTGCTTGATTCGCTCATGAATCGTAATTGTCCAATTGTCTGGATCTGCAGGATCCAAATCTTGGATCTGCATTGAAAATGGTTCTAATGGATCTTCCATTATTTCCAAAGAGAATTTAATACTCAATGTAGGGGTGGTCCTAATCATTACTGGAGGCTCGTCATTCGTTTGAATATTACAAAATTACATTCAAATGCTGTCTTTTACCTTTTTTGTTTTTAGTTGACAGGAGTTTGGTTACTATGCTAGTATGATGCATAGGAGAACAACCGGGATAGCTCAGTTGGTAGAGCAGAGGACTGAAAATCCTTGTGTCACCAGTTCAAATCTGGTTCCTGGCATGTATACTTTTATAAGTACGAAAAAGGATTAGTAGACCTCATTATAATAATAATATAGGTACATATATATATATATATATATATATTGATTGATTTAGAATAATCAGCAGTGATTCTATGTTATTGAATCAATAGGGAGTTTGTCCAAGTTATTTCAAAGGGAATAAAAACTACTTGAAATGAATCAAACTAGAGAGCAATTAAAAAATGATTATTTCTTAATAGAAAGATTGAGAGAAAATAGCTTCTACCTTAGCATTATATAAAAATAGAACTAGATTGGGGTAAAGACCAATACCTATGATTGGTAGAAAGAGACAGATTAAAATAAAAAGTTTGTGTGGTCCTGAATCCTTAAAATAAGGATTTGGGACATTCAAAACCTTATATCCATAGAAAATTCGACGTAACATAGATAAAAAATAAATGGGAGTTAATATCTTCCTTAGCCAAAAAGAAAAGAATTGATCTAATCGGAGCTATTGGGTTTAATTCAATGGTAATGAGATCGGTAATGAATAAATCATCTAGCATTTTGGCCCTAACCACGAGAGGTTTCATTTTAACATGCAGAAAATAACCTAAAAAAGAAAAAGAAGTCTTGGATAACTGAAGACTGCATATCCTATACGGTTGAAACAAAAGATGAAAATAGTATTGCCAAAAATGAAACAGATGATATCTACATTTTTTCACTTGAATGTGCGTACCCTTTAGAGCCATAAGGGATCTTTCTCCATATCTCACATAATGGATGAAAGAATCCTTCAACAACCAGATCTTTTTTGTTGAAATTTTACGGGGAAATAGAACAATATCTTTGATCTTTTTATCAAAATGAGTTCAATCAGGAAAAGATCCATATAACAATGATTGTGAATTAAAAAATCATTTAATAAGAGGAATTAAAAATGATTCGCATTCATACACATAAGAATTCCAAAGGAACAGAGAGAACCTCGTATTTTCTATCTGTGTAATCAGAGCTTTCTGCAAATTTTCTTGACTAAAACTATTTTTCCATTCATGGAGAATAGATCGTAATAAATGCAAAGAAGGAGCATCTCAAATCCAGCAATGAAAAATTCGAACCAAAATTTCTGGATGAATTGAGTAGGGCACTCGTATATCTGATATATAATTGGAATGTGGTAACTTATCCTCCATAAGAGGAAATAGGCAATGGATGGATCGAAGACTATTCCACCCATTAATTCCTTCTATGAAATGTTCTGATCGCATTGTGAACGAAACTTCCAAGACAATTGTAAAACCTTCAAGTATCGATTTAGAATAAAAAATATTATTGCATTCAATCAATTTATTTGGATTGGAATTCCCAAATAAACTAATGGAATTAGTTTGTTTACACATCTGATGAATTGAACGTTTTACAGTTAGGAAACTCAAAAAATTAGAAACTAAAATTTTTGTTGGTTACAATAAGGTAAGGGGTATATTTAAAAGGAACCATCTCCTATTGAATTATTCAGGAATAGGGAAATATGATGATAGGAACTTGCATTAAATTCTTATTAGAATCTAAAAATTTATTTTTTCCCTATTGGACAAAAGATCAATCTGTATGATACAATGAAATTGTGGCGGGTATAGTTTAGTGGTAAAAGTGTGATTCGTTCTATCATTATATTCAACAAAGTTGAAGGATCTTTCAACTCTCATCTATATTTTGAAAAAAAAGCTATATTTCTATATAGATTCCAAACCTCTCCTATGAATACCCTAGTTTAGGAAAGGAATTGTGCACATTCTCGTAATTTGCATTTGGAATGATAAAAAAACCCTATTTTCCATTCCATCCAAGATAGTGAAATAGAATGTAGAATGTTTTCAAGGATTAGACCAATCTATCTAATTAGATCAATTAAAGATCCATGGATATCAAAAGATTATTTTTCATCATAACTAAATGTTCAACTGCTAGAATAGCAAAAGTTGGAGCCAAATAGCTAGATAACAATGAATTTGGTTTACTTGAGTCACTGTGATTTTGTTTGAGCTCGGTGGAATTTGATTTCCTCTAGGATCGCAATCAGAAGCGGGGCAAATGGGTCTGAGGTACTCCCCATCGTATGACGGCTGGTGGGCCCCTACTATCTATCTATAGGCATTTAATCTTGAATCTTCGGAGCTCAAAATGTATCCTATAGGAGAGTTCCATTCTATTCTATCGAAGGTTGTTCAATATGCTAGGCTGTTAGGTCTATCCAGAAAGAGCCGGGTTGTGGAAGTTTCCAATCAATAGTGGTAAACCTCTCCACTAAGCAGTCGTTGAGTCTCCCAGCATCGGCTCGGACCCAAGAATAACCTCTTGGATTATTAAATGATACATGGTGTGATCTAGTTAGGACATAATAGAAAATATCTATCTGATAATTTTCTTTACATAGATCTTCATTCGTCATGAGGAAGAACAAAAATCTTTTATTTTGGCGGTCTGATCGCCCTCCTGACTCATGGAATACAATTAACCTGGTTAGTACACTATTTCTCTTACAAATTTTTCTTCGAGTATTTAGGACTCATTGTGGATGTACAAACCCTAATTTACTACAGGGAAAAATTCCTTTATCGGTTACTAAAAGGCTCTTAACTTCCGATTAGTAAAGGGAATTCCTTGTTGAAATGAGGAATAGAAGCTCGTTCTTCTGGTTTTACTTATGATTCAAGCCATCTAGCTTTATCCATATAATATTGATTAGCAATAGGGGATCCATGATACAAATTGATAATAATTATCAATTCTTACATACATATATACTCACGAATTTTGAGTAAATGAAAACCCACTATGTCATTTTAATAGATTCAATTATTTCTTATCTTAAGAATTCCAATTGGTTTCATTTTATATTAAGTTCCATTCTTAATACTACTATTCATCTACAAAAGAAAATTTAATAAAATAAAAATGTGTGTGTACATGACTAATAGTGCAGTACCTAGACTGAAAAAGAGTTCCTTCTTGCTCATCTTACAAATATTTGATTAGTATCAGTATTGATCGGTTACAATCTAGTATTTGCAGAAAAAAGATGAAAAAAGATCACAATCAATATGAAATTGATAGGATTCCATCCCTTCCATCCCATATTCTATCGTTCTTTTTTATTCATGATCTATCATTTTTTATTTTATTCTCTTCAGGATCTAGTGGATTGGAAACCAAGAATGTGGAATATAAAAATATTTAGAATAATCATTTAATCTTCCTATGGAATTTATATACAAATATGCTTGGATCATGCCTTTCCTTCCACTTTCAGCTTCTGTACCAATCGGATTAGGCTCCTTATTTTTTCCAAGAGCAACTAAGAGTGTTCGCCGTACATGGGCTCTTATTAGCATTTTTCTATTAAGCATAGCTATGTTTCTTTCTTTCAATTTGTTCTTGCAACAGATTACCGACGGTCCCATCTATCGATATTTCTGGTCCTGGGTTATCAATAATAAGTTTTCATTAGAGTTGGGCTATTTGATTGATCCAGTTACTTCCATTATGTTAGTTTTAGTCACAATAGTTGGAACCATGGTTATGATCTATAGTGATAATTATATGTCTCATGATAAAACATATGTGAGGTTTTTTGCTTACCTTAATTTTATTAATGCTTCTATGCTGGGGCTAGTTATTAGCCCTAAATTATTACAAATATATATATTTTGGGAATTAGTAGGAATGTGTTCCTATTTATTGATAGGTTTTTGGTTTATGCGTCCCAGTGCGGCTAATGCTTGTCAAAAAGCATTTATAACTAACTGTGCAGGGGATTTTGGACTCTTATTAGGAATCCTAGGTTTTTATTGGGTAACAGGTAGTTTCGAATTTCAATATTTGTCTAAAAAATTAAATGAATTAACTGCAATTGATGGGGTTGGTTTGTTTTTTGTTACTTCGTGTTCTTTTCTCTTATTTTTAGGTCCAGTAGCCAAATCTGCACAATTCCCACTTCATGTATGGTTACCTGATGCTATGGAAGGGCCTACTCCTATTTCGGCTCTTATACATGCCGCTACTATGGTAGCAGCAGGAATTTTTCTTGTAGCTCGATTGTTTCCTCTTTTTAAAGCTCTACCTTTAATAATGTATCTTATCTCTTGGATAGGGGGAATAATAGCTCTATTGGGAGCTACTATGGCTCTCGCCCAAAAAGATCTTAAAAGAGGCTTGGCTTATTCTACTATGTCTTAATTAGAATATTTGAGATGAGAAATGAATCTGAATTTTAGGATGACTGATCCTCTTAATCCAGTACATATGATGTCCTTTTCAGGAGCTGGAGGAAGTACATCCCAAGTTCACCAATTAGTAGGTATGAGAGGATAATGTTAGATCCTCGAGGAAAAATTGTTGATCTACCCATTCAAGGGAATTTCCGCGAAGGACTTTCTTTAACGGAATATATTATTTCATGTTATGGTGCTCGTAAAGGAGTTGTGCATACATCTATACGAACAGCAGATGTTGGATACCTCACACGTAGACTTGTTGAAGTAGTACAACACCTCGTTGTACGTAAAGTAGATTGTGGTACTATCTAAGGTCTTTTTGTAAATCTCATTCAAGATCGAGAAACAATCAAAAATAAATTTGTTCTACAAACACTAATTGGTCGTGTATTAGCAGACGATGTATATATACACGAGAGATGTATTGCCATGCGCAATGAAGATATTGGAATTAAACTTGCCAATAAAAGAAAACTTACTTTGCCAAAATTTATCCAAATTTTCTTTTGTTAGAACGAAAACGAAAGGAAAAGAAGAATGAAAAATAAATCGTAGATAAATGATAATAAGGAAATTATGGATGAATATTCAATCTTATTCCTCAGGTTTATAGAAAGGTAAATGAAAGAAAATGTTGCTCAAAGATTCATTGAAGTTACTAAATTATGATCCGGACAAAATGAAAAACTCATTTTCAATTAATACTTTTAAATCATTTTTATGAAAGAATTTCATTTGCTTCTCTTCTATGGAAGTTCCATTTTTCCAGAATGTATCCTGATTTTCGGCCTATTCCTTCTTCTAGTGATCGACTTCATTTCTAATCAGAAAAAGACAACTTGGTTTTATTTCATCTCTTTAACCAGTTTAGTGCTAAGCAAAACCTTTTTGCTATTTCAATGGAGAGAAGAACCTACAATCAGTTTTTTTGGTAATTTCCAAACAAACAATTTTAATAAAATATTTCAATTAAGTAAAGCTTTAAAAATCTTAAATTTTGAAAAAACTATAGATTTCTTAGAGTGCATGTAAATCCATACTTTCCTTGTACAATCATCAAGAAAGGTGACAAAATAGCAAGCTACTCCAATGGAGGTAACATTGGTAGGCCCAAAAACATCCAAATATACAAGCTCTAGCGATGTTGTCTTCGTATCACGCCCACCTTTCAAAAAACCGACTCGCTTTTGTTTGTCATAAAGACAATGTTCACAAAAGGCTAAGTCGACAAGTTTGAGATCCAGAAGCTGATTTCTTGTGTGCATAACGTGGAGCCCTTTCTTGCTAATATGCCCAAGCCTTTGATGCCAAAGATCCACTTTGCTATCCTTAACAACCATTTTAGCTCCCACTTTACCATGAGTCTTAAATATATAGAGACTACCCAATTTATTGTCATTTGCAATCAGCATGGTACCATGAGTTACCTTCCAATTATCCAGAAGAAAATTCACTTTAAGACCTTGATCGAAGAGTTGTCCAACGGATATCAACTTCTGCTTCAATTGTGGGATATGCCGAACATCTTTGAGCAACCATGTTTTACTACCTTCTAATGGTAGCAACACATCACTCTTACTTGTAATTTCACAAGCTTTGTTATCTCCTAAGAAAACATTTCCAAAGTGACCTTTTTTGTAGTTAATGAACACTTCAAGGCATAAGGTAGCATGATGGGAGGCACTAGAATCAAGTACACATGAATCTAGAGTAGTGTCAGTTGTTGAAAGGATTAGTACACTATCATCCTTGTCTTAGACGGTATTTGCTTCGTTGTCCCGCACATTCTCTTGTGCCCTTTTGTAGTTTCTACAATCCTTCTTGACATGACCAGATTTGCCACAAAACCAACAATCACCATTTTTGTTTCTAGACTTCGATCTCCTTGCATACTTTGATCGCCTATGATAATTATTTTTGCCTCTATTATGGCTCCTACCTCTATTTTCAGTGCTTACCACCATTAAGGCTTCACCGGATGAAGATTCTTCAGTTTTTCTTCTCAAATCCTCGCTGAGAAGAGTAGCTGCTACATCATTAAAAACTAATTTATTTTTACCGGATATTGATGTGCTAAAGGCTGTTACAACACCATCCTAGCTGCTTGGTAAAGAGCATAACAAAATAACAGCCTTACTCTCATCATCTTGTGTCATCCACACTGAAGTTGCTTGACCAATCAATGTATTAAATTAATTGATATGATTTTCCATTACACAACCTTCCTTCATCTTGAGCTTCCACTTCATGATAAACACTTTATTTGCAGCTGACGCCATTTCATATATCGCTATTAATTTATCCCATACATCTTTCGTTGTTGCTTCACCCATGACATTGAAGAGAACATTGTTAGACAGTGAGAGAAAAATTATCACTCTTGCCTTCTTGTCTAATTTTTCCCATTCTTCATCAACCATCGTAGCTGGCTTTTTTGCTTTCCCTTCAAGCGCAAGTGAAAGGTCTTTCTTTATCAGCAAGGACTCCATCTACACCTTTCATAACCCAAAGTTCTGACCGGAGAACCTCTCTATCTTTTCTTCTTCCATGATTCCAAAATTTCAACCACCGAAATCTTAACAGCGATCTAACCTCACTCTAATACCAATTGTTAGGATTTATATGAGAAATAGAAGAGCAAAAATTAAACAATGAACTTTCAGAAAGGGACAAAAAGAAACACACAATTTATCGTGGTTCAACAGATTGCCTACGTCCACACTTAAAGCAGGGGAATCAATTATAGTGATGACCAATTTTAGTTCTTACATACACAGCTGCAAGCAACTTCAGAATACTCAACAATAATGATATTCAAACAACTCTTAAAGAGCTTTACAACAGAAGATGAAGAGCCAAAGGTTTTGGCGGTAAAGAGGAAGGAGTTTGTTGGACTTCACTTCCAACAATTATTATATCCTAAACTTGTTCAATGTTTTAATCTATATATTGACTATATATAAATTTAATATATAATGGAGGTGAAGCTTGATCAATACTCTAAATTAAGCATACAATTAAAATATTGAGTATATATTCTTTAGAACAAAATCTATCTGAATTGTGTGAGAAGACTTTTCATCATTGTTTTTTAATTAGACCCAATCATTTAATTAAGAAATTGTAATTTTAGTTTGAAGAAGTCAAATTTTGAATGATTTTAGAGACTCAATCATTTAATTAAGAAAGTATAATTCTATTTTGAACAAGCCAAATTTTGAACGGAAAGTACTGGTCACTAATAATATATGTATCAGTGATGTGTCAGGCATGATGGTATACATATTTATTTAGAAACAAATCATCGCCTTCTCATTTGATGCTTTTACAGATACGAGCATACTCCCATACACTCCCTGACTTGCAGTGAAACCCTTTGTCTGGAGCACAATGTCTATCCTCTCTACATTTACACATCTTATCCAGCGCACATCCATCTCTCAACTCCTCTACACCTTTCCCTCCTATTCCAAACAAGCCATCCGTCTAATCATTAGAAAACAGTCCCTCCGGATCAAACCACTTGGGCGTACCTGCTTCCGTTGGTCGATAAGTTAGGAGCTGCATCGTCACCTGATCTTCAGCCGGTCCCAGGTACACCACAGACTTCTTAATAGACCTCATAGATATTATAGTTTGGTCACACATCCTTTGGGGATTCAAATCTCTTGTTTTCTTTAAATTCAAAATGGGATCTGGAAATCGAGACAGAGGCACTCTAAGTTCCACGTCAAAGGCAAAATAGGTGTTAACGGGACGGTCCCAGATACACGTGGTCTCATTTTTATCTAAATTTGGGTGGTAGTACAACTCCCATCTCTTAGTTTAGGGACTTGCTCGCATTTACAAGATGTCCGCATGCGATGATTGAAACCTACAACTGGGTAACCTGTAAAATTTTCTCCGTCATTCAAAAACCCGTTGCCATCTGCGCAGCTTGAATTGTTCGGTTTCCAATAAGGTTGCAAATTGCAGGCACGTCTGCTTCTGCGTGGACTGATTTGACTGAAAGACAATGACAAATAAAATGATCGATATGTATTATACAGATGCATTTTTATAATGTCAGAACGAATAACTAGTTGTTATTGAAAGAAGATTGATAAGTTAAAACACTCAGATAAATGAACTCTTCTTTCAATATCAGCGACTGCCGTCTCCTGCAACAACAACAGAAACGCGATCGTTAGCTACAAATACCGCCTTACGGTGTGAAGGAAGCCAATTTATGTCGGCAAATGCGTGAGCTTTGAGGAAAATTTCCACTTCCTTTTCTAGATCGTAATCATCTTTCACTGTCACGGAAACTGATCGTTTAAACATGGGCTGCAAGGCGAATGTTATCTCTGAAATTGCTCCCAACGTTCCCAGAGCCAATTTCGCGGCCTTGAGATCTTCATCTGCTTCTGTCAAAGTTATGATCTTTGCATAGCCCTCGGAAGGAGAGGCAGGCACTACGATTCTCATTCCCACCACGTACTCATAAACTCCGCTGCCTTTCCCGGCGAGGCCACCGCCGTGGGCTCCCGTGGAAATAACGCCGGCTACAGAAATTCCGGTGATGTAAGTCATGGCGGGCAGAGCGAGGCCATGCTTTGCAGCTGCTTCAATCACGTCACTCATCATCGTTCCAGCTTGGACAGTGATTGTCATGGCCTTTCTATTCACTTCAATGACGGAGTCATAATTTTGGGTTGAAATGATGAGCCCACCTCTCTCAACGCAGACGAGCATTGAGAGGCTGTGAGAATGTCTGTTCACTACTCTGATCTTGTGGTTGTTGTGAACAGCGTGGGCAACAGCACGGAGGAGTTGGGGCTCTGAAGTGGGCCATGCAATGCTCGTCGCCTTGCAAATGGATCGGTCCTCCCATATGCCCTGGTAATTGAAGATTTCGCATCCATCGCTTCTGCATTGGAGAGATGGAGGAGGTGGGCATGCTTCGGTGCAGAAAACTGGCGTGAAATACAAGATAAGCAAAAGAAAAATGCTCAGAGCGCGGATCATCGTGTTTATTTCGCACTGTCCAAATCGGAAACAAATTGAGGACTATAACAATGTGTGTATATATAAATCATAATTGGTCCAGCGGTTTGAATCTTGCTGTTTACGATAGCAGTATCATTACTTCATCAACGCACAATGAATGAGAAGAACCTTAATAAATATTTATCTTATTTATAGTCATAATTATATTTTGATTCTTGAATTGAATTATGTTTAAGAATAACATGTACGGAATACTATCTGTCATATGTGCAAAAATTTAAATTTAAAAATAAAAATGACAGTATGTCTTAAACACTCTTAGTTAATATTATCTATTTAAATGGTGAAACAATCAATAACAAAATTATATTTCAATCATATTAAAATATTGTAATATTTCTTCTGTTTTTATCAGTCACAATTATTTTTTGACTATTAAATTGGATGACACTTAAAAATAACTTGTAATGTATATCTTCTTTCACACGTGCATAAATTTAAAACTTAAGAGAAAAAATATATGATGAACACTCTTCTTTAAAATTATCAATTTAAATGGTCAAACTTTTAATAACAAATTTATATTCTAATCACATTAAAATATAGTAAATATTTATACTATTTTTATTGATCAAATTTGATTTTTAATATTGAATTGAATAATATTAAAAACAACTTGTAATTTATATATCATATTTCTAAGATAAAATATGTATGTCATGAGCCCTCTTCTTTAATATCATCTATTTAAATGGTCAAATAATTAATAACAAGTTATATTTAATCATATTAAAATATAGTAAATATTTACACTCTTTTTATTGGTCAAACTTATTTTTTGACTATTTAATTAGATGATATTTCTTTTAGTGCTAGTAAACTTATTTTTTTTCACAACAACACCACCACAATTAACCAACACACCATGGGAAGAACTCTAATTAGATGACATTTAAAAACAAGTTTTAATTTGAGTATCATCTTTTACATTTATAATTTAAACAAAAAAAAGTATCTCATGAGCACTATTCTTTAATATTATCTTTTTAAATGATCAAATAATTTAAAATTTTTTTCTTTCAATCATATTAAATTAAGGTAATATTTATCCTATTTTAATCATCAAATTCATTTTTTTGACTAGTGAATTCAATCATATTTAAAAATAAATTATAATGAATATTGTCTTGTCGGACGCAACTAATTTGGCTCCAAAACGGCTCACTAACCTTCGTGTTATATAGTTTTCCAAAAAAATAAAGATGCACCTAGTTCTATCGAGCATGACCAAGATCTGTAATTTTCGACTGACCTTCGTTTTATGTAGAAATCGTGAATTTTTGGAGCCAGTATAGCCGCAGCCTTGTCTAATCACTTATGATTCAAACATTCCCTCAAAATTACTACACTTTATGTTATGACTTTTCTATGGAGATAGTCTAAATGATTTTACTTTTCGTTGGAATTATTCAAGGCTTATTTATTATTTTCTTACCCTTTGGCCATAGATTTGCTTTTTTTTATAATGTATATTCAAGTTAAGACCATTTCAATTGTTGTAGATTAAAATTTTCATCTATTTAAATAGGTAAATAATTATTGTTTATATTTCAATCATTGATAAATATTTATTCTATTTTTATTGGTCGAAGTTAATTTTTTTGAATAAGCATGAATATACGGTTAGAAATTACTTCAACTTGATGAAGAGATAAAATCATGAATATAAGTTTAGAAAGTACTTAAACTTGATGACTAGATAAAATGGTGTAAACTCACATGTCTTTCCACCTCAAACACTCATTTTCCTCAAATAATTTGTGGAGACAAAAGGATTTTTCAAGCTTAAATTGTGGAAGGAATGTAGGATGATTGGAGGGGTTTATTTTTGTTCAATAAAACCTACAAGACACAAAAAACCATGTCATTTGAGAAAATAAAGTAGAAGTTAAAAATCCAAGGGTATAATATTCCACCTAATAAACACCTTAAAAAATAAGCATGAATATAGATTTAGAAAGGAATGTAGGATGACTAGACGGTTTTAGTTTTGTTCAATAAAACCCATGAGACCAAAAATCACATGTCATTTGAGAAAATATAGTAAAAGTTAAAAAGATATGGGTATAAGATTCCACCTAATAAACACCTTAAAAAATAAGCATGAATATAGGTTCAAAAAGTACTTCAACTTGATGAGTAGATAAAATGGTGTAAATTTACATATATTTCCACCTCAAACATTTCTCTTCATCAAATCATGTGTGGAGATAAAAGGCATGCTTAAATTGTGGAAGGAATGTAGGATGATTGGAGGGGTTTATTTTGTACAACAAAACCTACGAGACAAAAAAATCATGTTTCATTTGAGAAAATAAAGTCTTTATCCTCAATAAATGCAAAGGTAACATTAAAAAAATCTCTTCTATACAATAAAATCCATAAAACCTTTGATATTTAACCCCCATTTCTTATTAATCTAACATTTATTTAATAAAAAAGTCAAAGATCCATTAATTTCCCCACCTAAACAAGCTCAAAGAGGTCTAACAGTGTTTTTGCCATCAAATCCAAAGGGATATTAAAAATAGCTAAATCCTCCCATCCCTTAACTATATTAAGGTCTCTTATTTCTTAAATGATGCCAAAAGAGTTACTTTTAGATAAACATACTATATACATGAAAATGTTATTATAATGAATGAAACAAATAGTAGTTTCATAATAATCTAAAGAAAGGAAAAGAAAGCTATTTTTAATCATCTATCATTTTTTTAAAAGAGGGGTAAATGCTTTTCACACAGAGCTATGAACTGGTGAGGTCACAAATGGGGGACCTCATCCCCAATATAACTATTAAAAAAATTCACCCCAATGGAGTTTGAACCTTGTTGGAAAGAGCAAGAGTGCTACAACTTAACCATCACACCATACCAACATCAACTAAATTGTCTACCATAAAGCACATATATAACTAAAGATAAATAAGATGTGATATAGAATAATACAAAACACTATCTTATTCGAAGCATGTCAACAATGTTTATCCTTTTCATTATTATTTATTTTTTACAAATTTAAATACTTTTTTGATAAAAAATTAAATTAGATATGTTCACCATGGCACAATTTGTTTTAAGATGGTAGACCTTAGGATAAAATTTTCAAAATTTAAAATTTAATTTTTTTTCATTTAATTATGACACTTCAAAAAAATAGTGAACAAAAGTTTTTCTCCAAATATAGGGGTCAATATTCAATGTATGTGGAGAAATAGAAAATGGTAACATTTTTTTCAAATATCTAATTGCTTCAAATTAATGTGATTATTTTAAATAAATAATAATAAAACTTCATATCCAATAAAATTTATGCATCATGGAATGAAATTACTTTAAATTATAATTACTGTGATTTAAAAATTGATAATAAATGAAATATGAAAAAATAATGATGAAAAATTATTCATACACTAGATATTAGTGTTAGTGATTTATGATTAAGAAATTGATTGTTTTGTATCTCTATTAAAATGATTGTCATGGAGTGAATGTCACTCGTTAAAAAATACTTAGGTTATTAAAAATTAGAGAAAATGACACACAATATTTTTTTAAATAAAAAATATATATTAGAATTCAATCATAACATGTAACAAATTACTAGTTCGCATCATCATAAAAGTCATTGCTTTCTTGTTTCTAAGTGATAGAAAGTAAAAATTTATACTTCAATAGCTCATTTAGGTCAAAATGTATGACACACTATTGTGAGATCATCCCCCATATGAGATCCAAGCTCTTAAATAGAAATAAATGCAACTCAATGTCAAGTACACAAGGTTTGAATCACCTCATAATCCTTTTGAAATTTTGGGATGCATCAATGAGACACTCCCATATATATAGACATGTATAAAGCTACAATGAAAGACAACTAGAAAAAAATGTGTAGTAAGAAGAGAAGAAAGATATTAGATTGAAGGGAAGTGAATTAAATTTAATTCACTCTATAAGATGATAACTTTGTATTTAATTTTCGACTACATTTCCCTATACACTTGCTAAACTAGCCAATTGAAATACAACCCTCTCAACGAGTTCCCAGTTACCTCATACATCATCATATAACCACAATCATACATCATCATATAACCACAATCTCCTAAAGACTTCATCAATGCACCATAAGACTTAGGACTTGTCAAGGGCCTTGGAGCATTCCATTGATTGCCCGAGTGATAGCTGCCTAAAATCCTTGTGGGAATACCCCCTTGAAACTTGCCAAGACCCAAGAATGATTTCACCAAGCTCCCAAGTACATTAACCCTTAAACTTTCTTGGCATAGACTCGAGAATCGGCAAGAGCCTTGAAACATTCCACTGAGTGCCCGAGTTGCGTAGCCGACAACAACACTCGGAACTCAGTAGGAAGTCCTTAGATACTTCACCGAGTCCCGAGTTACCCTGCAGAATACATTCAAACTGCCACATATGACTCGGAACGTCGGCAAGGTATGCAAATCACTTTAACGCATGCTAAGACTTTGTATAGCTATGGCCTACATAGGAAGAACTTTGAAGCACGTGCACATAATTCATGTCGCTGGGGCATCAAATGAGTGGGGCCAAATACTTAGGATAAAGATATCAAATCCTAAAGTTACTACCTGAAAAGAAACAATAGAACTTAGGGTCGGTTTTCACACAACAAGAAACCCATGATAAAAGAACTCATGCCATGGGTAACTAGATTAAAAAAAGTCACTGATCAAATATAAAATGGCCACCAAATGGACATTTGAATGCACTTTACAATCGAGGCAAGGTTCAGGATCAAACCCTAGAACATTTAACAGAGGTTCTTATAGGGACGCATCCATATGCATGATTCTGATTTTCACATTAGGCATCATAATTTTCTTGAAAATTATTGAGTGCCAACAATTAGTTCATAGAATTGAGTTTTAGTCTAATACATCAAACAAATGTTTAAAAAAAAATTATTACGAATACAAGTACCAATAAAATGAATAATATGAATCCATATAGATTATAGTAGTTATATTATGATCTTAAATCTACTAAATTGCATTTCCATAATTTCTCCAATTCAAGCCTAATGTAAAACCTAAAATATAATGGGAAAGGTTAAGAAATTATTATCCATATATAAAAATATCTTCATATTTTTTTGCTTACAAATTTCTTTGGGGGTTGGTGAGCTAGGATCAAATATTTGATGGACACGACATATTTTCCTGACATATTTTTCTTGCAGATTGTTTTATTGTATATAAGCAAAGAAAGAGCCTTGATCCCAAAAGTGACAACATAAAAAACAAAACATAAAAACAAAAAGATACAAAAGGCAAAGCCAAAAGTAAAAACTAACAAGTAGGCTAGAGATAAATGTCTAGAAAATAAAAAGGAGGCATGCATGCTTGAAACCACTAGTAAAGCTATAAGTATATGGGGGAGCACATTGCCCTTGATAGTTAGCATAATAGCATGCATGTAGGCCTAAGAACACTACACTATTAAAAAACAAATAATTAGGAAATGAAAAAAAAAGAAAAACATAACCCATTAATCCATAAAGCCTTAAATAAGATTTAAGTTGTCCTTGATGGATTCAATAGACTTTATTCACTCATGTTTGATATTCTTGATTTTAATTTTACCATAATCTTTATCCTTATGATTCTTATTTTGTTTCCTTGTATATTGTTACACTCCGAATCTTTGATTGTATTTTTTTTAGTAAATTATTTGTTACACAATATTTTGATATATTTTTATTATGAGTGTGATTGTTAATTAGTTAGAGGAACAAAAAGAAATGCAAATAATGATATATATGACAATAAGAGTCATTTTAAATATTATATATTGTGAGGGGATATACTATATTAAATAGAGAAGGGAATGAGTTAATTCCTAGCTATTATTTATTGTAGGGACTATTTAGCATAATATTTCATAAATATCATTTCTTTCTATTTCTTTTATCTAATATGTCTTCCACACATCAATAGATTTAAAAAATATTATTCTAATTTAAAAAATCTATTAAAAAAAACTTGATCCATATCTCTTTAATTTAGATATAAAATATAAAAAATATTAATTATTTCTTATAGAACACGAAATGAAAGAACATTTACAGAAAAAAACACTAAGAAAATAGTATCATTGAATATTTCACTATAAAACTATCTAACATTTAAATAAAATAAGAATAGTAAGAAAATTGAGTTCAAATCCATGAATATTTCCCTATTTAATAATTTAGTGTTTCAAAACACGTTGTAATACTTTATCTCCAAACGTGTTTGACAAGGCATGCAAATTTAGTCTACGCTTATCCATTCACCGACGTATAAAAAATGTTGTTTGCATTTGATTTTTTTTTAAAAAGCTGCCAGCCAAGAAAAATCCAGTCGAATCTATTACCATGGATTTTATTTAGATATAAAAAGTGAGGTATATTATTTTATCCTTAATAAAAAATAATGGATTCTTTTGTCTTCTAATGCACATGGGTAGAAGTTCAAATACCATACCTTTTATTCTTCTCTATCATAGTTCCTTCTTTTTCTCTAGTGCTATCTTGTCTTACCTTCTTCCATTTCTTGAAGTCCAAAAGTTGGTGAATCTTGATAGTGCATTCCACTCGTTGTTATAGTTTTAAAGTATTTCATAATTTTTTCCCATTTTATAATCTCTTGCTTTTATTGTACCCATACAAATGGAATATCATGAGATGAGAAAATCATTAGTGTTAGTTTTTCTTAGTGTTTTGCCCTTTCCTTTAAAATTATAGAACTTTAATGTATGCACAATAGTAAAGGAAGAAATGGAAATATCTAAACTTGATTAATTGGATTGAAAACTAAATTGTGCAATATTATTGAGGTCTTCCTACATCATGATGTATGCTATAATTTCTTGATATTGAATAATTTTTGACATCTCTTCTTATAGAGTTTAGATAAAAACTATGTATATTTTCTTACAGTTTTTTTATATGCATTATTTAAATCGGATGATGTATTAGTTTCCATATTCATCACAAGTATGTTTCCACATTTTACCTGTTTGGTTCCATCTATTCCTGGGAAAAATGACATAGTCATTAGTGTGTTTCATGTGTTCCATGTTTATTATTTATTGCTATTATGATATCTACATTGATTGTTATTATTGTTTTTACACATACTTATCATATCATGTTTATCTCATATGATTATTATCCTTATTATGACTATTAAATTGTATATATAGTGTTCTTATTATATTACATTGTATGATCCTTGCCATGCTCATATCTTTTGAGTCAATTTCAAATTTACATGCTAGATAATTTCCACATCCATGAAGATTGGTTCCATGAATGAAAACATGAACAAAAGTGAACTATAATTAATTTGTCAATTTTGAAATACTTTCCTAATCAAAATCTAAAATCCTAACATTGTAACAAATTAATTATTAACATATTTGTCATCATCAAAACATCATCAAAATGAAACTTAGTATATTACTTTTATCTCTTTAATTCAATATTTACTAATTATAATCTTAGCTTTTATATTAAGTTAGTTGTTAGTTAATAATGTTAATTAACCTAACTATTTTATGTAAAGCACATATCTTCTCTACGATTTGGATATGCTTATGCTTAATTTTATTAAAATGATAATATTTATAAAAATTCAAATTTCTTGAACTTCAAGAGAGGATAACATATGTAAACTCTTGATTATTATTAAGAATAAATTATGCTCTTAAAAATAAAAAATTAATATATATACATTTCTATGATTCATTTATCTCAAAAAAAAATCTGATTTTTTGAATAGTTATTTAAATCCCATATTCTATTTATAGAATTTGAAGATAGATTATCTTTTTAATTATTAAATTAAAAAAATTATTATTATTATTTTATATATCCTAAACTTGTTCAATGCTATAATGTATATATTGATCATATCTCAATTTATTATATCATGGAAGTAAAGGGCAATTTGTCGCAGCTTGAATAAGCTCCGGTTGATGTAAGGCAACCTTCCTCCTTGACGGTGATCGTTGTACCCTTGCTATTTAATTCAATGACAGCGTCATAATTTTGGATTGAAATGATGAATCCTTCATCCTCAATACAAGCGAGCATTGAGAGGTTGTGAGGATGCCTCCTCACCACTCTGATCTTCTATTTGCTCTGAATAGCATGCGCAACGGTGTGCAGGAGTTGGGGCTCTGAAGTGGGCCATGATTGTTGTAGCAGACTTGAATGCTTGAATGGGATTTGAATGTGATAGATTTCATTTGAATTGATTGCAGTGTTAGGATGATTTCTTGAAAGACTTGTTGCTAAGGAATGTAGACTTTTGAAATGGGAAACGGAGTTATATTTATATACAATTTACATCTTTTTAAAATAAATTTTTTGGACAGATAAACAAATAAAAATTAATTTCCGCTACTTCAAGGGTGAGTCACTTTGGAGTCTTGCATGGACAAGGGTGTTAGGCACTTGTCCTAAAAAAAAAAGCTATAAAAATAGCTAAGAATAGATGATAGACCAAGTTATAGTAATAGTCTTGAAATTAGGCACAAACATGAATAAATTAGGCACATTGACTAGTCAAAAATTTATCATACTACAATTATTTCCAGTTGTATTTCTTCTCTAAATTTTTCCAATAAAAATATAATGAGTATTTAGTGGTATCTTCTTAGAAACTAGTAATTTAATGTTTAGGTTTTGTTGGTAAACAAATTTGTCACTATGATTGTTTATCTGAAACTGACTCTATGATGAGGTTTTTTAGGATTTTTGTGTACTTCTAATGTGAAAGTACATAAAAGAGAAAATGCAAAAACTAAGGAAAGATGACTAAGGAAAACCTGAACAATAGGTCCATATGAATACCATTTGAGATTTACAATGAAAAACGATTACAAAGGGAGTTTAAGCACAAGATAGGTTTGGATATACAATAATGAAAGAAAGATAGTGAATCTCAACATACAAGGAAACAAGTTGTCTTATCACATTCAAACCAAGGTACCGGGTTATGATTGTGTTTCATCAATATCATTTGAATTAGAAACTAATGGATTTTACAAGTACACAAAGAGATTACCAACTTAACATAAAATAAATCAATAATAATAACTCAGTAACACATTTAGAAATACGAACCAAATGCATTCCTTATTATCCCTTTGAAAATATCCAAATTCAAAATGCTTTGGGTACAAAATGTCAGGCCAAAAATTCCTATACATTTTTTTCGAAATTTTTTGAAAGTTTCCCCTTCTGTAAAAGTCCCCCTTATATTACAAATAACCTTATATTTATAGGCTCTCCTCTTGATAACCACATGTAACTACTTTGACAACTACTTTCTAACTACTTTTTGAAATATAATAAATCTTATGACATCACTCATTTTTTTAAAAATTAGATTGATTTTCTAACTTTTGATCACATTAAGTGATATAAGCCACTTTAAGAAAGAGAACAAATAATTGATCCTATAAAGTAACACTGAATCTTCATCAATCCATTAAGCATTCATTCACCAACGAATTAACATACAATGTATACCAACTGCATCATTTCAACATTCTTTTCCCTTTGCAAGCTTTCAATTGAAAACAACTCCTCATCCTTCATGCTTTAATAGACATATTTTGATGGACATCTACACATTATTTTGACACTCCCATTTTGTGCAGAGAATTATCCTGTAGGCCGTGAGATTACATTTGTCTAAGCAGTTTTATATAACCCTTCATCTAAGACACAGAAGCATACACACGAATGTCGTTTGTATTTGTTCTTAAGTTTCATTTCATCAAATCAAACACGTGAACAGCCTGCAATGATTTCATTTCATTCCTTGAGATGAAATCTCTTTGACGCATTCTGTCAAACAATTCACTTCAATGTCTATGCTTCCTCCTTCTACTTGCATGTGTACGAGAGCATTTCTAATTGTAATAACTGACAAAAACCTCAGCTTCTATGATGTGTGTACGCTGTCCCAAGGCTGCCATCTTATTGAGCCATTCTCTGTGAAAGAACTCTTAAGGTTTGCATGGAATGGGTTAAATTATATACAATAAGCTTATATTTCTAAGCTTAAAAGTATTAAACATTTAGAGTTGATTATTGATAATTTTTAGGCTTAATATGTTGCATAATGTGTAGTCATATTAAGAATACATTTCTAGAACACTCGAAATTGACTAACATTTTCTAAACTTAATCTATTGCTTAATGTGTGTGATTTAAGACTGACCATATTTAGAACGACACTTGTCACTACTTTTGAGGATCAAATTCAACAAACAAAATGCAATTGCTAGCTTTATACAGTGGTTGCAGATAGATGATATCTCATTTTTCGATAGTCATTAAATAAATGTCCAGAACATAGGAATCTTCTGCGATCTCCATTCACCCGGACAAATTCTATAACCTTGATAATGTGTAGCTTGTGGAACGATTTAGATGCTTGGTCTCTGCTTTCCATACTGTGTATGCTCGTCTTTTAAGGCATTTGCAACTACGACATTTGACCAATACTCATCCCTATACATCACTTATTATTGTAGCACGGGACTATTTTTCAGATTACTTCAGTTAGCATCACCAGTAATCCTTTAACGCCTTCATCTGTCGAGTGAATTATAAAGAATTCTCAACAAATCAAATTTGTGTAGGTTAAAGCAATCATGGGATTCAATGAGTTGTAATTTGAATGTAGCATTTTGTCAAACAGTCGACATGCCATGTCTATGCTTACACGTCTTGCATACATTTCTTAGAACCATCACGTTGCTTTAGATGACATTTCTTTGAGATACTCTGTCAAAAACATCAAGTGTCGTGTCTATGATTCCACATTTTGTACGCATATCTACCAGAGCATTTCCAACTGAAATATCAGACAAAATCCCCCATTCATTAGGCTTTGATAGACGTCCATTCTTGTCCTGAAGCTCTCACGTTGGCGCGATGATAGAGGGAAAATGCGATCTGTCAAAAGTACATAAGCCTTGTCTTTGCTTAAACATTTTACATATTTGCTCGTTGCAGGAAATGCAACTACAACATTAAACAAAAATCCATGTAATCGTTATCTTGTGATGCAGCTCCGTACCGCGTTCCAAAGCATTCTTCTTGATTCGTGCAGGAAAGAGTTGGCAGAGAGTGTGGCATATAGCATAAGGTTAGATTTGTTCAAATAACTTAAAAAACCCTTAACCAATCAGGTTGAAAAGTTAGGATACCCGACCAATTCAGCATAAGGTTAGATTTGTTCAAATTTTGAGCAATCTTAAACTTCTAGAGGTTGGGTTTTTAACTTTTCAAAGTAATAGGCATTCTGTTTACACTTGAGAGTAATTGGGAAGTTAGGATTGTTCAATTTTTTAGTATTTCTAATCTTTTGAAGTTTTTGAGCAACAAAATGTATTGAATGTAGGATCGTTTGCAAGTTGGAGCTTGGGATATGAAGAGAGATATCTTGGATATAGACAAAGACTTTTCAATTGTTTTTCCTCCCAAAATGATTACAATGAGAAATATATAAAAATCAATTAAAAATATTAATTTTTTTTTAAAAAATAATTTAAATATTTTCCATTAAAATTCAGTACCTAGATTTAGGAAAAATGACCATAACTTTCCACTGGTAATGAGTTAAGCTTTGAAACTTGGACTATATGCTAGTGGCCGGCAAATGAGGATAACCCAACATCTAATCCTCATGATGAAATGCTGGACAAGACATTTTAATGTTTTCTGAGTGGGGGACGTCAAAATTTGACAATTTAAAATCTTGCAATTCATGAACTAAGTCAAAACAAAAACTAAAAACATGGCTTAAAATGATGCTTAGGACATGTTCATGAAGTGATTTCCCTCAACGCCTTGTATTCTTCAATATTAATCATTTTTTGCATTTGGACTAACACATTACAGGCTCAATCATGATAGGGTTTGAAAATGATGACTTTGGACAAAAATGGCATATGCACACATCTTAAAAACTATTGGAAAGAAACATCACGACTTCTAGGGCAATAGGTCCATATCCAATACAATAGCTTCAATACAATTTTCAAATTTTGTATGCTTGAAAATTAGGTTAACAGGTCCATATCCAATGGTTTTTTTCTAGATCTATTAGAACTAGGAGAGTATTCTTTTCTACTTCATGGTGAACAACATCTAGATCTAATGTACAATCCTTATAAATAATTTCCTTTCTAATTTATTTCTAGTATTTGTTTGCTTCACCAATCCTCTTTACTTCCTTTATCTCTTAATAACTTGATCTTAACCAACTCAATTCCTAATGCCGCCACAAAATTTATTATGAACTCTTATCACTAATTCTATCTTTCTTGAGTTTTAACTATTATATATACCTTTTAAAACTGCGCTTCCTATATTTTTAGCATGGGGGATGAGTCCTAGTCCAAGGAGTTCACATCTATACGTGAGCTATTTAACTTGGGAGACATGCTTTCATTAGTTAATGACATTTTATTTTCTAATATAGGTGTTTCTCATCATTCATTAATTATTTCAACTATGTCCATGGCTAGGTTTTTTTTTATTAGGGATAAAATTGGTTTAGAGAGGACCCAAAACCCCTTACAATGGATTTTGAAGGGACTCGAAAACCTCTTGAATTAATGGGAATCCATAACCCACAAGGAGAAAACTACAAAAAGCTACAAATAGAGACTAACAACAACCAACCATCAACCAAACATTAGCAAGGCAACAAAGAACAAGAAAAGCCACCCACCTGGCCTAAGCCATCAGACAAGAGATATCACCAACATAGGAGATAAGGGTTTTGCAAGGCTCCCCTTAACCTAAAACTAGATCTAATCTCCAAGGATTTTCCCAAGGCACCCTTAACCTGATCATTGGGTTTTATCAAGGTTCCCAAAACTTTAACAACCAGAGTTATGAAGAAAAACCTTAAAGAACAAATTGGAAATAACCAAGCCTTTCAAGCAATCAAATGCAAGACAAGGATCAGGGGGTTTTGAAAGGGTCCCCAAACCTTCAAATTTGGTTTTGACATGGCTCCCAAAACCATCATGCTAAACCTTGTAAAGACTCTCCACCCAAAAGTCATCTTCCTCCAATGAAACTCCTCTCCACCTCAATAGGAATAGAAGTGAAATGGACCAACAACTGGAAGAGCCAAACTCGATTCAACCCCACAACCAAGCAACCAAGGACATAAGTAAACCACATAGAGAAATAACCAACCTTTCCCACCAAGAAAATCACCACCTCCATACGCATTGCCTCCACCTCAATAGTAGCCGTGAAAGAGGAACAGGGGAAGAAAATGAGCCAAACCCACACCATGGCCATAAGAGAAAACTCCACCTTGATAGGAGTCTCATGGGGAAGAACCCAACCAAGAACAATAGAAGCCCACTTGAGAAGAAAAAACATAAATCATTAGCAAATGGTGGGGACAAGCACAACCCCAAGAGAACAAAACTATAATGGAAAACAAACCAAGGCCAGACTAGACCCTTGAAAACTGCCAGCAACTACCTGACCATAAAGAAGAATAGAGCCATCAAAAGCCCTAGCACCAAAAAATCTACTTTAAAGAAAAGACAAGGAGAGCATAAGAGCAAGGCAAAAATAAATTGCTCTGCCACCAACAACCTCCC
This sequence comes from Cryptomeria japonica, assembly GCF_030272615.1. NCBI lineage: Eukaryota > Viridiplantae > Streptophyta > Pinopsida > Cupressales > Cupressaceae > Cryptomeria > Cryptomeria japonica. The sequence goes on along the minus strand of NC_081409.1, from coordinate 251,261,474 downwards.
CACCAGCCATAGCCCCCTTGAGGAAGGCACCAAGACCAACAGGGAAAGCAGAAAATCCAACAAAATGCTAAGGGAACGAAGACCCAAATGGTAGAGAGAGCTCCAAGAAAATACTCACAAAAGGAGGCATAAACCTAGAAAAGAAACACAAAAGATCTCCCCTAGCACAACCAAAAGAAGAAATACGCTCACCCTTGCAACCCCCACTGTACACCTTCAAAGATGAAGCACGCAAAGCAGACCAAGCAGAAACAGATGCAAGGGAGAAAGGGCTGAAAACCACACCACAGAACACGACACCCAAACAACCCAAAGGAGAAAATGCCTACTCATCAACTAGGTCAGAGTCTTCTTCTAGGTTGTTGATTAAGTTATCAATCTTATTTTATATCACATTCTGTTTATTCTCTTATAGGTTCTATTATTCCATCATTTTCTCCTCTTTAAATCCATACTTTTCTTACCAATTTATAGAAATAAGCTATACTAAAATATAGTGGTTTTAGTTTTGTGAAAGTGTTTAATGGTTCCTTAAATAAATTTTTTTTGATTAATGTAAGTGTGGGAAGGGCCTCCAACCCTTATAGTGCAAAATAATAAACCATAAAAATGAAAGATTTGGAGAGAAAACCAACAAAAATCACATAAGCAGAGAAGAGCTTATAGAATGGTGCTATTGGCATTGGTTCCTTTATTTTTTTAGTCTTATCAACCTTAGTATAATTCTAATATTAATCTTGTAGGACATTTGGAACACTCATTCACGCTTAGTTCATCCTTTGGTGGATTTTCTTCTTCCTTAATTTGTTTAGCAACAACCTTTATGGTTCACTCTATTTCTTTATTATTAGTAGCCCTCTTTATGCTTTGTATCTTCCTTTTTTCTATATTGCCCATTCTCTTGTGATATTTTTCTATATTAACTTCATTTCCTTTATGTTCATCTCAAGCACTAATTTAATCACTTTTCTTAACTCTCTTTTCTTCTTATTTTTTCCTTTTTTCATGGGTGTTCTATTATTTGCAATTTCATTAATCTTTTTGTGAATCATTAATGATTTAGTCTTGGGTTTCCCGATATGGTCACATCTCATTGGAGGTCTCTTCAAGATCCCCCCTTTCCATTTTTCATATCCTATCTCCCCTCTCGCAAGACTATGGCCTAAGAGAATTCACCATATATCATAAGATTTTATATTTTCTTCAATTATAATCTTTCTTTTATTCAATTCTTCCTTATCATAATTCATTTATTAGCTATCTATACATCTCTTTTAATCTTTTTATCAAAATCCATTTTGACCATAATTACCATTTCAATAATTTTAGATATTTTTTTCATCTCTTTAAACAACGTCGTAACAATAAAATCAAGATTTTACACCAAGATACTTGCAATATTGTATTTATACCCAATTTTAGAAATAACAAGAAAATTAAAAAGAATAATGCTTTACAAGACTTTCTATTAGAAAATAACTTGCATTAACAACATTAATATATATTTGAACACATTGAACATAATTCCAACCAACATTTGGTATCATACACACATTAATATATCTTAATATACTTTTATCGACCTAATTTCCTTATTTAGAGATTATAAATCAGCCTTACGAGTTGATCTTCTTGCAAACACGGGCATACTCCCATACTTTCCCTGACTTGCAGAGAGAGCCTTTTTCTGGAGCACAATGTCTATCCTCTCTACATTTACACATCTTGTCTAATGCACATCCATCTCTCAACTCCTCCACAACTTTGCCTCTAATTCCAAACAAGCTGTCCGTCCAATCATTGGAAAACACTCTTTGTGGATCAAACCTGTCCTTTACCTTCAAAAATCCTTGCAAATTCACCGTCCGTTTGGCCAAACCTCCGAACAAGTGACCTCCAGACTTTCCCCAATGCAGTCCTCCTCCATACTTTTCGATCACCATTTGCTCTATCTCTTGATACACATCTTCATTCCACTTGGGTGTACCTGCTTCCCTTGGTCGATAAGTTAGGAGCTCTATCGTCACCTGATCCTCAGTAGGTCCCAGATACACCTCGGACTTCTTAATAGATCTCATAGGTATTATAGTTCCGTCACACATCTTTTGGGGATCCAAATCTCTCAGTTTCTTTATATCTTCCATGGCTTCCCGGAGTCGAGACAAAGGCACTCTCAGTTCAACGTCAAAGAACAAAGAGCTGTGCACGCGACGATCCCAGCTACATATGGTGTCATTCTTATCGAATATATGGGTAGGAGTACAGCTCACATCTGTTTGTTCAGGAACTCGTTCGCATTCACCAGATGTCTGCATGCGATGATTGAAACCTACCACCGGGTAACCAGTGAAAAGTTTCCCGTCATTCAAAAACCCATTGCCATTCGCCGCAAATTGAAGCGTTCGGTTTCCAACAACGGTGCAAATTGCAGTGACGTCTGCTTTTGCCTGGATTAAATCGACTGAGGGCAATGACAAACCAAATAAGATGATCGATATGTATTATATAGATAAGTTTCTTTAATAAAACATCTGTCATGGAAACGGATAATTAGTTATTTTTAAAAGAGGATTGAAATGTTCAAGTACTCACAAAGATAAGCACTTGTTTCAATGTCAGCGACTGTGCTGGGAGTACCAAGGATTGAGTTGATACCGTCTCCTGCAACATCAACAGAAACTCGATCGTTGGCTACAAAAACCGCCTTCCGGTGTGAAGGAAACCAATTTATGTCAGCAAATGTATGAGCTCTGAGAAAACGCTCAGCTTCGTTTTCTAGGTCATAATCATCTGTCACTGACACGGAAACCGATCGCTTAAACATGGGCTGCAAAGCAAATGTTATCTCTGAAATTGCTCCAAGCGTTCCCAGAGCCAATTTTGCGGCCTTGAGATCTTCATCTGCTTCAGTCAATGTTACGATCTTTGCGTAGCTTTGGGAAGGAGAGGCAGGCACTACGATTCTCATTCCCACCACGTACTCATAAACTCCGCTGCCTTTCCCGGCGAAGCTGCTGCCGTGGGCTCCGGTGGAAATAACGCCGGCTGCAGAAACTCCGCTGATGTAAGTCATGGCGGGCAGAGCGAGGCTATGCTTTGCAGCTGCTTCAATCACGTCACTCATCATCGTTCCGGCTTGGACAGTGATTGCCATGGTCTTTCTATTCACTTCAATGACGGAGTCATAGTTTTGGGTGGAAATGACGAGTCCTTTGCTCTCCACACAGACGAGCTTTGATCTGCTGTGAGCATGTCTGCTCACCACTCTGATCTTCTGTCTTCTTTGAACAGCGTGGGCAACGGCGTGCAGGAGTTGGGGCTCTGAAGTGGGCCATGCCGCGCTGGCCGCCATACAAATGGAACGGTCCTCCCATATCCCCTGGTGATTGAAGATTTCACATTCGTCGTTTCTGCATTGCAGGGATGGAGCAGGAGGGCAGGCTTTTACTTTTGCGTCTGTGCAGAAGACTGGTGTAAAATACAAGAGAAACACAAGCAAAATGCTAAGACTGTGAATCGTCATTTCCATTTCGTACTTTTCCAAATGAGAAACAAAGGTAGTTATGTTGCGAGGGGACTATACCGATGTGAATATATATAAATCATTCTAGAATTCTAGTCATTTAATAAAAGCTTTAAGAGAAAAAAACACATGTCATGAGTACTTTTCTTTAAAATGATCTGTTTCAATGGCTAAATAATTAATAGCAAATTCACATATTTATTTTATATTTTATTGATAATTTTTAATATTTAAATCGAATGATATTTAAATTTAATTTGTAATGAATATTTTTTTAAAATTTAATAAAATATTTAAAATTTATAAGAAATAATAATTTCACATATTTAAAAAAATGAAATTCAATTGAATTGAAAAGAATTATTTTTAAATATAGTAAAAGTTAAAAAAAATATCACATTTTTTTTCATAAATACTTCTAAAAATAAGCACAAATATAATCTTAGAAAGTAAAAATGGTACCACATCGAACATTTTTTCCCTTGCGTGTGAAGAAAAAGAACTTTCATGCCACAACTATGAAAGGAATATGGGATGAACCTAAACTAAAAATTTTGAAGGTGCATTTTTTTCTTCATAAAGCTTAGAACAACTAAAGAGCCATGGACTATTTTAGAAAACAAAATCTTTGTTCTCAATAAATATGAATCTAAAACATAATAAGATTCTCTTAGAAATTACTAAGTCATTAAAACTTTTAATCTTTAACTTTTCTAAATAATGTAAAAAAGTCCTAATATTTTTTTTCATCAAATATAAATGGATATCAAGAGTAGAGAAATCTTCCCATTTCTTAACTATATGAAAATTTTCCATTTAATAAAAAATGTCAAAAGAGTTAGTTTTTAAATAAGGATACTATATACTTTGAAATGTTATTAAATTAAATTAGAGAAATGCTAGTTTTGTAATAATTTAGATAAAGAAAGTGATAAATTATTTTCTAAACAATTCCAAAATAGTTAGTTTTAGATAAGGATGCTTTATACTTTGAAATTAAGACACATGAGAGAAATTCTAGTTTTGTAACAATTTAAAGAAATAAAAAGGATAAATTATCTCATAGAGTATGTCAAAAGAGTTACTTTGAAACCATGATACTATATACTCTGAAAATTAAAATAATTGAAAGAAATACTAGTTTCATAATAATCTAAATAACAAAATAATAAATTATTTTAAATATTCCATCTTACATCACATAAAAAATTAAAGATAAAGAGGATTTCATAAAGCATAATAAAAAATATTATCTTATATTGATTCATGTCAACAACGTTTATTCTTTTCATTATTTTTTGTTTTATATATTCAATCAATTTTTAAGTGAAAATATTAAGTGTAGGAATATAAAATAGAGTCAGAGTGACATAAAATTTTCTAGGATTGTAGACCTTACAACACTTTTTGTGTGTTATCTTTTTTTTTCCGTAGAGATTATATGCATGCTATATTTTACGTGTGCATATTTATAATAGTTAAGGTTTTGGAGATGTCTTGATTGTCCAAACATCATACCCAAACAATATAAAAAATATATAAAACCCTAATTATGAATGTCTTTATAATATCAATCGATACTTTTTTTATTGTTACCTTAGGAGTTATTAAAATTTGAATCACATACCATGTTGAGTGTGAGTTGGCAATGATTTGTTAAACACTATCAAAAGCTAAGAGGGGGGCTAAATCAACATTCACATTATCTTGAACATATTGAGTTATTTGAACAACAACAATGGTCCCAATACATATGCATGGAATTAAACAATACAACCATCCAAACACTCTCACAAGAACACCAAGATTTCTACATGGAAAAACCAAACTATGAAGAATCACGGTGAGATTCAACTCACAATAAATAATATTTGTTTTACAAGCAAAATACAAAAGAAGACTTCTACAACTGAAGATCATTTCTTCAGAGAAAGATACAAAACTTTTCTCATAATAGAATAGAAAGAGTAGATCAAATTGTATACAAATAACAATTTGTAGAATGCAAATAACAATTCATAGTGAATACTCATCTATCTAGTTGATACATCTCTGAATCTTCACATAGCTTTTGCATCCAGCACTTACACACCACAACATATGTATTCATATTTGGATCATCTAACACACACTCATATATCCATGCAACATCTACTAACACAACCAATTTTATCAATATATATCAATTGGATCCAAAATAAACTTCACTAGGTTGGCTAAAGAAATATGAAATGTATATATAGAATTGACCCAAAAATACATCATTTGAAAGGTATAAAAAACATGTGAGGGTTCACACCAAGTTGGCACACATTCCAATCAACACGAAAAACCTACATGCACAACCGCTTGGACTAATATGCACAAATCGGTACAATACTGATTGAATAAACACATACTACCTTATTTCAAACCTAAAAGAAAAATGGTTCATCCCAAAAGAATGATGACATCTTGATCTACAGCATAGTCATGATAAGAAACACAATAGAAATGGACAACATGATCATCGAAGATATATCTAGCACGAACATTCACTCTGGACCATAATAAGTTTCACCAGGGTAGACACAAAAGAGAATAATATTACTTTTAGACCATATAGGGAGTACCAAACTTTTGGAAACTCATTAAATCATCACAATACTTCATTTTATCAGTATAACATGAATGCACAATCAATTCTGTAGCAAAAAAATATAAAGATAAACACCCAAAACAATAACCTAGTACACTATATAGTAGCTGAACATATATACATATATCCAGATCACTAGCAACAAAGTTTTAGCATCAATGACATCAATATGTAAAATAATCTCTCCCTTTGTCATTGATGGCAAAATAATTTTTTTTGCAAGAAACATATTCCTTTGTTTCTCCCCCTATCGATATTTCTCCCCCTTTGACAACAATGACAAAGGGTAACTCCTCAAGTCAAAAACCATATAGATCAAAAAGCGTAACTCCAAAAATAGTAAAAAATTTCATTGATAAGGAGATTTTGTCCCCTCAAGCCAAAAGAATTCTTTTTCCCTATCAACTTCTCATTTCTTTTCTGTTGAACACTCTTGTCCTCTTGCAATCGATTCCTCTGCTTGAACTAGTGTTTTTTAAGTTGGTAAGGCAGGATGTGCTTGCACCTACCTTGTTCCATGAAGCCCTGGTCAATTATAATCTATGGCAGGGGTCGGCTCTCCTAGGGGGCCTGTTTCCACAAAATTTTATTCAATCCAACCATGATTACATGGTTCTTTATGACCGAATCAAAAATGCCCTCGAAAGGCAAAACTTCCATCATGTGAAGAATGGTCTGCAACAATTTGGTAGACAACTGGATGAGCATATTGTGCACAAAGTCAGAATCAAAGTTGGGGCTCTCATGGTGATCTTGGAACTAGAAAATGGCGATCCTAGTCTGCCAATTTCACAACCGGTGGAAAGGGGACAGGCTTCACATAGGGTGCCAGACCTCAATGCACTGGTGCAAGATGGGGTCTCGGGATGGACTAGCTCCTCTCAGCTCAAAGTGGCAAAGGAGTGGGAAAATATCTCATCGAATCCTTCGAGAGATGCCAAACTGTGACAACACACAGAGGTCAATATCTAGGAGGTCCTTCATCGCCCTTAAGAAGATGCAATGCTGGTGCGATGGGAGGTAGATATTCTAGCCTTCGATGCCCCTGAAAATCAAATCCAGGGTGATGCAACCATGGACGAGTAAAATGATTCTATCTCTGTTTTTTGCTACTTAGAATATGCACCATTTTGATGTGTAAGTAAATTTGTTGGCAACCGATATGACCCAAAAATTTTTGACTGCTTCTTGTTAATACTGAGTTCAGTCTGTTCGTTTATTTCCACTGGTATAACAGAACCGGTAGTGGAGTCATCTTGTTAATGAGCCGGGTAGTACCGATAATGGAGGCTCTTTTATGAATTGGTTAAGAGGACAACATACCGACATCAAAGTTCCGATATAACACAACCGGTAACCGGTCGTGGTAGCTATACAGTGTTCCGGCAACCAGAATTCCGCTTTCCAAGTTTTCATGATAACTGGTTGTGGGGGCAGTTTTTTAAGGCTTCTTTTGGATTTGTCCTAACCCGCTACTCTCAATTTTGGTCTCTATGAGGTTTGTGCTATGGGCAGGTTCTATCTTTCTCTTCGGATCCTTGGAGGGTTCCTTCTTATAGCCTCGATTCTTCTTTGTTCATTGTATCTGAGCAAGGATATAGGGTTTTCTTCCTGGTTCTTTCCCTATTGAGCTCTTGAACTAGTTATCTTATTAATATATATATTAGTGGCTTGCCACTTTTGTTTTAAAAAAAAAAATAGTAAACAATATATCCATGCACTAAAATTTCAAGTTATCAATATACAAAAAAAAATTGATGAAAAATAAAACTTACTCATTAAAGTGTGGTGGCTTGTGTAACTTCAATTTCAACATTTTATCAACAACTAAATTATAGTGTTTACTTTATAAAAAAACTACATTCAAATATTTTTTAAATTTTTTTGTTAAAATTACAAATATAAAATAGACAAAAGAATATAAATATTATTAGTTTACATCATTTCAAAATTCAAAACATATATTTCAGTTTCTATTGATTTACTTTAAAAATTTGAATCAACATTGACCATTTCCTTTATAAAAGTGTGACACAGCTTTGTACTTTTACTCCTCCATGCTATATTGTTTAATCCAGGTAATGGATTGAGAAATTAAAATACTAAACACACAATAAGTGAACCATATTGGAAGGGGTATAATTCAATCTTTATCAACTAGAGGTTATCCAACAATTGTCACCTCAATATCTCATAATGATCATAATCAACAATCTATTTCACCATCTTATAAGCTACAAATACTGTCATAGAGGAAGTCGAACCTTCACGATTCATGTAATACACTTTATATGAGATTCCAATAGGTTCATATCAAATATCCAAGTCAATAATGGTATCAATTAACAATGCTCTCTTGTCAGACACAAAAATAGTCAATTTGTTTAATTCGTCATTCCTTGCACAATTCAATGCAGGCATTGTTTTGGACGAACATAAGCCAGTCATATCCCTTAGGGCCTCTTTCAAAATATCATATGGTCAATCCAACCATAGACAATCCCCATGAATTCTTCTCAAGGCTATCTTGATTATCTCATCATCATAAAACATAGGCAAATTGTTCCAGGCATCCAAACCCTTATGCCCTAGGTTAGCATACTACACCCTAAATATTTGTGCACCATCTACTAGATGAATTCTCTTGAAATCAATAAGTTTAATGTGATCATATTATTCTAAAGAAACATGAATATAACTATAAATGTCTTCTTTACATACCACATTGTCAGGAACAACAGAAAATACAACAATCGGATTGCTTGACACTGAAATAAATGGTCTAAATTCAGAACTAGGTCTTGCTTCACTGTTACCACTAGTGATATTAGGGTTCACCATCAAAAAATATTTTAAACAAGAAAATACCTTGAATAAATCTTCTTCACTTCTCCTCATGTTCTATTGCTCATAGCAATTGCACAAATGAATTTTGAATAAGAAATATATAATCGTCAATTAAGGTTTCTTCAAAATGTTGATACTGTATACTCGAAGCCACCAAAAAAGTTCAAAACCATAAAATGCACTAAGAACCCACTGGAAATCACTTCCATACTTCTGTAGTGCTAAGAGCAACCCAACACCAAGCCAAGAGGGGATTAAAGATATGCTTTTAAAATCTTCCCCTTAGACATATTTGTCTAAGTTAATTACCAGAAGAATGGTCTACACCCACAGAAGGTGCAAATCCATCCTCAATATTTTTTTAGCCTTATCATTAGATTTGTTCACCCATTTCATCTTCATATTCTCCTTTTCTTTATTGATTGTCAAATTAATTACAAAAATGATACAACTGAATGCTACAACATTCTGCATTATGATCACTTGATCATTTTTGCATTTGATGACAGACCATTACATGTTTCCTCTATATATAGAGGTCTTTGGACAAGTTTAGAAATATTTTGGAAACATCTTAGGCCTTTAGGTCGACCTTACAAAATATTTAATATTTTGACCTTTTAACCTAATCTAGAACATTCTATTTAAATGATCATTGGGGTGGAAGAAATTACATATCCCAACACCCCCCTTAATTTCAATAACCAATTCTAGGACATTCTCAATTTTCTTTTCTCTTGAATGTTGCCAAAAACCAAGTCTTGAGACTTCAAATGTTTTCCTTACTTGATAACTTCAAATGATCTTGATGATGCCTTTCTCTTGTCTTTATCCAACTGTTGTGATAGTTCTTCAAAACTTCAATCTACAACTTCCCAAGGAAACTTGACATCTATATACATCTTGATAAACACTATTTGTTATGCCTTTTGAAATCCTTGCTTAATTGCAATCAACTTTGACATGCATACTTTTATACTTGAACAAATTCTTGATCATACCTGTAATATTCTGCTAACTCAATCGATAAGTCCATCCATAATCCATTTTCATGTAGCCTATCATAGATTCCTTCTTGCACTGTCTATTCCAACGTGTCTATTCACAATAACTCTTCAAACCACACATACTGCACAGATGTAGATCGCAACATCTATCCTTTGTATTTCCTATTACAATGTGAACATTGCATAGTCTTCATACCTTGAACTGATTCTTTTGAACCTATAACACACGTATTCATCTTTCTTTTACTTGTAGCATATCCAAGACCTTCATATTTTGGCCTCATTATTGGCTCAATCGGATTCCTCATTCCTTGCTCATTCTTATCCAATCCTTAACTTTTCTAATCAATTATTTTCATGATTTTCAAACCAACATTCATTTCATAGCCATTACATTTAAAAACATTATCATTTTCTTTTTGACAATCTTTATCACAAACGTCTTTAGCAAAAACACACTTATCAAATGACGAATTCAAATCCTTTGTACTACATGAAACATCACATACTGATTTTGACTTCAAACATTCATTGCTTGGAATAAATGATTGGTTTAGTTTCTTATTTTCTTCTTTCAACAAACAAATCTCCTCTTCTAGTTTCTTCAACTTTTCTTCTAAATCATCAACCAACTTCATTCTTTGTTCTACTTCTTCATTCCTTTTCTTAATCTCATCAAACAATTTTAACTTTTCCTCAACTCTTTATTCTTCTCATCAAATTTAATCATTTCCTTCATTTGCAAAATATGTTCTTCTTTCAACCACTTTAACTTTTCCTCTAGCTCTTCAATTTTCTCTAAATATAATTGCTAATTTCATTTGAAAGTTTATATCCTTCTACTTATATCTATACTTTAATTTTCTTTACTTCTATTAGTTCTTCTTTTAAAAGATCTATCTTAGAAATTAGATTTATATTTTCCTTCAACACTCTTTCGCCTAATTTTCCTATTGAAATTCACAAATTAAACTCACCATGCAATTTCTAGTGGTGGTCTTTAGCACAACCCTAGGTAGCGATTTCCTTTAGAAGGCTATGACACCTTCATCAACAAATTAAAATACTTTAAATCAGGTCTTGACTAGTCTGCAATCTGATCAAAATTTTTATTTTAATAGCTCTTCATGGTTTCCATAGTCTTTCTTGGTGGGATCTACTTTCATTCTGAAACTTACGGCTTTCATAAAATGTTGTAGTCTCCAGAATTTCCCGCCATTTGATTCCTCTTGACTTATGTGATCTTCATTTGGTCAATGTATCCTCTTCAGGAGGCAAACAACAACAATTTTCTTTTCCTTTAATTATTCTTGATCTACTCCAATGAACATATCTCTTGCCTTAACATGCTTGGTGCCTTCTTCAAACAACAACTTTCTTAGTTATTCTTAGCACTTTTGGCAATGGCCTTCAACAACCTTTGATCAACATCTCATTCATCTTCAGTTCTGTAATGTCTACTCTTACAAACCCTCGAGATCTTACCTACTCTGATACCACTTTGATGGGGTGGATGGAGTGGAGAAAACTCAAACAAACACACATAAATTAAACACACAAAAATAATTCACCAAAACTGTTTCGTGCTACAACACTTTCATTAATTATCATTAATTACAAAAACCATACAACTGAATGCTACAACATTCTTTATTATGATCACTTGATCATTTTCACATTTGATGATAGACCATTACATGTTTCCTCTATATATAGAGGTCTTTGGACAATTCTATAAACATTTTAGAAACATCTTAGGACTTTAGGCCAACCTTACAAAATATTTAATATTTTGCCCTTTCAAACTAATCTAGAATACTCTATTGAAATGATCATCGAAATGGAAGAAATTACATATCCCAATAATAAATTGTTACCCTTCTCTATATTTTGCATGGTTTAAAAGTATTAAATTATTATATAAGAAATAAATTATCATTTGTAGTAGGACTCTTAACTACAATAAAAATTGTTATCATCTTTTTAATTTTGATAGTACTATTGATGAGTTTTGTAACCCTTGTCCAATGTAAATTCATTGTGAAGTTTTTTAATAGAATGATTAAAATCTGAACATATTATGTTAAAACCTAATGTAATGATGACTACTAATTAAATTTCCAATGAATTTAATTATATTGTTTACTATGTTATATATTAGAACATCAAGCATGACTAAAATGTGTAATATGTAAATAATTGTGGTATACCCTCATCTTTCATGTTCGAAGCTTTTCGTGTAAAATATCACTACCTATAGCTCCTTATCAACAAACAAATCGTTCAACTTGAACTTTTGAATCTCAAAATTAGTTTGGCTGATTTGTTATATATTTTAAGGATACTCATGCACATGTTCATAATGACATCAATTTATATTTTATATTTATTATTTTTTTTTCAGTTATACGCTTTTAAGTGAAAACAATACCATTTTCCATTACTACAGCACTTCACGTTTAGTTGTTTCTCAAATATCAAAGATAGGCATTATACAGTTTTGTACTCATCTGATTCTCTGTTGCATGTGTTTATAAATGTCTTCTGCATTGCCCGAAGTGGATATTCATGTTATACAACAAGTTATTGATTGAAAATTATTTCTAGATGTGGTAGCTAGTTATTATGGCGCTGTGATAAAGATATGCAGAGAAGTACAAATGAATTTTTTTGTCAGAAATATAAAACCAGAATTGAAGCATTAATGTCATTGTTCATAAATTTTTTCAGCAAACGTCTATTTTCTACAAAACAGTATTTGATCAAAAATACAAAATCAGTAAATCTTAAGGGAATTTTACATGATTTCTATTTGTTGGATCCTTTCAATTTGTGTTCTCAATGCTATAAAAATGTAAATATTTGTATTGTACAAATTTATATCGTTTATCAAATACAGTTTTATATAAAAAATAACCATTGCCCATTGACATCCCATTTCCCCGGGCACAAATATTTCATGAACACTTGGTAGTGAGCTTTCTCTTTCGTTTGATAGCTCCAAACCCTAATATTGTTCCACCATTTCTCTTGAAACAAACGTGTTGATTGCGTTATAGTTTGAAATAGGAGTTTTGTAAATGTTAAGATAGCGACCCCAAAACAAACTTAACAAAGATAGAAAATGCAGAACAATTATTATCAGAAGCCATGGCAAGGACGTTTTGCATGGATTCTGACTTCTCATTATTATCGCGAGTCTTTCCACATCAACAATCCTGAAATACGCAGTCAGTTGCCAGTCAATTTCAACGCAGAACAACCATTAGAAATCCTTTTTCCTTTTCTAGAGGAGATCCGCTTTGAAGTTGTTTAACGATATCTGATGACATTATCAACATCACCTCTACATGCATATGAAACCCACTAGGCATTTATACAGACCTCTGTACATAGCATTTGTTTAACCTAAAAAACAAATAATCGAGTAGGTTTATATATTTGTCCATCGTTCATACTATAAATCCCCCTGCAACCCATTCACATCTCCAAACAAACATGTTGATTGCGTTACAGTTTGAAATGGGTGAGTTATAAATGTTAAGATTGCGACCCCAAAACAAACATGACAAAGATGGCAAATTCAGTTTGAAATGGGTGAGTTATAAATGTTAAGATTGTGACCCCAAAACAAACATGACTTACAAATGTTAAAGACTGGTGATAGTAATGAGAAGACATGGCAAGGGCATTTTGCCTAGATTCTGACTTCTCATTATGATCACCAGTCTTTCCACATCAACAATCCCGCTGGGAGTTTCATGTAGACTTGTAAGTGATGCTGCTAGCTGGGCATGAGCAGAGAGGATGAATAAATACCCAGGAATGGTAGAATGTGACAAAATAAGAAATCTTATGTCTATGACAGGTTGAAGTGTAGCTGCTCTATAGATCAAATCAATAAAATATATCTCATTTCATTCTGAATGTCATCTTGGTTTTATCTTTATTGTTCGTTATCACTTGGTTACATTCTAAATAAGCATTAAATAATGATATCATTCAGAGCCATTTATTTTTACAACATTTTATCCAATAAAGAGAATGAATAATTGTCCTCCTCTAATGTTATATTCCTATTCTAGAAATCAACATATAATCAGATTTGATCATTAATCTTACAATTTATGTAAAATTTCATATTGAAAATATGATATTAGTTAATAATAATTTCAACTGTATTTTTTTTTAAATTAATAATTCATTTGTCGATCTTTGTCTTTTACTTAGCAGTTTTATATTTTCAATGGGATTGTAAGAGAGATGATAGATATATCAAGTAACTTTTAAGTCTTCATAACTCCATCTAATAACTTCATTAGAGTCCTTGCATGCTTGTATAATATCTAAACTTTATTCATCCATGCAAGCCTTCTGAAGAAAATGTTTTTTGTTTCCCTAAATTCAATGGTTTATACACCACCTTTTAGGCGAGATGATTTTGCTTTTGTATATAAAGGATATGTACCAAACAACTTTTGGTGTGCAACCATTTTATCAGATACACTATTATTTTTCATATTTATGGCTCTTTGTTCATCGAATTCAAAATCACATCTATCAATCTCAAAAAAGATCTATTATTTATTATCCTTGAGTTTGTAATGGGTTTTATCATAAGTTTAACATCTTCAAATACGTATAAGTTTGTGTTGTAAGATTATTCTTGGATTACATTGTGTATGTTTTATAACAAATATTTTAGATCGCATTGTATGATCTATCATCAAGAAGACAAGATCTCTTATTTCTAGTTATGAAGCATTAAGTGTGATAAAAAAGATCATGTAAAAATCATACATAATATAGTCTAAAAATAATCTTACAATACTAGTTCATGGACTATAAAATATTCATGCTATACTTGTAAATTTTAAATCTTTTCTATATGGATAGGGTAGACATCGACTTCATTAAAATATCTTCAACTTTGAATTTGTAAATAGTTTCAAGCAATTTTTAGTTACTACTAATACATTAATAATATTTTTCCTTTCCAATGATAACATGTAAGAAAAATTCATCAATCATAGATCAAGTCCCATACTCCGATGTAGTACCCTGGTAATTTTTTCATTGCATTGATACTAAGTTCTAACCTATTTAGTAAGTTTTTTATGAATCTTAATGACATCGTTTCATCAATCCATTAGTGTTGTTCTTTCTTTCTTTTTGTTTTGATTGCATTATTACTTTTTACATCAACGTTTCAGATCACACTTTATGCTTCATCATCAAGATGAAGAGTATTAGAGGAGAAGAATTTGTTGTAGACCAATATATTTGAAAATAAAAGAGGAGGAGGGAGATGGTGTGTGAGTGGCACAAGGATCGAGGAACACCTTAGGATTAAGGAGAAAGAGAAAGCGACAAAAAAGAAGAAGATAGAAGATAGAAAATAATAAGAGAAAAAATAAAAAGAAAAGAAAAAAAACCAATAAATAGAAGATAGTAGATCAATACTTATAATAGTAAAAATATATTTCACTATTATAGGTATTGCTTTATTATAAGTATTGCTTTAAGCAATACTTGTATATAAGATTAATTCTAAAATAAAAGACTTATAATAATACACATCCAAAGCTTAATAACAAGGACTATAAAAATAAAAAAAATATTGCCATTATATAATATTAATATGTTATAAATGTTTACACATAGTATAAGAATCATAATGCTAAAAAACAAAAAAACATGTTAATAATACTTATATTAGTAAAATGAATAATACAACAAAATAATCTTAATAACCAATAAATACAATAAATGAAGATTGACTTATTGAGATATAAGCAAAAAAATTACTATAATTTTGTTCAAAATATTTTTATTTATCACAATATGTCAATATTTATTTATTGCTCATTAAGGTTATTTTGTTGTATTATTCATTCTACTAATATAATTATTAGTAAAGTTTTTTTATGTTTTTTAGTATTAGGATTCTTATGTTGGCATTTTTTGTCATTGATGACTAGGTGTTGCCATTGACGTCAACACTCATGTTGTGTGTTGTCATTGATGATATGGTCTAAGTTGGATGTTAATTGATGTTATTTAAACTATGGGAGTATTTGCAGTGTACAAATTTATTTGCCAACAATTTGTGCAAATTGTGATCTCTAGGGCTAATATAGATAAGTGTAGATGTTTGTTGCAAATTGTGTTGTCATTAATATAGTTATGGATATGCAAATGGTTGTAGGTTGTGTAGATGTTTGTTGTAGATTGAGTTGTGATTAATGTTGAAGTATAGATAAGTGTTAAGGGGTTGTTGGATGGATGTCTACCATTCTTAATGTTGATATCCTTACTCGGTTTGTTTTGAGGTGATGTGTTGGAGATATGGTAAAATGTAGATGACTAATCTGATGTGTGGTGTCATCATATACAATGATGATGATAGGTGATATTGAAGGAAAATTGTAATGAAGATGTGATGTCACTAATTACCATCCTCATGATATTGATATCTAGCATGATATGGTGTCATTACTGACAATATTAATGTTGATCAATTCTATCAAAAGATAGTAACTGAGGGTTGTTTTATCAAATATGCAGTTATGAGAGATGTTGTTGATGTTGTTGTTGATAATGTGCTTGATGAAGAAGATAGTATAATGATTATATTGTATTAAGATGATGTTAAGAAGAATGTTGATGATATCATGAGGATTAGATGCATTTAGATGAGGATTAGAAGTATTGAGATGAGGATTAGAAGAATCACAATAAAGTAGATTTGATTATGATGATCTTGTGTATGCTACATGATGTTTGTTTATTTATCTTAGGCAAGAAAATGATGTTTTCAAAAAATTCTAGTCCTTGGAAGATTGATAGTGTAAGTAATTGCAATAATGTATCCTAAAGACATTTTGGAAATATTCTCTGCACTCCTCCACATTTGGTGATATGGTTTTGTAGATTTGAACATAATATGTATGCTCCATGGATATTGCACTTCTATATTTTTAAGGTTTTTGGTGTTGCAACTAATGTGGTTGGCAATTTTTATTTGTTGGCAAATTGGATATGTTAGGATTGGTTAAGAAAATTGTCTACATTTCTTTTCATTGATGTTTTTGTTGATGCAACTTGGAGGACATGATTTAAGTAGTGTCATGTCTCAGATTAAGTTTTAGGTGCTAAAGTGTTCTACAAGAGTTAATACTGATGTTCTATTGATGACTAAGCTATTTGGCCTTTTGAAATAAATTTTTGTATCAACGTGTTGTGCTAGTATGTTTTGATGTGGAAGTGAGAAAGAAGTATTTGAGAATATTGTTGGATGTTCAAGTAATTTTCTTACGTGCTCTACATGATGCTAGATGATCTATTTGGTGTTGCATTGTGACTAGTATTTATGTTTCAAAGTAATTGGTATGGCTTGGTTGATAAATTGTGTTCTCTTACTTGCACTATATCCTTGGGTGCCTCTACCTACATTGGAGATTATGATAAGTTATATTTGGGTCCTAATTTGTTGTGTTAACATCCATGTTGGGTTAGTTCATTTAGAAGATATATTTTTGGGCTGATTGGTTATATGCTACATGGTTTATCTTCATGTTACTTTGTTGTTGACATTGCAGGATGTGTGCTAGCATGTGTTATGTTTCAAATTCAAAGATGTGTATGACATTTCAAGTCCTCTCTATCTCCTAGATTGTACTGCTTTCACCATAATTGGACTTGGTGGCCAACTTGATAGTACTTATGCTTGTCGCCTATTCTGGCCTACCTAATTGATGTTTATAATAAAGAGGATGATACATATAGAAGATCAAAACAATGTGGAGGTTAGCATCTTTGTGTGGATCAGATTTTGTATGTGTTCTTAAACGATCACATTATTTGGAGAGTATGAAATGCAAAGTTGAGCCAGAGAAAGTGTGTGTTGAATATTTTTTAAGTTTGTTGCTTGAGATAGACATTCAAGGGTAGCTGCATACTTGGAGATTGTTGGAGGTAGTATGTTGAAGGCTTATTCATCTTGATTTATCAATTCATGTACCTTACTTGGAGCTAGAAAGTCCTTTGTATCCTTCTCAAAGGTAGTGAGTCTCAGTGTGCAAATCCCTTGTATATTGCCCTAGGATAGTGCACCTCAACCTGCAAGTACTTCTCAGAGAAATGAGCTTCCTTGGTAGTGAGCCTAAAATTAAATTTAATCTTTTTCGTATATTATGAGTTAGCTCTCACCATGATTTTTCCCTCTTTGGGATTTCCATGTAAATTTGGTATTTTCTTGTCCATGGTGTTCATTGCTTTACCTTCTATTCTTGTTGATAAGATTAAGTACAAATTGATATTGATTTGAGGTATAAAGTTTAAGTGATTGACCAAGACCAATTCCTCCCCCATCTCAGTCTTGCGGTGTGTTTAATATCTTATACTACTTGTAACCATAATATATATATGGTTGAGACCTGAACTTTATATTAATAAAAATAATAATTAACAATTACATAGATATGAGAATTATAGGCTGCAAAGTAGAACCTTGCTGAATGCCTGGTATAAAATGAAAAAGTCAAAACAGATCTAAGAACCCATAGTTAGAGACATTCAAGCACCAATTATAGGGAAGAGACCAAAAACTACAAAATTTTCTCTAAACCAAAACAAAGTTGTATACTTATTACCTACCCAGGAGACCATAATATTGTACCTTACATATTGCAATTCAAAAATATTATATCAAAACTATTTAACACTATCAGATGTTAAGAGGGGGAGAGAATCAACATATACTAAAACTTGATCAAATTAAATCATTCATTTCATTAACTCTTCATAACATCATTCATCACATATGCATGAAAGTAAATAACTAGAACAACAAGTGCATCAACACAAGTAAACTAATATTTTTACATGGAAAAACCAAACTATGAAAAACCATGGTGAGAATTACACTCACAATATGTGTATGAAGACTGTTTACAAAGAGTTAGGCCATAGGAAAGGGAGCTCACTGCTCTAGACTTGTAGACTAACATGCGCAACCTTAGTGAAAGATACAAAAGAATTGCACAATTGAAGATCAATTCTTAAGGGAAAGATACAAAACATTTGTCCAAATACAATAAAGTCAAGAGATTGTACTGCAAGAGAATCACATCTACCAATATATGGATAATGGTTCATAGTTTAATACTCATCTGATCCAACTCATTTATACACTATACTCACATCATATACCTCAATCATATCATTCTACAATATATATTACTCAATTAATTTGTCCTTTATATATCAATCGGATCTTAAATATCCACCATTAAGTCTGCTTATAGAAATGTGGCATGTATATGCATCATCGACCCAAAATGATCTAGTAGACATATACGTCAAGAAAAGAAGAAGAGTAAAGATTCAGACTATGTCAGCACACCTTTCAATTATCTCCAAAAAGGTTCCACACTTACCACATGTGACCACTCAGACCAAAAACACATAAGATGGCTTCTCAAAATAACACATTTCGCTCATACCAATCTATTTTACTCAACTTTTTAATACAAACCAAAAAAAAAAAGAGTTGTGGACCACTACAGCAGAAACATAACGTACCTGAAGATAAAAACAATGATATACAACACCTTTAGAGTATTAGCAAGTTGAGGAATACAATGCATTCATGTACAACATCATGTAACTATGTTATTTGTGAACACAAACATAAATAGTTCTCACAGTAAAACATCTGTCCATATGAAGAGATCAATCTTCCATAATCATTCTACACACTTATCTAATACATATCCGGTGCAACCACAAACCACCAGAAAAAGACACTGTTTACTAGAACAGTCTCTTGAAATGGTTATATAGTTTCCAAAATCCTCTTGAAACACAACATACCATCAATATTAACCATCCAAAACATCTTTAGATAGTTTCCACTCATTCTCACAATATCTATACATAGTCACGCCATAATGTCATCTCACTATTTCTCCGCAAGCCAAAATGTCTACACAGAGACCTGACGTACACTTTCCTCATTCGAGACAAAGATGAAGATGAAGCAGAATCCAAACATGACAAAGATTGCGACCTCAAGACAAACATGACAAACATAGCAAATCTAAAATAATTATTATCAGAAGCCATGGAAAGGACGTTTTGCGTGGGTTCTGACTTCTCATTATTATTACCAGTCATTCCACATCAACAATCGTGCTTTATGCAGTCAGTTACCAGTCGATTTCAACCCAGAACAACAATAAGAAATCATTTTTCCTTTTTTTTCTTGGGGAGATCAAGTTTTAACTTGTTTTTTAAGTATATCTGATCACGTTATCAACATCATCTCTACATGCATATGAAACCCACTAGGCATATATAGTGATCTCAATACACGGGGTTTGTCTAACCTACAAGAAAATAATCTTTTACGCTTATATGTCTGTCCATTGTTCATACGATAAACCCCCTGCAACCCATTCGCATCTCCAAACAAACCCGTTGATTGGGTTACAGTTTGAAATGGGTGTGTTGTAAATGTTGATATTGTGACCCCAAAACAAACATGACAAAGATAGAAAATTCAGTACAATTATTATCAGAAGCCATGGCAAGGACTTTTTGTGTGGATTCTGACTTCTCATTATTATCGACAGTCTTTCCACATCAACAATCCTGCAATACGAGTCAGTTACCAGTCAAGTTCAACCTAGAACAACCATTAGAAATCTTTTTTTACTTTTTTTTGGGGAGATCAACTTTGAACTTGTTTAATATATCTGATCACATTATCAACGACACCTCTACATACATATGAAACCCACTAGGCATTTATGTAGACCTCTATACATAGGGTTCATCTAACCTAAAAACCAAATAATCGTGTAGGTTTATATATTTGTCCATAGTTCATACTATAAATTCCCCTGCAACCCATTGGTATCTTCGAAGAAACAAATTGATTACATTACAGTTTGAAATGGGTGAGTTGTAAATGTTAAGATTGCAACCCCAAAACAAACATGACAAAGATGGCAAATTCAGCACAATTATTATAAGAAGCCATGGCAAGGCTATTTTATCTAGACTTGTAAGTGACGCTGGTAGTTGGGCACGAGCAGAAAGGATGAATAAATACCTAGGAATGTTAGAATGTGAAAAAATAAGAAAGTTCTAAAATGATCTCATGTCTATTTCCATTAGATTTATGGAATGTCTAAATCTTATGTCTATGACATGTTGAAGTTTAGCTCTTATAGAGATCAAATCAAATTGAATGTATCTCATTTCATCATGAATGTCATATTTGTTTTATCTTAATTGTTCATTATCACTTGGTTATATTCTAAATATGCATTTAACAATGATATCATTTAGAGCCATTTATTTTTTACTCAATTTCATCCGATAAAGGAATGAATAATTGTCCTTCTCTAATGTTATTTTCATATTCTAAACATCAACAAGTAATCAGATTTCTTCAATATTTTTACTAATGGAAATTGTTGGCATTACACACTCTAATGGTAGTTAAAGGTGACTGAAGGTGTTGTCATTGATGGCGACCTTGCAATCTTATGGCACCGACAGACTCTACACCAGCAAATAGTTCACCGGCAGTGACAATAATGTTTACCAACATCTCAGCCGACAGGATTTTGATTATTGTATTTTGTATTTAATTGTAATATCATTTTGTAAGCCGACATGGCATATTGTAATAAGACTCATATATAAGTATGAGATCTTGTAAATCATTTTGTGCGACACAACATAGAGGATAGATATAATGGATATGTAGAGCGAATATCAAGGCAGATTTTGTAGAAGGGTTTATGGTTATTGTATGAGCTTACACCGATATTGAATCTGGCATTGCAGATGTTGTTTTGTAGCATTACACTATATTGGATTTTCATAATCCATTTTGTAAGTTAGTGAGACTTCATTTGTAATTGAGCAGTGAACTTTAGGCAGTTGGCCTTCCTGCATGTGCAGGCCCCTCTTGTAAGTAATATCCATTCATTGGCCAGTGAGTGAATATTGTGGGTCACAAATCCGATCGAGGTTTTCCCCACACCAGGTTTCCTCATTAAACATCTTGTGTTATGGTGTGCTTTCTATGTTGTCTTTACTATTCATATTTATTGCATTAATTCTTGTTTACTGGTACACTGTTTTGGAATGCAAAATACTTAATAAGGTCAGAAATTTTGTTAACCAGTTAGACACTGATTCACCACCCAGCCCCCCTTCTTAGTATCTTTGGGACTATCATCAATCCTAACAGAAATAAGATCTACAATTTATTTAAAAAATAATATTGAAAATATAATACTAATTAATAATAATTTTAATAGTTTTTAAAAAATTAATTTTTCTAATAATGTTTTACTTGATCTTTGTCTTTTACTCTATGGTTTTACCTTAAATTTCAATGGGATTCTAAGAGTGATGACAGATGTATCAAGTACCTTCAATTCTTCATAGCTCCATGCAATAACTTCATGAGAGTCCTTGCATGCTTGTATAATATGTTAACTTTATTCATCCATGCAAGTCTTGCCCAATTTTTTTATTTCCTAAATTCCATGGTGTGCATACCACCTTCTAAAGGAGATGATTTTATTATTGTATATAAAGGATGTGTCAAACATATTTTGGAGTACAACCATTTCGTTAGATACACTATTAATTTTCATATTAATGGCTCTTTGTTCATCCAACTCAAAATCACATCTATCACTCTCACAAATGATCTATTATTTATTAGCCTTGAGTTTGTAATGTGCTTTATGATATGTTAATCATCTTTGAATACATATAAGTTTGTGTTGTAAGATTGTTTTTGGATTACATTGTATATGTTTTACAATGAATATTTAGATCACATTATATGAGTTGTCATTAAGAAGAGAGATTTGTTCTTCCTAGTGATGAAGCATTGAGTGTGACAAAAAAGATCAACTAAAAATGATACATAATATAGTCCAAAACTAATCCTACAACACTAGTTCATGGACTATGAAAAATTCATGCCAACTATACTTATAAATTTTAAATCTTGCCTATATGGATAGGGTAGACATTAACTTTATTTAAATATCTTCAAATTTGAATTTGTGACTTACTTTTAGTTACTACTAATGCATCAATAATATTTTGATTTCCCAATCAAAACATGTAAGGAATATTTATCAATCATAGATGAAGTCTCATACTCCATTTTAGTATCTTGATAAAATATTTCATTGCATGCATACTAATTTCTAACTTATTTGATTATTTTTTATGAATCTTAATGAAACCAAGTTTCCATAATATATTAGTGTTCTTATTTCTTTCTTTTGGATTTGATTGTGTTATTTATTTTTACATCGATATTTTAGTTCACACTCTGTGATCCATCATCACGATGAAGAGTGTTAGAGAAGAAGAATTTGTTGTAGACCAAGATATTTAAAAAAGAGAGAAGAGGAGGAAGAGGGTGTGTGGGTGGCACAAGGATTAATGAATAACTTAAGGATTAAGGAGAAAGAGAAAGAGTTGTCAAGAATAATAAAAAGTTAAGAAACCAAAAAAGAAAAAAATAAAAGATAAGAACTAATAAGAGAAAAAATGAAAAGATTCAAAAAAAATAAACTAATAAATAGAAGACACTAGAACAATACTTATAATAAAAAGTCATATTTATAATAGTGAAATATTGGTTTATTATAAGTATTGTTTAAAGTAATAGTTATAAATAAGATTAAAGCTTAAATAAAATACTTATAATAATACACATGATTTTGACTTATAATAATAAGACTGTGACTCTCTTCATCCTGATGATGGATCATAGAGTGTGATCTGAAACGTTGATGCAAAAATCTTACACACAATCAAATCCAGAAACTACACTCTTGTTTACACATGCAAAGCTTAAATAACAAGGACTATAAAACTAAAAAATACTAACATTATATAATTAGTACTAGATTATATTAAATGTTTACAAGTAGTATCATACTAAAAAACATTAAAAACATGTTAATAATACTTATATTAGTAAAATGAATAATACAACAAAATAATCTTAATAATCAATAAACACAATAAATGAAGATTGACTTATTGAAATATAAGCAAAATAACTATTTTATATTTATGTATGTCCATCTTCATTTATTATATTTATTTCTTATTAAGGTTATTTTGTTGTATTATCTCTTCTACTAATATAAGTATTATTAACATGTTATTATGGTATTTAGTATTATGATTCTAATGCTGGCAGTTTGTTATCATTGATGACTAGGTGTTGTCATTGATGTCAACACTCAAGTTGTGTGTTTTCATTGATGATATGCTAATGATAAATTGAATATTAATTGATGTTATGGAGATATGAATGTTATATTGAAAAGATAAAACTTATTTAATAAATAATAATGAATATATTTGATATAATTGAAGTTATTTATATTATTCCTTGAAAATAATGTTATTTTTTAATGTTATTAAAAAATATTATTTATAAGTGCATGAAGGTTATAGTGAAAAGATAAAACTTATTTAATAAATACCATTGAATATATTTGATAATATTAGAATAAAAATAATAATAATTCTTTGAAAATAATGTGTTATTTGTTTATATTATTAAAAAAAATGTCTATGAAATCGAAATGATGGTTGAACACATGAATTTTATAGCAAAAAGATCAAATTTAATTTAATAAATAATAATGAATATATTTGATACTATTGAAAGATAAATAATAGATCCAGTTCTTTCATTTTATTCAGTTTCATTAAATAAGGTAGATTAGGGGGACTAGTTGTTTAGGTCTTTGAAGGTTGTTGCCCTAGACAAGGTAGCCTTGGTTCATAAACCCACTTTGAAATGCTTTTTGTTTCTGTTGCAAAACAGTAAAATTGAGAAGACTGTTAGTTTTTAGAATACAAATACATTCTTGGATTAGGTTGGTTGCTTTGGTCATAATTGTCTTTCATCATGCGTCCTCTGAGTTTTATCTTGCAAAACCTAATAGTGGATTTCCTAATGTCCTTTGTTTATGGCCTCAAGAAAATACAGGTAGCAAACCTTTCTATTATGTATATGCTACAGTAAAATCCCTTTCCTTCATTCTAATCATTTTTATATTCTATTCATTGTTGTCAAAAGTATTCAATGTAAAATTTTCAATTTAAAAAATTTGACATTTGCAAGGTTTTGTAAAATTTCCCTACAAAATCTGTCCATTTTCTCTCATACAACATTGGTTCTCTAAAAGGTCGAGACAAACAATATTTCAAAGATAACAAATTCGAGGATTCAAAAAACTAATTATTGCAATGTTTGTAGAGCTCCATAGTTCAAGTTAGAGAGAGTTCATCTAAGATCTAGACATCGAAATCCCCACCTTTGGTAATCTCTAATGGTTTTCTCTACCATGTTTTTTTGAATTTTTAAGATTTGCTAAAAGATTTATTAATTTCTTTGTGTTAATCAATATTAAATTTCTCTGACACCTTTCTTTAGTTTTTCTAGTACAACTTAAGACCCAGAATATTGTTCATGTATAATTGCTTCTTCCTAATATATTCTCGTGATCATCAACACCAGTGATGGTAATATTTGGCTCATGCATTCAAGAAACTAACACTTTTACTGATTGAACATTTTATGACTTGTAGCAACCTACATTCGATTGGAAGCTTTCATGAAAAAATTTGTTGTCAGTCTGCCAATTATGCTTCTATATCTTGATGTTATCAAAGAATGCAAAGTCCAAGCCTGATTTTCCTTACAAAGGTTTTTTTTTTCTCTCTATGACAAAATTAATTATTTGAATGATATAATTCCTTGTTTCAATTGTAATTTTTCCTAGAGTTGATTACAGAAAGCATAGATTTTCAAATCATGGACTTCTTGAAAATGCTTAAATGTCACATTAAGTCTTTGTATAGCCATAAAAGGTTTCCTAATAGAGAATTTGGTCATGAAGCAAATATAGCCCTTCAATCAATGTAAAGCCCTAGATTAGTTGCTACGTTTTGTAAAGGGAGACGAAGGAATCATTAAATATGTTATTGTAACTCTCGAGAGTGACAATTTTATCCACTGTGAGTTTTCTTTTAGCATGTAGAGAAAATTTTGGGATTCAAAGAGTGACCATCAAGAAAAAACCATTAAGAAACAAGGTTTTTTTATATAAATATTTACTAAAATGCAGAATTAAGCATCTCTTGAGCTGGGAAAAGCTAAATTAATAGTTTTGTACAAAAGTTTCTAACTGAGATGTGGTATTCTGCTATGAACTTTTCATCTTGGCAATGTTTCATATGCTACTGTATGTAACAAAAAACAAGCCTTATGATCAACCATGTTTAACTTAAGCACAAGTTCTTTTTGTTTGGCCCTTTTTGTAAGCTCTCCAATATCAAATGCTCATTAACCCCTAGCACTAAAAAAAACTCAATTGAATTTTCAATTCAATTCCAATTTTCATCAACAATAGCACATGCAATTCAATACTATCTTCTATCAATAACATCACATCTTATATTTAGTTAGCTGGGCTAAACCAACTCATTCATATAGAGTATTGACCACACATCCGAAACTCAATGTGAAGATAGTCATTAGTGGGGGTCATTGTCTTTCTGTTCCACATGAGAGGTTGTTAAAGTCTCAATTTTATTCTTATATCCTTGAAGCTATTAAAACCCCTCCTAACAAGAAATTTTTTGACACTTATTGCTAAGTTATACAAATTGGCACCACCAAATAGATGCTCGACAATATACAACAAGGTTCAAGATCCACTACCAGCAAGAATAGGCCATATGGTACTTAATGGATGGAAAGAGCCAAGTTTGTGTCTCTTCTTGGTTAGGAAGGGATTTCTATTACTGAGCCTTCTGCATTAACTTCCAACATAAACACAAAGAGTTTGTAGGTTCATCTTATGTGGCATGCACTAATTCACTTGTCATAGTGCTTTTTTGTCCAAACAAGGAGATTATTGAATTATAAACCTCAATGGGATTTCAAAGAATGATATAGGAAATTGATTACTTGCTCTTAAGATGTTGTTTGTGCTTAAATTTGTTTCAGTATTTTAGAATTTAAATAGTTCTTCATTTAAATTTGTTTGCTAGGTTTAATAGAGATTGATTGCTAATAAGACACCTTTTTTTCTTTTTAAATTAAATAGGGGATTATTTAACAATTCCAACAAGAGAGAATCTGTTCTAGATAGTGAAGTTACAGATTGTGTTGCGTATTTAATTATTTTTGATATTTTGAAGTTTATGGAATTCTTTAATTGATTTTCCTTATATTTTTTCTGTTATTCTTAAATAGATATTAATTTATTATGCTCAATTTTACTTTACTATTTCCTAATTAAATTAATTGTTTTCGTTGTAGATAACTTATTTGTTTGAATCATAAAATTAAGATGTGTCTCTTGTTTAAATATTATTCGATTCAACAGTCAAATAAAAAATAATTTTGACTAATAAAAATAAAATAAATATATATCATACTTTAATTGAATTATACATTTCAGGACTGATTTGTATATATACAGATTGGTATAGTCCCCTCGAAACATAACCCTCCTGTTTCTCTTTTGCAAATTGCGAAATAAACATGACGATACGCACACCTTGCATTTTTGCTTCTGTTTATATTGTATTTCACGCCAGTGTTCTGTGCAGACACAAAAGTAATGGCATGCCCGCCTGGTCTATCCCTGCACTGCACAAGCGAGAATGTGAAGTCTTCAATTACCTGGGCATATGGGAGGACCGATCCATTTGTAAGGCGGGCAGCGTTGCATGGCCTACTTCAGAGCTCCAACTCATCCGTGCTGTTGCCCACACTGTTCAAAACAACCACAAGATCAGAGTCGTGAGCATATATTCGCACAGCCTCTCAAAGCTCGTCTGTGTTGAGAACGAAGGACTCATCATTTCAACCCAAAATTATGACTCCGTTATCCAAGTAAATAGAAAGGCCATGACAATAACCGTCCAAGGAGGAACGCTCATGAGAGACGTGATCGAAGTAGCTGCAAAGCATGGCCTCGCTCTGCCCGCCATGCCTTACATCACCGGAGTTTCTGCAGCCGGCGTTATTTCCACTGGAGCCCACGGCAGCAGCCTCGCTGGGAAAGGCAGTGGAGTTTATGAGTACGTGGTGGGAATGAGAATCGTAGTGCCTGCGTCTCCTTCCCAAGGCTATGCAAAGATCATAACTTTGACAGAAGCAGACGCAGATCTATAGGCCGCCAAATTGGCTCTGGGAACTCTGGGAGCAATTTCAGAGATAACATTCGCTTTGCAGCCCATGTTCAAAAGATCGGTTTCCGTCTCAGTGAAAGATGATTAGGATCTTGAGAATGAAGAAGAGGGTTTCCTCAGAGCTCACACATTTGCCGAGATTTATTGGCTTTCCTCACACCCGATGGTGGATTTTGTCGCCAACGATCGCGTTTCTATTGATGTTTCTGGAGACGGCAGCAACTCAATCCTTGGTACTCCCACCACAGTCGCTAATATTGAAACAAGTGCTTATTTATGTGAGTGTTTTAACTTGTCAATCTTCTTTAAAAAATAGCTAATTACATATGTTTGGTTATAAAAATGCATCTGTATAACACATATCGATAATCTTATTTGGTTTGTAATTGCCCTTCAGTCTATTCACTCCAGGCAGAGGCAGACGTGGTTGCAATTTGCAATATTATTGGAAACCTAACGATTCAAGCTGCGGCAAATGGCAACGGGTTTTTGAATGACGGAGAAAATTTTAGAGGTTACCCAGTGGTAGGTTTCAATCATCGCATGCAGACATCTGGTAAATGCGAACAAATCCCTAAACATAAAGATGAGAGCTGTACCCCCACCCAAATTTTAGATAAAAATGAGAGCACATGTACGTGGGACCGTCGCGTGCACACGTCTTTGTTCTTTGACGTTGAACTGAGAGTGCCTCTGTCTCGATTCCGAGATGCCGTGAAGGATGTAAAGAAAATAAGAGATTTGAATCCCCAAAGGATGTGTGACCAATCTTTAATAGCTTTTAGGTCTATTAAGAAGTCGGAGGTGTACCTGGGACGTGCTGAGGATCAGGTGACGATGGAGCTACTAACTTATCAACCAAGGGAAGCGGGTACGCCCAAATGGAATGAAGATTTGTATGAAGAGATAGAGCAGATGGTGATCGAGAAGTATGGAGGGGGACTCCATTGGGGAAAGTCTGGAGGTCACTTGTTCGGATAGTTAGCCAAACGGACGGTGAACCTGGAAGGATTTTTGAAGGTTAAGGAGAAGTTTGATCCGGAGGGACTGTTTTCTAATAATTGGACGGACGGCTTGTTTGGAATTGGAGGGAAAGGCGTGGAGGAGTTGAGAGATGGATGTGCACTGGATAAGATTTGTAAATGTAGAGAGGATAGACATTGTGCTCCAGATAAAGGGTTTTTGTCCAAATCAGGGAGCGTATGGAAGTATGCTCGTGTTTGCAAAAACATCAAATTAGGTGTTGTTTTATCTCTTCTAACACCATCATGATACATATTTTATAGCAACTAGTACTCTGTTCAAAATTTGACTGGTTCAAAATAAAATTATATTTCTTAATTAAATTAGTGAGAGTTTAAAGAAAACAATTATGCAAGGTCTTATCACATGATTTAGATAGATTTTCTTCTAACTAATATTATTTAATATATTAATTGCATACATAATTTAGAGTATTGATCGAAGTTCATAGCATTGAATTAGTTAATATATTATAGATAAAAGTAGAGATGAAGATAAAGAGGAGAGGAAGTGGGAGAGATTTAGATGAAGAAATATAGAGATAGACAATATAGAGGAAAAGATAGAGGGAGAGAAAAAGATAGAGAGATAGAGAGAAAGAGACATAGATATGGATAGGGAGAAACATATAAATTCATCATCCTCATCACTAAATGTCAAATAATCATTACGGGTGCCATGTGACAAATAATAAGTCAACAATGAAGATATCTATAAAATAAAGTGTATATTAATTAATAATATATCAAATAAAAAGAATTGTCATTATTTACAATGTTAAAATTATAATGACAAAATAAATAGTCATAAAGATTACTAAGAATTTTTTTGTTTGTGTAGAAAACAAAAGTATTTTTATAGAATGTATAAATTAATTCAACTTACTAAAAATTTTAGAATTCATCATTATCATCACTAAATGTTGGAATAATAATTATGAATGGTATTTGGCAAATAATAAATGAATAATGAAGATGTCTATAAACTAAAGTGTATACTAATTAATAATAATATATGAAATAAGGGGATGACCCCATAACGCAGTTTGCAAGCCTCCTACATGAGAGGTCTTGGGTTGAGTCTACTCAACCGGTTCTTAGCTCTAGAGAAAAGCTAAAAAATACCACTTCAGTTGTGAATTATAAAAAAAAAAAGAATATATATGAAATTAAAATAATTGATATTAAACAATATTAAAATTATAATGAAAAATAAATAGTTATGAAGATTACTAAGAAATTTTTTGTTTGTATAGAAAATGAAAATATTTTTAGAGATTGTGTAAATTAATTTAACTTATTTTTAGATTTAAATTTCATCATTGTCCTCAACAAATGTTGGAATAATCATTATGAATGTTATTTGACAAATAATAAATTAACAATGAAAATATCTGTAGAATAATGTTTATATTAACTAATAATAACATATTCAATTAAAAGAATTGATATTAAATAATGTTAAAATTATAATAAAAAAATGCATAGCTATGAAGATTACTAAGAAATGAATGTATTAATGTAGAATAAAATAAGAATTAATACAAAAAATTATAAATGAATAAAATTTTGTGATAATTTCTAGAAATAAAGATTTATGTAAATATAGCATATGTAATATAAATATATATATATTTATAGAAACAAGAAAAATATATTTTGACATAGATATTATATATCAATTTTAAAATTATTGCTCGTGTAAATTATTCATTGTTATTTACCTTAAAGAAATGATTTATCATTTAAAATAAAGAAAAATTAAAAATAAATCAACTTTACATCATTGTAAATACTATTTTTGTATATTAATTTTGACTCTAATATTATTAGCATAAATAATCTCAAATAACATTCTCATTACTAATCATTAACATTTCATAAGGAAAATTTGAAGGTATAATGGTAAATTTTACACATTTTGGTGTGAGTGTGTGGAGGGGCACTTTATTGACAATAATTATTTAATTCCTTATAATTTTAGTTCACAAAGTGATGAATGCTACTAGGAATGTGGATAGCAGATTTGTTTATTCAACTTAATGTGACACATGAAATAGCGATGTAGAAAAAAAGTAATTTCTAAAGTTTCTCAAAGGAGATCATAAATACCAGAAACAATATATTCTAACAAAGAAGTAATATGGGAATATGAGTAACTGACTGTTTGAGATGGAGAGCACGCGCGGTGTAGGGGAGGCTAGGGTTTCTGATGGAGAGAATGCACAGTGCAGGGGAGGCTAGGGTTTCCGATGGAGATGAGGAACCGGATGATGAGGGGCTTGTTGGTGGTCACTCGGTGTTGTGGCCACCATTCTTATTTCCTATAGATGGCTCATTTTGGCAGTTTCATGGGTGGTCTTTACATGTAGATCCGCTCACTTGGGAGGTTGTGTTGTGGGATCAGTTTTTTGCAATGACCTCTCTATTGCCCCTTTGTGGTTGTCGCCCTTTCTGTGCTGATGGTGTGTGTGTTGAGTATGATGTGCTCTGCTATTCTTGGGCTCCTATGGTTGGGGTTTTTTAAAGGTGATGTCCATGTCTTTGTGGTGGGCAGGGATGGTTTTAGTGTGGTAGCATCTTCGTCGATGGTTTCTTGGCCCGATTGTTGCTTCTAGGTAGTGGTCTTCCTTTGTGGCTAGTGTTTGTAGCTTTGCCTGTGTCTGGGAGGGTGCTTTTCTAGCTCTTGGAGGATTGTTTTTTGTGGTTGTGTTGCAGCCTTGTGTCAAAGGTTTCACTGCCCTACTCTTGTTTGGGTGTGGGGGGGGTGTTTCGGATCCGAGTGGAGCTACCGTTGCTTGGCTCTTTATTGGGTTCTTGAGCTCTTCTCTCCCCTTGGGCTATCCTTTGCCCTTGGAGTGGGTTCGATTGCTGTAGGTGGCCTCTATGTGGTAGGTCTACTTGTCCTTGTTGTGTTTCCTTTTAGGGTTTCCTCTTGATGGTTGTGGGTGTGTCTCTTTTCCTATTTTTTTCAAGAGGTTCTTTGGTGATGTTCAGACTATCATCTATCTACTTTTCTTAGTTTTTCCTGTTGAGGTGGATCATTCTTCAACTAAGGGGAAGAGTCATGAGCTGAGTCTAGTGGGATGGCTCCTACTGGGGGCTTTGGATGCCCTATTTTTTTAGATTGGATTCATGATTGTTACTCTCTCCTTGTTGCGGGGTTTATGGCCCCTTTCTCCTATTGGGGTGGAGATTTTGGTGGAGCTTGTCTACTTGCAGTTTGTCTATATTAGACCTCTTTCTCGGCATAAGGTTTTGGGAACCTTTTCAAATCTCATTTGTCCAGCTAAGAGTTGTGGGTTTGTTTCATGGTTGTTGGAATTTGCTTTGTGGTTTGAAGCTATGTTCTCTCTGTTGATGGTGTCTGAATCTTCAACCCATATAGAGGTGGATCCCTATCCTATAGAGGTGGAAAGGAGCTTTGCTAGAAGGGGGGTGACGATCAGATTCTTTATGGTTGCTAGCTTCATCCTGTTGGTTTAGGAGTCATTGTAAAACCCAACTTGAAGGTTAGGGGAGTCTTTCAAAAACCCCTAGTTTCTGGTTATCTTTTAATGCTTATCCTTTCGGACCTTGTTGGGTCTTTGAATCGTTGTGGGAGCTATATAAAACCCATGAGTTGGCTGGATGCTGATAGTTTTAAAGGGCCCAGTTTGGCCAGTCATTGGTTTTGGTTAGGTATGGGCTTTGTTGGGAGCTGAAATAACCCTTTGCTAGCTAAGGGTGGTTGTAATACCCTCATTATTATTTTTTGAGGTCTTATTTATGTTGATATTGTACCTCAGTTTGAGCCAGTTTGCTATGTAATGTTTAATTTTTTTGGCTGCTTGTTGATAGTTGGGGTTCCAAAATATTTCAAGGTTGTATTTGTAATTTTGCATTATTGATAATAAATGGTGATAGATATTTTTGGAGGCTAGGGTTTCCCCTCATGAGAGTTTTCCTAAGGTATATCTTGTGTCATATTTGATAGATATGTTGTCTATTCTTTTTATATGGTTTCTAGGTGTTATTTTGGTTGACTTTTCAATTGGGTTGTCTAGAAATTGTCATATCTATGAATGCAAGTTTCATTTAAACTAGTATCAAAGCCATGGTTGTGGTATTATACCAATAGGAGTTGAATCTATAGAATGCATAAAGGAAATAAAATACATGTAAAAATATAGGGGTGTTATGTAGGTCATGGGGTTATAGATTTGTGGTCATTATTCTAAGTCTGGTCTAATAAAAAAATGTTTCAAAATGGGTTTCCATAGATGTTTATTTTGGAGGTTTTTGGAAGTTATGTTTTATATTTGACCCCACAAGATCAAAAATGACCCCTTTGTAACATTTAGGGAGGTTCGGAGATGAATTTTGATATATAATTTGTCCTATTTTAGCATGGGTTGACTGAGTTACAAATTTTTTAAGTGGTACGACTGTGGGCAATGATGTCTTTAGAGAAAAAAAATATTATTATTATTCTGTATTAGAAATCTGAAAGGATTTTTATAAATTTGAAAAGGTCAAAAAATAAAACAAAAAATTAAAAAATTAAAAGCCAATAAATAAATAAATAAAAGTTTAGTGGGGGGACTATCCCCACCCTTGTACCCCACTATTGTGGTAATGGTGGTACACTACTATCCTCTAACAGTGGTAGTACCACCATTGCCCATAGGTAGTGGTAGTACCCCCATTGTCCATGGATAGTGGGTGTAGCCCACTAGCCGCATCAAGAGTAGGGCCCATATCTCTTGAGGAGCCCTAGGGCACAACAACCCCAAATAAAATAAAAAATATTTTTTTTTCACTATTATTTTTTTCATTTTTTAAAATAAAAACTTTGTAAATATTTTTATAAATTGATCTGCAAATATTTTTTGTATTCCATAGTTTATAGTATGGTTGGGTCCGAGACCCACCATAATATTTTATTATTAAAAATTTTATTTATGGGCATATTGGGCATTTATGGAATCCATATTGTTACAAATATAGCCTAATAGGCTTTTTCTTTGGCATAATTTGGGCATATGGTGTCATATTTTTGACTTCATATAGTTGTTGGAAAGATTACCCAATGCGCTATGTTGTTTTATGATCCATATTTCCAAAAAAATTTATTTGGGTAAGGAAATATGAGCTAGAGGTCGAAGGTACCTTTATGACTTTGAGAGGTCATAATTTCAGCATACAGAATCAAATTTTGGACTTAAAATAATCAACAAAAAGCTTTTTGAGAGCACTACTTAGTGGATCACATTTGGACCATGTTTGACAGATTTATTTGCTAATATTTCTATATGAACTTTTTATGAGCTCTTTTGACTATGTTGACATTATGAGTTTATGACACATTACAAATTGGAGATTTTTAGTTTATGTCATTATATACTCAGTATTGTATCTTATATTTCTTTAATGTTGACATGGCTATCAGTATTTAGTTTGGGTATCCATGTTGTATTGTTGATTCTACAAGTTATGCAGTGCTATAGGCACTATATAATTAGACGATTGCATTTATGACTTGGATATGGGTTGTCTATGCCCATAGAATTTTCATTGCGGATGCACATTTAGAGTAGTGGCTTGGTTTAGTCACTTGGTTTAATAATTTTTTTATCATGTTGAGGAGTAGAAATGTTGTTACCAAGTATAGTCATAGTGAAGGATCTATGGTGTTAACTATGTCATGCTTTTAGGATGAACACATTGGGAGTTAGATGCTTGTTTCAATGGACATGATCATGATGTCATAGATGTTCCTTGTGATTAGGGACTTTGGCATGACATGATTGGATTTATAAGTGATTTGATTAGTGATGACTTAATTAGAATCTTGATTGGCTATGGTGGTGTATCTTCTTGTTTGAGGATCATGGTTACTTTGGCTTTTGACAACTCAGGATGTCGAATTTCAATTATTCTATTGTTAGATTCCTTCAGTTGATTCTCATAAATAGGATGGCTTTATCATGATGTCATGGGTAGCTTGTTTAGACACTTTCATTGGGATATTTTGACAGTGATGATCTAGTAGTGTAGGATTGTTTCTTGATTGTTTGTTGGTAGCTTTGTATCTTCTTGACTTGGAGATCTTGGTTCAATTGATATTATTGATATATTAGTTGTGTGTGTAGACCTATATGATATTCATTTAGGAGACGGTTATCATGATGCTATGAAGAGACTGGTATCATGATTCAGTGGGAGCTTGTGGTAGTGATGTGGATTCACCATTGGATGGTGGATGATCTTCTTAGTGTGCAAATGTTAGAGTCCTTAGATCCTATTTCTATAGAATATTCTCTCTCTCTTGAAGGTACACTAGTAGGAAATGGTGATCTTTATGATATTTGAGGATGTGGACATCTTGGAGGATTCATGGAGTCCATGGTTAAGGTGTAGTTTATTCTTTGATTTGACATGCTATCCTCGTTTGATAAGATGATTGATATTATGTCAGGGTGCACTCTTGATTTTATATTAGAGTTTTCTCATGATATGATTATTTGATATTTCTTATATCATGTTGTCATGTTTATGTTCTTGATTCTACTTTTGGAGCTTTGACATTGATCCTAGTGGTTCTCTTTGTATTGAGCACATTATCATTTTCTTGATTAATTCATGATGGTTCTATGTTGCATTTGGAGTTTGCCATGGATTTATTGGTTACACATGCTCATGGATACACATAGAGATAAGTAATTCTAGTATACTCTTGTGATTAGATACATTTGTTGAGATGGTTGATGGTTTCAGCAAGAAGATTGAGGATAATTCACTTAGTTTGAACTTGAGAGAAGACTGTTCTTAGTGTGAGTCATGATTACTTGGATAGCTTGGTGAGCATTCTCATTCCCCACTCTCAATCTACTTAAAAAATTTCTTCTTGATAGGTAATACACATTATCCCTTTCAAGTGTATTATGACTTATGTTTATCTTTCATCGATATCGATCTTGAGCTATGGATATATGGGTAGTTCTCCTAGATTTAGTTTGAGAGATGTATAGCATTAGTTATTTATATGTACATTTTAGCTGTTATTATTTTGATATTCATTATTGATTGAGCTTAGGAGATGGTTTATTGTAACTATTACCTAGGATTAAGAATGGTATTAGTTGGTCTTCTAGGTTATGAGAGGCTTACATTCATGTTGATTAAATCATATATATGGCTATTTAGTCTAAGAGACTGACCATGTTTGAATGTTTTTTATTACGTTAGTATGGAAGGGGCCCTAAACCCTTACAAAACAAAAAAAATAGAGAGAAGCAACACAACCATTGGCATTAGAGAGCCTGACACCTAGAAAGAACATAAATAACTCTCAAAGGTAATTCAAAACTAAGATACCCACATAACTAAACATAATAACCCTATCCAACTTCCTACTATCCATAATACAACTACTAGCATATAACCAAAAAGAGTCCATAATAGTATCCGAGTACTTAATCCAAATAAAAAAATCCAACATAAGGCATGTAGGCCTATTTAGATAAAAGTCCATAGTAAAACTAATACTATCAACTTTCAAAATTAGCACAGACCAAAAAAAGCACCAACCCAACACAGGCTATTTGGTCTATGTTTCTGCCACGTGAGGTCGTCTTGCTTGCTTTTTCCATGTCAAGGTGTGAATGCACTTGGCAACCCTTGTTAGTTCCCCATCCTTTGCTTTCCCTTATTTTTTGGTTTTCCTTTGCTGTCATCTAGCTCTAGTGATGGGTTGTTTGGTGGTTGATGCTTCCATCCTAGATGGGGGCTTCTAGCAATGATGTGGTTATCCTCTTATTGTTTTCTAATGGATCGATGTGCCAAGCTTGGGTTTACTTCATTTCTTGATGTGTTGGGGGTTGCGGGATAAATTTATTCTCTATGGCTTGCTATTTGGTTTGCCATGCTACCCAGCATGTGGCTCCACGATAGTGCTAGTGGGGTTTTGTTTTTTTCCTCTTTTTAATCTAATCAAAATTCTTATGTTATGTAGTTTACTTATTTGTATCTGGATTTTGATTCTGTGTGCTTGGGGCTCTTTTGTGTTCTTGTCCTTTATTTTCAGATGGCTCTCAAGCTTCTTGTTGTGAAAGTCAAGATTTTTGGAGATTTTGTGGTTGGCTCGGTGCCTGTGAATAATGGGTCTATTTAGGTGACCATGCTATTTATAGAGGCCACTGCAATTCTTAACACTTCTAGAGAACCTATGAAGGTAGTTCTCTTGAGTACTTGATCTACTTCTAGTAGGAGGGTTTAGGCTCTATTATAGTTCATGGACTCTTTGTGCTTCCAATCTTCCACCCAAAGACTCCTATGGAGGTGTAGTGGTCTTGTTTGGGGGTTGTCTATGGATTAGGGTGTGGTGGGATTTTATTATTTCCTAGTTAAAGATGGATTCCTCATTGGAGCTGAGGATTGGTTGTCATTGGTGGGTGGGAAGTGGTTGAGTGTTGAGGACTAGTTACCCTACAAGAGTTTAATCAAAGAGGGCTCTTCTCCCTTCTTACTTTCTTTTGTGGTGTTTTTCAACTTCAAGTGTGGGGTGTTGATTTTTTTGTGGTTGTTTCTCCTTTCCCTGCTTCCCCCAATCTTGTTGTGCACCATTTTGAGGTATGACTCACCTATTCCATGCTGATGGGATCTATCCTTCAAGATGATTGCAAAGTGTCTACCATATTATTCTCATGGTTTTTTGTTTCCTTGGTTGCTTCAGCTTTAGTTCAAGGTGTTTTCTCAAGGTTATCATTCAAGGTTCTTTCATAATCCCCTTTTTTTTTATTACATGATTTGTCTTCTAGGACCCTATTCCCACTGGTTTGAGGCCCCAGTCAAGCCTCTTTTCAAAAAAGGGTTTGTCTTTTTTTTTTGTTTTTTGCTAGGTTGTGATCGCACGACATGTGAGCCCCCTCCCTTGTGAGCCTACACATGGTGGTTATGTAAATGTACGGGCTTATCCCTTTTTTAATTAATCAAAACAATATGAGCACAAATTTTTATAGGCAAGACTTGAAATCATGGACAATATTTTTAGTAATGCAAGCATTGTGTATGATTAAACAATGCAATTTCTTTCTAAAATGATTGATTAAAAAATGAATAAAAAAATGGAGTTATGGAATGCCTCTAAATTTAAAAATGAAATTTAATAAAACTCAAATCCAAGCATATGATTGCAAAAATTATGTAACCCACAAGTGAATATGTAGGATTTTGTCTATTTATGTTTTAAATTGACATAATTTAAGGACATGAATGAAAACCATATCTAAAAATAAAAAATAGAAATAAGCATGAGCTATGTTGGGTTCACTAAAATGTAATGATGAGAAAATTAAGGTTTGACAAGTTAAGCTTTGTAAACTAGGAAATAACCAAACTTTCCAACCAAAACATTGAAGGAAGGAAGAACTCAATTGACCCAATGCAAAAGAATTTCATGCAAATGAAGTTCTTTTTCCTTTTTTTTTTAACTTAAAATTAATTTGAATGTATTTGAATGCTAGGTGATGAGAAATGAATTATATTAGTATAAACAACAAACTACAAATGCAATATGGAGACACAAAGATAGATTTGAGTAGAGTAAATA
Source organism: Cryptomeria japonica (assembly GCF_030272615.1). NCBI lineage: Eukaryota > Viridiplantae > Streptophyta > Pinopsida > Cupressales > Cupressaceae > Cryptomeria > Cryptomeria japonica. The sequence continues at coordinate 251,222,566 of NC_081409.1, read as the reverse complement.
GAGAAGGATCCACACTTGAAAATTTAGCTTAGAAATGCAAGACTAATGGGATGGTCTCCTTGGTTCCAAAGTGATCAAATATAAGTAGGAATTAGGTTATAGGATTTAAATATCATCAGGAATCTCTTCCCAGAATTTTAGCAGAAATTCTCTGTTTTGATGTCACAAAGTCACCCATGTCCTTTAGTTTTTTCACTTCTGCAAAATCCAAACCTATTTTTCATCATTTCCTCAATTTGAATCTCCATTTACAACTTCTAAATCTATCATCTGCACATAGAAAGGGGGACATATGATGTGGATAGGGGCTTGCCTAGGTCATTCCTCACATTTGCAATAAACCCTAAAATCGAAATGAAAATTGAACTTTTACTGAAGTGGAAAATCTTACCTTTTGAGGGCAATACTAGATCTATTGGGCCTTGATACCTTGATGGATCTTGCTTTGAATATTCATGCAAGGGTTGATGATTTTATGTTGAATGTCTTCATAGAATCATGATCATGGATGCCATTATAAATGGTTGAACTTTGTACTTGACCTTTCCTTCAATGCCTTGATGCTTGATTGCTTGCTCACTTGAATTTTCTTAGAATGATGATTGTAAATTAGTAATCATGATGAAGTAGAGTTATCATATTATATGAAAATCAGAGGGTTAGACTTGATGTTATACCTAAATTATTTGAATTTCTAAAGTTGACCAACCTCAGAGAATGATTTATCGCCTTACAAATGTTACCATTATGAGGACCAAATTTGGGTCTCGATTAAGGGGACCAGGGTAACCAAATCACCTTTGTTCTCTTAATGAGGACCAAAATTGAGGCAAGACCCCGAGGAAGTGTTCATGATGCATAATTTCGGGTTTATGTTAGCAAAATTGAAGCGACTCAATGTATGGGAGACTAGGATGCTAAAATGAGGCCCAGATAAGGACAAAATTGGATAGGGATACAATTTACAATGCTACAAACACCAATCCTCACATGTATGTCTCAAAACATCAATAACGTATAGTTTCTTTAATCCTGTAGCACCTCCGACTATTGAGCATCTATCTAGCCTCTAGTGCAGCCATTCCCATATTCAAAGCATTGGCCTCTTCAAAAGAGAATAGGTTCATCTTCAAAAATGTCTTCATCACTATCATTTGATGGTTCCTTTTTAAAAAAAAAAAAATTGTATTCTTAAAAAAAAGAAAAAGAATAGCAGCTCCTAAATAATTCACGTTTGGTATTGCCTCTTTCACAACTGCTTAACTGCTTAACATTACCATAAGACTAGCAGCCAAAAATAAATTCTAACTTTATCATAATTCATTGTAGCAGCTCCAACATTGAATTGAGCTCCATTCAAACTAATAAAACAAGATTCAGATGCATTTATTTTTCTTTGATCTCCTTTGCATATTTTACAAGGAGCAACTCTCTAACAGATTCCTCACCATCCTTAACAAATCCCATGGGGATTCTTGGCCACATTCTCTACTGGAAATAGTGTTGACATTCACCAAAATATCAAATACGAAAGAGTACACATTACAAATAGGAAAAGGAATATGCCAAACATAAAACAACAACAGGACCTCTTATGATTGCTCTGATATCAAATTAGAAAACTAGATTGCAGAATGAAAGAAACAACATAAAATATAATAGTAGAAAAACTGTGCTACTAATTTATTCATCAAACAGTTTTAGATCTTTATAGCTTCTAAAAACTCAAAGATCTTCTTATAAAACAACTAATTTATTTGAACACACTAAATATAAATATAATCGACAGCTAACTTGAACTGTTCAATAGAAAATTGAACCAAATACAACAAATTGAAGTTAACTAATAATGATCATGACACGTGGACAGATTTACATGTTCATTTGGAACATTTATTCGAACATGGACATGATAATAGACCCACTTTTCTTATTCAGATGTTAAAAACCAGCTTTCCATATTGTTCTTCCTACAAACACGAGCATACTCCCATACTCTCCCTTCCTTACAGAGAAAGCCTTTCTCTGGAGCACAGTGACTATCCTCTCTACATTTACACAATTTGTCTAGTGCACATCCATCTCTCAACTCCTCCACACCTTTGTCTCCAATTCCAAACAAGCCGTCTGTCCAGTCATTGGAAAACACTCCGTCTGGATCAAACCTTTCCTTTACCTTCAAAAAGCCTTCCAAACTCACAGTCCGTTTGGCCAACCCTCCAAACAAGTAACCTCCAGACTTTCCCCAATGCAGCCCCCCTCCATACTTCTCGATCACCATCTGTTCGATCTCTTCAAAGACATCTTCATTCCACTTGGGCGTACCGGCTTCCCTTGGTCGATAGGTTATGAGCTCCATCGTCACCAGATCCTCAGTGGGTCCCAGGTACGCCTCAGACTTCTTAATAGACCTCAAACTTATTATAGTTTGGTCACACATCCTTTCAGGATTCAAATCTCTTATTTTCTTTACATCCTTCATGGCTTCTCGGAATCTAGACAAAGGCACTCTCAATTCCACGTCAAAGTACAAAGACGTGTGCACGCGACGGTCCCAGCTACATGTGGTCTCATTTTTATCTAAAATTTGGGTTGGAGTACACCTCTCATCTTTTTGTCCAGGGACTTGTTCGCACTCACCAGATGTCTGCATACGATAATTGAAACCTACCACGGGGTAACCTGTGAAAACTTTTTCGTGATTCAAGAACCCGTAGCCATTCGCCGCAGATCGAAGTGTTCGGTTACCAACAAGGTTGCAAATTGCAACCACGTCGGCTTTTGCCTGGACTGAATCCACTGTAGGGCAATGACAAACCAAATAAGATGATCGATATATATTATGTAAATGCATTTTTATAACAAAACATCTGTCATGGAAACGAATAACTAGTTATTTTTAAAATAAGATTGAAAGGTTCAACCACTCACACAGATAAGCCCTTGTTTCAATGTCCGCGACTGTGGTGGGAGTACCAAGAATTGAATTGCTGCCGTCTCCTGCAACATCAACAGAAACTCGATCGTTGGCTACAAAAATCGCCTTCCGGTGTGAAGGAAGCCAATTTATGTCACCAAATGTATGAGAGAAACCCTTCAGCTTCGTTTTCTAGATCATAATCATCTCTCACTGACACGGAGACCGATCGTTTAAACATGGGCCGCAAAGAGAATGTTATCTCTGAAATTGCTCCCAGTGTTCCCAGAGCCAATCTGGCAGCCTTCAGATCTTCATCTGCTTCAGTCAAAGTTATGATCTTTGCATAACCATCGAAAGGAGAACCAGGAACTACGATTCTCATTCCCACCACGTATTCATAAACTCCGCTGCCTTTCCCGGCGAAACTGCTGCCATGGGCTCCGGTGGAAATAACGCCGGCTGCAGAAACTCCGCTGATGTAAGTCATGGCCGGTAGAGCGAGGCCTTGCTTCGCAGCTGCTTCAATCACATCACTCATCATCGTTCCGGATTGGACAGTGATTGTCATGGCCTTTCTATTCACTTCAATGACGGAGTCATAATTTTGGGTTGAAATGATGAGTCCTTCGCTGTCCACACAGACGAGCTTTGATAGACTGTGAGCATGTCTGCTCACCACCTTGATCTTCTGGTTGGTCTGAACAGCGTGGGCAACAGCGCGCAGGAGCTGGGGTTCTGAGGTAGGCCATGCCACGTTGGTCGCCTTACAAATGGATCGGTCCTCCCATATGCCCTGGTAATTGAAGATTTCGCATCCATCGCTTGTGCATTGCAGGGATGGAGCAGGCGGGCAGGCTTTTACTTTTGCTTCTGTGCAGATCGACACTGGCGTGAAACACAAGATAAACAAAAGGAAAATCATCATGTTCATTTTGCACTTTTCCTAATGGGAACCGAGTTGATCATCTGCTGAGAGGTCTTGACCAACTTGTATATATACAATCATTCTTCAATTCTGGCCATTTAATAATAAACTAAGTATGGTATAGAATATCTAAATCGTAAAGTAATTAATATATTTGTTTTATTTTTAGTGTTTAAAGAAAAATCATGCGCCAGTGGGTTCTACCAACTTGTATATATACAAATCATTCTTGAATTCTAGACATTTAATAATGAATTGTTGAAGTATAATATAGTATATTTAAATGGTAAAATAATTAATATATTTATTATTTTTATTGTTTACAATGATTTTTTATTAATCTATTTTTTTATTAATGAATTAGACTATGTTTAAAAATAATTTGTTTTTGATTAGGCAAGTAGAGATTCTGAAAGGGTCAGCCCTTTGTATAAATAGAAAGTTTAAGCTTTAAGCACAACAAAACATCAAAAAGATCTTGACCTCATCCCTTATAATATTTAAACACATCATAATTTCAAGAATAAAATCCATTTTATAACCCATGTTTAAATGATCTATCAAATAATTCAAACATGACCAATAATAGTCATGATATTGTGATGTTCACTTCAATAATGACATAAAATAAAATAACTCTTAAGTATCATATCTACCAACAGATAAACCAAACACAAATGCATATAATTTATTGCTATATAATGAGTTTTAAAAGTAGTGAAATGTTCTATTTCGCATGTCCCCCATCCTTTCAACATTATTCACCTTTTCATGTGTGTTTAAGGATAGAAACACTAGAATTTCATGTTAATCAATGAATTAGGATCTACGTACTCGTTTTAGGAGCACTTTCATAATTGATTTCCATTGTCATCAACCTTTAACACAAATTTCCATTGGTCGATCAAGGAGAACATGGTGGGATAGAGCAAAGAATATACTAGTCCCTAGAAACACGATGAAATTCATTCTAATATAATTTCAAATAGCACTAGCCTTTAAATATCAAAAAATAGTAGAAGCATAAATGAACAAGGTGAAGGAAGAAGTAAAATTGTACACACCTAATAATAATGTTGATTGGTATATGACACTTTCACAAATATAAATTCAATCTTCTAAACTATACATAAAGTATTATAATTATGAAGTGAAATATCACATATTACAAAATTTTGATATAAATAATGTATTGTTCATTTACAAAATTAAATACTTTCATGTATCACATTTATTTCTATTACCCAACACTTGATTTTTTTTGTTTTTTTTAAATTAAGTTGGAAGCCTATCTATAATGCGCAAGATTTTAAAGGTGGTTGTACCAGAGTACATGATAATAGCGCGTCATCATGTAATCACCATTTTAAAAGTTAGCATAGACATTTAGAACTATAATTCTATTTTACTTATATTTTATAGAGATTATGCATGGCAATTAGTATTTTTAATTAAAAATAGAGATTAAATTTGCATGCCAAGCCTACTCAAAAGACTTTTGCTGCCACGTGATTTGAACCTCTACAAGTTGGGCCTACGGAAGTTCTGTTTTCACGTTGGGTGAGTGTACGGATTGAGTATTTCCATAATTTGAAAATTAGATATGACGCATCCCATGACACTTATTTGGATTTAGAAGTTAGGTTTTGGTGGAGAATTACTATTACGTTTGAGTGTAGAAGAAGATGAAGTAGCGTAGATTGGATATGTGAGGGTTAGAGAAGGTAGGTCACATTTGGTTTGCGCTATGTGAAATCATGGTACTTGTAGGTGAAGATTATGATTTTTTTAATGGAAGATCATTATTTGAAAAAATATTTTTGCTATTTAATATAAGTATATAAGTTTTAGGTTAATATTTTTTTGATTTGGATATAATGATTGAGGGGTATTTATTCTATCAAATTAGTTTAGGGTATAATATGTATAATATTGACTGCATATCTTATGATGTCAAGGTATTGCCTTCTGCACAACTTCGTTCCTAGTGTGATTGTTCAAAACCCTTCAACATAACTAATAGATATTGGGCAAATTGACAAGATAATGATATTGGATAGTAAATGGTTCTATAGGGTAGACATCAAGGGAAATGCTTTTGATTAAGTATGAAGCAAACTAGGGTGTTGAACCCTTACAATAGGCCCTAATGATAGAGGAAAAAAAGCCACTAACAAGCCACTAATAGTGCATAAGAAATAAACCAATAAACTGCTCAACTAAATAATAGCATCACATTTAGATAAGTGCACACCCTTAATTTGAACATGGGAATGTTTCAAAAAAATTTGAAGATCTTTCTTCCTCCATTCAATAACTATCCAACAAAAGTCATAATCCTCACCACCAAATAACATAGAGGAGGGAGGATAGGTCATAACCTTCAGGGCGAAGGGAGCCAAGTTGTGAGAGGGGAGGACCAACATAAAAACATAAATTATATGCATGAATATATGCAGACACAAGGCATGCACATAAATACTCAAAGTGTATACATGAATATATGCACACATAATAAACATGCAAATACACGTGTTGTTAGGTCGCTTCGTTTATTTTGAGGCAAAAAGTGGGATTAACCCTAATCTTACTCCTCATATATATATATTGAGATAGTAAGGGAGCCTAAACGCATTATTCTACCCATAATCCGGTTTGAGCCAGAAAGTGGGCCATCTTTCTATCCATTTTGAGCCAAAAAGCGGGCCTAACACCATATTTCTACCCATAATCGATTTTGAGCCAAAACTTTGGCCTAACCTCATCTTTCTATCCAATTTGAGATAGAAAGTGGGTCTAACCCCATCTTTCTAGTCCCATCTTACTTTACAATCCGATATGAAGTTCCTCTTATAGCATCCCAAGACAAGCCTTCGTTTATTGGCAATATTCTTCTATAAATTATTCATTAATTTATTCATACATATCTTCTTAAATCTATACTGGGTGGCTGCAAGAAGTTGAGTCCCACTTTTGGGCAAAAAGTGTAAGTGTTTTCTCTGTTTTTCAAATTTTATGTCGATTGATATCAAAATTTGATGCACTTAGAGATTGAATCTCGAAAAACTTCAGTAATAGAAAATGTAGTGCTCAGAGTCTACTTTTCAAATATGTAATTTATTTTAATACCCACATGGTAGAAATCCCTTTTTAGTAGGCATGTTGAAAAACCAGTTTTTCAAAATGCTTGTTTCGGGACCATACCATGCATGTGTACGACCACCCTTTTTTGATGCAAATAAATGAATTTTTGCAAATCCTTCTGGGAAATGATACCTAAGACACCAAAAATTGATGAGAATATTTTTGCTTATTTTTTTATTAATTTTTAAATGACAATAAAGTATATTTTCAAAACATCGGGTGTACGACCACCATAATTTGATGAAAATTTCATATTTTCCAATTTTTATTTTTTTTAATATTCAAAAGAATTGTATGTAGATTGATGCCATATAATTTATTTTTCTAAAATCCTAAAAACCAAAAAGTTATTAAAGTTTTAGTGAACCTTGGTATTTTAGGTTTAGGTTCCACTTTTGATTAATAAATAATACAAAAATAGTAAAAGTAATCTTATCACTATAAAATTTACATTTCTGAAATCAAGACGCTGAAAACTCTAATGGGTTTTCATTTCGTCAAAAAATTCAATCAGAAAGGCCCTCAAAAAATTAGGCCAAGGTAGAAATCTGATGTCGATTTACCTTAGTCATTTTTTTGGAGGTCCAATCATAGGCATGGTGAGACCAAGCCTATCCCGAAGCAAAAAACAAAGCTAAGGAATGTTTCCCGCCCCTAATTTTAAAAAACGGGCGCCCATTTTTTAAATTCAAAAAACAGGTGCCCGTTTCGCTCTGTACCATTGAAAGCAAAACGAACACCCGTTTTTGAAAAGATTCGTTGGGCCAGAATCTGGCCCACAAGCACAAATCCCAATGATTGAATGATTTTTCAATCATTGGCTGACATGTACGATCTGCAAAGAGAATGTTTTGATTAATCATTCTCTTTGTTTGTCTTATTGTCGATTTGGTAAGGAGATTGATTCGAATTCAAATTTTGGTGTAGCCATGGGATTAAATCAATGCAGGAAGAGGCAAAGGAAGGTTCTGACAACTGAGGAGATTGCAGCAAATAGGGAGAAGGAGGCAATGCGTCAACGAGAGAGAAGATCAAGAATGAGACAAGGAGCTTCAAGTTCCACAATCATTTTAGAAGAGGAGAACATCAATGAGACCATAAATGCTGACGAAGGAAACACAATAGAACCATTTAATTCAGGTTCATCTTCTAATCCATTATTGGATACAGGTATGTCTTCATAGCCCTATGTTTTTTCTCATGAAGAAATTGGTGATTTAGTAGAAGCAGGTTACTTATTAAATGAAATTCTAATTGAAAATCAAACCCCAAATGAAATTAGAAGTCAAGTTGAAAGTGAAATTGAAATCCAAATTGAAACCCCAACTGAAACTAGATCTCAACTTGAAACTGAAATTGAAACCAAATTTGAAACTCCAAATGAAATTGAAAATCCACGTGCAACTAAAACCAATAATGTCTATGTAGACATGGAAACACCAATTGAAAATGAAACATGTTTGAATGATAATCAAATGAATGAAAATTTTGAAATTAAAAGTGATGTACTAGACAACCTTCCTGGCTTGGTTTCATGGAGACAGATTAGGACACATGCAAATAGATTGTTTAGACATTTTTTTTATAATAAGAAAATTGGGTTTCAATGTCAATTAATGGTACAACTAATTAAAATGACTAAAATGCGAAAAGTGATGAAGAAGTTAGGCTTTTATGTCAAACCCAAGAAGAAGGAGGAGTCTTTAAAACAAGTTGTATCGACTGTTGCTAGCGCCTTTGATACAATTGGAAAGAAAAGTCATTCTAAAGATAAAAATGCGGCATGACGGGCAATAACAATAGCTTTAGTAAGCCAAACAACTTCTAATAAAAGAATGATGAGTAACATAAGTGGATATCTTAATATTCATCGCAAAACTTTGTCAAGAGTTGTAAAAAGAAGAGTTAATTTTGAAAGTGATCCGGCAAACAAATTGTGGACTTTTAGTGGTAGACTACCAAGATCTGATATGAAACTTACTGGTGAAGTCAAAAATTTGATCAAAAAATTCTGGCACGATAATACGTGAGTATCACCTAATGTTAGAGATGTTCTTAAATTAAGAGTTGGGTCAAAAATTCATGATCCACATCCAAAACACCTATTGGACATGACTCAAACTGAATTGTATAAATTTTTTTTGGATGATAAAGTGTTGACTATTAGCATTTGTCAAAGGTCTTTTGAAAAGTGTAAACCTTGGTATGTTTGAATTAACAAGGAAAGAGTCACATGTTGTTGCAAAACTCATGTTCAATTTCGCTACCATTATGATGTATTTCGATATATACGTGTTACCATGCATAGTAATGGAATGTTCCAAGAATGTGGTATAAATATACCACCTGAAACTATAAAGGAGTTTATTTCAAGTTTGTTTTGCAACCCACTAAATGAACAAAATTTCCTTTTCAATGCATGTGTTTCTGGTGTATGTGATATATGTGGCAATCTTGCATTGTTAGATGAATGCTTGCATGAAAATATTTCAAATGATTTTGGACAACAATTAATTGATGTTAAAAGATATAAAACTATTGAGTATCCACTGAAGGATGGAAAGGTTGGAAAACGATGTGATCTAATCACTGAAAAAGTTAGTGTTCATGCATTTATGGATGAATTCAAGAGTAACATCATACCTAAATATGTTAAACACACTTAAAATGCTAGATGGCTCGATGGTCAGTTTCGAATATGTAAGGATACATTTTCTGTTGGTAGTATACTTTCGGTTGTTGACTTTGCAGAGAACTACACGCTTGCACTACAAGATGAGGTACAATCACAATACTACAATTTAGTGCAGGTATCATTTTTTGTCCATATTGTCTATAGGCATGCACCAGATAGTACACAAGAGGATCACAAAATTTTGAGAGAGTACCATTTCTATATGAGTGATAATAAATTACACTCATATGAGTTTGTCCAGTTTTGCTTCAAGACCTTTTTTTCAGAATTTGAGGGAGAGAGAAATTCAGATGACACAACATCTAATAAGGTTTGATAATTGCACAGGGCAATTCAAGAATGCTAGAATGTTTTATTGGTTGAGTAGGATTCATAAGAAAACTAATATCGAACACATTTGGAGTTTTTTTGAGGTTGGACACGGGAAAGGAGAACATGATGGTGTCGGTGCATGTGTTAAGAGAGCCCTTTGTAGAGAGCAACTCAAATTTGAGGAAAAGGCTAAATTTAAAAAATGCAAGTGCAATTGTGGATTGGTGTAGTGCAAATTTATCCACAAGATCAAGTTAGAACTCTATAATTAGACATTTCTTCTGGCTAGTTAAAGAGGAGAATATCCTTCCAAGATATGATTGTGATACAATAAATGGGTCAGCTAGATGGCATTCATTTAAGAGTTCTAATTCTAACACTTGGACTATATGGACTAGAGAGCTTGCATGTTTTTGTCAATTTTGTGTTGCAGGTGAATGGGAAGAATGCGAGAATATGGAATGGGTCGAAGAATGGCAACACAAATCCTTAACACCTACTAAGACACAATATGAAGATGTTAGAAGAAATGAAGACCCCGATCATGCATTTGCATTAGAAGATTATGATCATGTTTCAGACCTCATACAACCTGGTAATTTAATTCAATTTATTGTTTATAACTTTAAATTATATATTTTTATGTATTGTCATATAATTTATGATTACATATTTGAATTATAAATTCTAACAAGTTTTATTTCTACACATTGTACTTAAATTGTTTTATAGGACATGTGTATGCTGTTGTTGCACCTGAGGATAATGATGAGCAGGTTGAGTATTAGCTAGCTAAATGTGTAGAACCTAAGAAAAAGTTGATATGTGATCAAGTAGATGATGATGGTTTTCAGTATCCAGTTGGGTCTATTGTGGTGGTTGGTACATGGCTACGCAAATACTTAACAAGAAGGAATGGCTTACCAGCTTATGAAGACTACCAATCAGAAAAGAAGATTATACACTATTCTCATTTGGTGGTGGCAACAAACATCAAATTAGAAAGATACAAAGGTAGACCTGCTAATAAGGTATTGTGGACACTTTCAGTAGAAGAGCATGAGGCAATCATAGATGCATTGCAGAAGAGAGAGGATGCAGATGGTACATTAGGTTGAATCAAATTTATATATGCATGTAAGTTTGTGTTACTTGTGTGAAATCTTTTATATTTAATCATGATAATTGTTTTTCTTTGTCCCTTTAACGTTGTATTTGTCTACATTTGATACAATTTTGGTTTCATAAACAACATTGTATTAGTTATCTTCTTCTTAATGTTATTTTGTGCACATTGTAATTGTGTTACAATTGAATTCTAATTTTTCATGATATATTTATTTTATTGTAATCTCTTCATAGATTAATTGTAAGTTCAAAGATAGAATTATGTCTTAAATGTGACCTAACTCTATATTTATCATTGTATGACAAATCTATATTTATAGTGTACTTTTTTATTTTAGTACCATGAAGTCCATGCTTTTCATACCACTACTATCCGCACTAATAAACCATCAATACACTAGTAAAGTAGTGTGGTCAACTTAAGAGAAAAGTTGATACTATGTTTGTAGCTTCCTAATGATTTGGTTAGCCTTAGTTCCATCAATCTATTGGATTCCTCTATGAGATTCACTTATAATTAATAATCCTTTTATATAATCATGGTAATCATGATTCCTCTATGAGATTCATTTATAATTAATAAGTTGATACTTGTGTGAACTCTTTTAAATATTTAATCATGATAATTGTTTTTCTTTGTCCCTTTAACATTGTATTTGTCTACATTTGATACAATTTTGGTTTCATAAACAATATTGTATTAGTTATCTTATTCTTAATGTTATTTTGTGCACATTGAATTATAAATGGTTGCACTATAAGGTGATCAATCACAATGTTAATATATAAAGTCATAAATAGATCACATAACAAGTCATAAATAAAAAGTCCTATATACAATCACATAACAATTCCTAATGACATAATAACAAGTCTTGAAATAATAATTTAATAAGGAAATGACATTAAAACAAGTCCAAATAACATAATAACAAAACAATGTATCACATATATAATTACTAGAGTGTGCCAAATCACATAACACGACCTGATATCATAATAGCAAGGAAATGACATAATAAAAAGTCCTATATATAATCACATAACACATAACAACAAGTCCTATATATAATCACATAATAACAAGTCCCGAGATAACATAACAAGTGTCACCATAAAAAGTCCACAATACAATAACACGACATGATCTAAAATATACAATCTAAGAACTTGCGTGCATCTCATCTGTAGTTCTCTTCACTCCATGTGAAGGTGGCTGAGATGAATCATCCTGCTGCACGTGGTCTTGATATGTACCATCCTGTGTCTATGCAATATCAGTGTCTCCACCCTCCTATGCAGTATCAGTGACTCCACCCTCCTGTGCAGTATCAGTGTCTGCACCCTCCTGTACATTATTAAAAGATTTTACATGAGAAGAAGTTACTTGCATAATTCACTTATAAAGTAATTAAATACTAAAAAATTTAAAATAAATTACCATACGACCATGCTCTACAATGCCCTCACTTGTACATGGAGGTCCACTATCATGAACAAGAAAAGTGGTCGTAGCCAAGTCCTGCAAAAAGAAACAGTGTACATCAATTTTGATAATCCCTATAAAAGCCAGGTACACAGTATAAACAAATTAGAAATTATTTTTGTAATCATCATGCCTCAAATGATAATGTCGATGGTTGCATCTGGCTCAACCCCATAGCCATACCAATATTGGTAGTGGTGTGGACTTGAACAACATATATAAAGCATGAATCAAACTTGTATATATACATAAATTATAAAGTATATATATATATATATATATATATATATATATATATATATATATATATATATATATATATATATATATATATATATATATATATATATATATATATATATATATATATATATATATATATATATATACTGGGGCATGCCTCTCCCAACCCCCTAAAATGATCTAATATCAAAGTAATTGCACTTATTGCCCAATTCAAATTCCGCCCATAATTTCTTCAAAAAATACATTGGGACCTCATGATTGGAGTGTGGTGGACTCTCCCAAAAGTGGCTAGCAATGCCCGGGTGCCTACACCATCGAATAGAGATCTGTGGCTTCTTTGGATCTATCTCTTCACCCGTCTTAGGGTTCACAAAATATTTTTTCAAATCTATTTTTGTTATTTTTAAATCATTAACTTGTTTGTATGTGAGGCCATCTGCGTAAAATGCACGCAATCCCTCACACCAGCTACGATAGCTATCTAGCTCGCTATCTAATGTCTGCATAGACTGTACAATGCCTTGCATACTATCTACAAGGTGTAACAACTGAGGGGGTGGATGAGGCTCATGCCTAATAGTGTGAATATCTCTAATCAGAGCATCAATGAACTTGTCAATACATGTACTACTAGTAGTACTACACTAAGTTGAAGCTTGAATAAATGACCATTTTTTGTGATTTCACATTCTAGTCATTTACTTGGACATCTTGGCACTTGAAAATGACTGTCTTACATGAGATGAATTTGTTTGATATGTTTTATATGTATTGATTTTATTGATTTTTTAAGGTTTTATTTGAGGAGGCATCATAGGTTTCTCTATTCATCCTTTTGTGGTAAAATTAGAAAGGGATAACTATGATTCTTTTGTAAAATGGTATCTTCATAAGTTTTAGGTGGTTTAATCATTTTCCTTTTATGTATGGAGTCATACCTAAACTAGAAACACTAGAAAATATATAATCTTGGTGTAACATCATTGACCATGTAGGAGTGATTTGATCTAGCATCAAGATCATGATTCTATGTGTATTGCATTGGATATTGATTTCCCCCACACACTTTGGAATAGACTTTAGGAGATCCATGGAGACCCTCATATCTCTCCATTCCTAGAGGATCCTATTGTAGATTGTTTCATTCCCTTTGTAAATTAAGATCACATACCCTTCGATGGTGTACTTAAGAGAAAATTCATTATATCATATTAAATAATTTATTTACTTAAGATCAACTTTTATTTACATATTAAACAATTTTCAAAATATATTTTAATTATGTACATCAATTATATCAATTAGAATAAACATTTGGTAATGAAATACAAGCAATTATCATAAAAAATTTAGAATCAATTCATTCTAAATGTAAAATGATACATACACATATAAATATATAATCAGTTTTTTAATTTAATATATACTTGGCAAAATAAATTTATATAGACGTGTAAATTTTTAAGTAATTTAGCGGGGTTTATAATGAAACCTATCCAAGAAAATTTGTCATATATTAGAATACATAACTCATCTACCCTATATAGACACCACCCTCAACTCTCCCTTCTTGATGGTTCTTATTTTACTATTTCAATTAATTCTTTCACATAATATAATACATTCACTTCCAACACACACTCTACTATTTTCATGTGCATTTTGCAAACCAACCAACACTTTACTAATATTGCTACAACAAGATTGCAATACCTCAAACTCTTGATGTACACCTTCTATTTATACTTTCTTGCTTTCCATTTGAGGCAAGTAGGTCACTAAGTCCAATCCTTTCGAGAAATCAACAAACATTTCTTAGACAACCCTACCTTGATTCTCCCTTAACAATTTTCATGTCCATAATTAAAAGGAGTCTTAAGATCCATTTTCATAAGCCTACATTAATAATGAACATAATTAGGTTGAAGAAAGACCCCTCTTAGATAAAAAAATTTGTGATGTTACCTACCTCCATACTTGTCTCAAGCATCATAGGTAGTTGGGAGCTTATTCATAATTCTTAGTAACATGTGATGGATTATAAACATGATACTTCCCAATTGATAATAATTCTATTTCATCTAAATAATTACATATTCCCACCATTGTGATTATTGCCTAGTGATAGATATTGGTATAACAAATTACATTTTATTACAAATTGGTATAAGATAAACCAAATAAATATAACACACACTTTCATGGCCTACCCTTATATTGACATGTATGAAAACATAATGATGTAGTGATTGTATTAGTTGATATCCACTTGTAGCCTAGACAATTCCTACACTATCTACAATGACCCATTTCTAATCATAGCCAATCATCTTGATCATGCAAAAAAATGGGCCACCATGCCCTATACATGAGGTCTTAATTATTAGTTGTTATCATTAAGACCAACACTAACACTAGCCTCAACGGTCTTCCACCATACTTGTATAGGCTTTAGTTCAATACTCTAACCAATATATTTTTGACACATTATGACACAATGATGGTGCATAATCTTGAGAGGTCACCTAAACACAATGACATGGATAAAATTCAGGGGCTCCTCAAATTTTCCCTCACTATATTCTATGCCCCTCTAATGCCAATCCCTTTTACTCATTTGCATTCTTCACTCTTGATGTGGATTTGGCCATGTGTGTATGATTGTGCCATTTACATTTTGAATGTAAATCTTTTAGTTTTACTTTGATCTTATTCTAGATGCTTCATTTGTTGCATTGTATGCCCCTGAGTGTTTATTGTTTGCTTAGTTTGATATATGTTTTGTGATTGCTTTGGACCCATGACGTGTTGGATCGCCTTATGGTGATTTGTAATTTTGTAGTTACATTGAGATGCATGATGATCTATTATAGCTTTGTTGATTATGATAGACTTATAACCAAAAAAAACTAAATTTAACTCTAAAAGCTCCAATCAAAAACTAAATATATGTTCTATTTGATACAACACTGCTAGGAAAAACACTGATCACTAAGCACCATTTAATTTAGGGTTTAGGGTTTAGGGTTTAGGGTTAATTTAGGGTTTAGGGTTTAGGGTTAATCAACGAAGATAGTCAAATTTCTCTTGGGACTTGTTCGTTTTTTTCTATTTTGGGTTTAGTGTTTGTTTTTCTGTTCAGGGTTTATTGTCTGTTTTTTGTGTCTAATGTTTATTGTTCATTTTTCTATTCAGGGTTTATTGTCTATTTTTTGCGTCTAATGTTTACTATTCGTTTACGATTTTGTTTTTTGTTTTTTGTTTTTTCCTACGGTTTAAATACTATTCATGTTTTTTGTTTTTTTCCTACGGTTTTTACTATTCATGTTTTTTGCAATATTTGAAAACTGAAAAACTATTTTAAACATGAAATAAAAGACGATTTTCAAACTTTAAAACATAAAAATTAAAAAATAACAATACATTAACATTTTTTTATGAAAAACAATAAAAATAAATAAAATAGAATATAAAAAATAAAGCTAAATACCTGGAAGGAGGTAAAAATGGTCTAGGGGGTTAGCTGAGGTGAAAAAAATGGGTACCCGTGCTCCTCAGAAACGCTTGCCCATTTTCCAAACAGTAAAAATGATGGGAAAATGGTTAAAAAAAACAAATAAATACATTTAAAAAACGGATGCCCGTTTTTTTCAAATCGTGTAGTTTTTTTCAAATCGGGTGCCCGATTTGAAATAAACGGGTGTTCATTTAGCTTCGGGCACCCGTTGCTAAACGAATGCCCGTTTTTTGATGGCTCGGGCACTCGAAGCTAAACGGATGAACGATTTGTAAAAATCAGGGACCCGTTTCTAGCGGGCTCATTTCCCAACCCGCGGACTTCCGCGGGATTGGGACCCAACTCTGTACGTTTAGTCTTCTGTTACTTCTCTTTGGTCCATATGCCTTCTTATCTTCAATTCTCATATAATGCACACCACATATTTTCACTCCTTACCCACTTCAACAAATGAATTTAATCTACCATTTATATCTTGCATGTATCTTTTCATAAAAAAGGTTGTGACTTTTAAAAAACCAATACCTGTGTCTTTTTTCTAATAAATTATTTGTTTTTTGTTAATTAAATTGTTTCTCTTTAAGCATGATTTCTCCTTTCAAGGATAGTTCTATCTTATGATAGTTTCTCTTTTATGAATTGTTGTCACCCTTTTTAAAAAAAAATTAATTACATTACCATCACATCTCTTCATGAATCAACACTCAAGTAGGTTATGAGTTTTGCATATAATAAATTAGTCTATTGACTTCTTCATATAATTGATTGTCTATTATCACAACACATTGTTGTTTCGTATTGCTATTGCTGCATAACTATGTGTAATTGTTCATACTTAAGAATGGATCAGCATAACCCTCTCCTTAACAGACTGTTTGACGAGATACTCAGGAGCAATGCGGATGCTCACTTTTTAAAGCTTGCTCAAGAAGGAGCCAAACTCCTCTTTGACTTTGATCTTGCCCAATTAAGACAAGCATCAGAAAGACAAAGTCGCCATGAAGAGGAAAGAGGTAGAGATCCCATCAGATATAACATTCCTCGAGGTAACCCAGCACCTCCTCCTCCAACTGAAATGGAGATGTTGCGGCAACAAGTCGAGAATCTTGCCCAACAACTTCATAGTGGTGTCAAAACTAACCAATTCTCACTCAATGACATCTGTCCCTATCCTTTTGATAGAAATCTTTATATGCCACCCTTTCCACGAGGATTCGAAACACCCAAACTCGAAAAATATAGAGGAAAGGGAGATCCCTGCGATCATGTCAGAGAATTTCATTCCGCTTGCCTCGAAGTGGCATATGAAGACACATACCTAATGCGCCTTTTCCCCCAAAGCTTGGGAGGAACAACCACATCATGGTTTTCCCAACTATCAAGTGGCATTAGAACATTTGAGAAACTTATCCAGAAATTCCTCGCTCATTACTCTCATAACATTGAACGCGACATCACCATGGTTGATCTGTGCAACACCAAACAAAAACCAGGTGAACTATTCTCAGTATTCTTGCAACGATGGTGCCAAATGTCTAGCAGATGTTCTGTTCAGTTACCTGAACGAGAACTAGTGGAAATATTCATTTCCAACTTAAACGAAGAAATGGAATTTCACTTGGATGTCAAAGACACAGACTCTTTTAATGATATGATCACCAAGGGTTTGAAATGTGAGCAGGCCCTCATCAAGAAAGGACTCATCAAAATCTATAATGAACCAAAGGATGGTCCTCGCCCACGCTTCAATAGCAATAAACCAAGCTTCTGGAATAAAAACAAGAATATCGTCAACGATGGGGTTGTGGATGCCCAGACTATCCAAAATGCACAACCGGTGGTTCGTTTTGCAGGACAAAATCCTCCACCTCAGAACAACACAAATGTTCCTTCCAATCAAGGTCGCATCACATCTCGTGATGAACCAAGACCTCGTCAACAAAAATAGAAATGCACATACACTCCCTTAGGGGAACCCATTGAAATAGTATTGCGACAACTCATTTCTCAAAATTTGGTCACTCTCCCTAAAACATCAAACTATGAACCTCAGGTCAAACCTGCATGGTGGAGAGACATTGAACACTGTGATTTCCACCAAGGGAGAGGACATAAGACAAGTAATTGTCACTGATTGAAAGATCTTATTCAGGATCTTATTGACCGAGGAGAAATTGAAATTGAAGGACATGACCCAAAAAAACAAATAATGATCATCTGATGTTCAAAAATCCACTTCCATCACAAGATCAAAGGGGTCCTTCCACTTCCAGGCGAAGCATTGATACCACTGATTATACACAGGATGCGTATAATTACATTGTAAATCATCTGTATGACGCCAGTGAACAAGTTGCAACTATAACCTTCAAAAATCCCAACTCAAATTGCAATGTTGTTACACAACGTGGCAAGGTCACCATAAAAGCAGCTCCACAAGGCACCACCTCCATCCCAAAGCAATACAATCTTGTGGAACAATTAGACAAAACCCCTGCACTTATATCCATTTTAGAGCTTTTGCGCCTATCGCCATCTCATAAAACTATCTTGGATCAAGCACTCCAAGAGGCGTCAGTCCCTGCAAATCTGAATATAGACCAATTTCAAGCCATGGTTGGAAGTCTAAAGTCATCACCTTGTCTCAATTTTTCCGAAAGTGACAACTCTTCTTTCCAGCAACCTCATAACGCTTTGCTACACATTGAAGGCTTTATCAATTAGCATAGGATCAAGTGAGTCTTGATCGATAATGGAGCAGGCCTCAATATTTGTACACTACAGTTGGTCACAACATTGGGATACACAATAGAATTAGTGGATCCTCGTAAGAAGATCACAATCAAAGCCTATGACGATGCAGAGCATTCCTCCAAAGGAGTTGTGGTACTACCAATCCGAGTGGGCCTTGTGGTAAAACACATCATCTGTCAGGTTCTGGACCTTCCTCTACCATACAATCTATTGTTGGGAAGACCTTGGATACATGTCATGCAAGCCGTTCCATCTACCTACCATCAATGTATCAAGTTCCCACATAACGGTGTAGAGATCACAATCTTGGGCGATGCAAATCCCTTTGCGTATTTCCATAATATCAGCCATCAACCAGAGATTACCATTCCTAATTATAGAGAAGCCATTTCCTCCACATCATATATAAGTCCCACCTCTCTTGCCAGTTCGAACACCACTATACCAAAGCAAGAAAAGCTTAAAATAAAAATAGCAGAGGAAGGTCCTGGGGAATACAACTTGAGTCAACTCTTTTATGTGGGACAAATGCCCACTTCTCCTAGAACACCAGCAACCACTAATCACACTAGCATGTGCTTTGATGCCTTTCATCCTTGGAAAAAGTCAAGAAGAAGAAACCCAAGATGAGGACTTAGCGGGATGGATCTATAAAGATCCCATCACCACTGATATACCGCAAGTTAAACTTCCTACGGATCAGTATGACAAAGGTCTCCTCATTATGAAAAGAATGGGGTATGATGGTCAGAGTGCTTTGGGATATTGCAAACAAGGATGACATGAACCTCTACTGCCAGAATTAAAACCCAAAGGTAATACAGGCCTAGGCTTTGAAAAAGAGATCTTTCCTAAACTCAAATTCAAAGGAAAACCCAGCAAACCATTATGTCAGCCTACTGCCAAAAGGACACCTTTCATTATCAAAGCAGCATCAAACACCATCCCAACTGCCCCATCGAGGCTCAAAACCCCAACACAACCATCACTAATGCCACTCATCTCACCAAACGAACCAGTGATCCCATCAGCAACAACAATAACATCAATAACACCATTAGCAGCAGCAATTGTATCAGAACCCGCAGTAGCATCTATGGCACCAGCAGTTCAAACAGAAGCCACTGAGTCAATATTACCGATACTCCCTATACCAGATTCTTTTATCCCCATCGACCTTTCTACAACACCGATCACTACAAAGGTACATCAACCAATCACACCTGCAGTATTTAACTCAAAAGACATCCCAGTATGGTATAGTAATCGGATGCTGGAAAGTGACTCAGAGACTGACTCACATGAGTGGGAATTTGATTCTGTACAGCTTAACACTTCAGATGAGGATGTCAAAATCATAGTTGACTTCATATTGGGGGTCAATGTTTGTGTTTTAGTTGATAGTCATAAAGTTTTGGTCACTTCTTTGTTTTGCATAATTCTTGGAGTTTATTCATTGTCATGCACTTGCTTATAATCGTTGTCTTTGTCACCTTTTACTAACATATAACTACAACCTTTTTTACATATTAAATTTCCTAATCTTTGTATCTGTATTTTGTGTCAAAACAAAGTTCAAACTTGCTCTTAAATCATTGTTTGTCCTTCAAATTATTGCACACTCTAAACTACACTTTTTTAATAATTAATCAAAGATGAATTCAGCTAAGTTGTAGTAACTATTCTCTATCCCTCATGCTAGAAGGAATTATGCTCTAACACCAAATTTAATGTCCCATAATTGGCTTTGACCAATTATTGTATAATGAACAAGTTAATTGGTCTAATATCAACTTGATTTATTGTTTATACCTAGATACATATTAGTGCATGCAAAATTCTTTTCATTCCCTTGTATGCAGATTAGATATATTAGATTTTTTTATTTTATTGTGTAATGTATGCATGTATATCTAAATCTACTTGCACACCCCCCACCCCCCCAAAAAAACAAAAAAAATGATTTGTTCTTCCCTCTTACATCTTTGCATTTGAGGGAGACTGCACCCTTTAGGTCATGCCTCTTTATCTTCCATTAAACTTAATTAACATGTGTTTATTATTACTATTACTATTACTATTATTATTATTATTACTATTACTATTACTATTTCTATTACTATTACTATTACTATTACTATTACTATTACTATTACTATTACTATTACTATTACCATTACCATTACTATTACTATTACTATTACTATTACTATTACTATTACTATTTAATCCTATCTCAAAAAGGGGACATTACATCTCAATTCTTCCTCATAACATTAGGAAACAAGAATCAGACTAAATATTATCTTGAAAGGTAGAGAAAGGCTTTGGGGTTCTTGTTCCCTTCTTGTTGTAATGCATAATGAGATAGTGAAATGTGTTTATGTGATTTAGTTTATTAATTATTAAATGACTAGATTTAATTGTATATGATAGATACAAAATGAGAAAAGAAACTAAAGTAAATATAGAATAGAGAAATAGAGATGAATTGAGATCTTAAATCTAGATGTAACTATGCTGTACAAAATCACTAGTTAACCTATTTTGAAGGTTTTAGATGTTTTGGAAGCTTATCAAAATGCAATCAAGAATCTCTAAAAAAAATTCTCCCAAAAACATAGCACAAAGTAGGATAATAATGGCATTGGGTGCCCTAATCCAAAGTCTTTTGTCTATTAGAAGTCTATCACTATTTACTCTACTCTTCTGTACAAATTTATTGTTGCCAAATCAACACTTACACACACAAAAAAATGGAGGAAAATATTGTATCATTTGGGGGATTTTTTGAGTCAAATCTTGTGTTAGTGTTCACACTTCAACAATGGATAATGATGAGATCTGAGTATGTGCCCTTGTAAGGATAAAAGCTACATACATAATAAAATGCCAAAATGACAAGATATTATCTAAAGTATGAAACCTTCTCATGAAACCTTACTCAAGGTCTAATGTGATGCTCATTAAGTCCTGCAACATATTAGTGCATGCTTTCAACTTGAAGAAACAAAATGCATTTGATCATGTTCTTGTAGAAGAACTAAATTCTCAACTACTCTTCTCAATAAATAAAAATATATTCTTGTTTGGATATGCTTGATAGTGTGGAGATTGTGTAGATTACCTACACATTTGAAATGAGAGAGGGGATTGCATTTATATGCAACTTACATGTTTTTGCAATAATTTTTTTGGGGAAGGCCAACAAAGCAAGGTAAATTCTCACTAAATGAAAGTTCAACTTAAGTTGAGCTCCTTTGTCAGGATAAGGGTGTTAGGAACCATAATCCCAGAGAAATAAGCTATGGAAAAGGGTGGGAATAGGAGAATAAATCAAGTTTACAAAAGTATTCCCAAAACTAGGCACATCCACCAAAATAGGTCCCAAACCTAGTGCGAAATTATTAAGGTCAACAATTTATGACACTACACCCATATCATTTTTCCTTGTAATTTTTTACTTTAACTAGAGTGTCCCTTCCCAATAATAAGTTTCCAAGTGACATATTCAACTCATGACATCACTCATCCGCGAAGATTGACCATGATCCCCATATCAACCTTATATCACCATGGATCATATCCATAGATGTGGATTTGATCCAAGTCAGTTTGCAATTGTACATTTCAATCAACAAACTACCAAAATTAAAAATTCATTTCTAAACTATGTTGACTACTAATTGTGATTGAACTAGAGTAAGTTTTTGTTTTGTTATGTGATATATTGTTGTATTTAAATGTAAATTTCTTCATTCATGTAAATCATTTTAAATTAAACTAGCATATATAAAAAGAGAGAAGAATAAGCAAATAAAATTTAGTTCAAAGCATTACATCAACATACATCATACTAGTATGCCTATGTGCTACTAGTGATCCTTACTCAAAATCTATTAAATTATTCTAATTGGAGATCTAAGGGAGAGCATGACCCTCAAATATAGCATATTTTAAAAATTTTGTAAGTTTTTCTAGTCCTTATCAAATTTTATAGATTACAACATCAAGGAAAACAAATTCTAAGTATTTAAGTTTTTATTGCTTCATTACGATAGGTCAAGTTTAGATATGTATGATTGATTATTCTCACATTCACAAACATTGGTTTCATGATTGTAGATTTGAGCTAGAATGAGACAATTAGTTTACAAATTTTTAAATGCTTGTCTAATCAAACTCTAAAATTTTAGCATTGCAACAAATTCATTATTAATTTATTTTCCATCATTAAACCATCTTCAAAATAGAACTTTATATTTTTTTATATCCATTTTGTTCAACATGTATCAATTTTAATCCAAAATCATATATTTAAGTTAATTGTTAGTTAATTATCTTAATTACATAAATTATTCTTGTAAGAGTTGGATATGCTTATGCTTAATTTTGAACAAAGAATAACATATTAAAAATCTTGATTGCTCTTGTAAATAAATTACTCTCTAAAATATTAAATAACTTATCCCTAACTACTTTCTTAAATTTCTATTAGGTAAATTTGATAATCTTATTTTCTAACTTACAAAATAAAAAATTTCTATTAGCTTGCAAATGGGGTTGCAAGCTAAGTGGGTTTAACGTTGGAGGGAACTCCGTGGTTAAGCACGTTTGAGTTGGAGTAGTACTGGAATGGGTGACCTTTCGGGAAGTCCCAATGCTTCACCCCTGTGACCATCACCTAGATGCAATGAATGCTAAGTGGGCCATTCATTCTCATGAGAGATGGGTTCGTATGAACGACTGCTCATGAAATATGGGTCAATGAGTTTGACTCAAAATCTACACAGTCAAACCCTGATAGCAATATCATAGTAGAAATATTTGTTGAAAGAAAAGATTATTATTACTGCTATGTACTTGTTAAACTCTTCTGGTTGGTCTGAAGAGCGTGGGGAACAGTGCGTAGGAGTTGGGGCTCTGAAATGGGCCATTGCACGCTGGCTGTCTTGCAAATGGAACGGTCCTCCCATATGCCCTGCTAATTGAAGATTTCACATTCATCGCTTATCCATTGCAGGGATGGATCAGGGGGGCATGCCTTTAGTTTGGCGTCTGTGCACAATACTGGCGAGAAATACACGACGAACACAAGCAAAATGCTAAGAGTGCGAATCAGCAGATTCATTTTGCACTTTTCTCGGCGGAAAACAAGTTCGTTATGTTCCGAGGGGACTATACCACTGTGTATATATACAAATCATTCTTGAATTCTAGTCATTTAATAAAATCTTTGAAAATAGCTTTGATGAGTATCATCTTTCACACAAAAAATAATAATGGAAAAGTAATCAAATTCTACTAAATAAACATCTTCCAAAATAAGTATTAATAAAATACTTAAAAGTTTTTTAATTTGATGACCAGATAAATATGGGTAAATTTACAAACCTTGTCATTTCTAATATTTTTTTTATCTTGCAAATGCTTTTTTCATATTACAATTATAGAAGAAATGTGGGTGAACTTAGACTAGAATTTTCAAAAGGATTTCTTTCACAAACTAAAGGTCTAAGGTCTAGTTGTTTAGATAAACTTTTTATTGACCAAAGAATCATGAGCCATTTCGGAAAATGAATCTTTTGTCCTTAATACATGTGAAAATAATAATAAAAAGACTGTCCTACATATTGCCATGTCCATAAAACCTTTAATTTTTAATCTTCATTCCTTATTAGTCTAATATTTCAAAATTTTAATAGAAAACTAAAGATCCATGAATTTCCCCACCGAAACAAGATCAAAGGGATCAACAATCTTTACTTCATCAAAATCAAAGAGATATCATTAGTAGAGAAATCCTCCCATTTCTTAACTATTCAAAGGTCTTCCTTTTCTTAAAAAATGGAAAAGGACTTAGTTTTAGATGAAGATATTATATAATGGTTAGTCTTATTAGAATGAATGAGTGAAATACTGGTTTCATAATTATCTAGAGGAAAGAAATGATAGATTATTTCAAATTATCTATCAAACATCACATAGGATTTTAAAAATAAACAAGATTTTATGATGCATACAAAAGAATCAATCAAATGTAATGACCATTTGATGTATTCTTTGATCTACATTGAAGGAAGTAAGCCAAAAGTGGTAAATTTTTTTATTCATCAAAATGTAATAGGCTAGAGAATACTCTAACTTTGTTTCAAAGATTCATATATATATATATATATATATATATATATATATATATATATATATATATATATATATATATATATATATATATATATATATATATATATATATTTATCGATAAAAGGTTGAGGCCAAAGAATTTTATTAATTTAAAAAATAGATAGATTTGCATTTACACCTCCATTCGGTGTGGGCACCGGTAGGAAAGAATGGAGGGAAGAAAACCTCTAGTCTAACCCAGATCCTTGAGGGATCTAAAAAAATTAAGAATGCGATACAAAATGGAGATACAAGATCACAAAGGGAACTTGTCCAAAATAATGAAGATTGTATGTAGAAATCCTCTGTGTAAAGTTGAGTAGCAGATTGTCCATCTCTTGGGGTGATGCTGCCATTTGTGGGCGACAGTTCTTGCTATTCTTGAAAGACAGGGTTAAGCATGCTCTGCTCCTTATGCTGCACAAAATCTTGAGAAAAACTCTCGCCAGAATGTTAGGAAAAGGAAAACCAAACATGGAACTTATACAATATATCATACCTGCCTAGATGGTCACCCTATTAGGATACACAACTCAAAATATTAGTCTCAAAAAATCTCCAGAAACATAATGCCAGAGTGATTACCCATCGAAAAGCATAAACTCAATAAATATTAACAAGGCAAATTCCATAAATATTCCTGCAAAGAGATCGCGGGGAGCTACCATCTTAAAGAATATGGTTCAAGAGCCTTCCAGGCCCTTATTGAGTGTCATGGGAAAGCTTTAAGTGAGATTAAATTTTATCAGGTCGACCCTTAATCTAATAATATGATGCTGGAGATTATTGGGAAGAAAGAGGAAAATTGACATATGCATCTGAGACTGATTTAACTTAAAACTGAGAGAACATGTAGGAAAATAGGAAACTATATATGAATATGATTATATAGATGCGAGTTTGAACAAAATCCTAATATATAATGTGAATGATGATAAGATATATAGAAATATAAATACAAATATAAATATATATATATATATACACATACATGTATATATATATATATATACACATACACGTACACACACACACACACACACACACACACACATATATATATCGCAACCATGGAATGCCTAGAAAGCCTGAAGGTGGTTGGGGCCGATCATACACAGGGAAGAGGATGACACATAGCATATACACAACTTAACAAGATTAAAAAGCTAAGTTAAAGCAACCTAGAGACATTAAAGCCTGAAAGCTTCTTAGGAACAAAACAAGAGACAAAACATCAAGAATATAGGGGACCGAAAAGGTAAAACAGAGATGAGGATAGCTAGGTAAGTGTTAGTCCTAAAAGAAGGCAATATCTACATAAATAATAATACCTATATATCCATGATCACATATATCTAGGAGAGAGATATGCCAGCACGTTTATATACCTATGCTCATTAATGTAAGGTATTGCCTCATTCTAGTCTTAAAGCTTATCTTAGCAGAGTGGCAAGACTAAAAAAGCTAAATTTAGGAGTGATCAAATACAAGGAGGAAAAACTTAAACATCTAAGTCTAAGAAATCTGAATAAGAGAATGAAAATGGTTATATAATCATCATTTTCATTAATACCATGGTAGCCCATAAGTCATCAAGTGGGTGTAATAGCATCCTATTAAGATATCCGGGTTCAAATAATATCAATGAGACCCAACGATGTCTCATTGATATAGAAGGGTCATCGAAGAAAGGAAGCGCCAATGAACTTCAGAAAAGACTCATCGAAGACAGTAATTCCATCGAAAAAAGATATCGAGGAAAGCGGAGATGGTTTTCAACGACGGGAAAAGGTCTTTGAGGAGATAATACCATTGGTGAAACATAAAAAGAACTCACTGAAAGGAATATTCTCATCGAAAGAATAATGTCGATTAGGAGAAAGGAAGCTACATTGATAAAACATATCGATGAGGAAATAGGTTTTGAGGAAGGTAAAAGGCATGCCTCCAATACGCATGGTTTCACCGATGCGACTTATCGGTGGAAGATGATAAGGGAGGATAAAGAAAGGCTTCAGTGAGACAATAGATCCATTCACCGACAGGGCATGATGATTTTGATGGAAGAAGTGTTTCGGTGGAAAAAATAAAGGAGGTCACTGAAGCCCGAGGTTTCTTTGACATAAAAATCCAATGGATATCAGATAGGTATCGGTGAGGAAGCAACCATAGTGACCGGATACAATATTTCGATGAAAGAAGGAAATAATTGATCTAAGTAATATTCGAAATAAAAGTATCATTGGTGGAAATAGGAGTTCGATGATGAGAAGAATCGAGCAGTGGCAGAACTGGATCGGGACAAAGACTTGTCAATTTGTGTTAACCATATTCTGTCCAATTATTTCTAGACAGAGAAGGACATGAAGATATTAAACAGTGATGTTGTGGTGTATAAAGATGATAAGATAAGTTGATATTCAAGGATGGAAGATCAGTAAACTTCAAGAGACTCATTAATACCATGGTAGCCCACAAGTCATCAAGCGGGTGTAATAGCATTCTATTAAGATATCCGGGTTCAAATAATAACGATGAGACCCAAAGATGTCTCATCGATATAGAAGGGCCATCAAAGAAAGGAAGCGTCGATGAACTTTAGAAAAGACTCATCAAAGACAGTAATTCCATCAACAAAAGATATCGAGGAAAGCGAAGATGGTTTTCATTAGCGCGAAAAGATCTTCAAGGAGATAATACCATCGGTGCAACATAAAAGGACTCACTGAAAGGAATGTTCTCATCAAAAGAATAATGTCGATCAGGCAAAAGGAAGCTACATCGATAAAAGATATCGATGAGGAAATAGGTTTCGAGGAAGCTAAAAGGCCTGCCTCCGATACGCATGGTTTCACCGATGCAACTTTATCAGTGGAAGATGAAAAGGGAGGATAAAGAAAGGCTTCGGTGAGACAATAGGAAATCGTGATTTCGATGGAAGAAGTGTTTCGGTGGAAAAAATAAAGGAGGTCACCGAAGCCCGAGGTTTCTTCGACATAAAAACCCAATGAATATCAGATAGGTATCGGTGAGGAAACAACCATAGTGACCGAATATAGTATTTCGATGAAAGAAGGAAATACTTGATCGAAGTAATATTCAGAATAAAAGTATCCTCGGTGGAAACAGGAGTCCGATGATGAGAAGAATCAAGCAGAGGCAGAACTAGATTGGGATAAAGACTTGTCAATTTGTGTTAACCATATTCTGTCCAATTATTTCCAGACAGAGAATGACATGAAGATATCAAACAGTGATATTGTGATGTATAAAGATGATAAGTTAAGCCGATGTTCAAGGATGAAAGATCAATAAACTTCAAGAGACTAATAAGAATATATATATATATATATATATATATAGATACATGTATGTATACATACATGTATACATACATATATATGTATACATACATGTATGTATATATGTATACATGTATATATGTATAGATATGTATATATGTATACATATATACATGTACATATATATATATATATCTATACATATATGTATACATATATATATACATGTATGTATACATATATATATACATATACATATACATATATATACATATACATATACATATATATATATACATATATATATATACGTATATATATGTATGTATGTATGTATGTGTATATATATGTATACATATATATGTATATATATACATATACATATATATACACATACATACATACATACATATATATATATAAATATAAATATATCAAAAAATATATATATACAAGTATATATATAAATGTATATATATAAATATGAATAGATATGACTGTATATATATATATACCTATAAATGTGAATCAAGGATCTGACTTAATATAGGTGTTAAGATATATATATATATGTGTGTGTGTGTGTGTGTGTGTGTGTGAAATACCTATATATCTGTAAAGAGAAAATTATTACATGCGTTGAGAGTGCTTATCTGTCCCAGATAATTCATGAAAGGGTCCTGGGCCGTAAGAATATGAGATAAAACCTGCATATATATATATATATACCGATGAAAGGCTAAATATGAGGATGGATGACTGAATCAAGGTGAGGGTCTGATAATGAAAGTTCCCAGATAAGTATATACAA
The DNA here is from genome assembly GCF_030272615.1 of Cryptomeria japonica. Lineage (NCBI taxonomy): Eukaryota > Viridiplantae > Streptophyta > Pinopsida > Cupressales > Cupressaceae > Cryptomeria > Cryptomeria japonica. The sequence goes on along the minus strand of NC_081409.1, from coordinate 251,193,143 downwards.
AAATATTAGACGAGGGGCCTCTCCTTGGGATAAAGGATGGAAGACTAAATGGGTATGAAGGAGACGAATAAAAATATATGATTGAGATTTGTGTTTTAATGATTATATCCGACCATGAATTGAGCCTAACTACTTGAGTTAAAGTATAGGAGAATAGATATATGGGCATATTTAAACTGAATGTTTGTTTGAGTATCTATATGTAAATACAGGGGGCAGGAAGAGGAATAAATAAGGGGGTCAAAACATAGTCTGGGCAAGAGAAACATAAGGGGATGAAAGGAGAAGCATGATAACAACCACTTAGGACACGAAAAAAAAGAGGGGGTTGCCTTAAGGTGGCATAGACAGGAGATTGATGCCATCAGCTCCCAAGTTGGCCAACTCATCCACTCTTTTATTGCCCTCCCTATAAATATGATTGACTGTGAACCTATCAAAATCTCTGCATAAGTCAAGAGCTTTTGACAGCAAAGTATTTGTCTCCAATTAGGCATACTACCTTTCCTTAGAGCATTGACAATTATAGCCGAATCTCCTTCAATTTCCAAGTTCTTAACTCCTAGGTTCTTGCATAAATGCAAACCTTCCACCAGGGCCATAAGTTCTGCCCAATTGTTGGTGTTGATGCCAACCAGAGAGGCCAGGTTTGCTAGTTCCTTACCTTCCCAATTATGAACAACACATCCTATCCTTGCTTTCCTTGGGTTGCCATGGGATGCCCCATCAAAGTTTAGCTTCATCCAACCTTCGCCTAGGGGCTTCCATCTGCATGCATCCCTTGATCGAAGACTTGCAATAGGACCATCTCCTACAAAGGGAGGAAAGGATAAGCCTTCCCAACATTTTATCATCTTTTCATCCCAATAAGTGATAGAGGCATTCTTCAATGTGCCTGATGACAGTCGGTTGTTCATGAGCTCAGTGATAGCTGACTCTATCCTATTGATGATTATGGGAACCTCTAATTTTTCATTCTTAAAGAGACGTCTATTTCTCTCCTTCCATAGTTCCCACATAATGGAACAAGGAAGAGTTGTCCATAAACCTTCAAAGAGATAGCCATGCCTAAGGACAGGCCATGCCTTGAGCATTCCAAAGATGGTGTGGGGGAAGGCCATAGACCATTCAAGTGTGTTGGTGAACTAGATCCAACATTTGTGAGAAAAGGGGAAGTTAAGGAGGATATGATTGGTGGCTTCCTCATCTGCCTTGCAAAGAGGACATCTACTAGGGCCCTCATACCGCATTCTTCTAAATTTCTTCGCAGTTAGGAGCTTGTTCTGAACCGGAAGCCAGGAGAAGATACTTGCCTTAGGCAGACAGTATTTATCCCAGCAAAGTTTCAAGGGAAGCTCAGTCATAGGTCTTATAAATGATCTAGAGATGAGAGAGTACCCATCCTTGGAGTTGTATTCTCCTCTTAGGGAGCCATCCCAGACGAGCTTGTCCTCAACCTGACCTAAGGCAATGTTCCTTGATTTAAGAATTGCCATAAGTTTTTGTTTATCCCTTACCGGGATATCCTCATCTTCCTTCTCGATCTACTGCCAACCAACCCCATCCTCTGAAGGGGAGATATAGTTGTTTAATAGGGGTCCTCTATGAGATTAAAGAAGGATATGAGTAGCACCAAAGTCATGGATATTATCAATAGCCTTATATCCACCCCATGAATCTGACTAGAAAAGAGCTATATCCCCAGACCCCAGGTTCCAAGTAAGTCTATTAGAGATAATCCTCTTGCAGTCTAACAAAAAATTCCATAGGCAGGACCCTCTGGGAGGGCTGGTTTCTCTGAAGATTTGGATAGGATTCCCGCCATTAAGATATTTGTGGTGTAGAAAGTGAGCCCATTTGAGGTGGCGGGTTCTGAACATCCTCCAGACCAACTTGGCACCCAACGCTTTGCCCTGAGCATGAAGGTTTTTAATGCCAACTCCTCCTTCTTCTTTAGGTTTGCATATCTTGTCCTAGGATACGAGTGATATTTTACAATTGTCATTAGCACCTTGCCAAAAGAAAGTCCTGAGATGCTTGTTGAGCTCTGCAAGTTTAGAAGAAGATAAATGTTGACAAGAGAGCTGGTAAATGGGCATAGCTAACAAGACCGATCTAACCAAGGTTGCTCTACCTACAGATGAGAGTCATTTTCCTTTCCAAGTGTTAATCCTGGACTTGATTTTATCCTCCAAGTTGTCCCATAATTTTGAGGGTCTTCTACCCTTGTCAAGGGGAATGCCTAGGTATTTGCAAGGAAGAGTTCCTTCACTAATCTCCAGGACATTGCTGATCACTTTTCCTAAGGAGGGGTCTATGTTGAACATGAAAACTGTAGACCTGGCCAGATTCACCTCTTGACCCGAGGCTAACATATAGGAATTAAGGATGCCTTTGAAGGTGCTCGCTTCCCTTACACTTCCCTGCAATTCTTAATTTTAGAAATTCGCTTGACCCATCACCTCTGCTTAGTACTATTGTGGGAAAACTTAGTATTTCAGTCCCCATCACTCAACCAAGTCTCTCTCAATTTTTGTTTCCAAAAGATCTCTTTATTTCAGAGTGTCTTTTCATATTCAAAGAGTAGAGCCTTTTCTTTGAGGAAGAGATGCTCATCTATCCCCTTCTCAAGAACCTCAATGTTAACATTCTTAAGATCATTTTCTATTAGGACTTTTTTATCGAAAATATTTCCAAAATTAGTCCTGTTCCATTCTAAGAGCTTCCTTTTGATAAGCTTTAACTTGCTTGTGATAATAAACATATTCAAACTAGAGAAAACAAAGCTTCTCCACCAGTTCTCAATTAAGTTTAAAAAGTTATCATCTCTGAACCACATGCTCTCAAATTTGAAGGGACATTTTCTAGGGGAGTGGTCAGATAATAAGATTAGTTGGAGTGGGAAATGATCAAATCCTGTTAAAGGTAGGGGTTCTGCATTCAGGGTAAAGTTAAGCTCCGAGAGCCCTCCATGGATAAAGAACCTATCTAGTTTCTCAGCAATGTTACAGAAACCAAGCCTTCTATTGTTCTAGGTGAAGGCATTATCTATCGTCTGGATTTCCAATAGGGAGTTCCTATTGATCCAATGATTGAAATCTACAACCGTTGGAGGAAGTTTGTTGCTACCTCCTCTTTTTTTTGCTACCTTAGTGATAGCATTGAAATCGCCTCCAATGATGCATACATCATTTGGGAAACTTCTGAGGAAAGACTCCAATTCCACCCACACCCTAGCCTTATCCCTATTTTGGATAGGACCGTAAACATTAATCAATTTGAATCTTAGGTTATTTTTATAACTTACTACTTCTCCTCCCATCCAGTTTTGCTTAATCTCTAAAGGTGTAAACGAGATGAATCTAGAGTCCCAAATGATGGCTAAGCCCCCAGAGGCCCCTGTAGAAGGGGAGTGCTTTAGCTGTCTAACACCTAGTTTTTTCTTGAAAAGGGCTATCTCAGAGGAGTTCATTTTGGTTTCTTGGATTAACATTATATCTGGTTTAGAATCAGAGATGCAACACTTTAAGATGCGTTGTTTGTTAGGGGCATTCAGACTCCTAACATTCCATGTTATGATTTTCATGGCTATGTGGGGAGGAACTTCCCCTTCCTTGCATTAAAAAGATTAGATATTTTAGACTGACCCCTTGCTTCTCCATCCTTTGATCTAAGTTCAGCAAGGGATCTCCTACCTCTTTTCTTACTGATTTTAGCACAGTCAGGAGAATCTTTACTTCTTTTAGAGCTGAGAATGCCTAGAGTGTTAGGGTTATCATTTTCTAAGTTGTCTAATCCTATAAAAAGTTCCATTTCAAATATTCATATTATTGTATGGACCTAAATTGTAATTTACATTCGAAACAAAAATACACAAAATAAACATTTATGATTATAATTATAAAACTTAATACTAGGCCTAAATTTTGTACTAACGCACTCGATAAAACCTTTTTCTCATTATTTCTAAATTTAAATCATAACTCATCAATTTATAATGAAATTGTAGAATTTTAAACTAATGCTCTTATTTATTTCAAAATATTTTCTATTTATTTCTCAAAACATTAATCTCATTAAGGAATATTTATGAAAGATATGTTATTTGAATATGTAGGTACACTTTGTTTCCTTGGTATGTGTAATAGTTGATAGTATGCATTCATTTTCCTTAACATCTATAAATTCTAAGAGCATAATTGACTTTTATTTTCTTAAATTTGTTTAATCGCATACAAAAATTATTGTTAATCAATATGAAAAATCAAAAGAAAATATTTGATAAACATCCATCTTCAAATAATAGTTTTTTTTGTTTAAATTCATTTCCCATGATTTGTAATTGGATGAAGGATATTTAACCATTTTAATGATAATATAAAATTCCTTGTACAAAATATATAGAAACCAATTGAACTTTTAGAAAGATACATTAATTTTTATTGTTAAATAAAGACATAATTGAGAAAACATTTAAATTTTTTTGTCTACTCAAACTTTTAGAAATAAAAATGAGAACAATAGTTTTCTCGTAAAATAAGGAATGACAAAATAACAATTTAATGTAATGGCATATACATTAAAAATTAAAATGTAAAGAGTTATATAACCACATTAATATTAAGGCTAAAACCTAACATGGATGAAAATTACGAACATATCATAAGTATGCTTAGTAAATGTTACTAATAATTAATATTGAATATTTTGATGCATTATATAAACACCTAAACAAATTATTCTATTAAACCTCTCATTAAAATACTTCAACACTTTGGCTAACTCATCTTTTATAGAGCACCTTAAGTATATAACTTAATGGTTTCTCTAATATAAAATTCTTTGTTTTATCATGAATTTTCTATTATTCTAGCATAAAGATTTTATTGAAGTATAATTCAAGTGGTTGGGACACTTATAGCTTAATTAATGAAACACTAATTTAATATGATCTTTATAATGAGAAATGGATTGCATTGTGTTTTGTTGGTAAACAATTTCTCAATAAATATTACTCATGAATGTTTATAAACCTTATCCTCTCACAAGTTTGATAGGATTAATCTTGAGATCAAAATCTTATAAGATAGCCTTCCACATACATTATAGTTGAATTATCATAGCTTTATAGATATATCTAGAACAACGAAAAACACTTTACTTCATAGAATGTAATGTATAATTATTTTTATTTTATTAATCAATGTAAAATCTTCTTTTTCAATTTTACAATATTTGAATTTTGTATTACTCAAATACGAACTCAAAATAACTTGTTCCTAATCTCTTAGCTCCGTTCAATTTAGAAAAGTAGTAAAGTAATAAATGTAAAGTGTCTAAGTGCAATAATAACTAATAAACACTAGAGTATTTGTAATTTATTTTTAAATTATAAAAATCTAAGTTATGCTTTAATATTTTACTCAAAATTGGAATCTTTGTTGACATTCAACTATCTAGTGATTTTAGTGAATACAATTACAATTTTTTTTTTTTAATTTATTTATTTTTCTCTTGTATAAAATTGATCTTATTAAGTAATTCCTTTAACTTCTTGTTTCTCAATAAAATAAATTCTTAGTATTTTTTTTACCTATTTTGGATTGATAGTTATTTCCATCTTGAGCATGATATGATTGAGAACTTTTCCTTTAGTAATTTCAAAAATGAACTTATTTTAATTCAACAATATTATATTTTTTCTAGAACACTATAGTCAATTTCCTCAAATGTGATATATGATTGGGTATATACATAGAAAAAATGAGTAAATAATTCATATAAATAATTATTTAAGTGGAAATAAAATCATTGAATGTTTTCTATTGATTTATAAAAGGTGGCTCTTATATTGATGAATTCAAATGGCATTCCTTCATATGGAAATGCACCCCAATTCATTATAAACACCATCTTAATCCTACCCCCATACTTTACTATCATCTACATGTATTTAAATGTTATTTCTAAGAAAATAATTATTTGGCATGGTGTTATTAAACTTTAAAATATAGCTAACATATTAATTTAATTAAATCATGAAAACGCAAAACACAACCAGCCCATGAAAACCAAATTTACGTGGAAAACCCAAGAAGGAAAAAACTATGGTGAAAATAACACTCACAATATAGATATAAATGATTACCATTATTAGGCCACATGCAAGAGAGCTCACTACTCCTAACTTTATAGCTAAAGAGCATAACCTGAGGGAAAGATACAAAGGACTTGCATGATTGAAACTCACTCAAAAGGGAAAGATACATAGAGCTGCCAAAAGAGACACACTGTCTTTCGGTAGGAATAGATGAACTGAAAAATGAATAAGATCTATTGACCATGAAATTGACATTGAACCCCTGTATCAAGTGCCCAATATCATGACACATACATTTGATCTCAAACTTTGTTACCGAACATTGTTTAAGCTCTTCTCAACTATCTTTCACATAGATTTTTCATAAAATCCGTCTATATTGTTAGAAGCAGTCAAGAAGGAAGACTGAGAGAGGAAGGGGGGGGTGAATCAGTCTTCACTGGATACAACAAATTAAACTCCAAAACACAAACTGATAAACTACAACAATGAACACATAAGAAAATTAACAATACAACACACAACACCAAGATTTTTGACATAAAAAACCCGGTTAAGGGAAAAACCATGGTGAAAACTTGTACCCACAATAAGATGATACTCTGCTGTAGTATGTGAAAGTATTATAATGGGGAATGCACATGCATTCAGGCACACTGCCTAGAGCTCACTACTCAAAAGATATTTTCTCGGAAGGCTACAACCCTTAGGAAAGTCTCACTAACTTAGATTATGATTCATTGAACTATCATTTTTCTTTGTTTGGGTTAACTAGTATATTCACTTTGCATTACAACCAGTTAAGTCATCATCCCGGTAACGTGTATTTGGAACCCAGTTAAAGATGGGACCCAACTAATTTATCTTGTGGCCTCAATAATTTCTGTCAAGGAATTTTTGGTAACGTATGTAGGCCGACATAGTCATCGAGATTAAGTATGAAATACCTTATGATCCGCCAGCTGACAGGATTATATTCTTCATTAAAGTCGACATGGTGAAAAGTTGAAAAGAGTATTTAAGGAGATCCTTTCAACGATGGATGATATGATGATTTTTTGAATGCTATTATGGTTTTGAATGAATCAGAGATTGATGGTATGAATTTTGGTCAGTGATAGGAAGCGTTTGTGCGCAGTTTCACATGCACAGTGTAAATCGGTAAAAGAACAGAGAATCAATGAATCAGTACACAGTGAGGGTTAATAGAGATTAAACCAAAGCTTATCCAACATGGTTAGATGCAATTTATAAGTTCATTTTTATTTCTAATCATCTTGTAGTACTCTGTAACTAAGTGAGACTTCTATTTGAGCAGTGAGCTCTAGGAAGTTGGCCTGATTGCATGTGTAATCCATTCAATGTAATATTTGTATACCTTGGTCAAGTTTATAGATATTGTGGGTATCAACCCCACCATGGATTTTCCCTTTGCAAGGTTTTGCACATATAAATATTGGTGTTATGGTATTGCTTCTTTATGTTTTATTTGGTTTATGCACTTTAACTTTGTTTACTGTTAACCAATTCTAAAGAAATAAGTTCAAAATTAGTTTTACCAGTAGAACATTGATTCACCCCCCCCCACCCTCTTAGTGTTCTTGGATTCCAAAAATTGGCATCAGAGCTAGTTCATCAGAAGAAGTTTAACCATTTGAGGAAGATCCAAAATTTGGAATAAATGGAAACCAATTTGCAACAACAACTTCAACTTTCTCTTGAGGATCTTGATAATGAGAATATGGAAAACAATAAACTGAAGAATGAACTAATGCAAGCCTGAGAACACATCATTTCATTACAAGGAAATATTTCAACTATTCAAGCTAAGAGGAGGGAACTCTGTGATCAATTGTAAAATCTTAATAGTGATGAGGAAGATGCTATGAAGGATCAATGTTATAAACTCACTTAGGAGAACACTATCTTGAAGAATGAGATGCAAGCCCTAACCATGAGAATGTGCAAGGAGATTGAAGACAGAAAGAAGAATGAAGAAAACCTAGCTCAAGCATTGAAGGGAAAATATGATGAATGCAACAAACTGACACATGAGAATGACATGTTAAGACTTGAGTTGGTCCAGTCTCGGAATAATGAAAAAGAACTTGAGAGACATATTATAATCATGAGAGATGACTTAGTCACTACAAATAAATACAAGGATAAATTCAAAGCCGGTTTTGCCAAACTTGATGAACTACTGAAGACTCAAAGAGATGCTAATGATAAGAGAGGTCTTGGTTATTAAGAAGGAGAAAGCTCCGGTACTACACAACAAGATCAATCATGTGGTTAGAAGCAAAATCATGTCAACAACCAGAACTATAAATCATCGATAAGACAACCTAATGCTCACAAATTCAATGGTACATGCTTTGTTTGCAATAAATATGGTCATATAGCAAGTCAATGCAAAAATAGGAATAATCAGAATAATGCATCATTCATCGGTCTTGGAAATGTAAGACGTCATGCATGTAGTAAATTTGGACATATGGCTAACCAATGCAGATCAAAATGAAATCAAGGAAATCAAGGGTTTAACAAAGAAATTCAAAAGAACAATATTGTCTATTATGCATGCAACAAGATTGGGAATATTGCTAAATATTGTATAAGTAAGAACACACCGGTAACAAATGGAAATGCAAATGAGAAAGGAAAGGAAAAGTTGGAAGATATGAGGAAACAACATGAGAAAAGATGGGCAAGGAAATTAGACACACAACCGACAAAACAACCAGTAGATTCATTAGGTCCTGCACTAGAAGCAGGAACAACTCGTAACTAAGGCACTCTGCCTTAGGGGTAGGCAAACTATTGAAGATCATGCAAATACCCCGAATTGGATCTATAGTCAGATTATTTTTATTGTGGATGGATACTCAGGAAATTTCAAGTGTTTACTGAAACCTACTCGTAGACTACGTGACCTGGTAAAACTTCCTGGTAGCATTTATGATAGTTAAAAATTAGGGTTAATGATGATAAAAAGGAAAGTTAAGTTATTTTCTTCACACAATGATTGAGCATTCAGAAGAGCTATTTTTAGAGCATTCAAGAGTCCAAGGCGATTTGTGTGAGCATTTTCTCTCTAAAGCAATTTCATCTTCCAATAGTTTCTTGAGGTATTTTCCGTTAGCAGAAACCCTAGTTTTGACACTTCCTTGATCACGACTTCTTCATCCAATGTCAATAGTCCTTTGGTGGTGGAAATCAAGAATTGCCCTCATCTTGAATTCAAGAAGAACTCCTTCAAATCTCTTTTGGATGAACCTTTGGGAGCCTTCTCGAGCATCTGTCATGGTGTTATTCACACCAAAGACATTAAGGCATACATTCATTACGACATCAAGTAGCTTGAGGATTATGAGTTATCTTGTGTTTTCATTGAGAATTTGATCATGGATAACAAGCTAAAATCAAAATTTGCCCACTTGTAGAGAAAGGGTTTCACTCAATCCATGGATTTTCCCACATTTGATGAATTAGAATGGGTCCGTTACATTCTGCACCGCATTCATGAAGAATTTATCTGGTTCGATCGACCCAGCAAGATCACTGAGGAGTTAATCAAGAACATTACCTACCTACATAAGATTGGAATTCTACTTGGCCCTAGGTACAAACTCTCCAACACTAAACTCTACAAACTCATCAGTGCCACCTTCGATGGTCATTTGATGAGAGTTGATGATGTAAAGGAAATTGATGTTAAATTTGCGACAATGATAATCAGATACAAAGTGTACCAATCAAACCGGCTGAACTATGTCTCTAGTAACAATATTTTGATTGCTCATCAAATGGTGAAGGAGCATGAACACACTACGATCTCTGCAGTGTGATGCTAAAGGAACTGATGTCGAACCTTCAGAAGATCAATCAAGATAAGAAAAACACCTTCTGGTATGGTTCTTTTATTTTTTTCCTAGCATTATACATTTGGGGTACTGTTCCTAGTTATGGGAAGATAGAATGTGCATTTTATCATAAGGTACCCACCCAAATAGCTCAAATTTTTGATAGTCAAGGGGATAAATTGAAAAAGGCAAATTTATGGGCATTTTTCAAAACTTTTCAGGAAGAAATGAAGAACGGGTCTAGGATTCCTAAATCTATAGTAGAAAAATATAAAGATACAATGTGTTTTATGGTAAATAAGGATGAATGTATGATAGAAGCAGTCTAGCCTAGGACAGTCTGGATCATGCCTATGGGTTACGAGGTGGATGAGGCCACACTAGATGCTTATGCCCAACATCTACTGCAAGCACCAGTTGATGAAAAAGAGGAGAAATTTGGCACAACCTGGGAGAAAGGTCTAAAAGTTCACCAAGAACAGGTTGCACCAGTTATCAAAAGAAAAATGACCAAGGTTGCAATTGAGACCTTAATAAGTTAAGGGCATGATAGGGAAAAAATAGAACAAAAAGTTTAAATTCTTGAAACTCAGAGAAGAGAAGAAATGAAACAAAAAAGGAAGGAAGAGAGGGAAGCCAAGAAGGTAGCTCAGGCCACCCCCAATGTAGTCCTGATACATACTAAGTCTTCCAAGCAACTAGAAGCATCATTCGTTGAGCCTCTCAGTTCCAAACTGGCTGAACAAGTAAAGAGAAAATAAAAGGCAATCCAATAGTTTCTTCGGAGGAGACCAAATCAGATGAAGAAATTAAGGTTACTCCAAAGAAGAAAGGCATTTTTGCAAGGGTAGTACAAGAGAAGAAGGAAGAACCAGCTAAGGAGCCTCCCCGGAAACCTAAAATTACCATTGTACATAAACAAAATCTAAAGTCAAATGAGAAGTCTAAACCGGAAGCCAAAAGAAGAACCAGTAAGAAGAAATTTAATGCTCAAGATATTATTGATCAGATTATTAATGATGGTAATTTGGATAGTATTTCCACATTCTTTGATGAATTTGATGAGAAAGACAAAAAGAAGATTGAGGAAGTAATTCTTTTATATCTTGATTCTTTCAGTAGAGCATTAATTGAGTGAGAGAAAAATTTTCCCAAAGAATTGTATGAAAATCTAGAAGTAAAAAAATTACATGCACAAAATCTGGACCGACAGATGAAGGAAACTAAGTTAGCGAATCTTTGTCCATCAATAAATCTGGCATAGATTACTGATTTGATTAATGAAACCAACTCATCTGAATTCAATCCAGAGTAGAGAATAAATAATTTAATGTTAGAAAGCTTTGAAGAAATCGGGAAGGAGACCATAGACATTTGGGTCTGAATTCTTTTGAATTTAGGTTATTAGTTGAGCCCCAATTTTGTTCAATCATAGAATATACAATTACCAGGGGATAAGAAACCGACACCAATAGAGGAGTAGAGTGTAAATAAAGATCAACCAGCTAGCACTCCACCGGATACCACTGTATTAGCTAGTGAGTCAAATTTTGTAGCAGAGGATACCCTTGCAGTTAATGTACAAGATATAGAGGTTAATGAGAAAGAAAAGGATAATATAGATATGGATAAGGATACTGACAATAAAATTGTTGAGGATGTATAGGTTAAGGATAAGGCACCAAGTGGTGAAGCCACCGATGTAGAGAAAATAAAGGATTCAACGGATACAAGAAAGAAATCTCCAATAGACAAAGGGAAGAAAACTGTGACAGATCTTCCTACCAACATGGCAATTGACACTACATCCATAGCCAAAGGTAATTTGTCACAAATTTCCATCAGTTTTGACAAACCCTACCATAAGATGTCTCCAATAGAGAAAATTTTGGCAACAGCAACACTCCAGGCCTAAGAAACTCAAGAGTTGGCCCAAGAGGAATCTAAGGACAAGGAGCTGATTAAGCACAATTTTAAACTTTTGAACCGATTTGTACCTAAATTCCAAGCATAGGAGAGTGCAAGATCATCCGGTAAACTACAATAGTTAATTGATTTCATCCCTAAGTAATATAATTCTTTTCTCAAAATTTCAATAAATGAGGCTCAGGACAAATTTGTTGAAGCCCAGAAACAAACATTCTTACAAATGATTGCATCTGAAAAGGGTAAACTCCAAATTTGTTTGCAATCCATTGATATAGCATTGGAGGAAGGAGGTAAAGTTTATAAGAGTTGTCTAGATTATGCCAAGCTCATAGCTTCCATTGACAAGCAACTTTTAGACTGCAAGAATAATTTGATTCAGATTTCTAACTTTTATAACTTGACAGATAACCTTACAAGTTCTTTGGATGGTCCAATTTTTTGTAATTATGGATCAAATTTTTAAATTAGAAAAGGAAAGGGACAACACAATAAAACGAGCAACTGAGCTCTGGAATCTCATAGGTCCCCAATTAGATAATCTATTATTTCACAAGAATGAATGTATATCCAATATGTAGAAGGAGGATCCCACTGACTCAGAGGCGATTGAGTATTACGCCAGTTCCTTGAATAAATTCACCTCCATTCTTGACTCCCTCAAGCAAGGTTGTGACTCTTATTTTTTATTTTTGAAATCTATGTATGCCGATATTTTGAAACTTGTATAGAACCAAAATGTGTATATAGATATATAGAATTCTTTGTGGGCACCCCGCTTTGCCATTGATGTCAAAGGGGGAGGAGTACAATGAAAAATGTATATATTGCTCAAGGGGAGTATTAGATGTATATTGCAAATTCATGTATAGGTCAGGATGTGCAGATTCAGAGGCAGATTCAATAACAACACCATTTTTCACATAAGTGTTGCCATCAATGCCAAAGGGGGAGATTGTTGGTGATTGACACTCATCCGATAAGGATTAAGTGCATTTTGGGTTGTCATTGATGGAAAATCATCTCTAGGTGTTGCTATTCTTTATCGGGATTCATTGATCTATCATTTTTCTTTGTTTGGGTTAACCAATATTCATTACACTCAACCGGTATATTCACTTTGTATTACAATTGATTAATTCATTATCTCGGTAACGTGTGTTTGGAACCCAATTAAGCATGGGACCCGACTAAGTTATCTTGTGGTCCCTATAATTTTGGTCAAGGAAATTTTTGGTAATGTATGTAGGCCGACATGGTCATCGATATTAAGTATGAAATACCTTGTGATCCGGCAGCCAACAGGATTATATTCTTCATTAAGGCTGACATGGTGAAAAGTTAAAATGGGTATTTTAGGAGATCTTTTCAGAGATGAATGATATGATGATTTTTGGAACGCAATTATGGTTCTGAATGAATTAAATATTGATGGTATGTATTTTGGTCAGTGATATGAAGCGTTTGTGTGTAGTTTCACATGCACAATGTAAACTGGTAGAAGAAGAGAGCATCAGTGAACCGGTACACAATGAGGGTTAACAAAGCTTAAACCGGAACTTATCTAGCATGGTTAGATGCAATTTATAAGTTCATTTTTTTTTATAATCATCTTTAAATACTTTGTAAGTCAGTGAGACTTCTATTTGAGCAGTGAGCTCTAGGTAGTTGGCTTGATTGCATATGCAATCCCTCAATGTAATATTTTTATACCTTGATCAAGTATGTATATATTGTGGGTATCAGCCCCACCGTGATTTTTTCCTTTGTAGGATTTTCCATGTATAACTATTGGTGTTATGGTGTTGCTTCTTTATGTGTTATTTGGTTTATGCACTTAACTTTGTTTACTGTTAACCAGTTCTTAAGCAATAAGTCCAGAATTAGTTTTACTGGTAGAACACTAATTCACCTCCCCCCTCTAAGTGTTCTTGGATTCCAACAGTCAAGGGAAAAACCATGGTAGGAACCTACCCACAGTAAGATGATACTCTGCAGTAGTATGTGAAATTATTACAATGGGGAATGCACATGCATTCAGGCACATTGCCTAGATCTCACTACTCAAAAGATATTTGCCTAGAAGGCTACAACCCTCAGGGAAGTCTCGCTGACTTACAATATGATTTAGACTACAATCCAAAAGAAATAAACTAAAATTATAACATCTCCAAATGCCTAATTACAATTTTAGTTAAGCACAAATGTTTGCTCTACAACACCAATCTCACCTCAACACTTTACTGAATGATAAATTTCTTGTTCGCACATTCACCTCTCTCTGAAAATATAGACACAATTTCAATACCAAAACTAAGTGAATAATTTACCTATATATACAATCCATCAACCTTGATAACAAGGTCAGCTAAACCCTCAACCCTCAACTCACAAAATTACAATACACGATACAAAGATCAATCACTAGACTAATATAATGATTTACATTACATAGCATGGACCTAATTCAAATTTTCAAATGATCTCATCCATCGGAAATCACACCAAGAACAACTGCAACAGGCTACACCATCAAAAATATCGCATAACACACAAATCATCACCAGTTGATGAAAACCACCAAATACTCGCACAACGATCAATGCAGATTGAAGAACGTAAGATTTTCTAAATCCAATAATACAATGAAATACTCTTTATTCTTAAAAAGACTTATAATTCTTTAAACAAGTGTATTTGCTTCAATTATTCTATTATCAGTTCTATATAACCATTCCAAAAGATACCTTATCTCTCACATTATTTTAATAAAATAAAGAGATTCTATATTCATTATAAGTAAATATAAATAGTATCTTAACCATATACAATACTTAGGATATTAAATTTTCCTTAAGGTCAAATAACAAGTATAATACAAACAATATACAGTAAGAGGATGTAAAACATCGACCATTAGTCTTCACTTCAAGTAATCTTCTAACACATTTTTTAGAATAAGGACGAGAACAAGATTTGGGTTCTTTTTCCACTCAACCTTGAAGCTTACACTTCCTGGGAATTCTCAATCAATCAATAATACCTGACCTTGTACGAATTGTTTAGCAAAAAGAATTTGATAGACAAGATGGAATCTGGTGCATGCCTAGAATGATACATGCATTTTAATTTTTCTATTCCACTAAGAAATAAGCAAGATCAATCAAGGATATGGTAGAGAGTGTAAATAAATAAATCCATCTATTTCAATGGTCAGTATGTTACTCAGCTGGGTATAATTTCGTGTACAACAATAAAATATAGTTTGGAAAAAACAAACTATCTCATTTTAATCCACATTCGGCGCTCATCTCGAAAGGTAAACTTTCCCCACAACCATAAACATATCTAGCATTCCCAATGTTCATATGATATAAATATAAAATTGACCCTATTTGCCTAAAAATTAGTGACAATTGATCCAATAATTGAAGAGATCATAATCAAACTACAATCTTCCTCTGTGTTTGAGAGGGGCAACTCCCTCGTATGATTGGGGTTTTGGGGATTTTTGTGTACTTTTTACCTAAAAATACAAAAAGGAAGGAAAACACAAAACTAATGAAAGTAGATAACATAAACCCCAATGGAAGACATAAGAATACACACTGAGATTCCACAAATGATGATAGATACAAAGGGGATTTAACTTACAATGATGATGAAAGAAGGGTGACATATCTCAACATATGAAGAGATGGGTAACTCTAGCACATCCAAACCAGGATACCAAAGCTTGATTGTGTTCCATTACATCAAGTGCATTAATTATAAGCTTTCCAATAGATGACAGATGATTTGCACATAGACACAAGATATCACTAATTTGACACATGAAAAATCAATAATAATAACTCAAGAAGCACATCTAGCACATACAAGATAAATGAATCCTTTATTATCTTCATGAAATTATACAATCTCAAGAACTCTTCTATACAAAGTGCAAACACAAAATTGGTCAAACTACTTCTCTAAGAATTTCTCCATAGTCTCCCCTTTGTAAGAGTCTCCCTTTATAAATGAATTGGTCTTGTATTTATATGCATCCCGCAATAACTACCTTGATAACCAACTCATAACCACTTTTGGTAACCACTGAAAATAACTTCCTAAATATCCACTTAGGATAACTACATTTGGTAACTACTTAGGACAACCAACTCAGGAAAACTACATAAATCAACACCTAGAATAACTACCTTTCGGAAATGAGCTAGGATAACTATTTCTTAGAAACAAGTTAGGATAACTAATTTTTACAAGAAATAAGTCCAAATTCTAACTTGTGTTATAGTAAGTGACATAAATCACTTTTACAAAGAGGTAGTCAAACCTTGTAATGCTTGAAAGGAGAAAGTCGTCATCTTTGTTGGGGTAGTTTCCATCTGCATTTGCTTCATATCTCTAATATGTTAGAAAGTATTTTTGACCTTGAACATTGTTTGTCTTTTCTTTTACATTCTTATATGAAATTTCTCTTTCTCATGTTCTTCAGTTGATGACCATAACCTATTCCAAGACTTCTATTGTTTGTGTAAGTTGTTGGCCAATGAGTGTGGAATTTGGCTTTATACTCGCAAGTGCATTTCTTGAAACTTTTCAAAGCATTTTCAGCAAATTGATTTTTTTTTCGCATATCATACAATATTATTTTATTTCATTCATAGGGATGACATCTTTTTGAATAATTATGTCAAACAAATCTGGCTGCTTGGTCTCTTTGCATGCATGTCAACCCATCCATTTCCTACATCTTCCGATTCACAACTCTCCATGAGATAGTGTCTTCTCTGAGAGAACTCTAATACATCTTGATGGGCCTGTGCATTGCATGCATATCTCCTGAGTATTTCCAATTAAAATACATGTTGCAAGACTTTCATTTCTCCATGTTTGCGGAGGGGAGGATTGACAAGGGTTTTTGGCTTTGGATTTACGCCTTCCAATGTAATTTGCTTGAATATTTATAAAAACAATTCAAGAAATCCATCTTGTGCACGTACTGTGACTTTATGTGCAAGTGAAGTACAAATAGATACCTAAACTAGCTATTCCTCTTGCTTGCATTCATAGATCGAGTCTATTCTTTTGCACATATGCTATCAACAAGTATATATTATGTGGGATTAACTTTGAGAAAAGGTAGCAAAATTTTTTAGAAACCCACGAAATGAATATTGGGCACTCCTTTACTCTTCATTAACGCCATGCATGTCCCCATACATCTTATTTCATCTTCGATATTCATTGCAACTGGAGTTGTAAAAATACATAAGCTGATGGCATGCATGGTCTATCGGCATGCTTGACAAACAAATAGATTACTTTGAATGAGCTTTAAGAGGTAGTTATAAAAACTAACTTTGTATCACGATACTCCTACTGTGGACCACATGTTGAGTCATCTACGCCAGTTGGATGCAATCTTTCTAATTAATGTGCATTGTCTTCTTGGAGAACTCTTAGAACAAGCAGAAAGCACCAATAACATTCACTTCACTCTTTGTATTTCGAGAATCACTCACCATCCTCCTAATCAATGATTTGCACAAGTGTTGCAACTTGTCAATGAGAAAGTATAAGGTGAATTGCATGATAAATGTGGTTGATGGAGTGACTAGGATTCTCAATCTTCATCTGATCGACAACTTTTGAAAGTGCCACAAGTTACCAATATTAACATTATGACCCTGCTTAGTCTTTATTAATCACTTAGCATGTGGTTTGTTAGTTATAAGAACTACCTTGTTCTCATGCCATTGGCCTTTCAAATCTCTTAGGCAACTAAGTAACTTGAGACTGTTTAACATTTCATAACCAACATTTCAAAAATTTGATAATTCATAGAAGATTACCAATGTGATGTGTTTGTATTGAAAAAGAGGTAGCTTTGGCCACTTTGACAATTACTTTGAAAGGATAAAATAGAAACTGTCATTCCTTTATTGCCACCTTATCCATCTTCCCGAATATCATAGGATCTAACTTTTGATTGTCAATATGGATGCAAAATACCTTTACCAAGTAACTTGGGAATTAAAACATTGGATTTGAAAGCTTCCATTTTGCAAGTAACCAACAAGATGAACATTAGTCATTTTGGTACTTTCATGCAAAAAATTTAAATTTTTAGCAATTCAAAAATGGGAAAAATAGTTGGCTCTAACTGGGGACAAGGACTGCAAAGGATGTAGAATGAATCCAGAATCTTCACAAAGGATTAGTTCTTAATCCATTTGGGCAATAGAGTCAAGGAGAGGAGACAACAAAAGAGATTAATTGGAGAGACTAGGCACAAACCAAAAATGGGACAAACACAACAAAACTTCTAACTAAATATGTACATGGTAGGCAGAGCCTACCTCTAGCTTCTCCAATAATATCACACAAAACCATTCACGGGCTGAGAGAAATAGGCACCTCTATGAAAAAGTGACGTACATCCATATGACACCTATAAGATGAGTAGGTTGGAAACCTTGACAAATGTGATATGTGGAGAAACTTGAGTAGACACATACATTGAATTATGTTGTTGAATATCAACTTGAGAATCATCTGAATAAATGCACTCATCCACAAATAAAGGATTGAAGTAGACACCTTGACCACACAAGGAATCATTGTCAAAAACTTTCAAGCACCAACTTGGGATAGAATCATCATGAGATTTAACTTTAGTGAACTCCTTCGTTAGATCATCCACTACCTCATTCCTTGCTTCACTATTGGCATAATTTCCAAAGTTATTCTCTAATATAGGGTTGTCTTTTTTATCTAAATATTCAAAAACATGATTACTTTGAACCTTGAATGCTCCATAAGGCATAGGTGGCACTTCCACCAAGGTTGACACACCTACATAGCTTTCACTTTCAGCTTTCTTAACAATATATGTATAGCTTTCTATATTTTCTTGACTCCCTAATTCTTCTATATAAAACTCTTCATGAAATCTGAAAGTTTCGTACTTGGATTGCATGTATGATAAAAAGTTGATGCTTGGTGATTCATAATCTTTCACTTGGGGCCAATCTGGAAGTTCATCAATATCTTCAAAAGTAAAGGTCTCCAATTCTAAAGAAAAAGAAGATATCTATAAAGTTTCACTTGTAGTTGCCTCTCCATTGGTCATGACAATGAAAGGTTGCTCAGAAGTAATTGAAACTTTGACATTATCAATGTTACCATCATCTCCATTGATTGGTGACGGAATAATAGGAATATGTTCTCCACAAAGAAAGTCATCATCTAAAGCATTGAGAAACCAACTGGGAATAAAGACTACTTGAGATTCATCTTGGGATACTCTTTCTTCATCATCTTCTTCAAGCTTGGGCTGCATGCATGTCTGAAATGAATTTGATTCATCATCTTCAAGCTCTTTATTTTCAAGTTGATATAAGACTTCTTCCTTGCTGTGGTAATCTTCATAATGCTCATGGCATACATGGATGCAATCTTCTTTTTCTTCTTCACACACTTTGTTTTGATATTTCTTTTGACATGTATCCTTGTGAACTGATATGACTTCCTCTTCCTCAACACATGCATAATGTGATGGATATTTTTCAAAATTTAGATCACAAGCCATCTCATCAAGAATGTGCACATCTTCAAGAAAATAACTTTCTCCCTCCTCTTTTTGTTCAACCATTTGCAATGTGTGAAGCAAGGAAGGATGCACTTTGTTAGGATCAAGTTTCCTATTAAAGCTTTTCAAAAATTGAACTTGTTCAACATCATTAAGATCTTGATTTCTTTGAGCAACAAGTGAAACAAAAGGATCTTTTTCTTCATCATTGCTGTTGTTTACCTCTGGTTCAAGTGAATGATCACGAGCAAGAAATAATTTTACCCTTATTTCTTTCTCTTCAATTACTTGCAAAGAATGGAGTAGATAAGGATTAATTTTATTAGGATAAAGTTTCTTTCTACTGTAGAAATTCTTCAAGAAGTTAACCTGTTTAGAATCATCAAGACTTTGATTTTGCTGAGCAACTGGTATAGGAGAAAGATCACTTTTATCTTGATCTTTCTTGATTGTTGTTGATTTGGATAAATGATCATAAGCAAGAAAACCAATCTCCTTTCCATTCTTTTCTTTAATATCTTGCAACACTTGGCATAAGGAGGGGTGAATCTTATTAGGAGTAAACTATATGCCACCATAAAAGCTCTTCAATAATTCAACTTGTATGGGCTCATCAAGAAATTGTTTCTTTTGATATAAATAGTCTTCATCATCACTTTCATTGTCACTTTCCAACTTTCCTTTGTACCAAACCATTGTTCTAAATTCTATCTTTCAGATAGAGTCACCAACCTTCATTCTAAAGAAGGTACCTTAAAAATTTTTAGGAAAAAAATACACTGGTATTTTGTTCCCCAGCAAAGTCACCAAAAATGTGTTTGTAAATAGATTTGTCACTATGCATTTATCTTCAAAATTGACCCTATTTTCCCAAAGAGTAGTGACAACTGTTTGAATAGATGGAGAGATTGCAATCAAACTACAACCTTCCTCTATGTTTGAGAGGGGCAGCTCCCTCATATGATGGAGTTTTTTGGGTTTTTTGTGTACTTTTTACCTGAAAGTACAAAAAGGAAGGAAAAAACAAAACTAAATTAAAGTAGATAAAATAAACCCCAATGGAAGACATACAAATACACACTCAGATTCCATAAATGATGACAGATACAAAGGGGGTTTAAGCACAAAACAAGTTTTAACTTTCTTCGATGATGAAATAAGGGTGACATATCTCAACATATGAAGACATGGGTAACTCTAGCACATCCAAACCAAGATATAAAAGCCTAATTGTGTTCCATTATATCAATTTTATTGATTATAAGAATTTGAATACTGAACCGTGCTATTGCGACTGACTACGCTCGCTCCAAATGCCTGTGTATAAAGATCGGATATGGACTATTGGTGAGTGGGCTCAGGGATGTGTGCTACAGATAGAAAAAACAATGGAGATTCTGAAAGGGAACTCTCACCATTCGACTCAGACTCCTCACCTGGTGAAGCTTAATCATAAACACTTTCTGATCAATCACGGAATTCAGTCATCTGGTTCCAATAGATGATAGATGATTTGCACATAGACACAAGATATCACTAATTTGACAAATGAAAAATCAGTAATAATAACTCAAGAAGAACATCTAGCACATACAAGCTAAATGCATCCTTTATTATCTTCATGAAATTATACAATCTCAAGAACTCTTCTATACAAAGTAAAAACACAAAATTAATCAAACTACTTCTCTAAGAATTTCTCCATAGTCTCCCCTTTGTAAGAGTCTTCCTTTACAAACGAATTGGCCTTGTATTTATAGGAATCCTACAATAACTACCTTGATAACCAACTCATAACCACTTTTGGTAACCACTAAAAATAACTTCCTAAATAGCCACCTAGGATAACTACTTAGGACAACCAACTTAGGAAAACTACCTAAATCGACACTTAGAATAACTACCTTTCAGAAATGAGCTGGGATAACTATTTCTTAGAAACAAGTTAGGATAACTAATTTTTACAAGAACCAAGTCCAAATTCTAACTTGTGCTACATTAAGTGACATAAATCACTTTTACAAAGAGGTAAGTAAGATTTTGTAATGTTTGAAAGGAGCAAGTCACCATCTTTGTTGGGGTAGTTTCCATCTGAAACCTGCTTCATGTCTCTAATACCTTAGAAAGAATTTTTGACCTTGAACATCATCTATATTTGCTTTTACATTCTTAGATAAACTTTATCTTTCTCATGTTCTTTAGTGGAATTTGGCTTTATACCCGCAAGTGCATTTATTGAAATTTTTCAAAGCCTTTTCAACAAATTCAATTTTTTTTGTTGCATATCATACAATCTCATTTCATTTTATTCCTTGGGAGGACATATCATTGAATAATTATGTCAAACAAATTAGGCCGCTTGGTCTCTTTGCATGCATGTCAACCCATCCATTTCTTGCATCTTCCGATTCACAACTCTCCATGAGATAGTGTCTTCTCTAAGAGAACTCTAATACATCTTTATAGGCTGCGCATTGCATGCATATCTTCTGAGTATTTCCCATTATAATACATGTTGTAAGACTTTAATTTCTCCATGTTCATGGAGGGGAGGATTGACAAGAGTTTTTGACTTTGGCTTTACACCTTCCAATGGCATTTGCTTGAATATTTATAAAAAATAATTCAATAAATCCATCGTGTGCACGTACTATGACTTCATCTGCAAGTGAACTACAAATCGATACCCAAACTGGCTATTCCTCTTCCTTGCATGCATAGAGAAAGTTGATTCTTATGCATATATGCTATCAGCAAGTATATATTACCTAGGCTTAACTGTGAGAAAAGGTAGCAAAATTTTTTAGAAACCTATGAAATGAATATTGGGCTCTCCTTTACTCTTCATCGATGCCATACATATCACCCTACATCTTATTTTATCTTCGATATTAATTGCAACTGGAGTTGTAAAAACACATAAGCCGATGGCATGCATGGTCTATCGGCATGATTGACAAGCAAACAAATTGCTTCGAATGAGCTTTAAGAGGTACTTATAAAAACTAACTTTGTATCATGATACTCCTATCATTGACCACATGTTGAGTCATCTATGCTAGCTAGATGCTATCTTTCTAACTAATGTGCATCGGATTCTTGGAGAACTTTTAGATCAACTGAAAATCACTGATAACATTCACTTCACTCTTTGCATTTTGATAATCACTCGCCAACCTCCTCATCGGTGATTTGCACAAGTGTTGCAACTTGTCGATGAGAAAGTATAAGGTGAATTGTGTGATAAATGTGGCTGATGGAGTGACCGGACTTCTCAATATTCATCTTATTGACAACTTTCAAAAGTGCCACAAGTTACGAATATTAACATTATGACCTTTCTTAGTCATTATTAATCACTTAGCATGTGGTTTGTCAGTTATAAGAACTACCTTGTTCTCATGGCATTGGCCTTTCAAATCACTTGAGCATCTAAGTAAAGAGACTGTTTAATATTTCATAACCAACATTTCAAATATTTGATAAATCATAGAAGATGACCAATGCGATGTATTTGTAATAAAAAAGAGGTAGCTTTGGCCACTTTGACAATTACTTTCAAAGGCTAAAATAGAAACTATTATTCCTTTATTTCCACCTTAGCGATCTTCCCAAATATCATAGGATTCAACTTTTGATTGTCAATATGGATGCAAAATACCTTTAGCAAGTAACTTGGGAAATAAAACATTGGGTTTGAAAACTTCCATTTTGCAAGTAATCAACAAGATGAACATCAGTCATTTTGGCACTTCCATGCAAAAAGTTTAAATTTTCAGAAATTCAAAAATGGTGCAAACAACTGGCTCTGATTGGGGACAAGGACTACAAAGGATGTAGAATTTTTTTGTAAATGATAAAAAATTCATTATTTTGAATTTTGGTTTGTAACATCAATAACCAGGGCATATAGCTGTTTTTGATAGTGATATGTTGAATATTTTTTATTTTATTAAGTTTTGAAATTCGACTAATTATAATTTAGATAAAGGTGTATGTTTGAACACATAACTTGTTCTATATATATAAAAATTTAATTTTATCTTTTTTGTTACAAAGAAGACATCAATACTTAGTGCATAGATATTTTTCAGAATTTTCTTGAATTAGTTTACTATTTTTCTCAATGCATTGAACAAAGAAGTTCATGTTCAGTGAAAAGCCTACATTCATAAGAAATAAAATAAAAATATATTAATGAAATTAAATATATTAAAAATTATACTATTT
Source organism: Cryptomeria japonica (assembly GCF_030272615.1). Classification (NCBI taxonomy): domain Eukaryota; kingdom Viridiplantae; phylum Streptophyta; class Pinopsida; order Cupressales; family Cupressaceae; genus Cryptomeria; species Cryptomeria japonica. The sequence continues at coordinate 251,169,424 of NC_081409.1, read as the reverse complement.
GGAAAGCTTATAATAAGGACTAAATACTTTTTAAAAAAACCTTCTAAATGAATTCATTTGACCTCCCAAAAGCTAATGTAAAATTGATTTTTTATCAGCATTTGATACATGAAAAGGAGACTCCATTGCAAGTATGATTTAGAAGTAGAGAGGTTCTATCCAATAAATTTTGATCTAAAATCCTTTTATCTAACTCTCTTCAATTAATTACTTTGAATGGGACATCTTAAATCTTAAATCATTATATTTTTTTTTAAATGTATGATTTCAACATAATTCAAGATGCAACAAGAAATGAGAACCAACATTGTGAGTCCACCCAGAACAAGCAAAAAGCACCAATAACATTCACTTCACTCTTTGCATTACAAGAATCACTCACCAGCCTTTTCATCGGTGATTTGCACAAGTGCTGCAACTTATCGATGAGAAAGTATAATGTGAATTGTGTGATAAATGTGGTTGATGGAGTGACCAGGATTCTCAATCTTCATCTTATCGACAACTTTCGAAAGTGCCACAAGTTACCAATATTAACATTATGACCCCGCTTAGTCATTATTAATCACATAGCATGTGGTTTGTCAGTTATAAGAACTACCTTGTTCTCATGCCATTGGCCTTTCAAGTCACTTAAGCAACTATGTAAACAGACGGTTTAATATTTCATAACCAGCATTTCAAATATTTCATAAATCATAGAAGATGACCAATGCGATGCGTTTGTATTGAAAAAGAGGTAGCTTTGGCCACTTTGACAATTACTTTGAAAGGCTGAAATAAAAACTATCATTCCTTTATTGCCACCTTAGCCATCTTCCCAAATATCATTGGATCCAACTTTTGATTGTCATTATGGATGCAAAATACCTTTACCAAGTAACTTGGGAATTAAAACATTGGATTTGAAAACTTTCATTTTGCAAGTAATCAACGAGATGAACATCAGTCATTTTGGCACTTTCATGCAAAGAGTTTAAATTTTCAGCAATTCAAAAATGGGGCAAACAATTAACGTATAAATATGAAATAGAAGTAATGAGTACACGTTCTTTCATTGACTTTCATAAAATTAAATTAGCGTAATAACTTATATTCCATCTTCTATGGGTTTCAAGTTTAAAATTTAACTCATCTAAGTTGTTAGATTTACACTATGAAGCACAAAGTTATAAATTATCTCCTTAATGCAACTTACGTTTGATTAATTTTTCTCTCTCCAAGGATTCATTTTGATACCATTCAACATGATTTTTATATTTAGAATAAAATTTTATGAATTTACATCTTCTCTATTATCTTATTTGTTTCCTATTTTTTCCACTGGTAATAACACAAATTCAAGTCAGTCATTTCTAATATTGTTCATTAATTCCGAATTTTAGAGTTTATTCTCAGATTTTTTATTTGATTCCAAAACAAGTTTTCTTTCCTACAATGTTGTTTGCTACAAGATTGAAAAGATTACCCAAGTTTGCAAAACCGGTTTCTACAAGTTTTGGAAGTTTGATCGACTAAAAACTACAGATCTATTTCTTATTTTTCTCAGATTTAAGATCTATCTATATGACAAAAATTATTTATTTCATTTTTATATATCTATATAAATTTCGAATGTTTCTATCCTTAGCTAATTATTACTAGAATATATATTTAACGAAACAGTATTTGATTAAATTTTGTTTTTAGAATTTCATCAGAAAGAAAGAGAGAAAATTCAAATGAATTCATACATTGTACCAAGACTTATGACTCTTTTATTTTTCCTACAACTAAATCTAAATCCATTTTATATTCACAAGAAAACAACATGATCTATTTATCAAAACTCAAGAAATTACAAGTCAAATGTTACCGACTTGTGTATTCAGAATCAAAACCAGAAAATTGTTGATGAAATGTTGCCAATTCCTTAATCAAAGCTCCCCTATCTGTATCTATTCATTCTTTCTCTGTCTCTTGGTTGTTTCTCTGTATTTTGGGTTTTTTTTTTTTATTGTTTTTCTTCCCCCCACCTTAATTCCAATTCATTGACTTTTTTATATGCCAAAATGGTGCTATATTTCTTGCTAAGTTTTTGGCTTCCACTCGCTGGTATTAATGTTTGTGCCACCTCCATAGCACATCTATAGTTTACAATGGCATATAGCAAATCGACTGTTCTACGTTGGCTTAGTTCCAACAGTGGCAGTCCCTAGTGGCTTCGAACTCTATGAGTTCGATTGGCAAAACTTAGTCGATCACAAACATCGACTATAACTTGCAATAAAGAATGCATAGTTACGTGGGGTTTCGACCCTACTAACATGGTTTACATGCTATTTGGGTAGTCGATGGCTCCCACTGTTATAACATGCTTATTGATTAGTCCGCCACCATTAACATATATAATATATATATTCTATACATATAATATGTATATATATACATGAGTAATATCAAAAGCCTATGTATATGTATGTATATATATATATACACACACACACATACATGAAGTAATATATAAATTTTTATGATTAAAAGATGTATATATATATATCATAATTATATACGTATATACATGTATATGATCGTATCAATATTTGAACTCATACATATATATATATATATATACAAGTGAACAAATAAGTACATTATTTCATCCATTCACTCATATCTACACACAAAAACTTATATATCTATGATCAATAATCATATTAAATCTAATACTTTAAAAAAAACAATTCTTTCTTAGAAATAAAACATATCATTTTGCAAATCGGTCATAAAATTTCGAATTCAATTCAATCACAAGATCAAGTTATGCAACAGATACACATATTTATTCTAAAGTGGTGTGTGAGATTCCATCTATTCTAGCGAAGTCCATGTGCCAAGGGAACTCTATCTGAACCCTATTCTCGCCTTCATCTACGTTCACCTATTCCTGTATTCACTTACACTCAATCGCACATCAGTAATCACAATCCCCAATTAACAATAATACTGATCATATAAAAAAAATAATGTAAATAATTTCATTTGCATTTCATTTTCATCTAATTTTACTTAAAAATTTCATTTCTATTTCATTTCCATTTCAAAAACAAAAAAAAAAACTTTATTTTCCTAATTAAACAATTATGGATAAATATGATTCATGACATCCTTCCCCTCTTAAAAGAGACATCGTCTCGATGTCTTATTATTCTATCAATAAGAACATAATACCTCAACATCATCAAATATAAATCATACATCATAGTTTTAAATCAGGCATAAATAAGAATAAAAGTATCATCCATACTATCCAAGATTACAACATGTGCATCAAATCAAAGCATCAAAATATCATCAGCGACAAGCAAGTAGTACTTCTAAGGAAACAAATGAGAGAAAAGATAGTCAGCCATCTTAGCTTACTCTTATACAACACTTATAGTCTTGCATCTTTGTCAATATGTCGACAATATCCAAAATCATATTATACTTGTTTTTACTCATTAATTCAATTGTACAGAGTTCCGAATTACGTTACCATCTTATATATAATCTTTTAGAAATACTAGATTCCTCCAAATATTCTGAAGAAGGTGAAGTACTTATTTCCTCCAGTTTTCACTTTTAGGTAAGTACATCCTTCATTGAAATTCCTAATCACCATCAAGTCCTCTTTTATATCTATAAAATCTATGATCCATATAATCTACTTCAATAGTTTGCTTGACCTTAGGTAATGTTTCCCTCTCACACAATTCCACCATAAATTGTTGATTTAAGTTGGACCTTATAATACCCATAACAATGTATGATCTTCTTAGTCCAAATACACCAATTTCCTTTTTCTTCCCAAAATATCTTAACCAGCTCAATCCTTCAATTTCTATCATAATATCATGAGTTGAACTTCTACTTGCACAACCTTATATTAACTCAAAGCGTAATTGTTTGCCAAAGATCATATTCACTTGGTATTGAGAACCACTTTTAATCCAATTATATGATCTTGATGATAAAGCCAAGGAAGAAAGAGCACTCAAAATTAATGATCTAATTATAATTTATTATATATATATACACACACACACACTAATTTATTAAAATAAATACTAGCACACTCTTCTACACAAAGAAGTCACTCAAATCTAGGAGTTATACATATACAAGGTATTATTATCCTAACTAACACTAACAGCTATGCTTGGCACACTCTCTGCCTTCTACTCCCTTGTACATTCTATCAAAGGTTTGCTATGAACATGATAGGAAATGAATGCATTATGCAAATCAAAAAATAATAATAATTGGATTAGCCACCACAAGGATTAAGAAGAAAAATGATCAATTTCAACAACAAATTATAGAATGCGCTTAATGAAACATTAAGTCAAGTGTGACTGAGAGCCACAAGTTAGAAAATTGGTGACTCGTCCACTAAGATAAAGAGAAATATAATTGAGTTAAGAGGTTAAATCATTTCGAAATCAACTTAAAGAATTCATCAATAATTCATATAAAGCATCAAACTATATACATATCACATGAACTGGGTGACTAAGGTTAGTCACATGTAAGGGATATTAGCTACACAACATCTTGGGAACATCCTTTCCAGGTATGCCATGAGAGGACTAATCATAGTATCAATGGTTTTTCACTTGTACCTACAAGGTCCACAAGTTTAAACAAGAGAAAATTCCTACAATGGTTCATCACCTCACAACATATATATCACTCACCTTATACACTATGGACAAAGAGTGTAGTAGAAAAGCATTTATGTTTTTGCACTAATCTAGAATTCTAGGATAAATTAGAATAATGCTTCTTTACAAAGCATCTAAATTTTATGACAACTATATTGTTATTATATATATATATATATATATATATTCTTTTAAATATTATTAATAAGATCTTAACTATGCTATACTTAATCCATATATTAGATTAGAAAATATTCTCCCTCCATCCATTATGACACCAAACTATCTCAAGAAGAAGCGTTTATTTATTGATTTAAAGAATGATATGACATAGATTTATATCTTCACTTATGGAGTCAATGGGGTATACCCTTCCGACTCGTCTAAACTTGTTACAATTGACTCAAGAGGAAGATGCTCATAAGTATATGCTTCATCTTCTTATATTTCCTTGCTAGGGTTAGTCAGACTAGTATTGTTTCTAGGAAAATTTGGTAGGTGAGATTCCCTTTCCCTTCTCAGCTTGATTTACTATTCCTCTCTTCTCTGGTTCAGGAATTGGTTCATTTTCCTCTTCATCTTGAATGTCAACAATTGCCTTCCCAGTCCTTTTACTCTCATGTAGAATGTCCTGAACTTGTTTCTCAATAGGTGGAAATATTTATTTACTCAACCATCCTCATCCTTCAAGGTTGTTGCTATCAATAAATCTTGGGAAAACTATACTATCCTTCTTGACTCATAGGTAATGTGTGTTTCCTGCAAAGGATTTGCGAGCTCTTAGCTTTGTTCACACCATTTTTGTGAAAATATCCAACATAATTTTTTTACGCTTAGGGTTTAATTTATGAAGTGGCTCATAGGCCCTAGTGTTTAAACCATGCTCTGATATGAAAATATAAAGATGTAAGACGTTCTAAATCCAATAATACAACCAAATACTCTTTATTCTTAAATAAACTTAGAATTCTTTAAACAAGTTTATTTCATTCAATTAATCTATTATCAGTTCTATATAACCATTCCAAAAGATACCTTAGCTCTCACATGATTTTAATAAAATAAAGAGATTCTATATGAATTATATCTTAACCATCTACAATACTTAGGCTATTCAATTTTCCTTAAGTTCAAATAACAAGTATAATACAAAGAATATACAATGGAGGATGTGAAACATCCATTAGTCTTCACTTCAAGCAATCTTCTAACTCAATTTTCACAATAAGGATGAGAACAAGATTTAGGTGCTTTTTCCACCCAGCCTTGAAGCTTACACTTCTCTAGAATTCTCAGTCAATCAAGAATACCCGACCCTGGATGAATTAGTTAGCAAAAAGAATTCGATAGTGTTGGCGGTTCATATAAATTTTCGTTTTAATATCGCCTTATTGAGTCATGTCCCTAACTGGTCCTTTGGTCAAGTTGTGTTTCTTGAATTTTCTGTGCAATTTAGTCTTCGCAGTCTTCTTTATTTAAGTTTCACTGTGCTGAACTTGAACCTTGAATTTGAACCTTTTGGGTTCAAGGTTCAAAGTTCAATGGGCGTCATGTTAAATTTAATTTCCTTGCGCGGCTTTATAAGTCTGTTTCATTATTTTTCGGGGTTTAGCATTGGTTGAACCTTGAACTTGAACCTTTCAGGTTCAAGGTTCAAAGTTCAATATTTGTCATGTATATGTTTTTGCATCACTGTTGTTCTTCAAGGTTCAAAGTTCAATATTTGTCATGTATATGTTTTTGCGTCACTGTTGTTCTTCAAGGTTCAAAGTTTAATGTTTGATTTCTTAGAAATCATATGACTTTTCATAAGGTGGCAGCGCAGATTTTAAGGAACGGCTAACAGCGGCAGAAAAAGGGAATATTCTTTCTTAATGATTTAAAAGTTGTCATCTATAGCAAGTATGGCATGGGAATCCATGTTTTTCAGATATGAAGTGACTTGTTATTAAATGCATGCTCATTTGCGATCATTTCAGAGTAATGTCGCATGAGTGAAGAGTAATGATGATAACTTATGGAAATCATGAGTAAGATTTTCTCGGCTATTTTAAATTGAGTAGTTGTCTTGTCGAGATTGTCATTTGTGAAACATAAGTTTTAAGGAGAGTTTTTGGAGCAAAATAAAAATAGACTACAACAGGTGTTTTGCAGATCGCAGAGGAAGGTATGTTCAACGACTTTCCTAACTGCTACAATTTTTAAAAGATCTTGGTATATTGTTTAGCTGCTTGTTTCTATTTTACCTAGTTTTTACTTTATCTGAGTTGATTTGGAAAAGATTATGGGTTAAGCATGAGGCCAACTTTGCCTAAATTAGCGAACTCTTCTTCCCTTGTGAGTTCCTTACCAGAGCTAGCTGATACGGCTCTAGTTCAATTAGATTTAGATGTTTTCTTAGAAAGAGTGAGGAACCCAATTGCTGATTCTATGCTGAAAGATATTGCACAAAGTGGTTTATTGGAAGTGGCAGCATTTCCCACAGCTGTCCCTTGTCCTAAGTTGGTTTTAGAGTGCATGAATCACTATGACAAGGTTAACAAGTGCATTAGGAGAAATAATGGTGAGGTTTTGTTGTCTATTGATAGAGAGATAGTAATGACGGCCATGAGAATCCCACATCAGGAACCCTATGAGGATTGGACTATTGGAAAGTCTTATGGGATTTATTTCGAGAAGAAGCAGTATTATAGAACCATTATTGCATGAAATTGGCTTCTGAAGTATCAAAAGGGTGGCTCAAGACTGCCAAGGCCATTACCCTGAGAACATTTGATTCCTGAAATTAGGGATTTGGTAATAATGTTGAGCAGAATTAGGGGAATTTCACACTCCTTTTATTGGGAAGACTAGATCTATTTCTTCATCCAAGTCACTCTCGACAAAAACTGGTTCATTGACTGGGGCACTGTAATTGTAGAAAGGTTGCGTAAGGGTTTGAGCAATTACGCTGAGATTTCAAATTTTGATATGTCTTCATATATATTCTACATGTTAGCCTGTGTGAGGGAGTGGCCTGGATTGTTCCATACAAAATGGGTTCAGGGTACAAAAATCTATGAATACCACCCCCATTTGACCCAAAAAGGACATGTTGACAATTACCTTCGCTGGAATGATATATTTGCTAGGAGGTTAAATTTTGAGTTACAAAGTAATTTGCATAGGAGAATGTCGGTTGAAGTTGTTGAACTAATCAGTAACTATGGTAGCTTCTTTATTCAATTTATTCACTTCACTTATATAAGGGTTGGAGGCTTTAAAGGTGAACCCTTTAGGTTACCTAGATATGTTTCAGACTATTGTGTTTTGATTGAAGTTTCCAAGAAATTAGCTTATGTTGTAAAGGATTCTGGTGAAGATTCTGGCACAAGAAGAATTTTTCCTATTGATTTAGGCCATTATAGTTGCAAGTTTATTTCTGATGCACTGAATCTTGAATTGGAATTTCAAAGGTTTCATTTGAAAACTTTCATGAAGAGAAACGATTTTGACAGCAAAGGTTTTATTGCTCACTATGTGAAAATGACAATGCCTGATCAACATGTGCCACAGTTGGAAGATTACTAGGAAGACTGCTCAGATGAATTTGAAGTAAGAAAAAGAAATTGGTCTAGGTTAACTTTGAAGCAGATTCTCAACATGAAGTTGCAAATGGATACCTCTGGTGTGACTATTGATGACGAAGATGTACTAGATCTAGAATTCATGAAACGAGTACACAATGAACCTCTTCTAGAGGTTGATTGGAGTAGAAGGATGGAGGATAATGTACAGGCACGCACCTTCAGTATAATTCGCAGAATAGAGAATTGGCTAAGGAACTGCAGATTTTATCTGGGAATGGCAACCAGTTCAAGAAATAAGGGTGGAAAAAAGGAGATTGTAAGCAAAACCATTGTTTTAACTAATATTCCTATTTCTATTGTAGGAAAGAAGAAAGATAAGATTAAAGAGGAAGAAACTTGACTTTGAAGCTACACATTCCATTGGTGGCTGAGTTACTAGATCAAGACACAAGAAGAATTTTCAGCCACCTGCCGCTCAGCTCATTCTTTATTTGGATGCTGAGGAAGTACAAGGCAATATGACAACACTTGTTTCTGATGCTAACAAGGTTTTAACTGATGTTGATGCTAATATCCAGGATTCATAGGTGCTTGATGTTTTGTCTAATACAGATAATGCTATGCTGTTGACTTCAGGAGGGCCTTCGCCCATGCTATCCAAAGATCTAAATGTGCCTCCTAAATGGTTGAGTGGTTCAATTACAAAGAAAAGGAATGTTGTGCCTATTTCTGTGTCAATGGAAGATATCGCGAGTAAATGTCTAGGAAGAGCCACGAAGCCTAAGAGACTAAAAATTGAAACCATGATCGGTTTTGATGAGGGACCAAAACATTGGACTACAGATATTGCTAAGCCTACATATGATAAGGATGCTGCCACTACCTCAGAGGCTGATTATACTATTGAATGAGTTGATCTGGGGGTAGGAACTAGAGCGGTTGATGTGAAACATTTAGAAACTTCAACCAAAAGGATTATCTCCTGCAGCTAGAAGGATGAAAAGGATAAAGCAGAGTTGAAACAGAGTTTAATGCAAATGGCTTAATAAATCCATGCTCTACAGAATAGTTTGCTACCATTGTCCCAAAGCTTTGTTCCCTTTAATTTTAATCCCCTGGTAATCAGAAGTTTTTGGATAAAGTTCAAAGGAACAAGATGATCGCAGAGATTTTCTCTAAGTGGCTTACATCGATTGTGCATCAAGGAACTAATTATATATTGGATTTAGTTCAAATTTTCAAAGATGCCAATGATGTTACCAAGGAATTGGATGTTGATTTAATCGCATGGCAGAATGAAAATACTAAATGGGTGGTGATTTCAAGCCAAATGCATGATATTCAACGCTCTGGCTTGATGAATTTTCTTGCCAAAAGACAAGTGTCAGGATTAGATGAAGATATAATGTTCATATGCAAAGAAAGTATAGAGTGGCGTAACAAAATCATTAAGCAAGGTCATAGTGAGTCTGCCAGTCTGCGAAGTGAACTAACAACCCTGAGAACAACCATGCAAAAGGATCCACGCTGTGTAAATGTTCAATTGCTTAAACAGGATGGCAAGAATTTGGAAGATACAATAGAAATGGTCAATCAATTCAGCAGTTGCATTAAACATGTTAGTTAACAGATTGGATTTCCCAAAATTTATTAACAAATACTCATGTTCGCCCAGTAGGAAACCAATGAAAAACAACAATTGGGTAAATTATGTTAATTTACCCTCTGCATAAGGTTATAGCTCCCCATATGATGTTCAATGAATTTTGACCAAATTTTATCATATAATTCACTTTTAACCAGAAAGCAAAGAAAGGCTTTAACATTCACTTGTCAACACAAAATGAACGCCTCACAAAGATTATTAGAATGCATAACAAAACATTAAACTTCAAATAATGATTAACCTATATGAAGTGATCAAAATATTTGAACTCTGATTGATACTCGCTCATGCCTCACAGGACAAAGGGAATCAAAATATTCAAATGCTTTCAGCTAATTTCATTCATCAGATTGATTCACAGACTTAATATTTGATAAAAATCAGAGAAGGAAATCCAATACATGAACATATAAATATCCCAACAGAAATCTTTTATATATTCAAACGCATAGGTATCAAAAGCTGTATTAGACATTCCATTCCTTTCAAAGATGGAGTATTTCACTAAAATTAACAAGTAAAATAGTTTGCTATCTTAATTTTTACAAAATTTTATGGATCCGCGCCAAAACATCCATTCCTAATATTTATAGCCACCAGGTTAACCTAATAGCTAAACACAAAGCTTCAAGAAACAACCGTTCGTAACTGAAATTAACTAAAAATGGCCAAGAGCCGTAAATAGAGCTATAATTGCAGAACGGGAAACGGTTCTTGATTTTTCTTATTGGTGTGTTGTGCCACATATATTTTACCACTCCATATGAGCTGCTGAAAAGTTGGGAACAACCTGATAATGTGGGAGCCCAATGTGCAAGATGCGTTCCTTCCAGACCTCTTTATCCATACTCACTTCCATCACTTTAGTTTTGTGCATTTCCATGTGATCAGAATAGACAACCAACATAGATTCAATTCTGGCAACTCTAGAGAAGTCATTTTTGCTTAAAGATTTTGATTCATTAACCAGGTTCATATTTCCTTCGAAATTCTCCACCATATCCACTGTCTGCTCGATGGTTTGTCCATCTTCCTTGAGAAGCTGTACATCAATGCACTTCAAATCTTTTTGCATTATAGCAATGAGTTCCTTCAATTATTTCAACAACTTAATGGATTCTTCATGGCCTTACTTAATGATTGAATTTCTCCATTCAATATTTTCTTTTACCACATACAATATCTCGTCATCCAAATCTTTAACCACCTTTTCAGCAAGAAATTTCATGACAGCATATTTTTGCACATCTTTCATTTGAATCAACACTACTGCCTATTTGTTCCTTTCTTTCTCCCATGCTATCACCTTTGTTTCAAGCTCCTGAGTTACAGTTACAGCATCCTCGTATACCCTGATCAGATTAGCAATATATCCTGCTCCCTATTGAATTATGGATTCAAGCCACTCGTCGAAGGTTTCCGCCATCATACAATTCCTCTGAACCTTGTCCAACAAATTTTGGTTCATTGGCAATTTAGGATCGAAACACAGAGAAATTTGCGACAGGGGTTGCGGAATAGGATGATGTATGGCATTGATGTATTCTACCATCTATTTAACAACTTGTTTTAGTTCCCGCTTGTCCTTCTCATCCTTGCATGTTCTAGACAACATCCTTTTACTTGAAGACTCTAAATGTTTCACGTCAGCAGCCCTGGAAGTAGTTCCTAAATCAATCTTTTCAATGGAAAAGTCCTTCTCAGTTGCATTTTCTGGATCTTTGTCTGAAATAGGATTAGCCATTTCAACTACCCAATGCCTTGTATTCTCATCCACCTCCAGCATGGCCTCTTCTTTTAGCCTCTTAGACTTAGACATTTTTTCGAGGCATCTACTCACCATATCTTCTATTGGAACGCTGATAGGAACCACATTTCATTTCTTGCTGATTGAGGCTCCCAACCATCTGGAAACATTTGGAGATTCCTTTGCTAGCGGCGTCTGATATACTGATGAATCCATGATAGCCAAAGTGGCCACCTGATTGAGATTATCCTCAAGTTGTTCTTTTTCTTTATCTACATCTTGAGTTGCAAGGATATCTGCTACTGGTTCACCCATAATTACTTGTGCTTCTTCACTATCTGCTACTGGTTCACCCAGAATTATGATGGCTTCTTCCCTTGTAGGTTCTTTACTTTTTTTCTTATTTCTGGAATGAGTGACTCAAACTGATGAAGAGCCAAATAGAGATTCCTTGAACCTCTTAGTTTGAACCTTCTCACTCTTCGTATCAGTAGCACCTGCAATATACACAACTATGTCAGAGGAAGAAATGAGTGTTTGTGCAGTAGTATGGGGTTGCTCAACTAATTTCTCAACTGAGGTAGTGGTCAGTCTCATTCCAGATTTACGGTTTCTCAACCACTTTTCTCTTCTCCTTATAACATTAAAGGTTCTGGATTGGATATTTTCTTCTTCTCTCCTATCCTAGTCAATTTCAGGAATAGGTTGCTTATGAATTCTTTTATTGAACTCCGGGTCCAATACATCTTCACCTTCCTCTTCATGTACTACTTCTATGTTCATTAATAATTTCATAGTAATGATTTGCCATAAAGTGAACCTTGACCATAATCTTCTTCGAACTTCAAATTCATCATAGCAATCTTCCTAGTAGTCTTCTAACTGGGGTATGTGTGAAAAGTTCACATCAACATTCAAATGTTCTATCACATATCCTTTACTGTCAAACCACTACCGAGCAACATAAGGCTACAGATTCATTTTCTTGAGTTCCACTTCTAAATTCAATGCATCAGAGGTAGTTTTGCAGCTGTAATATCCAAGTTCAATTGGGAAAATAGCTCCAAACTCACTTTTCATCCCTAATTTCTTATCAACATGAGCTAATTGTCGGTAGACTTCCAAGAGTACATAACTATCAAGAGTATATCTGGGCAGTTTGAAAGGTTCATCTTCAAAGCCTCCAATTCTAATATAAGTGAACCTAGGAAATTGAATAAAACAACTCCCATAAGTACTAATCAATTTTAATGCTTCAGATGACATTTTCTTATTCATATTTACCTGTAGTTCAAAAGTTAATCTTCCTACGGAGACCTCACTCCATCTCAAGAAGTTTTCTGTATACCTTTGTCTCTGCAAGTGTGGATAGAACTCATAGACTTTCATTCCATCAACCCATGGTTCTTGATATAATCCTAGCCATTCTCTGATGCAGGCTAAAATATAAAATAGGTAGGAAGACATATGAAAACTAGCTATTCCAATAGAATTACTCAAACCCTCATGTAATCTCTCTGTAATTACTTGCGCCCAATCAACGTATTTCTCGCCAGATAATAACACCTGAATCTAAAAATACATCCAGTCTTCCTAGTAGAAGGCATGTGAATTCCCCTTGAGCCTATTCAAAAGAATTACAATATCCCTCACTTCTGTAATAAAATGCTCCCTTGTCAAAGGTTTAGGTAACCTAGAACCTCCCTTCTGCATTTTAAGGAGCCAATTTCTAGCAATGACACTCCAATAAACACTTTTCTTCTCAAAGAAAAATGCATATGAGGTTCCTATGGACCAGTCTTCGTACGGTTCTTTGTGAGGGATCCCAATTGCAGCTATTACTATTTCTCTGTCAATCCGCACTAAAATGTCTCCATCACTGGCCCTAATACACCTATTACTAGCATCATATTTGCTCATGCATGCATACACTAATTCTGAGCAAGGTGCAGCAATTGGGAAAGCGGCGGCTTCAACGAGACCACTGTGAACTATCTTTTCCATCATGGAATTGGCCTCTGGATTCTTAGCCCTTTCTAGAAAATTCTCTAACTCATCTTGAACTAAGGCTGTATCATCTAATTCTGGAAGGGTACTAATTAAGCATGATGTTCGACCCAAGTTCGGAAGAATTGGTCTCATGTTTCCTTAAATTTGCATCAATCAGACAGCATTCAACCCCAAGCCAAAGAATTTACACTAACCAATTTCAGAGCTAAAATAGAGCAGGGGAGGTTAGTGATTAAACTCACCTATCTTCACCATCAAACTGTGTAACCCTCGGAAAAACTGAGCTAAATTACCTTCTGCGTCCTTACTCTTCGCCAGCAACAACAATGATTTTCTTACCTGAATAGCATAATATTTAAGGACGGAAAACACTGAAAAGTACCAAAGCATGCTTTGCCCTAGCTCATTTATCTGTGTAAAACTCCCATGATTTGATATAGTTCTGACATGCTCATTAATTAAAAATCAATTCCACACAGTCGACATACTTTCTCATGATTGCTTTCCATAATTACAGTTTGAAAACACAGAAAATGAGGAATATTCTGTTCTCTTCGTGCCACCTTTATCTCCCAAACACCATCGGGCTGATTTGAAACAACACTTTGAACCTTGAACTATTTCAAAAGATGTTCATTGGTTCAAAGTTCAAAGACAAAAGATTGCCACTTGTGGCAAGGAAGAAGGAAACAAAAGAAAATTTCAATGATGCGAAAATGAACCTTGAACCATTCCAAGAGTGGTTCAATGGTTCAAGTTCAAGATGACCACAAGGACTGGCATTAAAGGGACAACTGCAATACATAAGACAAAAAGACTGACTGAACCTTGAACCTTGAACCAGAAAGGTTCAAAGTTCAAGTTCAACAACTATGCTAATGAAGACTTAGAACTTAATAGACCACATTTCCTTTGAACCAAAATTTTGAACTTTAAAGGGTTCAACAGACGAGTACAAAAATCAAATTGATGAAGACTTAAGATTTGCAATACTTAATAAAATAATGACCCCTAATTGATAAGCTATAAGCAGATAAATAAGGGGTAGCAATGGCTCTGATTGGGGACTAGGACTGTGAAGGACTAGGAAGGAACTTAGAATCTCTGGCTACACATTAAAACAAAGACAAGGGCCCAAAATAGACACAGCTAAAAACAACAAAAACCTGACACAACAAAACTAACACAACAAAATTGAGTTATGTACAGAAAATGCAGGGAATACCTGCTTACAATTTGTAAAGCTTGAGATCCTGTCCATTATAGGACAGGGGAAGAACAGTACCATCCGCATAGGCCAGCTTGACGGAATTTGGTCCCTTTACTTCATGAATAAAAAATGGACCCTTCCACAATGACTCAAATTTTCCATGTGCTCCCTTTGGCTCCCTCCGTTTGTCCCAGAGTAGGACTTGGTCTCCCTGCATAAATTTCCTCGACCTGGCTTTGCAATCAAAAATCTTTTTAACTCACTGTTGATGCTCTGTAATGTGATCAACCAGCTTCTCCCTTTCTTCTTCTATTCTGATTAAATACTAAATTCTCTTTTCCAATGCATTTTGAAAATACGTACCTTCAATGACTGTTTGCAATTTAGAAGTTACCAATTCAAGAGGAAGTGAGAGTTGATCCCCAACTCCATACACAAGTTCAAAAGGTGACATACCAATTGCTCATTTTGGTGAAGTATTGTCTACCCACAAAGCTTCATATATCCTTTTGTGCCAATCTTTAGCATTTTCACTGACCAATTTCTTCATGATATTTATCAGATTTTTGTTACTGGACTCTACCTGACTATTACCCTACGGATAATAGTCAAAGGAATGCACCAAAGAAATTCCATGATCATAACAAAACATGGATATTTCAGTGGAGGAAAAATTTGTAGCATTATTAGTCACTATCTTCAATGGTACCCCAAAGCGAACCACAATATTTTCCTTTATGAACTGACATACTACTTCTGAGGTTGTTCTCCTAAAAGGTGCTACTTCTACCCACTTAGTAAAATAGTCTATGACTGTGAGAATATGTGTATGTCCAGCACTAGAGGGGGGTGTCAATGGACCAATGAAATCTAATCCCCACTACTTGAAAGGTTCTTCCACAACTACTGGTCTGAGAGGTAAAGCGGCTAGTTGCAGTTTTCCTGTAAAGAATTTACATTTGTCACACTTAGCAACCTAGGTATATGCATCTTTAAACATTCTAGGCCAATAATAGCAGTTCCTTAATATCTTGTAAGCGGTGACTGTAGAAGAGAAATGTCCACCGCAGGCATCATCATGAAATGATTTCAACATTGCCTCACGCTGTGCTTTATCCACACACCTCAAGAAAGTTCCATCTAAACCTTTCTTATATAATATGTCATCAAAAATAACACACTTAGCTACTTTTAACTTTAAGTTTCTTTTCTCTCTAGGAGACAAATGCACAGGACATTCTCCATATGTTAAATAAAAGGATACATCGGTAAACCATTCATCCTGTAGGCTAACAAACATAGCTAATGGCGAACTTTCTTCTTCTTCTTTATTTTCTGCCATTAGGCAACATAATCCCTGTCCATGAACTAGCTTTGTTAGCCTGATATCCAAGTCAAATTCTTGAACCTTTGAAACCCAAGTTGCTCTATTATTCATTCCCACTTCTTGCTGAGTCAAGATAATTTTAACAGCAGAGTTTGGCACAAAAACAATTAAATGAGAATGCAATATATAATACCTAAAATGCTTAATAGCTTTAACAACTGTGAAAGCCTGCTTCTCATTCAGTGAATAGTTTAATTCATGCTTTTTAAGTGGGATGCTCATAAATGCAATAGGAAACTCTTCACCGAGTTCATTCTTCTGTAGGAGAATACCAGACATTGTATGCTCTGAGGTGTAACAGTAAATGATAAAAATTTTCTTGAAATTAGGATTAATTAATGTTGGATCATGAGCAATGGCCTTTTTAACCTCTTCAAAAGCTTTCTTTCCTTCCTCCTTCCATTTAAAGATCTATTTTTCACTCATCATTCCTACAATATGTTTAGTGATTTCAGCAAAATCTGGCACAAATCTCTTGAGAAAGCTTACCTGACCAAAGAATGATTTGACACCACTCCTGTCCGATGGCAAACTTAGCTATTGGATAGCTCTAACATGATCAGGATCAATCTTGATACCATCTTGTGAAACTATATGCCCTAAAAGCTTTCCTTCAGTAACACAGAAAACTGATTTCTTTGGGTTAAGAGAAATACCATGATCTCGGCATCTTTGCAACATAGTTTCTAAATCCTTGAAATGATCTTTCTTTTCCTTAGAAAAGACTATCAAATCATCTAGATACACAACAATGGTCTTACCAATTAGGTGACCAAATGAAAGATTCATTGCTCTTTGGAAAGTGGCTCCAGCGTTTATCAGACCAAAAAGCATGTGATTATAGGCAAAAGTTCCTCATGGTGTTGTAAAGGTCATTTTGTGTTGATCTTCTTTTGCCACACTTACCTGATTATATCGAGAGAAACCATCAAGCATTGACATCATTTCGGATCCGGCAACAACTTGGAGAATGTGATCCATTGCTGGTAAAGGATAATTGTCTTTCAAGCTAGCTTAATTCAGATTCTGAAAATCAACACAAATTCTTATTTCTCCATTTTTCTTACGAACCGGAACAATATTAGCCACCCATGTGGAATGATGGATTGGATAGATAATCCTTGCCTGAAGCATTTTATCTATTTCTCTGAAAATAGCATCTGCAACTTTGGGGTTATAATTACTTAGTTTTTGTCTAAAAGGTGCCACTCCAGGTTTAAGGGGAATATGATGTTGAAATTGGCCATTTCTAAAATCTTTCAAGTCTTTATAGGACTAGGCAAAAACATCAAAAAAACTTCACAATAGGTCAACAAACAAATACCTTTCTTTAGGAGTGCAACATTTACCCAAATTGACCATTTTTGGATCATTTTCATCACCAATATTAATTTTCTCATATTCACCTGATGTATAAGCATTTTGGGAATCAGTTCTTTTTACATACTTGTCATTGCGGTCAAACAGGCTCTCTAAGGTTACCAACCCTTTTGGAATTCAATTCCCTTTAAGCTGAACTACTCCTTCTCTGAAGCTTCCCTTCTCATCTGGACAAAACTCATTACATTGATTTTCAGAACCTTCAAAATAAGATGAAGCAAACATTGTATAATTTTGTAAGAACTTATCAATATGTTTATCATCTTCAAACACTTGCCAATAATCTGAATTATTAGGAATATTAGGATGATATATTACTTCAATTCTGTAAACATCAGTACCAAAATCTGGATGTGGAAGTAATAGAGATGCTGATACTGCCAAAGAATCCGCATGGGAATTTTGACTCCTGGGAATAGCTTCTATTGAAAATACATCAAAATACTCAATTTCATCCCAGACTCTATTTCTATAATGTTTAAGCCTCTCATTTTTCACAAAATAATGGCTACGAACCTAATTTACAATCAATTCTGCATCATCCTTAGTGCACAACAGTCTAATTCCTCTTTTCTTGGCTTGTTCAATTCCTAGCAATAATGCTTCATATTTTGCAGTGTTATTCATATTTTTAAACTCCAGTTTAAATGAGAAAGGAATCTTCTCACCCTGTGGAGAAATAAGTACCACTCTAGCACCAGACCCAGCAGATGCACAGCTTCCATCAAATTCCATTGTCCACAACTCTGCAGTGTGATCAACCACATCTTCTGATGTACCCTTTT
Organism: Cryptomeria japonica; assembly: GCF_030272615.1. Classification (NCBI taxonomy): domain Eukaryota; kingdom Viridiplantae; phylum Streptophyta; class Pinopsida; order Cupressales; family Cupressaceae; genus Cryptomeria; species Cryptomeria japonica. The sequence continues at coordinate 251,150,985 of NC_081409.1, read as the reverse complement.
TATCATCAGAGAAAAGCAAATAGTTACCAAAATCACATTCCTAATACAATATTTGTGACTTTGGATCATCAGAAGGAAAAACCGTATATTTGGATTTTGTTTCAGGAATGAGAGTAATCTTCTGTTTACCTACCGGAATCACCGCTTCAAACTAGTCCATTTTAATTTCACCACCTAAATCCTTACAAAAGGTTCTGCTTAAGAGCATTCCATAACTTGTAGGGATATTAGCAACTAATATAGTTAGCTTTACTCTTTTATTCGAATGAACTGCTAGAGCAACCTGAGCATCTTTAATCTGACCAAGCAAGGGTGCCTATTTTGAATCCATTGAATAACACTTCCCAAAGGTTCTAGTAAGTGGGAAACCTAATGCTTTGGCAACTGCAGAAGGCATTATACTATCTGAGGCTCCTGAGTCAATGATGCAATTATTGAGCTTATATCCATTGATAAATAAAAACAAATAAAATGGCTCGGGTTTTAGATCAGACATGTGCGATGATTCAATTGGTTCATCATCAGATGTCTTAGATGCAGAAGCAACAGACAATTCCATAGTCTTAACTTCCTTGTTATATTGTGAGGGTTCAAGATTTATCAATGGTAAACTTGAGGGCTTCAGTTAAGAATTTCCTTCCTGCACATACTTAATTAGCTTTTCTAATTCTTTAGGATTCAACTTAAGGTATTTAGTAGGTGAGATTTGAATCCTTGATGATTTATAAAACTCCACAATATCAAAAGAAGTATCAGACTCAAAACGCTTGAACATTTGAACTTCTTGAACCTTTGAACCATTCTCATAATTTCGGTTCATGATTTCTTTACTCTTAGTTAAAGTTTCAGGAGAAGTAGGGGTACTTGTATATTTAAAAGGATGCTGACTCCTAGTAAGAATGGCACAAGAGGAATCTTCAAGGGTCACCAATATATCACCTCCTCTATCTAAATCTGAGTCATATTCAAGGAAGTGTATTCCAGAGTCGCCAGGCTGCCCATGAACTTCTCCTTCTGAACCAAGTTCACTTATGACTTCTCCTGTACTAAGCATCTATGCATGTCATACCATTTCTAGGCATGAACTACCATCATGATCATCTGTTAAATGAAAAACACACATGTTTCCTCTATGTGGTGGTGGTTCAATGGCTAGTTTTTGTTGAACTGGAGGAAGTTGTAGAGTTTTATTCCCAATCCCTATAGGTTGATTATTAATTCTTCTTGGAACATCTTGATAAGCCCAAGGATAGGAAGTACTAGCCTTAGGTAGTTGCCTTTTGAGAGCAATTACATCATTCATCAGTCTCTGGATTATAGGGTCAGATGAAGTTGGGGAAGTTGATGACTACGAAGTAGCAGTTTGAATTTCTCTCTTCCACTTTCCCGCATTAATTAAATCATCCTCTAACTCTACTGCAAAATTTTTTGCAGCGGCTAAATTTTGCACTCTTTGCCTACAAATAAAGAAACTTATTTAGGCAGGCATTGCATTAATAAAGAAACACTTCAAATTATCATCAGAAGGCCTTCGATTAACTAGAATCTTATGAACAATTTTATCAAATTTCACCACAAAATCCCTCATTGTTTCAGGAATCTCTTTTTCTAATTGGGCTAACTAGGCTATGAGGGAATGCTCATCTTCTGCTACTTTGAACCTATCCTCAAACCTAGTTTTCAAATCTTGCCAATTTGTTATTACACCATTTGGCAAATGATAAAACCAATCAGCAGCTCCATTAGTTATTGTCTGTACAAACAACCTTATTGCTACATCTTCATGTTGAATAGCTAAAACTCTACATGCAACATTAAATGCATTTAAATGTTCATCAACTGTCACTCTTCCATCACCATTGAACCTGGGTAAGTGTTCTCTAGACCCTTTAGGCAAAGAATGTAGATTAGCACCAAGAGCAAGTGGTCCTACAGCTGGACCCCATAGATTATTCCCAGCCATGGGAAGTATTATATTCAAAGGAGTAGGATTAATTACAAAAGGAAGGGTAACACCATGCAAGGTTAAGGCATGATGAACAAAAGTTTGGGGATAAACAGGGGAAGAACTTGGGGGTCTACTTCTTGCTCTTCTTCTAGGTGTAAAGGAAGGGAAAAAGTTCAAATTTTGCAAGTCTTGAAAAACTAGATCAAATATTCCTTCACGCCTTTGAGACCTAGTGTACCTTCTTGGCTCCAGTGTGCTTACAATTCACAAGTTCAAAAAAACTGATAACTGATCATTAATATTGCTTGTGGCTATGTAACTAGCCTTATTGTTTGACTCCCCAGCAGAGTCGCCAAAAATCTGTTAGTTAAAAGATTGGATTTCCCAAAATTTATTAACAAATACTCGTGTTCACCCAGTAGGAAACCAATGAAAACCAACAATTGGGTAAATTATGTTAATTTACCCTCTGCATAAGGGTAAAGCTCCCCATATGATGTTCAATGATTTTTGACCAAATTTTATCATATAATTCACTTTTAACCAAAAAGCAAAGAAAGGCTTTAACATTCACTTGTCAACACAAAATGAACGACTCACAAAGATTATTAGAATGCATAACAAAACATTAAACTTCAAATAATGATTAACCTATATGAAGTGATCAAAATATTTGAACTCTGATTGATACTTTCTCATGCCTCATAGGACAAAGGGAATCAGAATATTCAAATGCTTTCAGCTAATTTCATTCATCAGATTGATTTACAGACTTAATATTCGATAAAAATCAGAGAAGGAAATCCAATACATGAACATATAAATATCCCAACAGAAATCTTTTATATATTCAAATGCACAGGTATCAAAAACTATATTAGACATTCCATTCCATTCAAAGATGGAGTATTTCACTGAAATTAACAAGTAAAATAGTCTGCTATCTTAATTTTTACAAAATTTTATGGATCCATGCCAAAACATCCATTCCTAATATTTATAGCCACTAGGATAACCTAATAGATAAACACAAAGCTTCAAGAAACAACAGTTCATAATTGAAATTAACTAAAAATGACCAAGAGCCATAAACAAAGCTATAATTGTAGAATAGGAAATGGTTCTTGATTAGTCTTATTGGTGTGTTGTGCCATGTATATTTCGCCACTCCATATGAGCCGCTGAAAAGTTGTGAACAACCTGATAATGTGGGAGCCCAATGTGCAAGATGTGTTCCTTCCAAACCTCTTTATCCATACTCAATTCCATAACTTTAGTTTTGTACGCTTCCAAGTGATCAGAACAGACAACCAACATAGATTCAATTTTGGCAACTCTAGAGAAGTCATCTTTGGTTAAAGATTTTGATTCTTTAACCAAGTTCATATTTCCTTTGAAATTCTCCACCATATCCACTGTCTGCTCGATGGTTTGTCCGTCTTCCTTGAGAAGCTATACATCAATGCACTTCAAATCTTTCTGCATTATAGCAATGAGTTCCTTCAATTCTTTCAACAACTTAATGGACTCTTCGTGGCCTTGCTTAGTGATTGAATTTCTCGATTCAATATTTTCTTTTGCCACATATAATATATTGTCATCCAAATCTTTAACTGCCTTTTCAGCGAGAAATTTCATGACACCATTTTTTTGCACATCTCTCATCTGAATCAACACTACTGCCCATTTGTTCCTTTCCTTCTCCCACACTATCACCTCTGTTCCAAGCTCCTGAGTTATAGTTATAGCATCCTTGTATACCCTGATAAGATTAGCAATATATCCTACTCCCTATTGAATTATGGATTCAAGCCACTCATCGAAGGTTTCCGCCATCATACGATTCCTCTAAACCTTATCCAACAAATTTTGGTTCATTGGCGATTTAGGATCAAAACACAGAGAAATTTGCGACAGGGGTTGTGGACTAGGATGATGTATGGCATTGATGTATTATGCCATCTATTTAACAACTTGTTTTAGTTCCCGCTTGTCCTTCTCATCCTTCCATGTTCTAGATAACATCCTTTTAGTGGAAGACTCTAAATGTTTCGTGTCAACAGCCCTAAAAGCAGTTCCTAAATCAATCTTTTCAATGGAAAAGTCCTTCTCAGTAGCATTCTCTAGATCTTTGTCCGAAATTGGCTTAGCCATTTCAGCTACCCAATGCCCTGTATTCTCATCCACCTCTAGCATGTCCTCTTCTTTCAGCCTCTTAGACTTAGACGTTTTTCCAAGGCATCTACTCACCATATCTTCTATTGGAACGCTGATAGGAACCACATTTCATTTCTTGCTGATTGAGGCTCCCAACCATTTGGAAACATTTGGAGATTCCTTTGTTGGCAGCGTCTGATACTCTGATGAATCCATGATAGCCAAAGTGGCTACCTGATTGAGATTATCCTCAGGTTGTTCTTTTTGATTATCTGCATCTTGAGTTGTAGCGATATCTCCTACTGGTTCACCCATAATTACTTGTGCTTCTTCACTATCAAGAATTATGATGGTTTCTTCCCTTGTAGGTTCTTTACTTTTCTTCTTATTTCTGGAACGAGTGACTCGAACTGATGAAGAGCCAAATAGTGATTCCTTGAACCTCTTAGTTTGAACCTTCTCACTCTTCGTATCAGTAGCACCTGCAATATCAACAACTATGTTAGAGGAAGAAATGAATGTTTGTGCAGCAGTATGGGGTTGCTTAACTAATTTCTCAACTGAGGTAGTGGTCAGTCTCATTCTAGATTTATGGTTTTTCAACCACTTTTCTGTTCTCCTTATAACATTAAAGGTTCTAGACTGGATATTTTCTTCTTCTCTCCTATCCCAGTCAATTTCAGGAAAAGGTTGCTTATGAATTCCTTTATTGAACTCTAGGTCCATTACATCTTCACCTTCCTCTTCATGTACTGCTGCTATGTTCATTGATAATTTCATAGTAATGATTTGCCATAAAGTGAACCTTGACTATAATCTTCTTTGGACTTCAAATTCATCACAACAATCTTCCCAGTAGTCTTCTAACTAGGGTATATGTGAAAAGTTAACATCAACATTCAGATGTTCTATTGCATATCCTTTACTGTGAAACGTTTGCTGAGCAACATAAGGCTGCAGATTCATTTTCTTGAGTTCCACTTCTAAATTCAATGCATCAGAGGTAGTTTTGCAGTTGTAATATCCAAGTTCAATTGGCAAAATTGCTCCAAACTCACTTTTCATCCCTAATTTCTTATCAACATGATCTAACTGTCGGTAGACTTCCAAGAGTACATAACTATCAAGAGTATATCTGGGCAGTTTGAAAGGTTCATCTTCAAAGCCTCCAATTAAAATATAAGTCAACCTAGGAAATTGAATAAAACAACTTCCATAAGTACTAATCAATTTTAATGCTTCAGATGACATTCTCTTATTCATATTTCCTTGCAGTTACAAAGTTAATCTTCCTACAAAGAAATCACTCCATCTCAAGAAGTTTTTTGTATACCTCTGTCTCTGCAAGTGTGGATAGAACTCATAGACTTTCATTCCATCAACCCATGGTTCATGATATAATCCTGGCCATTCTCTGATGCATGCTAAAATATAAAACAGGTAGGAAGACATATGAAAACTGGCTATTCCAATAGAATTACTCAAGCCCTCATGTAATCTCTCTGCAATTACTTGCACCCAATCAAGGTATTTCTTGCCAGATAATAACACTTGAATGTAAAAATACATCCAGTCTTCCGAATAGAAGGCATGTGAATTCCCCTTGAGCCTGTTCAAAATAATTACAAGATCCCTCACTTCTGTAATAGAATTCTCCCTTGTCAAGGGTTTAGGTAACCTAGAACCTCCCTCCTGCATTTTAAGGAGCCAATTTCTAGCAATGACACTCCAATAAACACTTTTCTTCTCAGAGAAAAATGCATATGAGGTTCCTATGGACCAGTCTTCGTATGGCTCTTTGTGAGGGATCCCAATTGCAGCCAATACTGTTTCTTTGTCAATCCGCACTACAATGTCTCCATCGCTAGCCCTAATACACCTATTACTAGCATCATATTTGCTCATGCATGCATACACTAATTCTGGGAAAGGAGCAGTGATTGGGAAAGCAGCGGCTTCAACCAGACCGCTGTGAACTATCTTTTCCATCATGGAATTGGCCTCTGGATTCTTAGCCCTTTCTAGAAAACTCTCTAACTCATCCTGAACTAAAGTTGTATCATCTATTTCTAGAAGGGTACTAATTAAGCATGATGTTCGACCCAAGTTCGGAAGAATTGGTCTCATGTTTTCTTAAAATTGCATCAATCAGACAGCATTCAACCCTGAGGCAAATAATTTACACTAACCAATTTCAGAGCTAAAACAAAGCAGGGGAGGCTAGTGATTAAACTCACTTGTCTTTACCATCAAACTGTGTAACCCTCGGAAAAACTGGGCTAAATTACCTTTTGCATCCTTACTCTTTGCCAGCAGCAACAATGATTTTCTTACCTAAATAGCATCATATTTAAGGATGGAAAACACTAAAAAGTACCAAAGCATGCTTCGCCCCAGCTCATTTATCTGTGTAAAACTTCGCATGATTTGATATAGTTATGACATGCTTATTAATTAAAAACCCATTCCACACAGTCAACATGCTTTCTCATGATTGCTTTCCATAATTACAGTTTGAAAACATAGAAAATGAGGAATATTTTGTTCCCTTTGCGCCGCCTTTATCTCCCAAACACCATCAGGCTGATTTGAAACAATGCTTTGAACCTTGAACTATTTTAAAAGAAGTTCATTGGTTCAAAGTTCAAAGATAAAAGATCGACACTTGTGGCAAGGAAGAAGGAAACAAAAGAAAATTTCAATGATGTGAAAATGAACCTTGAACCTTGAACCATTCCAAGAGTGGTTCAACGGTTCAAGTTCAAGACAACCACAAGGACTGGCATTAAAGGGACATCCGCAATACATAAGACAAAAAGACCGATTGAACCTTGAACCTTGAACCGGAAAGGTTCAAAGTTCAAGTTCAACAACTATGCTAATGAAGACTTAGAACTTAATAGACCACATTTCCTTTGAACCAGAATTTTGAACTTTAAAGGGTTCAACAGATGAGTATGAAACTCAAATTGATGAAGAATTAAGCTTTGCAATACTTAATAAAATAATGACCCCTAATTGATAAGCTATAAGCAGATAAATAAGGGGTAACAAAATAGATTAAGGTGGAAAAGTCCTTAGCCATGGAAGATTTTATGAAAATTGATAAAGTGGAGTCGATGCTTATAGTATGTCTAGATCACTTGGACTCTCATAGAGATAAAGTGTAGCTGGTGAAAAGAAAGAAGGAACTCTGGAAGCAAAGGGTAATTCATATCAGCCTGCCACATGTAGCAGTAATCCAGGAATTCTCAAGGGTTTATCGAGAGTGGAGTGCAGCGAAATTGGTTATGGTGTCCACCCAGAATAGCAATCTGGATAATCTGACTGAAATAGAATCGACAACATGACTAGCACTATTGGTAGTTGTATGTAAGTGTGTCTAGCTTTCTTTTTATTTTCAGTTGTGCAGTTAGGACAGTTTCTCATTAACTCATTTTGAGTTAATTTTACCTTTGGTTGAACTATTGATCTAGGGGCCTATTTATAAGCTTTGTAATGACTTTACGTGAGTCCGCTAAGTTTTTGAAAAACTATCTCTTTAATTTTGGCTAAATACTTTATGTATGTGTTGGAAGTTGATGATCATTAATGAATGAAAATCAAATGATAGTTTATCTTTGGCTTCAAATCTGTGTGTTTGGTGTTTGAAATTTGATTTCTGTGAGAATCTATTTCAAGAAAGAATCTGATATAGCTTTCTATATGTGTAGAAAATATGAGTGAGATTCATCTTTTAAGGTTTTCATTTTGTTTTAGTGTACATGTGAAGTCTGACAGCTTTACACAAAGAATTATATATGAATCAATGCTTGTGTTCATTTGGTATTGACTGATGAATACAATTATCTTTTTGTACTTTCTCATGAAAAGAATAATATCGGTTGTATGTAATTTGGAGCTGATTGAATAGCTATTAAAGGGAGTTGTACCTTAATTCAGAGGTTAATCAATATGATGATCTTCCAACTGTATGGTGAAATTTGTCTTTCATTTCTTGGGCTAAAGAGTATAAAAGTTAAATAAATTGTGAGAGACACATCTATTTACCAACAGATAGACAGGATGAAATCTAGTGCATGCCTAGAATGATACATGCATTTTCAATTTTCTATTCCATTAAGAAATAAGCAAGATCAATCAAGGATATGGTAGAGTGTAAATAAATAAATCCATCTATTTTAATGGTCAATAAGTTACTCAGTCGAGTATAATGTCATGCACATTAATAAAATATAGTTTGGAAAAAACAAACTATCTCACTATAATCCACATTCAGCACCCATCTTGGAAGGTAAACTTTCCCCACAACCACAAACATATATAGCATTCCCAATAATCATATAATATGAAAATAAAAGAAGACAATCTTTCGTTTTCATCTTTACAAGCAAAATAACAAATTTAAAACAAGAAGGTGTAACACATGTATGCATATATTAGCATATAAATACGAAATAGAAGTTATGAGTACACATTCTTTCATTGACTTTTCATAAAATTAAATTAGTGTAATAAATTATATTCCATCTTCTGTGGGTTTCAAGTTCAAAATTTATAATGCATAAGTTCTCTATTTTCCTACATATTTTAACTCATCTAAGTTGTAAGATTTACACTATCAATCACAAATTTATAAATTAATTTCTTAATGCGACTTACATTTAAATAATTTTTCTCCAAGGATGCATTTTGATACCATTCAACATGATTTTTATATTTAAAATGAAAATTTATGAATTTACATCTTCTCTATTATCTTATTTGTTTCCTAATTTTTCCATTGGTAATAACACAAATTCATTTCAGTCATTTCTTATATTATTGATTAATTCTGAATTTTAGAGTTTATTCTCAGATTTTTTATTTGATTCCAAAACAAGTTTTCTTTCCTACAAGGGTGTTTGCTACAAGATTGAAAAGATTAAACAAGTTTGCAAACCCATTTTCTACAAGTTTTGGAAGTTTGATCGACTAAAAACTACAGATCTATTTGTTATTTTTCTCAGATTTAGGATCTATTCATATGACAAAAAGTATTTCTTTCGTATTTATATATCTACATAAATTTCCAATGTTTCTATCCTTAGCTAATCATTCCTAGAATATATATTTAAGGAAACAGTATTTGGTTAAATTTTGTTTTTAGAATTTCATCAGATAGAAAGAGAGAAAATTCAAATGAATTTATACATTGTACCAAGACTTGTGATCCTGTTATTTTTTGTACTACTAAATCTAAATCGATTTTATATTCACAAGAAAACAACATGATCTATGCATCAGAACTCAAGAAATTACAAGTCAAATGTTATTGACCTATGTATTCAGGATCAAAATGAGAAGATCATTGTTCAAATGTTGCCAATTCCTTAATAAAAAATCCCCTATCTGTATCTATTCATTGGTATTAATGTTTACTTGTGCCACCTTCATAGCACATCTATAGTTTACAATGGCATATAGCATATCAACTACAATACATTGGCTTAGTTCCAATAGTGGTATTCCCTATTGGCTTTGAACTCAGTCGATCACAAACATTGACTATAACCTGCAATAAAGCATGCATAGTTACATAGGGTATTGACCCTACTAACATGGTTTACATGCTACGTGGGTAGTCGATGACTTCCACTATTATAAATACAGTTGTTATGTTATAATAACATGCTTATTGATAAGTCCGCCACCATTAACATATATAATATATTTTATATATATATATAATATGTGTATGTATGTATATATCACTAGTGCATTTGGGCGTAATTTCTGACGGTCAATTGTCGGTAGTCCAACGACAACACGTCGAACCTACAAATTTAACCATCAAAAACTCGGTGTCGATCTTTTCGACAATGCCATTTGCATTAGAATTCCGACAACTTTATGAACTCATCCGACGGCAGCTATATTTTCTCCCCAGACCAGAAAATTACACAGATTACAATCAAAATTCTGATAAATTCTATGTTTTCTCCTTGACGACTATCCAACAAGGAAGTGACATCGGATATATAGCATCCTTGCTGGATGTTTCTTTAGTTGTCATCGAAATTCCGATGGTATCAGAGGATGTGGGTCAGATGACATTGCCGTTGGTGCATGAAAGCATTGCATGAGTTCTACTTTTAAAAATTACGTGAAACATTTTTAATTTATTTGATTCAGTGTTATTTGAAAAAAAAATTATCAATGATCTTTCCTTTCTCCAAGAATTGGATCTACGATCTTTCTGTCAGATAATATGTAACATCTAATGACTAAATATTTTCTTTACAAATGCTTATTTTATTTAATTATCATCTGAGTGTGAATAATAATTTATATCTATGTGGAAGCAGAAGATACAAGCTGAAGACTCGTGCCGAAGTAAATTTTGTAAAAGAAAGCAAGCAAGCAAGCATTATCTTGAATGACATGGAAACAAGCTCATCAACTGCCTACAAGAGAGCAATTGGAGAAAAGTAGAGGAAAGTGTTAAAGGGTAATAAATACATAGAGAGTATGCAATACAAATAAACAATGTCTACAAATAAACAATGTCGGGAGTGTGTGATGTGACATCTCTAATTTATGTCCGGAGGGACTAATTGGTTTTGGAGTTCCTGGGAAACCTATCGGGCCACGCTTGGAGGAAATCAATGTGTTCATGCAGGGACCACCTTTTTTCTTTTATGAGAATGATGCTTTTGCACCGAAGGATATTTGGAAGGCAATATCCGAAAATTTCTATAGTGTGGAACTAGAGTTTGCAGACTCGAAGTACTTTTCAGCTTCCAGAAGACCAAGAAGTTGAGTACACAATCTCCCAATAGAAGGGAGATTTCAAGCATTACCTCTCCCCCCAATGAATATTCAGGAAGCACTTCCTCAGACAAAGGACTATTCGCCTCCATGGGATCAAAGAAAAAAATTGAAGCATAGACTCTAGACTATGTGGTGGTGTCCTTTATGAAGAACTCTGCACTATAATTGAAAATTCACAAGGGAAACTGCAAGATAGTCAGTAGAACTACATTCTTGAAAAGTGGGAAGAATGGATCTTGGTTTGGATGGGGCCAGGTCAAGTGGCTCCTCTAGAGGTTGGTGAGATAGAAATCATATTAGGATTTGAAAAAGATCACACTCGTGGAACTTTGTGTGCGACTGATCGATTGCGCTGCTTGTGTAATGCATTCCAAATAGATCAATCGCACATGAAGTTCTACGAGTGTGATCTTTTTCAAATCCTAATATGATTTTTATCTCGTCAACCTCTAAAGGAGCCACCTGACCTGGCCCCACCCAAACCAAGATCCATTCTTCCCACTTTTCAAGAATGTATTTCTATTCACTATCTTGCATTTTCCCTCATGAATTTTCAATTATAGTGCAGAATTCTTCACGAAGGACACCACCACATCGTCTACAGTCTAGCATTTCAATTTTTTTCTTTGATCCCATGGAGGCCAATAGTCCTTTGTATGAGGAAGTGTTTCCTAAATAGTCATGGGGGGGAGAGGTAATGCTTGAATCGCCCTTCTATTGGGAGATTGTGTACATAACTTCTTGGTCTTCTAGAAGCCGAAAAGTACTTCGAGTCCACCAATTGTGGTTCCATACTATAGAAATTATCCGATATTGCCTTCCAAATATCCTTTGATGCAAAAGCATCATTCTCATAATAGAAAAAAGGTGGCCCTTGCATGAACACATTGATTTCCTCCAAGTGTGGCCCAATAGGTTTCCCAGGAACTCCAAAACTAGTTAGTCCCTCTGGACATAAATTAGAGACGTCACATCACACACTCTAGACATTGTTTGTTTGTATTGCATACTCTCTATGTATTTATCACCCTTTAACACTTTCCTCTGCTTTTCTCCAATTGCCCTCTTGTAGGCAGTTGATGAGCTTGTTTCCATGTCATTCAAGATAATGCTTACTTTCTTTCTTTTATGAAATTTACTTGCGCATGAGTCTTTAGCTTGTATCTTCTACTTCCACATAGATATAAATTATAATTCACACTCAGATGATAATTAAATAAAATAAGCATTTGTAAAGAAAATATTTAGTCATTGGATGTTACATATTATCTGACGGAAAGATCCTAGATCCAATTCTTGGATAAAGGAAACATCATTGATGAAAAAAATTTCAAATAACACTGAATCTTATAAATTAAAAATGTTTCTTGTAATTTTAAAAAGTAGAACTCATGCAATGCTTTCATGCACCGACGGCAAAGCCGTCTGACCCACATCATTGTCCATAATAGAACAAATCACTATAATAGGCTATTATAAAGAATCTATACAAAAATATGAAAGAACATTAAATTACCATTAGAAACCCATAAACCATTAAATAGTGAAAATAGATATAAATTTGCAAATGTCTCCCTACAAACACCACAACCATAACCAAAACAAAAAAAATTCTTACGCACAAAAACTAAGTAGCCGGTGAGTTGCAAGTCTACAACATCTCTTAGATGATTGAACCGTTTCTTAATTTTGTTCTTCTGATTAGTCAATGGATTTAGTTGCATGTACAAGTTTTCTATTTGAAGCCTTTTGTTTCCTTCTGCATCATTCTTCATGTCTATAGTATTGGATAGTTGTACAATTTGTGATGCTATAATATCTAAGTGACCCTTAATATCCTGAGTATATTTAGGCCATTGCCTTTAAAACATGTATGCCACCACTACATCCTTTACACTTTTCTAAAAATAAAATTATTCTTTCTTGTAGTTGGATAAGTGTTGTTGCACATCTAATCACCAAAACTTCTAGTCTTTTCTCTTCCACCTTCTTCTCTACATCCTTTAATTAAACCTTGTCTTCCAATTTGAAAGAATGATCCTTAAATCCATTAAGCATCAATTGTTTTTTCTCTACACTTGATAGAGACTCATCCAAAAATACTTCTAGAATTCCTTCAAGAAGGAATTTCACTACATCATTAATAAGTTATGATCCCTATATTTGAGACTTAATAAAATTCTTGTGAGTAGAATGGTGAAGTTTACCACTTTAACATGTCACATCCTAAATTGACAAGACTAGGACGCCTTAGGTGCCCTGGTACTCGTGATTGGGACCCAAAATATGACCCCTCATTTCTTGCCTCATGTGTGAGAAAAAAATTCAAATGCTTTATGTATGATTATGTATAAAAGGAAGCCTACCCTATCATTTGAAGGGGTCTACCTACAATTCAAGTGATCTCTTAATTATAAAATCAATTCAATTCCAAGTGAACAAGAAATCAAGCATTCATCAAGCATTGAAGGAGAATTCAAGTTAAAGCACACCATTCTGCATGACATCCTAAAACTTTGTCTGAGGATTGAAGAAAGATTCATCAAGGTATCATGTTCAATTTTAAGTATTTTTAGATTAGATCTAAAGGGACCATTTTAACGAGGGAGGAAGAGATCTTTTCCTAAAGATGTCTACCTCCAAAAATAGAGGAGATATTTTGATGGCATGAAAAGTAGAAGAGTAGGCCAATTCCATACCCCTTCCTTTACTATTTTAAAAATATCATCGACCAAAATATTGTGCAATAGTAGTATGGAGTGCATTTCATCTATTTTATGCCCAAAGATTTCATCATACCAATTTCTTTTCAAAGGTGCCTGATTGATTGCGCTATTTGGGTAATGCATTCCAAATAGCTACAGTTGCATACCATTTATCTATCTTGAAAGCCTTTTATCCTGATGGCATTACATTAAAGTTCTTTCTCTATTTTCTGGTGATCTTTGGAGCGGAGGTTTCTTTGCATCGACCTGGGATACATTTAACTTGTGTTGTATTTGCGGAAATATGTATCCTAGGTCAGTGCAATGCAACCTCTACTCCACCAATACCAGATAGAAGAGAAAGTACTTTAATTTAAAGCCATCAGGATAAAATGCTTTCAAGACATATATTAGGTATAAAAGGAATCCTACCCTATCATTTGAAGAGGTTTAGCTATAATTCAAGTGATCTCTTAATTAATATAAAATCAATTCAATTCCAAGTGAACAAGCAATCAAGCGTTCATCAAGCATTGAAGGAGAATTCAAGTTAAAACACACCATTCTGCATGACATCCTAAAACCTTGTGTGAGGATTCAAGAAAGATTCATCAAGGTATCATGTTCAATTTTAAGCATTTTTAGATTAGATCTATCCTTTCCCTCAAAAGGAAAACATTATACTTCAAGGTTAATTCACAACCCGAGGCTTGACCTGGGAAAGCCTCCATCAACAAACCTATTTTTCGTCATTTTGTGTGTAGGAAATTGATTCAGGAGTTACATGTGAACAATTTGGAAAAGTAAATGATGACAATCAAACTCAAATTTTGATGGCATGAAAAGCATAAGAGTAGGCCATTTTACACCTCCTAGTCCCAAGAATTTTTGACAACCTTTTGATAGTAGATTTTGTGTACCATCCTAATCCAAAAAACATTCATTTTGTCTACATCTGACAGGTGGAGGATCTGGTTGATCCACACCTCCTAGTGCCAACAATTCTACTTGAACACTCTGTCACAGGAGAAGAGATATGACTTCTAGGTCTACTAAGGAGATGCTTACTATTAGTCATTGATGCTTACTATTAGCTATGAGATTTACAACTGATGATTATCAGTAGTTAAGCATTGATCAAACTTTGCAAGTATGGTTCAATATATACAAATTTAAGAGTGATCATCAAATGAAGGAACAATAGCTTGAAGTCTTCATCATAGTTTATCGATAGGATAGATGATTGAATGAGAGACTTCATTTATCTCTCATTCAATCATTTATCTTATTGAGGCTATCATGCATTAATAGGATAGAGGGACCTTATATCAAATTAAGGAAGGCATGAGAGTGATATATGTATTAGTGTAATTATTATACCCTTTAAATATTTATCCTTAGTATCACCTAATAGACAACCTTCACACAATGGATGAGGAGAAAGTTCGCACAAGAGAGTATGCCATGCAAATGATTTGCTTATATACTTGAATTGTGGTGTCAAGTCTCAAGTCGGCCTACCAGGGAGATGGCCATAAAACATATGGATATGGTAGAGATGAGATACAAGTGATGCAAGTGATGCCAGTATGTGCCTTATGTGATTGGAAATGGAATGTGAAAGCATAAAGTGAGCTACTCATGAAGAGGCCACAATCTGTAAATTGCACTTTGACATGCTAGGTTTAACCGATGGTCTTCTTGTCCTTCCCTAGCAATGCACTTGAAGTGATTCACATATAACAAGTACATTGCATTTCCTAAGAACTTGGGTACAATTGAATAATTTCTTTATATTAATAAACTATCATTACATGTTTCTTGGTGTTGTCTACTTAAGAGGGGACCATTAATATGGAGAACACATAGTAAATATACACCATAAGTGTGATCAAGTACTAAAATAAGAAATGAGAAACTCCAGAAGTACATCTGGAAGGCAAAAACACCCTGGTGGCTATCCTTGGAAGTTCAACTTTCACTGCAAATAATGGCTGTGAATGTATATGGAAAATGAAGATAAGATTTAGTGCCATGATTATCAAATTGAAGGAATTAAAAGTTTGATATTTGTCCATGGTAAAGGAATTTATAGATTTAACAAACAATTGTGTGTAAAATATGCAATAAACTCAAAAAAGTTAATTCTTGGTTAACAATATGTGTTGCACTTGCAAATTAATGTCAAAATGATTAACTTTTGAAGTCATTATGCTCTAGTTAGGCATAATATGTTTTTTTGATACAAGTAAACTGAATTCACAAAACTAACATATAACTATACCTGCTCTACTATATTCTCAAGGTCATGACAAAACTTGTTGAGAGAAACAACATATGCATCAGTAATGCCAAGGTTTCCAATTGCATTTGTCAGTTCACGTCCTTGAATATATTTGATTCATGATTGATTGCCAAGGACACAATTTAGTTCACCAAAAAACACCATGGAAATCCTCTTCGCCCTACCCCTGAATAGAGAGGCTCGTTATCTCGCCAAAGAAATAGAGAGATAAACAGAAGCCTAGGTTTCACTTGTATCTCTTTGTAAGCGGGTGTGGAATTGCAATACAGTCTACTCCTACTGGTGTCACTACCTTTGTTGCCTTTATAATGGCCCATGCCTATGATCCTGCAACTCCAATTCGTACTGGTTTGACCCTTAATAACCTAATTCTTCTGTATAAGCAGGCAAGACCAACAATACTACATTCTCTTTATCTCGCTATGTTCACTCTATATGCAGATCCTCCAACAACAGTTCGAGTTATAAAACCCACTTCAGGATGCGAGGTAGCTGACTTCATTGGATTGTTTGGCTCACTCAAGAAAGGTTATGGCTCCATCCTCCCAGAAAAAACCAGTCGTGGCAATACGCAGACACAACCTCGATACAGTTACTGGGGTTTGACAAAGGTGGAACTATGGGCGGGAATACACTGCTGGAGCAGAAATGTGAGAATGGGAAGAGGCCGTGAAAATGATTTGAAATGTCTTGGTCGTTTTTTTTTTTTTAAGTAATGCCCGCTGTCATTGGAATTTTGATGAATGCTGGCACTTCTTGTAAAAAACACAAATGTCGTTGCCAATTCCTTCTCTACCAAAAACATATATTGAATTATCGTCGGAATTTAGACGAATGCGGGCAATTTTTCAAAAAAAAATCAATTTTGTTCACAACATACCTTCTTCGTCGAAAACCTCCGTCGGAATTTTAGGACAAATATATTCGTGTGTATATATATATATGAGTTAATATCAAAAGCTTACATGTATACATATATATACACACACACAAATACATGAAGTAATATATAAATTTTTATGATTAATATATATATATATATAATAATTATATATGTATATACATGCATGCATATGATCGTATCAATATTTGAACTCATATACATTTACATATCTATATAATTATATATATACACAAGTGAACAAATAAGTACATTATTTCATCTATTCACTCATATCTTCACACAAAAACATATAAATCTATGATCAATAATCATATTAAATATAATACTTTAAAAAATAAAATTATTGCTTAGAAATAAAATATATCATTTTGCAAATCAATCATGAAATTTTGAATTCAATTCAATCATAAGATCAAGTTATGCAACAGATACACATATTTATTCTAAAGTGGTGTGTGATATTCCATCTATTCTAGCAAAGTCCATGAGCTAAGGCAACTCTACCTGAGCCCTATTCTCGCCTTCATCCGTGTTCACCTATTCCTGCATTCACTTGAACTCAATCGCACATCAGCAATGGCAATCCCCAATTAACAATAACACTGATCATATCAAATAAAATAATGTAAATCATTTCATTTGCATTTTATTTTCGTCTAATTTCACTTAAAAATTTCATTTCTATTTCATTTCCATTTCAAAAATGAAAAAAATAAACTTTATTTTCTTAATTAAATAATTGTGGATAAATATGATTCGTGATAGAAGATCACCAAAACAAATAGGATATGACTAGGAAACACCAACAAGCATGTTAGATTCATCACCAACAGCTGCACCAACACCACTTATCAAATCTTTATCGATCAGCATCATAAATCTCAAGAACACAAACAATAAGCAACTATCATGAAGAAACATAACTTGCGAGGCACCAAATCACGAACCATCAGAATAAATCACTAGAATATGTTGACATCAATGACAACAACATATCCTAGCAGCACCAATGAACAACCATATCCAACAACTCCAGAAATCTCCTTCTTTGGCATTGATGGCAACATATAAATGTGAAAAATAGTCAATGCAAAGAAAGAAGATATCACCAGCAAACTCCCCCTAAGATCAAGATAGATAATGTAGTTTTTCACATGATCTCTCTCCCCCTTTAACACCAATCCTAGAGATCTCCAAAACAAAAAACCAAACTCTCTCTCAAAATAGAAAAATGAATCTCTCTCCCCCTAGGACACACAACCAAATCAATAGACTAATCCAGCAGAGGAGCAACACCAACACACCAATCCGGATAAAAGAATAAGGCTATGAAATCCACTGGATCGATGCAACTCAATGCATCTAGTTCTCCTCAAGAGGGGTGGATACCCCTAATTTTTCTCTCAAGTAAATAAATGTATCTGCAAGCAAAGGCTTAGTGAAAATATCAGCAATTTATTCCTTTGTAGATACATATTCCAGTTTCAGCTTCTCTTCACTGACTTTATCTCTTAAGTAATTATATTTGATTGATATATGCTTAGTCTTTGAATGTTGCACCAAATTCTCTGACATTTTTATATCACTGGAATTATCATAGTATATAACAGTAGGCTCATCATGAATAACTATGATATCTTTCAACATTTGCTTCATCCAAACTATCTAAGTGCAATTACTAGCAGTAGGAATGTACTTAGCTTCAGTAGTAGATAAGGATATTGAATCTTGTTTCTTGCTTGCCCAAGAAACCAACCTCTTACCTATCAAGAATGCTCCACTGATAGTACTCTTCCAATTGTCAACATCACCAGCCCAATCTACATCAGTGTAGGCACACAACATGAAATCATCATTCTACAGATACCATAAACCATAATCTACAGTTCCCTTTAGATATTTGAATATTCTCTTAACAACAGTGATATGACTCTTCTTCAGATCAGCTTGATATCTAGCAGCAATACACATAGCATGCATAATGCCAGTCCTAGTTTGAGTAATATATAACAGTCCACCAACCATAGATCTGTACAAACTCTGATTATCTTTCGAAGATTCATCATATTTGGACAATTTACAAGCAGTCACCATAGGAGTTCCAACCAGTTTGGAATCATCTGTTAGGCCCAATATGGAAAGCTAATGTACTAAGAGGGGAGGGGTGAATTAGTACTGCAAATCTTTTCTTCAACAATAACTTTACTATTAAGCATAAACCAAAAACTACTGAACATAATATAATGCTAAAACAAATAAATAACAATCATACATGATTCACTCCATAACACAAATATTTTGGTTACGCAGAAACTCTTGGTTAGAGAGAAAAACTGCGGTGGGGATGGCACCCACAACTTCATTATTGCAATAATAAAGGTTGCTTGGTTAGAGCTACATGTTTAGCTATTTCTGATAGCTTACCCTATTAGGAGTATTAAGATCGTTAGATCTACCTTGCTAAAGGATTTTACAACACTTATTCTAAAAATGTTGCACCTGGTTAAAGGCTTTACAATTTATAGACTTTGGTAGAGTCTTTTACCCTATTAAAGGTTTCTCTTACAACTCAAAATATTACAATAAAATCTTTACAAATATCTGTAACTTTACATCTAAAATGTCATAGTAGATTCTATGTGCTCAATATAATATTACCTTACTCATAGCATACCTCGGTAATTGATAAATCAACTCGGTAAACCCTTCTGTTTACTCTATCCCTTAACTATTCTCTAAAGTCTTTCTCGGTGACCTCTGTGTATTTCTGACAGTCATAACACATTGTGCTTTCTCATGATATTGCTTTTCAACTTATCTATGACACATGTCTCATACTCTCTTTCTCATCTCTAATCCTTAAATCATTCTGCATATAAATAGATCTCTTAGGACGATCATTTTATTCATGCATCGATCTTACAAACAAGATTCATCGAATGAATAACTATACAAAATATTTCATTGGATAGATGTCCTCAAAATCATACACAATCTAGAAGTGCAATTTCCTATGTGATAACGGTTCTTTGTTCCTCGATCTTGTAACACATTTCCACACATGTGTCTAGATTCAATGAATCTAGTAACACATTTTCACTCGCTATATCATTTTTGCTGCTCATTAGACATAGAGTGTTACTCGGTAGATAGCTCGGTGTATACTAGACTCTGTGACTTCTATCTTCTGTAACCGACTGAATGTTATAGTAGTATTAACCGACTAGAGTATATAGGATGACTTTGGATATAAAACTAATGACAACTTAGTAAATAGTAACAATCTCCCCTTTTGACATTAGTTTTGAAATGTTTGACAAAACTCCTTTCAAAGTCATAACTCAAAATCTATATACTTACAAAATTTGACTAAACTGACAGTATATACAATAGTCAATAAATAGTATACTCAAATATACTCCCCTTATCAATATACTATACATAATTTTGATTTTGCATGCTCGGTGATCAATGTTATGTGTTTACTGCACTTGTTCTTTTCTCTTTGATCACTGCTTGGTGTTTACTGCTCCCCTGTCAAATTCAACTATGCATTTGGATACTCTATTCTGCTCGGTATACTCCCCATGTATACTACAGTCCCCCTTTGATACTTTGATACTATACTCCCCCTTTTTGACAAACATCAAAACTAGTTACCATTTGGTGGAGGCAACTGGTCAAAAATGGATTTATACTTTGTCTTTGCATCGGTGAGAGCAGTAGAGAGGGCATCTTTGACACTATCCATGACTGAATTCTGAGATGTAATATTAGCTAGGAGTGAGATCAGACCATCTAGTGTGCTTCCCTTTGGTTGAGTGGATAAATGAGTGGCTCGGTTGATCTTCTCTTGAACAGATGAAAGATGATGAATGAATAATGTCTGAAGAGTCATTATATCCATCCTAATCTTGTGCCCTTCATTTCAAAGTTCCAACTGTTGAGCCATAAGAGTTTGCAATTTGGTGTAGAAATTCTGAATATAATTTGGCTTGGTAGTCAATGTATTGGAGAGAGTGGTGATCTCTTGTTCAATGACTTCGGTTTTATTTTTGATATCCTTAATGAATAAAGAGAATGTACAGAGCTTTTGAAACAAATAAAGAATATGCTTAAGTTGAGGGGACAACTCAGCTATGAATCCAACAAGTTTAACTTTACCTACAACAATTGCTTTTTGCAGTTCTTCAATCATTTTTGCAGTTAGCTCTTTATCCTTCAGCTTGCTAAGGTATTCAGATGCGTCTACTCCTGATGCTTCTAATTGAGTGAGGAGTTCATCCAGTTGCATATGGATGGAAGCATCTTTATTCATGGTAGCTTCAGGTAGCATGTCTAACAATAATGCCTTAACCTTCTGAAGTACACAGTTCTTTTTCTCAATAGCCATCTGTCTTTCCTGTTCAACTTTGGCTTTGCATAGCTCTTCGAATTCAATGAGTGCTTGCCCTTTCAATTTAGAAATGCCAACATTTGGCAACACAATGGGCTTAGACAGATCTATCTTGAAACTATGTTTCTTCATTTTCTTGTCTCTAGATGATGAGGCTTTCATTGGTTGAACTAGTACAATGGCTTTGGAGGCTTCATCATCCTTGGTAGGTTGCACAGTAGAGGAAACACATATGTCGGTTCCTGTAGCCTCTATTGTGTCCTTCGATGCTTTTATGCTTGGCGTTTTGGTAGCAATAGTTTATGTGCTTGCAGGTGCTTGAGAAGTTTGTTCCCCAATGGTCTAAGAAGTAGATTCTCCTTTGGTAGACTATTGACCCCCTTTCCCTTGATCAGTATCCTTAGGAGGCTCGGTTGGGACTTGTTGGGTGACCGGAGGATATGACTTGACTTGTTCCAAAACTGATTCACTGGATACCAGTTTGGCATAGGCATTGCCTTCTATCATTTCTTGTCCCTGATCCTTAGAAGCCATGACATCCTCATCTAATTGAATAGTTTTAGTAGGATCTTGTTCGGTGATGTCAAATATTTCAACGTCATGTTGAGGTTCAGCATGAGGTTCATCATTCTTGAGTCAGAATATTTCTTGCCATTTTTCCTTAGTTTCATTCTCAACTTCAAGATAAAGACCGTTCATCATTTTCAATGCTCTCTGCTTTACTTGAAATTTTGTCTATGAGGTCTTTAAATGTTCTTTAATGTCATCTACTAACATGTCTGGAAAGAGATGTACCAAAACTCTTTCTCTAACCTGTTTCTCCGAGTCCATAGCATATTGCCACCTAGTGTCAATATGTGAATACAATGTTTTAGGAAGGAAATCAGTCACTTCCAATGGGACTATTTGGAATTTAAGTAGTGTACATACTACTGCTTCTTCTATTTGCCTCTTTTCATCTTCATTTCTGGAATCATATTTCACATATCTAAAAGCTCCAAATCCACCATATTGTTTCAGATTAGCACAAAAATTATCAACACTATGTACATCTTCCTTTTGACTCTTAACAATCTGAAATTTGCTTGCATCTTCAGATTCAGTGTCACTTGACTCTTTTCTCAAAATGAGTCTCCGAGGCATTTTCTTATAAGTCCTTGTGATCTTAGGCATTGCAACATTTTTCTGCTTCTTACTCGGTGACACTGTAGATGATCTAGTATGAGGTCACTTTGCTGGAGGAGTCGATGATACTTGTGATGAGTCCTGTTTCTTCCTTTTCAAAATTTTGCCTTTTGGCAACTCGGTGCTCAAAGTAACAGCAGCTTCATGAGCTTCAGATTCTTCCTCAATTGCAAGTAGTTCACTCTTGACAGGAGTGGAGGAAGAACCTTCTCCAAATTTCTCAGTTAACACTTTAATCATTTTAGTTGCTTTACTTGTAGCCTTAGGTACTACAATTCTCATCTTAACTTTTTCTTTAACCTCTTCATAGGTTCCGTACCTGATTTCTGTAGCATGCCTTAGAAGTGCAAGAAAGCCATCTATCTACTGTTGTGAAATGTCAAAGTCAATCTCATAACCCATAGGTGGCAAAGATTGAGTTCTCAGTTCCACCGCATTGACATAGCAGTAGTCGGTGTCTACTTCAAAGCATATATCATCCTTGTATTTCTCCACTAACGTGGGTGGAATTTTATACCTATTATGCATCCTTTCTTGAAACTTGCTAAAGTAATCATCCATAATTTCATTAAAGTTATCACCTAGCTACTTGATGAAGTCATTGATTTGATGGGGGATTGGTCGGTGTAGCTCCCAAACTACGTTACCAACAGATGGAAAGAATTTCTTAAAATAGAAAAACGTGCATACCAAGAGTGATCCAAACTTCAGTGTGTTAGCCAAGTTGTTCTTCTTCATCTTCCTTATGGTGTTTAGATTTTCAAACAGAATCTTCGACAACACTTCACAAAGATCAATCTTCATTCCCTTCTTCACAATTTTGTATGCTAAATCAATAGCTGCACATGGTACACTATTTTCCCTTGCCAATTGAAAGAAACAATAACCTATTACTCTAATGGAAAACTTCAGCTCTGCATCTGTGAAATTATTCAGTTTTAGACCTCTACAATTGGATTCAACTCTGGTTAAATTGATCAATTCCTTCTGTGAAATCATTTTCTGAGCTTGGGCATGGTCATAAATAGGGTATCCAGTTATCAAGTGAATGATTTCCTTGGTGCTCTTGAATGGTTTCTCCTCTAACCACATGAAATCATCATGAACTTTTCTCAGAACAAACTTGACCCATTGGGGTTTGAAGACATGGGGATAGGTTAGGGCTTCGGTCAATCCCTTGACTTTAATGTGTTCAAACTTGTTATCTAGTTTTCCATTGGTACATAATTCATCATATGTGTCCTTGATCTCAACATGACCTAGTTCCTCAACATGACATTTGGTGAAAAATCTAATATCCTCAACCAGCAGAACCCTATCAAGAATGAGTAAAAATGTCATTTTATCATCCGGTTCAAATGCTACTTTGGGAGGTAGGGAATATTTCAATGAGGGCTTCTCAATGGTTTCAACAATAGTGGGTTTCTGAATCTTAGGAGCCATTACAAACTCAAGATATCTACTAACAAAAAAGGCTTAGGGTTTGAATCTTAACCAACAAACGCTTTCACTTAGTAAATATAAAGTAGATAATCACACTGATATTTCCCGGTTAGCTAGCTCTTAGAAATGCTTGAGATCGATATGTAAATACCTTGAAATTCACTCAGGAGGTGTTTGATCGCCTTTGAATTGCTTAGCTCTGCTCTCTGAAAACTTGGTAAGTGTGAAATGACTGCACAAAGTGCTTTAAGTACACATTTTACCTTGTCGGGCTTCATGTGGTTAGGTCAAAAAAAAAAAAACATTAAATGCACTTGGTTCCACTAAACCGATTACCTTCCTTTTTGCCTTTTACCAATTAGACAAATTTCCTACATTTACCAACTAGACGGGTCTCTTGCATTTACTGACTAGACTGGTGCTCCAGAAGACTAGATAGAATTTCAAACTCACTAATGCATCTTAGCTATGCAGATTTTGAATTAAGTACAGGATAAAATAGGAACGGTTTAAGATTTAACCTTGAGAGAATGTAGTCCCTTCATACCTTTACTGATTAATTTGGAATAGATGCACCTAACTCGGTAGGTAAGGTGCTTTCTTCATTTGACATAATTTCCTTCTTTTTCCAAATCATCTAGAATTTTCTTTTTATTTCTTCAATATCTCCTCTAGGTTGATCTCTGCAATTTCTAGCCAAGTGTCCAACTTTGTGACAATGAAAACATGCCATACCAGGATTTCTCCATGATCTTCGGTTGTTCATTCCAAACCTTATAAAGCAGTTGGCACTTATATGTCCATATCTTCCACATTATTCATACCATATCCTTGTATTGTAATCCCATGGTACTACAGCATATTGTCGGTTAGGATCTGTGTGAGTTCGGTAGCTTCCAATATTTGCTCCGTGTGTAGACCACATATAGTTCTTCTACTTAAACCAACACTTCTCGGTACTATGTCCATATCTATTGCAGTTTTTACAAAACCCTTTGAATTTTGCCTTCTGATAATTGCTAACAGACTTTTTCCTACATTGATTAGACGTGTGACCATACTTATTGCAATTGTTACAATAACCATTAGACCTAGTGACATTCAGTTGCTTACTTTTTCTGATTTGGCACATGTTGGCAGTATGTCCTTATTTTCCATAGTAGTTGCAAATAAGTTTCTTTCCTTTGATGTTCTTCTTGTTTCCAGCTTGCTTTGATGATTCTCCTCTCTCAGTAGTGTGGATTCCCTTCTCGATAGAGTCTTTTCCTTTGTAACCGAGTCTTGCATCTTTGTTAGGTCTTCCTGTATTCAGTTGCTCATCCAACATCTTTGATGCTTCAAAACTCTTCTTCAGTGTTTCTTTGGATTTCTTCTCTACTTCAAGTTCATCAGTCAATCTTCATAATTCAAGTTTCAATGCTTGATTCTCATTATCCTTCATATTTGCTTCATGATGTGCATAACCCAATTGATCAGACATATTGTGTTGAACTCCAGTCATCCTTGTGATTTCATCATTCTTTTTAGATACTAATGTTTCAAGTTGATGTTTTTCTCTTTCTATATCTCTTATCTTATCCTCAGTTATTCTCAATGCATCTAGATTTTTAGTCATCTATGTGCTGAAATGCTCATGTTCTCTTTTCATTGCTTTTAGTTGTTCAATCAATGCTTTATTCTTTTATTTCAATTCTCCAATCATCTCTTCAGTCTCCTCAGATATACTGTTCTCAGATGATGTCTCAATTTGTTCCACCAACTCTTGTGAGTCCTGTAGATCATCAGATAACCTTCTTCTGACTTTCAATGATTTTTGTATTTGCCTTTGCATGTCTACAATCACTTGATTAGCATGATCCAACTCTTCTTGCAAATACACAATTCTCCAAGATTGTTTATAACCTTCCATTGATAAGATCTTTTTTTTTAGGTTGTTAAACCCTTTTCCAAGATTGAAGCTCTGATACCAATTGTTAGGCCCAATATGGAAAGCTAATGTACTGAGAGGGGAGGGGTGAATTAGTACTTCAAATCTTTTCTTCAACAATAACTTTACTATTAAGCATAAACCAAAAACTGTTGTAACATAATATAATGCTAAAACAAATAAATAATAATCATACATGATTCACTCCATAACACATATATTTTGGTTACACAGAAACTCTTAGTTAGAGAGAAGAACTGCAATGGGGATGGCACCCACAACTTCATTACTACAATAATAAAGGTTGCTCGGTTAGAGCTACATGTTTAGATATTTTTGATAGCTTACCCTGTTAGGAGTATCAAGATCGTTAGATCTACCCTGCTAAAGAATTTTACAACACTTATTCTAAAAATGTTGCACCTAGTTAAAGGCTTTACAATTTATAGACTTTGTTAGAGTCTTTTACCCTATTAAATTTTTCTCTTACAACTCAAAATATTACAATAAAATCTTTACAAATATCTGCAACTTTA
This sequence comes from Cryptomeria japonica, assembly GCF_030272615.1. Classification (NCBI taxonomy): domain Eukaryota; kingdom Viridiplantae; phylum Streptophyta; class Pinopsida; order Cupressales; family Cupressaceae; genus Cryptomeria; species Cryptomeria japonica. The sequence goes on along the minus strand of NC_081409.1, from coordinate 251,124,666 downwards.
CATCTGAAATGTTATAGCAGATTCTATGTGCTCAATATAATATTACCTTACTCATAGCATACCTCGGTAATTGATAAATCAACTCGGTAAACCCTTCTATTTACTCTGTCCCTTAACTATTCTCTGAAGTCTTTCTCAGTGACCTCTGAGTATTTCTGACATTCATAATAGTCATAACACATTGTGATTTCTCATGATATTGCTTTTCAACTTATCTATCACATGTGTCTCATACTCTCTTTCTCATCTCTGATCCTTAAATCATTCTGCATATAAATAGATCTCTTAGGATGGTGATTTTGTTCATGCATCGATCTTACAAACAAGATTCATTGAATGAATAACTATACAAAATATCTCATTGTATAGATGTCCTCAAAATCATACACAATCTAGAGGTGCAATTTCCTATGTGATAACGGTTCTTTGTTCCTTGATCTTGTAACATGTTTTCACACATGTTTCTAGGTTCAATGAATCTGGTAAAACATTTTCACTCGGTGTGTGTTCACTCGGTATATCATTTTTGCTGCTCGGTAGACATAGAGTGTTACTCGGTAGACAGCTCGGTGTATACTAGACTCTGTGACTTCTATCTTCTGTAACTGATTGCTTTAGTGCTTACCGACTGAATGTTCCGGTAGTATTAACCGACTAGAGTATATAAGATGACTTTGGATATAAAACAAATGACAACTTAGTAAATAGTAACATCATCTAGTCCAAACTTCTTCAATAGTTCCTTCACATACTTAGTTTGAGATATAAAGATACATTTTCATATATGTGCAATCTACAAACCTAAGAAAAACTTCATCTCACTAATCATAGACATCTCAAATTCTTTCTACGTATCACTGGAAAACTTCATACTCATATCATCACCACCACCAAAAATAATGTCATCAACAAATACTTCAACAATCAAAAAGTTGTCATTTTGAATCTTAAAGTACAGATTAATATGAGCAACATCTTCAATAAATCCCAATTTCAACAAGTATTTGTCTAATCTAGCATACCAGGCTCTAGGAGCTTGTTTCAATCAATAAAGTGCTTTTTTCAACTTACATACCATGTCTCCATCATACGATAGTGAAAATCCATGAGGTTATGCAATGTAAACTTCTTCCTCTAGTTCACCATTCAGAAATGCAAATTTGGCATCCATCTGATATACCTTGAAATCTTTATAAGTAGCATAAGAAAGTAACAGTCTAACAACTTCAATTCTGGCAACCGGAGCAAAATTTTCTTCATAATCAATTCCTTCTTGCTGTGAATATCCTTTGCAAACTAGTCTAGCTTTATTTCTGACTACTTCACCAGCTTCATTCAATTCTTTCCTAAAAACCCATTTAGTACCAATAACATTCTTATCCTTAGGTCTAGGCACAAGCTCCCAATTGTTATTTTTTTCAATATGATCTATTATTCTTACATAACTCTTATCCAGTTATCATCTTTACAAGATTCAGAAACATCTTTAGGTTCAACTTTATAAATCAGACATACTTCTTTTGCAGCTAACCTTCTTCTAGTCATCATACCTTTATTCTTATCACCAATAATCTGATTCTTGGAATGATTCAATTTAACATACCTTAGAGTCTTCTTCTTGTTCAGATCCTTAGATTCATGAACATCACTAGTAGTAGCAACAACATCTGGATTAATAGTCTCTACAAGATCATTCTACTTAGGCTCTTTAGGCTAAATAGGAGCTAAAATAATATATCGATCATCATCATAAGCTCTGATCTCCTTTTGAAGGTTCTCATCCACCTTCACATTTGCACTCTCAAATATCTTTATTAGTCTCTTATTATAACACTGGTAGGCTTTGCTCTTTGTAGAATATCCCAAAAAGATACCTTCATCACTTCTAGCATCAAACTTTCCAATATCCTCATCTCTCTTGATATAACATTTCCTACGAAAAAATTTGAAATATTTCATAGTAGGAACATGACCAAACCAAAGCTCATAAGGGGTCTTATCGGTATCACCTTTGATATGAAATCTGTTAAATGTATAGACTGCAGTGCTAATAGCTTCTCTCCAGTAGATCTTCAGAACATTTCCTTCCATTAACATAATTCTTGCAGCATCCAAAACAGTACGGTTCTTCCTCTCAACAACTCCATTTTGCTGTGGAGTTCTAGGAGCAGATAGTTGTCTTATGATTCCATGCATCTCACAGAATGAATTGAACTCATCGGAACTGAATTCTCTACCTCTATTAGATCTCAGACACTCTTGCTTCAATTCGGACTTAGTTTAAACTTTATCTTTTATTATCTTGAATTTCTCATATGCTTCTGATTTTTCTTTCAAAAAGATAACCCACATCATCCTGGAATAATCATCAATTAGCAACATAAAGTATCGATCACTTTGCACACTTCTAACATTTTTAGGTCTACACAGGTCAATATGCACAAGATCCATCAATCCATTATATGTATACCATTTATTCTTGAAATAAATTCTTGTTTGCTTACCGAACTGACATTCCTTATATACCAGATTAATAGGTTTAACAATCTTAGGAAGATCTCTAATAGCTTGTGTAGAACTGATCTTAATCAATGAATCGAATTTTACATGACACATTCTTCTATGCCACAACCAACACTCATCTATCTTAGCAATCAAATAGTTTTTCTCACCATCATTCAAATAAAAAATGTTACCTTCAACCTTACTTCTGGATGCAATCTCTATACTAGAGGCATTTAATATCTTGCATTTACCATCCTTGAATTGTAGATTATAACCCTTATCAACCATCTATCCAACACTCAAAATATTATTATTCAAACCTTCAACATACAAGACATCATCAGTGTTATGCTTACCATCAAAATAAATATAACCTCTCCCATGGATTAGACATGCTTTGTCATCTCCATATCTAATTATTCCACCATCATACCTTTCCATGCTTACAATTTTACTTTTATTACTGGTCATATCATGTGAAAAACCATTGTTAATCACCCATTCAACCTTTTCTTCTACTTTAGTAGCCAAAGCTTTCTCCTCAACAGAATAGCTAGTGGAATCAATAGGTAGAAGACTATCTTCTTTAATGGCTATAAACACAACTTCATGTCATTTTGATTCATCAGCTGTAACACCTTCATCTGCAGCATAATAATAGTTCTTCTAGTTCCTAAACTTTCGGTTAGACTTGTAAGGCTTATCATACTTCTCAAGCTTCTCATATCTATCATTCCTATCATGCTTACCAAACTTATCATGTTTGTCATACTTAGTCATTCTCTCTGGACATCTAGAAGAAAAATGTCCTATCTTATTACAAGAAAAACATTTCAAGGGCAACTTTCCATCATACTTACCAGCACCTTTAGGCAATCTTTGGGAAATCAATGCTTCAATCTCATCAAGCTCTCTTTCTCGCTCTGCAATTTCTTTTCTTTCTCTTTCATATCTGAATATCTTTCACTCATTAGGATCATATTTTTGCTTACCGGATATAGATGTTGATTCTCTAAATAAAGTCTCAGACTTTCCATGTGATTCTCCAAATTCACTCAGCTGAAATGCAGTAAATTTTCCAGCCAACATATCTCTTATTATTCTAGTCACACTCTAGATCTCATCAATAGCATAAACCTTTTATAAGAAGGAGGCAAAGATCTCAGCACCTTAGCAACAATCTCATCTTCCTCAATCTTTCCACCATCACACCTGATACTAACGACAACTTCATTCAATTTAGCCATATATGAATGTATGTTCTGATCATCTCTTATTTCAATATCTCATGCTTTCCTCTCAAACTCTATAACTTAGCAACTTTCACTTGACTATCACCATTGGTGCAAGAGCACCTAAGGGTTGAAATGCCCTTAACCAATTTTGGCTTGTGAGACCTTCCAATGGTCATGTAAATACATAAGGACTGGCTCTAGTCCATTTGTATGGTTGTTTTGTTGCAGTTTTTAAAATTTCTCTTATCAACTACCCCGATCGGCAAGTCTTGCCCCGATAAGTTTGCCTGAGTTTGGAGTGGCTCACACTTACCCCTTTGACCTGATAAGTTGTTAGTTCTCAGAGTATCGGAAGGAGCAGTTTCAAGTTTCCCCGATGATTAACTTGACCTATACTCGAACAGTGATCACGGATGATCCTATGGTTGTCGCTATACCATGATGGAAAAATGATTGCCAGATAATCCTCACGATTTGGCGACAAAGCATGTGCAAGAAAAAGAAGCAAGTTAAAGACCGTACAGGTTGATGGTGGATCAACGACTATCGCTATACCGCATGATGGAGATGCATGAACGTTATCCATTGCGGCTTAGCGACCAAGTGGTGGGGCCCGACAAGAGAGAAGCTCAGGCAAGTTAACGAATGAGAAAGTTTGGGATGATCGGACAATTGCCACCATACCACTATGGCAAGATACACATAGTTTATTCCCTGTGACTTGGTGACCATGGTGGGACCCAGTGACAAAGAAGAGTTTCATTCTGGGCGATTAGTGAGGTCATGCTAAGGTGGCAGGGCAGGGACCCCAGAGCCAATCAGGGGGGCCACGTGGCGGAGCATGGAAAGTTGTCATTGGCCATCGGTAGCCCTGTTTTGATGTTTCACCAAAGACCCGATAGGAAGTACAAAGAGTTGGAGGTTGTCATCAGACATCGGTAACCTTGTTTGGATGTTACCCCGATGTTCTAATGGAACCTGTGAAACCGTTGCAAATGGAAAACTGTTGGTAACAAGATTTATCTCATCCAATAGGAGGAGTTCCCAATAGAGGATGGAATGTATAAAAAGACCCAACGGGCATCTATAAGAGGTTGATGGCCTCAGAGAACAAATCTATTTTTCCAAATAGTAAAAGAGAAGTCTATTTTCTAGTTTCCAATTCAGAGTCAAATTTTTGTTCATGAATTGCAAATAAAATTTTAGAATCTTTAAGTTCACATATGATGTTAATGTAAAAGCTTATTTTCTCTGTTTTGTGAGTTCCTAGTTTGAACCCATGAATAAATTCAGGATCTGTAAATAAAGCTTTCCCTTTCAATTTTTATTCCCTATTTTCAACAACCATATGGCTCTGATTTGAAACTCCACAAGATCATTGGAGATTGTCAAGCAGAGTCAGATATGTACAGTAGGTTTTCATTTGAAATAGACCAAGAAATGGCAATCACCATTTCTTCATACTGAGCCTACGCGAGCTTGGTGATAGTCCAGCTAGGTATCAGAAATTTGAAGGAGATAACTTGCAGGGGAAGGAAACTGCTGAGAAACTAGAAGAAGTTCCAGAAGGCTACAAGCCTGAAATCAAGACATTGTGTAGCCAAAAGGGGGAAGTTTTCTAAACTAAACAAGATGGGTGGTTTTGCAAAGAGAGAAAGAATGTGTGTGTCCTTCACCTCTGCAAGGATTTAGTTAAAAAGCTTACTTTGTGAGCTTGAGGAAGGTGAGATAAGCAAACAAATGGTAGGGAAGCCCTTAGAAGTCTAGAGGGGTAGACTTGGAACTCGAAAAGGGATAGAAGAAAACCATCAAGAAACCTAATTGATGGAAAATTAAGTAGCCTCCCTATAATATTGGTATCAGAGCAAGTTTAGACTTGGGAAGAAAGTAGTTGATGTTAGATACTAAATCAGTAGGAGAAAATAGTCTTAGAGTGGTGACTAATGCAGAGTTAGCCAAGAAGGTAGAAGATCGGGAGGAAGAGAATGGACTCCTGAAAGAAAGATTGCTACAATTGGAGAGAAAACTAGATGCAGTTGAGGATAAAACTGAGAAAGTAACAATCTAGGTCAGTGAAGCGAAGGGTAAAGAATCAGTGGAAGAGGATAGGATACCTGCCCCAGACCCTATCCTACCTGAAGATCCTTTCCTTAAAGCAATTAAAGCCTTAGGAAGAAAATCCCTAGAAGGAGTACCACTTTTTTATGGGAAAATGGAGGCTGAAGTAGTTATGGAATGGATTGAAGGATTGGAGAATCACTTTGAGTGTGATGGAATTAGTGAAGCCCAAAAGGTGAAGGTATCTAAGTCTAGATTAAGAGGAGCAGCCTTGACTTGGTGGAAATTTATCCAATAAGAAAGGAAAAAAGAGGGTAAGAACCAAATAGCCAGTTGGAACGGAATGATAGCCAAGGTGAGGGAAGCCTATGTCCCTGAAGATTATAAGATCCAACTACACAAAAGGAGACAAAACTTGAGACAAAGAGACTTGGATGTGTGCAACTACACTGAGGAATTTCAAAAGTTGTGTTTGAGATCCAAGGTCGTAGAGGATGAGAGCATCAAGGTAGCCAAATACTTGAATGGCTTGAGATGGAATATTCAAGAAGAGTTGATTTTTTTATGTCCTAACACTGTGCATAAGTGCTATCAATTGGCACCGAAGGTGGAGGAAAAGAGTAAAAAGAAGAAAGAACAAAGCAACAAAGGAAGAGGCAGAGGGAAAGATGGTAGAAGCCAAAGAGGCAATTTTGGTGGAAGAGGAGTAGATCAAAGGTCCCAAGGAGAGTCCAAACTTATACAACAAAGTGAGGATTCACATAGCAAGAGAAGCTATAGAGGAAGGGGATCATTTAGCAACCCAGGAAGAGGTAGATCTTGTGGACTGGGAAGAGGGTCCTACTTCTCCACCATGAAGTGTTACAGTTGCCAAAAGTTGGGTCACCCAGCCTATAGATGTCCAGAGAAATCATGTTCATCTCAAGGAAGTGAAAGAAGAGTGACATATGCGCAAGAAGATGCAGAAAGCAGTGAGACACAAGATGTGAGCTTAGCTCCTGAATATGGAGAAAATTTAATGATGAGAAGAGTCTTGATTAAGGAACAAATCAAAGAAGAACCAACTGAAAGAAGAGCTTTGTTTAGAATCAAATGCAAGGTCCTTGGTAAGGTTTGTAGAGTGATGATATGTTGATATGTGGCGACTGATCAACAAAGTATTCAACATTTTTTGTTGATGAAAATAGACATTGTAATAAAACCCTAAAAAGGCCGACTTTGTCTGTTGCCCTAAAAACACATGTTATAAGCAACTGGGATGCTTAAGGCATGTAGAGGTTTCTGTACTATTTTTGCTAGATAATAAGAAAGATTGGACGACTATGTATGGTGGACATAACCCATTCTGGGTGAACCACATTAAATCTATGTGTTATCTGTGTCTTGTTTTATTCTTTTATCTTTTGTATTTAAATCTGCATATAATTGTTAGTTCATATTTGCTTTGGATTGGCTTGAAACCCTAACAATTAGTATCAGAGCAAGGTCTTCTGTAAATTGGCAGGACTCTCAGATTTGAGTGGGAGCAATGGAGGATTCCAAATTCAAGGTCCAAAAGTTTAACGACCAGAATTATCAGTTATGGAAAATGCAAATGGAGGATTACCTGTATCAAAAGGATTTGTGGCGGCCATAGGAAGGAAAGACAAAGAAAGTGACCACAATGTTAGATGAAGAGTGGCACATTTTAGATAGAAAGGCACTGGGATCCATTCGATTGTGCCTTGCACTGTCTATAGCTTTCAATATAATAGAAGCAAAAATGACTATAGATTTGATGGCGACATTGGCTAAGTTGTATGAGAAACCCTTGGCTTCGAATAAGGTATTTCTTATGAAGCGTTTGTTTAATTTGAAAATGAGTGAGGGAGGATCTATAGCAGAGCACTTAAATGAATTTAATACAATTACTAGTCAATTGTCTTCGGTAAAAATTACTTTTGCAGAAGAGGTTAGGGCTCTCTTGATTTTATGTTCTTTGCTAGAAAGCTAGAATAGCTTGGTTATGATTGTAAGTAACTCTGTCTCTAGTAAAAATACTCTGATATTTGATGATATTGTTGGTGTTATCCTAAGCAAGGAAATGCAAAGGAAAAGCACAGGTGAGACTCCAACATCATCAAGTAGTGTTTTGAATGTGGAGAATAGAGGAAGATCAAAGGAAAGAGGAAAAGGCCCTAGGAATGAGAAGTCATGAGGGAAGTCAAAGAAAGGACGCTCTCAATCTAGAGGAAAGAAAGATTGTTGGTACTGCGGAAAGCCTGGTCATCTAAAGAAAGACTGTTGGTCTCGAAAAAATAAAGGAGACAAAAATGAAAATGATAGTAAGGAAGCTAATATTGCAAGTAATACTTTACAAGATGCTTTAATGTTATGTTTGGATAATGTTAATGATTCCTGGGTAATAGATTATGGGGCTTCATTTCATGCTACACCCCATAGAAAATATTTTCTAGATTATGTTCAAGGTGATTTTGGACAGTTATATTTGGGTGGTGATGAGCCCTGTCAAATTATTGAAAAAGGAAAGATAAAGATCAAGTTGTAGAATGGAAATGACTGGTTTCTGCAGGAGGTAAGACATGTTCCTAATTTAAGAAGAAATTTAATTTCTGCAGGGCAACTAGGTAGTGAAGGTTGCATAGTTACCTTCTCAAACAGTATCTACAAGGTCACTAAAGGATTATTTGTAGTAGCTAAAGGTGCAAAGGTAGGCACATTATATCTGTATACTGGTAACACTTACTCTACCCTAGCTGCTATAGATAAAGTTACTATAGGGATAGCAACAATAGATGTTGCAAGAACAGATTCGATAATGTGGCACCATAAGCTTGGGCACATGAGTGAGAAAGGGATGAAAATTCTTCACTCCAAAAATCTATTGCCAAGACTAAAGAAGATTGATTTAGAGTTCTGTGAAAACTGTGTTTATGGTAAATAGAAAAGAGTCAGATTTCTTAAGATTGGGAAAGAGAAGAAGAGTGAGAAGTTAGAGCTTGTGCATTCAGATGTATGGGGACTGGCTCAGGTATCATCTCTTGGTGGCTCTTGTTATTATGTAATTTTTATTGATAAATTAGCTAAAAAAACATGGGTATAAGTCCTAAAAAAAAAATCAGATGTTTTTGAAACTTTTAAGAAATGGAAAGCTTTGGTTGAGAATGAGATAGGAAAAAAATTCAAGTGTCTCAGATCAGATAATGGAGGTGAGTATTGCAGCAAAGCATTTGAAGATTACTACTCCTTAAATGGGATTTGAAAGCATAAGACAGTTCCAATAACTCCACAGGAAAATGGTGTGTCGGAGAGAATGAATAGGACTATCATGGAACGCGCGAGGAGCATGAGATTGCATGTTGGATTGCCCTTACATTTTTGGGTAGGTGTTGTACATACTGTTGTCTATTTGATAAATAGAGGACCTTCAACCCCTTTGGATGGTGGCATTTCAGAGGACGCATGGACTAGTAAAAAGGTAAATTGTTCTTTTCTAAAAACCTTTGGTTGTGAAGCTTTTGTCCATGTTGATAAAGAAAACAGAACCAAGCTTGATGATAAATCTCAGAAATGTACCTTCATTGGATATGGGATAGATGAATATGGCTATCGGTTATAGGATTGTGAAAATAAGAAAATAATTAGAAGTAGAGATGTTATATTCAATGAGAAGGTTATGTATAAAGAATAGATGCAGGAAAAGAAGCATGAACAGGACAAACAAGAATATGTGGTGTTGGATGAGATTCCTGAAAATGAAATGCCACAGGTACCTGATGCTCAGCAACAACAGATTGTCCTACAAACTCCTGCAAGTGTTAGACATTCTACGAGGTCATGTAGACCCCTTGAAAGATTTTGTCCTTCTTTGTATTCTATTTTATTAACTGATTCTAGTGAACCAGAAGAATATGAAGAAATGCAAGTGGATGCCAAACAACAATGGGAGCTAGGCATGAAAGAGGAGATGGACTCCTTGATGAAAAATAAGACTTGGGACTTAGTCTCTTTACCTGCAGAAAAAAGATCCTTGCCTAACAAATGGGTTTATCGGCTGAAGGAGGAGGAAGGAGGTCAGAAAAGATATAAGGCCAGACTTGTGGTAAAAGGTTTTGCATAGAAAAAGGGTATAGATTATGATGAAATATTTTCTCCAGTTGTAAAAATAAATTCAATTAGAACTGTACTTAGTCTTGTGGCTGTAGATGATTTACATCTTGAACAATTAGATGTCAAAACAAATTTTCTCCATGGAGATTTGGAGGAGGAAATTTACATGTTGCAACCATAGGGATATGAGGTCAAAGGTAAGGAGAACTTGGTGTGCAGGTTGAAGAAAAGTTTGTATGGCCTAAAGAAAGCACCCCGACAATGATATTTAAAATCTGATAGTTTCATGGTTGAACACGGTTATCATAGATGTCATTCTGATCATTGTGTATATTTTAAGAGATTGGATAATGGTAGTTATATTATCCTATTGCTTTATGTTGATGACATGCTTGTTGCTGGGTCAAACATGCAACATATAAATGATCTTAAATAGAAATTAGCCAGGTCATTTGCTATGAAGGATTTGGGTGCAGCTAAGCAAATTCTCGGTATGAGGATTACACGAGATAGGAAAAATAGAACCTTGAATTTTTCCCAAAGTTAGTATATATAGAAGGTGTTGAAAAGATTTAACATGCAGGATGCAAAAGTAGTTAGTACACCTTTGGCTAGTCATTTCAAAATGACTAAGGAGATGTTCCCAAAGGCACAGGAAAAGGTAAATAAAATGTCTAACATCCCATATTCATCAACTGTTGGTAGTCTAATGTATGCAATGGTTTGTACAAGGCCAAATATTGCACATGCAGTGGGAGTTGTGAGTAGGTTTATGAGTAATTCGTGTATGGAACATTGGAATGCTGTGAAATGGATTCTTCGGTATTTGAAAGTAACTACTATGAAGGCATTATGTTTCAAAGGATCTAATGCTTCTCTAAGTGGATTTATTGACTCTGATCTGGTATGTGATATTGATTCACAGAGGAGTACTACAGGGTATGTTTTTACTATAGGGGAATTGCAGTCAGTTGGATTTCTAGGCTGCAAAAGGTTGTTACACTTTCAACCACTGAAGCTGAGTATGTTGTTACTACAGAAGCCAGCAAGGAGATGATTTGGTTACAATATTTTCTGGAGGAATTGGGTCAGACATAGGAGGGTCGCCCATTGTATACTAATAGCTAGATTGTCATTCATCTTGCAAAGAACTCTACTTTTCATTCAAGGACAAAACACATTCAGCTTAGGTACCACTTCATCCGGACTGTTTTGGAGGAGGGTCAGTTATGGCTTGAGAAGATTCACACAAGTGAGAATCCTGTCGATATGTTCACAAAGGCAGTTCCACAAGAGAAGTTGATTTCTTCATCAGTTTTTGTTGGTCTTCTTGATTGATAATTGTGGAATTTATACCAATCGAGTCCCAGTGTTTTATCCAGTGGATGTTGCAAGTACAATGGTGTCGTCTAGTATTAGTCTCCAAGTGGGAGATTGTTGATATGTGGCAACTGATCAGAAAAGTACTATACACTCAGCATGTATTCTTACCAAGGTCTAGGGCCGAGCCCCGAGAAAGCGGGTGGTAGCCCATTGTGGGGGTTCGGGGTGGCAGCCCTCGAGAAAAAAAAAATTTGACATTTTTTGTTGATGAAAACCGACATTGTAATAAAACCCTAAAAATGTCGACTTTGTCTGTTGCCCTAAAAATGCATGTTATAAGCGGCTGGGATGCTTACAGCATGTAGAGGTTTCTGTACTATTTTTGTTGGATAATAAGAAAGATTGGACGACTGTGTATGGTGGACGTAACCCATTCTGGTTGAACCATGTTAAATCTCTGTGTTATCTGTATCTTGTTTTATTCCTTTATCTTTCGTATTTAAATCTGCATATAATTGTTAGTTCATATTTGCTTCGGATCTGCTTGAAACCCTAACATGATAGACTCAAGGTCTACTAACAATATTCTGTCAAAAGAAGTAGTAAGTAAACTGAAGTTGAAAATAATTCCATATAGTAATCCATATAGGGTCACTTGGCTCAACAAGGAGCAGCATGTGGTAGTGAATGAACAAACATGGGTTGAGTTCAACATAGGTAGTTATAAGGATAAAGTCTTGTGTGACATCCTGTGTATGGATGCTTGCCATCTACTTCATGGTAGACCATGGGAATTTGATAGAAAGGCCATTCACAATGGAGAGAAGAACTCTTATTCTTTTCAAAAGGATGGAGTTACATACCATATTCAATCCCTAAGTGATGAAGGAGAGAGCAGCAAAACTAAAGGCCCAAAGGCGTTACTGGTAGGTGAAAAAGAGTTCATTAACACTCTCAAGGAAGGAGAAGGAGTAGGGTTTGCTCTTATAGTGAAACCAAGGGAAGCAAAGCAAGAAAAGAAGGTTCAAATACCTCATGAAGTGCAGCAGATACTAGACAACTTCAAAGCGATCATAAGTGATGGAGCACCAGCAACCCTACCTCCAATTAGAGTCATAATCCATCAGATTGATTTCATTCCAGGAGCATCATTACCCAACAAAGCAGCCTATAAGATGAATCCCGAACAGAACAAGGAAGTGGCTAGACAAGTCCAAGAATTGTTGGACCAAGGGTTGATAAAAAAGAGCATAAGTCCTTGTGTCGTACCTACAGTGTTAGCACCCAAGAAAGGAGGAACATGGAGGCTATACACAGATTCAAGAGCCATAAATAGAATCACTATCAAGTACATATTTCCTATCCCAAGAATTGAAGACTTGATGGATTTCTTGGGAGGTGTAAAGTACTTCACTAAGATTGATCTCAAGAGTCAATACCACCAAATTAGGATAAAAGAAGGCGATGAATGGAAAACAACCTTCAAAATCAATGAGGAACTTTATAAGTGGCTTTTTATGCCATTCGGTCTTAGTAATGCTCCTAGTACATTCATGAGACTCATGAATGAAGTGCTGAAAGATTTTATTGGTAAATTTGTTCTTGTATACCTAGATGATATCTTGATTTTCAGTAGAATTAAAGAGGAACATCTAGAGCATCTTAGTATCGTATTGCAAAAATTGTATGATGAGCAACTAACAATAAACTTGGAGAAGTATGAGTTTATGAAGTAGGAACTTGTCTATCTTGGATTTGTAGTTTCAGGAGGAGATTTGAAGATGGACACATCAAAGGTGGAAGCCATCATAAATTGGCCAACACCAAAGACAACAAGTGAAGTAAGAAGTTTTCATGGTTTCGCACAATTCTGCAGGAAGTTTATGAGAGGGTTCAGTGAGATTTGTGCACCCATGTTAGATACCATCAAAGGAGGAGTTAAGACTAAGTTTTAGTGGACCAATGCATCTAACAAAGGGTTTGAACTTTTGAAACAAAAGGTAGCTACACAACCAATACTCATTCTTCTTAGTTTTGATAAGTTGTTCAGAATTGAATGTGATGCAAGTAATATAGCAATTGTTGTTGTTTTGAGTCAAGAGAATAGACCTATAGCTTTCTTTAGTGAGAAGCTCAATGATGCCCAGAAGAAGTATTCATCTTATGATCTCGAGCTATATGCTCTTGTCCAAGCTCTTAGGAAGTGGAGGCACTACTTGTTACCTAAGGAGTTTGTTGTTTATACAGATAATCAAGCTTTAAGTTTTCTGAATTCACAAGATAAGTTGAGTCATAGGCATATTAAATGGGTTGAGTATTTGCAGTCATATACTTTTTCTATTAAGCATAAGAAAGGACAGTGTGATAAAGTAGAATATGCTTTGAGTAGAAGGCTACTAACAGTGCAAGAAGTACAGATTTAGAGTATTGGAGTTGATTACTTCAAGGATTTGTAACCCAATGATGAAGATTTTGCAGCCATTTACAAGGTTTGTCAAGAATTTCAGAATCACTTTCATAGTGAATATGCTGACTTTACTTTGCAAAATAGTTTGTTGTTTAAAGGTGGACAACTGTGTGTTCCCAAAGGACCTATGAGGGAAAATTTGATTCAAGAAAAGCATAATGGATGTTTGAGTAGTCATTTTGGCCTTAATAAGACATTGGAACTTGTTCAAAGGCTCTACTATTAGCCCAGAATGTAGAGGGATATCTGAAGGTATGTTGAGTAGTGTATGGTTTGTCAGAAAGCTAGAGGTATAGCTACTAATGCTGGTCTTTATCAGCCATTACCTATTCCCACAAGGCCATGGGAATGTGTCAGTATGGATTTTGTGGTTGGATTACCCAAAACAAACCTTGGTTGTGATAGCATTTTTGTTTTTGTTGACAAATTCAGTAAGATGGCACATTTTTTTCCTTGTAAAACTACCCATGATGCTAGTCACATTGCACACTTGTTTTTCAAAGAGGTGATAAGAATCCATGGTTTTCCGGTTAGTATTGTTTCAGATAGAGATGTCAAATTCCTTGGATATTTTTGGAAAACTCTTTTGAAAAGACTAGGAACTAACTTGTCTTTTGGTTCATACTATCATCCCCAAACAAATGGTCAAATAGAGGTGGTCAATAGGAAACTTGGAAATCTTTTAAGGTGTTTGAAAAAAGAGTATGGACAGAATTGGGATCAGGTTCTTCACTAGGCGGAGTTTGCCTACAATGATAGTGTCAACAGATCTACTGGGAAGAGTCCTTTTGAGATAGTGTATGGTATTCACCCACAAGGTGTTATGGAATTACGAGATATTGGTAACCTATCGCACAAAAGTGGTCAAGCTGATGATGTCGCTCAATCTATGAAGGAGGTTCATGACCAAGTTAGGCGAGCTCTCCAAGATTCTTCACAAAAATTTAAAGCTCGAGTTGATACCACATAGAGAGAGGTGCAATTTTTAGTTGGAGATTTGGTGATGGTACATTTGAATAGGGCTCAACTTTAGAAAGGGGTTCCCAGCAAGCTCCAAATGAGGAGAATAGGCCCATGTAAAGTTTTAGCCAAGTATGGCTCTAATGCCTATAAGATTGATTTGCCATCTGATATTGCTTTGTCTCCCATTTTCAATGTCGTAGATTTGGTTGTCTACAAGGGACAACTTCCCAAGGAGGATGCGCGAGTTTCAGATGTTCAACAGTCACTTGCTGACCTACCATTACTTTCTCCTTCCATGCCTCAAGCTAAGAAAGTGTTGGATTCTCACGTTCTCAAGAAGACTAGACATCAGGTCTACATGGAAATTTTGGTCAAGTGGATGCATAAACCTGATTCTGAAGTGACCTGGGTCCTTGAATCAGACTTTGATAAGTTGGGAATTGATCTTTCCTTGTTTCCGCGTGCAGTCACTTGACTTCTTTATTTTGGTGGGAATATGGTGCAACAACACCTAAGGGTTGAAATTCCCTTAACCAATTTTGGCTCGTGAGACCTTCCAGTGGTCATGTAAATACATAAGGATTGGCTCTAGTCCATTTGTATGGTTGTTTTGTTGTATTTTTTTCAATTTCTCCTATCAGAAAGACCTACCCTGATCGGCAAGTCTTACCCCGATGAGTTCGCCTAAGTTTGGAGTGGTTCACAGTTACCTCGTTGACCTGATAAGTTGCTAGTGCTCGGAGTATCAGAAGGAGCAGTTTCAAGTTTCCCTGATGATTAACTTGACCTATACTCAAACAGTGATCGCGGATGATCCTACAGATGTCACTATACCACGATGGGAAGATGATCGCCAGATAATCCTAATGACTTGGAAACAAAGAACGTGAAGGAAAAAGAAGAAAGTTAAAGACCATGCAGGTTGATGGTGGATCAACCACTATTGCTATACCACATGATGGAGATGCACGAACGTTATCTATCGTGGCTTGGTGACCAAGTGGTGGGGCCCGGCAAGAGAGAAGCTCAGACAAGTTAATGAGTGAGCAAGTTCGGGATGATCGGATAATTGTCGCTATACTGCTATGAAGAGATGTACGAAGTTTATTCCCCGCGACTTGGCGACCATGCTAGGACCCAACGACAAAGAAGTTTCATTCCGAGCGATTAGTGAGGTCATGCTAAGATGATAGTGTGGGGACCCCAGAGCCAATTAGGGGGTGCCATGTGGCAAAGCACAGAAAGTTGTCATCGGCCATCGGTAGCCCCATTTTGATGTTTCACCGAAGACCCGATAGGAAGTATGAAGAGTTGGAGGTTGTCATCAGACATCGGTAACCTTGTTTGGATGTTACCCCAATGTTTCGATGGAATTTGTGAAATGGTTGCAAATGGAAAACCGTTGGTAACAAGATTTATCTCATCGAATAGGAGGAGTTCCCAATAGATGATGGAATGTACAAAAAGACCCAACAGGCATCTGTAAGAGGTTGATGGCCTCAGAGAACAAATTTGTGTTTCTGAATAGTAAAAGAGAAGTCTATTTTCTTGTTTCCAATTCAGATTCAAATTTATGTTCGTGAATTGCAAATAATGGTTTAGAATCTTTAAGTTCATGTATGCTGTTAATCTAAATGCTCCTTTTCTCTATTTTGTGAGCTCCTAGTTTGAACTCGTGAATAAATTTGGGATCTGTAAATAAAGCTTTCCCTTTCAATTTTTGTTCCCTATTTTCAATAACCATTGGCTCTGACTTGAAACTCCACAAGATCATTGGAGATTGTCAAGCAAAGCCAGATATGTATAGTAGGTTTTCATTTGAAAGAGACTAGGAAATGACAATCGCCATTTCTTCATACTGAGCCTAGGCGAGCTTGGTGATAGTCCGGCTAGGTATCAGTAATTTGAAGGAGATAACTTGTAGGGGAAGGAAACTACAGAGAAACTAGAAGAAGTTCTAGAAGGCTACAAGCTTGAAATAGAGACATTGTGTAGCCAAAAGGGGGAAGTTTGCTAAACCAAACAAGATGGGTGGTTTTGCAAAGAGAGAAAGAATGTGTGTGTCCTTCACCTTTGCAAGGATTTAGTGAACAAGCTTACTTTGTGAGCTTGAGGAAGGTGAGATAAGAAAAAAAATGGTAGGGAAGCCCTTAGAAGTCTAGAGGGGTAGACTTGGAACCCAGAAAGGGATAGAAGCAAACCATCAAGAAACCTAATTGATGGCAAACTAGGTAGCCTCCCTATCAACCTTCATAGAGGATCTCAAGCTTCTCCCAGATCTCATGTGCGGTCTGAAGTCCCATAATATTTGTCATTTCAGAATCAGTCAGGCCACTAAGCAATTCTTCCTTCACTCCGATATTATATTTTGCTTCCTTAACCTCATCAGGAGTAGATGGTCCATTCTGAGGAAGAACATAGACATTCTTAGTAATCTTGGAATAATCCTCTCCAAGACATTTCAAGTGTACCTCCATCATGCTCTTCCATGTAGTATAGTTACTTCCATCAAACCTCAAACTATCCTTCTTGAAAAGAATATGTTGAGCTTCCATCCCGGATCTCCTCACGCGATTAGGCTTTTGCCGGAGGATCTAATACCAATTGTTAGGAGCAATCAAGAAGGAATACTGAGAGAGGGGGGTGAATCATTCTTCAACGGATACAACAAATTAAACTCCAAAACACAAACTGATAAACTGTAGCAATGAACAGATAAGAAAATTAACAGCACAAAACACAACACCAAGATTTTTGATGTGGAAAACCCAGTTAAGGGAAAAACCACAGTGGTAACCTATCCACGGTAAGATGATACTCTGCAATAGTATGTGAAAGTATTCCAATGGGGAATGCACATGCATTCAGGCACACTGCCTAGAGCTCATTGCTCAAAAGATATTTGCCCGAAAGGCTACAACCCTCAGAGAAGTCTCACTGGCGTACAATATGATTCAGACTACAATCTGGAAGAAATGGACAAAAAGAATAGCATCTCCAAATGCCTAATTAAATTTTTGGTTGAGCACAGATCTCTGCTCTGCAATACCAATCTCACATCAACACTTCACTGAATGATAAATTTCTTGTTCACACATTCACCTCTCTTTGAGAATGAAAACACAGCATCGACACCAAAACTAATTGAATAATTCACCTATATATATAATACATAAGCCTTGATAACAAGGTCAGCTAGACCCTCAACCCTCAACTCACAAAATTACATTACACGATACAAAGATCAATCACTAGACCAATATAATGATTTGCATTACATAGAATGGACCTAATTCAAATTTCCAAATGATCTTATCCACTAGAAATAACGCCAAGAACAACCGCAACACGCTACACCATCATAAATACCGCATAACATGCAAATCATCACCGATCGATGAAAACCACCAAAAAATCGCACAACGATTAATGTGGATTGCCAAGATAAATAGGACATTATTAGGAAACACTAGCAAGCATGTTAGAATCATCACCAACAACTGCACCTACACCACTTATCAAATATTCATTGATCAACATCAAATTGCTCAAGAACACAACCAATCAGCAATTGTCATGAAGAAAGATAACTTGCGGGGCACCAAATCACAAACCATCAGAATAAATCATAAGAATATATTGACATGAATGACAACAACATATCCTAGCAGCAACAATGAACAAACATATCCAACAACTCTGACATATATATCATTCACATCCACATCAAATCATTTCAAACACATATTACACTTCTCTATATCTCAAAACAAACATTTTCTCATCTTTATATATAAATATATTCATTAAAACTCTCAACTAGGTCATCCCATAATAGAGTATATAAAATTACATAAACTAGGCCATCCAAACCAATAATATCTAATGTAGGCCACTTCAAGAGAAAGAGGGGACCCAAAATTAGCACCACACATCCTTCTAGGTTGGTTGCATATCCTAAGACATCTTCCAAAGTTGGTTCCATATGAAACATGTAGGTAAACAATAAAACTTAGAAACCAGTTGGTCCAAAAATATCTTCCAAGGAAAATTACCTATTGCAAATTTCCACACACCATGGTGAAACCCAAAAAAATGTTCTAACTCAATTTCCAGTGCATATCAAGACTAAAAAGTCATGATCCAAGCAAGATAATCCATTTAGGCACATTGAGACCCAACACAACTGCCAATACCAAGCACAAAACAACATAACTCACTTGTGGAACAAAATGAACACTACAGATTCAAACTTGATCACTATACAAACCAAACAATAATTTCATCCAATCTACAATACTTGAATTCACATATCTAGAAGCCACCAAACAAATTCAAGACTACTCTAACAAACACACTCACTATCAAAGAATAACAACAACTAATCTCATCATCTAAGCAACTAGAGGACCTGAAAAGTTGATATAATAACATTAACATTATATCCAAGTCTGCACTCCATACTCTTCACAATCCAGACCAAAAAATTCATATTGACATCATACATCTCTAATCATCTTCCACAACAAACTTCAACTAAGGTACCAATTAAACTCAATAACAACACCAATAAACACATATTGACATCATACATCTTTAGTCATCTTCCACAACAAACTCAATCAAGGAACCAATTTTTGATAGCCTTAATCAACAATACTAAATAGAGAAAACTTTATATTCTTGCATGACAACATAATAACAACTCACCTGTCACCAATAGTAATTTTCTCACCTATCATCAACAATAGTTTTCACACTACAAAACTATATCAGAACTAGAGCACATTTGGACCAACCAATTGTCACCAATAGTTGTTTGCACATCACAAGACTATACCCAAACTAGACCACATCCAGACCAACAAGTTTGACATCAATGACAACATAACTTACATTTCCGAAAATCTCCCCCATTTTCATTGATGGCAACACTTGTATTATCTTCAACTTAAATCTCTGCAATTTTTATATCAAGGACAAAGGGCACACAATTAAAAACAATCACCTTCCTTCATATTTCTCTTCTCCTTTGTAATATTTATTTAAAATCTTTTATCTTGGCACATTCTCCTTCTCTCATACATGTGCAATACTCCTGTTGACATGGGCAACTCTCATCGACAAGAAATTTCCTGAAATCGAGGAAATATATACTACACTACTCCCTTTAAGAGTAGCCACCGCACTAATCCAAGAGATAGAAGATAAGCTTTGAGTCTCCTCCTCAATGATTTTCAAAGTTTACTTCATCTCATGATTTGAGTACCACAAGAAACTATTGCAAAGTATTCTACTTCAAAAATAGATAATGATAGATATAATTTGGTGGCGGCCTACGTGGAAAATATTGGCTTCTAAATGTCCAACATGACTGAAATGATGGCGACCTTTATTGGTTTTTCTATTGTCAAGGATAAAGGTGGAAGGGTAATAATTGAAGGGGATTCAAAGAATGTTATTATGATGTTGCAAGGCGTAGCCATATCAAGGTGGCAAGAGGATAATATAATTGCTTACTTTTTGCACGTCTCTTCTACCTTGGAACACATTATGTTTCAACATATGTTTAGGGGAGGTAATAGGGCCATAGACATGCTTGCCAAACTGGGCCCCTTCACAGAAGGCATTAAAATCTAGATGGATCTGCATGATTTCCCTAATGAAATACATGACATGTTTGACAAGGACAATTAAATATATGGAGTTAAAAGATTTAAAAATTTCCTTTTTAATTGGGTTCCTCTCCATGATACATACGTATATCATTGTTTGAGGTTGATGGATGTTGTTAATGGCAAGGAACTAACCTTTTCTTTACTGCCTTTGAAAAGGGTTATTTCTATTCCGGTTTATGTGTTTCCACCTTGGCTTCTGGCTCCAGGTTATCTATTTCTAAGATAAGGGGATATTTAATTCAAATGGACCTTGAATTCTTGTGAGAAGTGGAAGTCTAATGTCACTCTATGTGGTAAAGTTATAGAAGGAGACTTGGAAAATTATGTGGTGGGCACAAAGGGATTCAACCCTACAATCTTGGATGAATTTTTTTGGTCATGGAAAGATGGTATTGTTAAAGTGGGGAATGTTAATCACGGTGCTAGCAGAGACTATTATTTTGGTGATGGGGCTATTGATGGAGGACAAGACTTTTCAAAAAAAGCCAAAAGGAAACTATAAAGAAGATTTTAAAAGGTTTTTGGGCCCAAGAGAGAAGATGACCTACCACCAAAGTGGCTTCAAAATAGATGATTCACTTGGTGTTTGGAAGGAAGTGGCTATACTCTTGATGAAATACATCACACTCAATAGATGCTTCAAAAGGTTTCACTCCCAACGGTTCCTAATGCTCAATCACCTTCGGCATGGGGTGAGGATGAATTTCCTCTTTAATATTTTACCTTCTTGTGTCAATCTATCAAAGAGGCTAAGTCTAAGGGCTCCCTTCCATTGCATCTCTATAAATTCCAATAGGATTTAGTCCCTTCCACTAGCCCTAATGTCAATCCCCCTACTTTTGATTTAGGTTTGGGTTTTTATGTTGAGCTTCGTATCAATAAACCTATTTTTACTATTTCTAAAAACCACAAAAGGTTCCTACTAGGGTTAATCCCTCTAGAAATGCAAAATCTAAGACCCCGCTGGGCCCCCCTATGGGTGAAACCTTGACTATGAAAATAGTCATTGTCATGAGGATTCCAAGGATACAACTTCCTCTTGGTCTACTGGGTTTGACTTGACGTTCCAGGATAATTTTGTAAGAAAAGAGGTCAACCCTTCATCCCCTCGTTCCTCCTATGGTTCGCCCAATTCATCTCCCCATAATGCCTTGTTTAAAGAGGAATTTCCCTTATTTGTGGCAAAGGTTAACAAATTGTGCCAAGGGTTTAAAAAACATGAACTAGTTCTCCATTAGCTTTTGATCCAATTTAAGCTAGTGAAGAATATTAATAAGCTTGAAGTTGTTGAAATGGAGGCTAGAGCCTCTAGTTGGGCAAATGATGAGTAGGAGTAAAGGTCATTTATAGAGGTAGGGAATTTTGTGAGTATGATTGAGAAATGAGAAGCAATGGATAATTTGGTCAAATAATTGAAAGAGAAAATTTAGCAAACAAAGAATGTGAATGATATGGTCAAGATGGTGGAGGTTCTCTTGACTAATCAAGTGGACATGAGGTGGATATGGAGAGCATTTTTGACAAATATAGAGAAATAATAGATAAGAACACCACTACTCTCCAAGAAATTCAGGATGAGATAGCCAAGAGGAGGGCAAAGAAAAGAAAACATTTTGAGTCTCCTTCAACTACATGGCTAGAAGCGTCGATTTCAAGTGTGGCAGATTCTCTAGATTCCCTAACTATTTCTATTAGAAAAGATTCATCAAAAAATATTTCTATGCTCGATAAGGGTAAAGACATTTGTGAGGAAAGTAAATTGGAGTTCTCTCCCACCCAATATGCCATTGGTTTGATCTTTCGATGGAAGAGTGTTCATTTTTGTTGTCTGTTTTTCTTGTTGTGTCTAGTTTCCTATTTAATTTCTAGGTTTTCTAGTTTGTTAGCTTCTTCTAGGTCTAGTTAGCAATAGGATTTTGTTTATGGGTTTTCACTCCTCGTGAGTCCTAGGTTTTCCCGCCTTGGTTGTGATTATGTAAGGTTCAGTCCTCTCCCAATTTTTTCAATATTTTTAGAGCAATAGATAATGACATTGAATTCTACTCCAAGAAATCAATCCACCATCATCTAAACTTCTTTTGTACCCAAATATTTATCAACCAACAATAACTAAGGCAATTCAGTACCCAAATATTTAAGGGGGTTCATAATATTTTCAAACATATCTCTCTCCCAAAAACAACACTGTGCTTGGTTCCTAGAAGAATCAACACCAATTGAGGGTGTAGATCAATTCGTAAGAATATATTGATCTAATTTCTTCATATGTGTAGTGCCTTCAACTTCTCTTTAAGATCAATATTCTTTTTTTAATCAATAGAATTTACATTCCTTTCATTGCAATACCTAGAAATATGCCCAATCTTATTATATTTATAGCGTATTGAACCTTTTTGTGGTCCACTTCAATTAATTCTACTATCACCAATTCTTTTGAATCTTCTATTAGACCTACATTCAATTTTTTTGTGCCCATACATACGACAAGTATAGAAATATATATTGAAGGACTAAACATTCCTACCATACCTTGCATTCATATTTCCATTCCATATTATTCCAATTTTGCACACATTAACTTTATTACCAAACTTATTCCAAGAATAAAATTGTTTATTGAATGAAAGTGATCCCTTCTAAATTCTACACTCACTCATTTTATGTCCAAATTTATTGCATGCAATATAGTTACCATTGAAAGATGATAAGTATCTCATTTGAGAAGAAGACTTCCTAAAAATCCTTTTGTTCTAAACCAAAGTAATTTCATCTTGATTGAATTTGTTTTTTATCATATCTTTTTGTTTACCATATTTATTTAGCTTTCTCGTGAACTTCCTCTTGGTTTCTATCTCACTCTTGTTTACCTCTCTAGGTACATGTTCTAATTTCTAACTATCCTCTATCTAATTTAGATCCTCTTCAACCATCTTTAGATAACTTTTATCTTCAAGAGCTTTCTCCTCTTCCACAACAACAAGAATAACCTCATTCTTAGGTTCAGCTATAGTCTTAATCTAATTCCATTCTCCATAAACTTGTACCAGTAAACAGATGCTTCCACTATTATCTTTCACATAGTAGACATTTCTATCATTTCTCATACCTTATGAAACTAATCTTACGGTACCTCCTTTTCTGATTTGACATCTAGATTATTTAAATTTGACCTCATAACCTTTATTGTACATTTGGTTTACACTCAATAAGTTATGTCTCAAACCTTTCCCATAGTAAACATTATTAGTTTTATGGTTACCATCAATTGTAATGCTTCCTTCTTGACAAATAGGTGTAGCTTCCTCTCCTACAAATTTCACTGGTCCACCATCATACTTCTCAAGTTTAATAAACTTCCCTTTATGACATGTCATGTGGTTTTAGTATTTGTAGTCAATAATCCAAGCCTTTGGTTCAACTTTAGCATGAAAAGAAACCTTTCCACTAGTGTTCACATTTTTTGATCTTCTAGACCTTCCTTTACCCTTCTCCTCTATATCCAAGAACAATAATTCTTCATTTGAATCATCACCACCTTCATCTTCAAATAAGTATGTCTCCATTGAACAAAACCATCTTTTTCCTTTATCTTTTTCATTTGTCTTCTTATTTCTATCACTAGTTTTATATCTATCATTCCTTTCACCATTATTATATCTTTTGTAATATTCCTTATACGTTCATGTTGAAGCATAATGACCAATTCTACCATAATTAAAGCATTTTAGAGGTAACTTGCCTTTGTAATTTTTCAGTTCTTCTTTTTTGTTTTCTTACAAAGTTTTCTTCAAGCTCATCCATCTCTTCACTTGCTTCCATTTCATCTTCATGCTTCTTAGAAAAAATAGAATGTCACTTCTCTCCTTTCCTTTTTGATATCATCCATTTCAAAAATCTCTAAAGTAGATAGTGAACCAAAAATTTATTCTAGTGTGTGCTTATCTAGATCATGACTCTCCTCAATAGAAAAATTTTTGGGCTTGTAGGGTTTAAATAGCGTCAGCAACACTTTTCTCATAACATTATTTTCTTCTATTTTTCCACCAACATCTTTGGTAGAATTTACCACTTCATTTACGCTTCAAAGAGCTCATTGTTAGAAATCCTTAGATTCTCAAATTTGTGCTTTAGATTTGTCAATTTAACTTTCTTTGACTTCGTTCTTCATATACACTTCTTAGCTTGTCCCAAATTTCTTTAGTAGTCTTCAATCCCATAAACCTACCAAACACTTCATCACCTAAGCAACTAAAAATAGAAACCCTGGCCTTTGTCCTATTCTTAAAAACTTCTATCTCATCCAGAATTTGTGGAGGACGATTATGTGGACCAATATAGCGACAATTTCCCATATTCCCTTTAGTAGAGACTCGAAGTGGAATTTCATTCTCTCTTTCTAATAAGAGTAATATGTACCTTCAAACTTTGGTTCTTTGAAATTCAAATCCTACACCAATCTAAATCTCCCTTAAGTGGTTAAGATTCTCATGAAGGGATTAGACTTTGATAGCAATTCTTGAAAACACAGCAAGACATAGAGGGGGGATGAATCAGCCTAGATTGCTAACACAAATTTATTTTTTATTTATTAAACTTGAAACCATAGCTAACATATTAATTTAGTGAAATCATTAAAGTGCAAAACACATCCAACTCATGAACACTAGATTTATGTGGAAAACCTAACAAGGAAAAAACCATAGTGAGAATCACACTATAACATAGATATAAATGATTAGAATGATTAGGACATAGGATAGGGAGCTCACTTCTCTAAACATGTAGCTAAGGCACACAACCTTTGGCAAAGATACAAAGGACATGCACAACTAAAACTCACTACTTTAGTTTAAGATACATAAAGATGGCTAGAGAGACACACTATCTTCCAATAGGAATAGTCGAACTAAAAAATGAATAGGATCTCCTCATCATGAAATTGACCTTGAACCTTTGTATCAAGTGTAGATAAATAATAAAACATGTAGATAAACAAAAAAAACTAGCAACTAGTCATCCCAAAAACATCTTCTAGTGTAAATTACCTAATGTAAATCTCCACAGACCATGGTGATACCCAAAATAATATTCTAACTCAAAACTCAAATGCATATCCAAATCAAGAAGGCATGATCCCAACATGATAATCCATAGGGGCACACTAAGACCCAACACAACTGACCATACCAAGCACATACCATAATAACTCACATGAGGAAAAAATAACACTAGAGATTTGAATTGGAACATTATACAAACCAAATAAGCATGTCCTCTAAACTGCAACACTTGAATTCACATATTCAGAAGCCAACAAGAAAATTATAGATCAATTTGATAGACACACTGTCAGAGAACAAGAATAACTAATCTCATCGTTTGAGAAACCAAAGGACCTACAAACTTGATTGTAGAACATTAACATTATATCCAAATCTACACAACATACTCTTCACAATTTGGACCAAAACATTCTTCCACAAGGATATTAAATACCCTTTCCTACATATTGAAACTTCTAGTACACTGATCTTTCAAAAACTACTCATGTAAGAACAACATCTTCACCATGCAACATGACAACATCTGAATACTCAATACGAGATCAAATATACCACTGAATATCTACTTCAACATTATATAACTTACAAAACATCAATGACAACACAAATTCAACTAAGATACCTATCAAACTCAATAGAAACACCAAGAAACACATATTGACATCATACATCTCTGATCATCTTCCACAAAAAACTTCAACTAAGACACCAATCAAACTCAACATCAAAACCAAGAAACACATATTGACACCATACATTTTTTATCATCTTCCACAAAAAACTCAGCTGAGGCACCAATCAAACTCAATAGCAACTCCAATTTATGACACCCTAAATCAACAGTACAAAATAGAGAAACATTCATATACTTGCATGACAACATAATAACAACTCACCTCTCACCAACAATAGTTTTCTCATCTATCACCAACTATCACCAATAGTAGTTTGCACAACATAGGACTATATTCAGAGAATACCACATCTAGACCAACCAACTATCACCAATAATAAGTTGCATAGCAAAAGACTATATTCAAACAAGATCACATCCAAATCAACAAGTTTGACATCAATGACAACATAACTAAGATTTCCAATAAAATGTCCTAGCTCTATTAAATACATTAACAAGGACAATAATATTTTCCCAAGTAGACAACAATAGACCATATAATGTTAATATACTTTGATAACAAAGATTACTAAATATTGTTTCATTTTTACATATCTAAATTGTAAAAATATTATTATTTACATTAGGATTTTATTATTTGAAATTTATTAAACATGAAAGAACATAATTGAAATAATGTTGAGCAAGTAAATTGATCCATTTAACCTCATGTCCCATTAATCTGAAAATAAATTTAATGTAGTTTAATAATCATAGAGTAAGAAGGGATGTTTCCTGGTGGAATGGATACATCTTCCATTACATATGACAAATAAACAATTCCAAAAGGAACTCTTGCTTACCTATATCACTCATCTTTCTCTCAAATAATGGATTCTTCATCAAACTGACAATTAAATTTATTCCTTCCATTTGTAAACAAAATGGGCCCATCTCTTGCCAGAATTACGATATGCAAAAATACAAGAAAGATATTTATTCCTTCCATTTGTAAACAAAATGGGGCCATCTCTTGCAGATTCACAAATATAAAAGTTGTTGATTGAAAATTATTTGTAACTATTTAGCATAGATTCTTCACCAAAATTAAGATACCAGAAAAATATTTATTCCTTCCATTTGTAAACAAAATGGGACCAACTCTTGCACGCAGTTGATATTAACGATCATAACAGTTGTTCGTTGAAAATTATTTGTAGCAACTTTGCATGTTGAAATTTTCTCTCCCCCACGTAATGTTACGATATGCACAAAAGAATCAGATGAGTAGAAAATTGGATAATGCCCATCTTTGGTATTTCAAGAACCACACGTTACATTAAGAAATATACGATGCAGTTCATGTCGCTGTGATAAAGTCATCCAGAAAAGTACAGATGACTATTTAAGTCAGAAAAATAATAACAAAATTGAAGCATTAAAGTCTTTGTTATCCCCACCACAAAATATGTTATGAACTCTTGACAGTGAGCTTTCTATTTTCTTTGACAGCCCCAAACCCTAATATCATTCTACGGTTTCTCAAAGAAGAAACATACAAGCGTTCGGGGCAAACCATAGAGTGCGCAATTCGTTGGACGTGGGCGTATCATAAATGTTGAGATCGCGACCCCATGATAAGCATGCCAAAGGTATTAAAATGCAGTACAATTATTATCAGAAGCCATGGCCAACTCGTCCACGACTACTATTCCTGACATGCACATTTTTCATGGATTCTGATTTCTCATCATTACTGCAAGTCTTTCCATATAAGATATCTTCAGAATTCGGCACACAATCCACGGGCTTGTTTGGTTGTGCGTTAACGTGACGCAATTATATATGCTTCTTAATCTAAAACTTTCTTCCACTACATTGAATTACATTACCCTAAACCGCGCTATTGAATTACAATGTCATCATAATGGAGATGGGCCAGAAGGAAAGATCAAAAGGAATTTTGTTGGAAAAAAGCAACTAACGAACATTGCAACCAAACAATTACATCCGGGACCTAAAGAAGTGCACACCTTTAATCCGGTAATGGGAATGAGAGATGTTATTTGTAAGACCTTTCTTCATATGTTGGTTGATAGTTGAAGAAAACCGTTGACCCACACAATCAAAAAGTGGAGAGGGTGAAGTAGAAAATGTTTCTTTGGCCATAGTGGGAGACAAGCCACAGGAGGGGGGTTGAATCAAAGAAAAGGATTAGAGAGGATGGATCATATGAGATACAAGGAGCTCACTAGTGACACCCTCAAGAACTGATGGTGGCATGTGAAAACTCAAGGAATGTGTGGATTTGAACCAATGACATAGTCGTAACAAGAAGAGCAAGGGATTCTATATAAGAGTCTAGCTCAGAAAACCAAAATTGTAAGTAGATCATAATTAGTAAATTCTTCCATTAGGAGCGATAATGTGAAACTTTCATGCAAGCACGAGATGAATTGAAGTGACTTAAATCAAATCACCATGAACAACTAAAAATAATTGCCTTCATAATCCAAAGGTTATCCCCATAAGCAGTCCTAACCCGTTAAACCGCCTTTATGGAAGAGACGAAGACAAGTCCAACTCCAAAAGGATGAGAGCAAACTAAGATGATAGAACATGGTAGTAGAATTATCAACCATGAGAAAACAACCCAATGGATTCCCAATTTTCATATAACATAAGTTGCAGCACAAATAAAGCAAGACATTTGAGAGCTAATTTGAAACCAAAGTATGCTAAAAGGGTTAAGTGAGAAGATTAAATGAAGCCACCTATAGCTTTAGGATAAGTGCATGTTATCCTATAAACTAAGAGAAATAGTTCAAAACTACTACATAAGGCTTGAGGAGGTGAATCCAATCATGTATTATTCTCCTACTTATTTTCTTCAAGCTGAAGTGTAACTAAGTTTGGTTTTTGATGTGTCACTAATTGATATCTAAAATTTCATATTAATTCATTTCTAAAAAATAAGATATGAATCACAATCACCATGTTGATTAGGCCTTTTTTAAAACTATCATAAATTGTTTTAGTTCTTTCTATCATCAATATTTCTAGTATTTATCTTCTTTATGAATGAGAGAAATAAGGAGAAACAATACTCATAATATTTTTAAATATGAATTAGGAACCAATTAGGTAAGAATAGATCATTCACACTAGTTGTAGTAGCCAAATATTGCTTTTTGTGAATAAATTCTAAAAATTACATGTATAAACAATAATATGCATATCAATAATTAATTCCTTTCTAGAATGATTTCTACTTAAATTTATTGTTTCAACTATTGTACTTGGTCTACATACATAAGTAAACATGACCAATTAGACTAAATCAGAGAATTTTGAATTCAACGAAACTCAAACTATGTGTGTGTGTGTGTGCACATGTGTATGTGTATGTGTATGTGTATGTGTATGTGTATGTGTATGTGTATGTGTATGTGTATGTGTATGTGTATGTGTATGTGTATATGTATATGTATATGTATATGTATATGTATATGTATATGTATATGTATATGTATATGTATGTACACACATATATGTGTGTGTATATGTATATGTATATGTATATGTATATGTATGTACACACATATATGTGTGTACATACATATACATATACATATACATACATATATGTGTATATGTATGTACACACATATGTGTGTGTGTGTATATACATACATATATGTATACATATACATATATATATGTATATATATACATATACATACATATATATGCATATATATATATATATGTATGTATGTATGTATGTATGTATGTATATACATACATACATACACATATATATATACATATACATACATACATACATATATATATATATATATATATATATATATATATACACATACATACATATATATACATACATACATACATACATACATACATATATATATATATACATACATACATATATATATACACACACATGTATATGCATACATGTGTGTATATATATACATATATGTGTGTGTGTGTGTGTGTGTATTAAAAACACCTTGTAATTTTGTATATATGTATATTTGTATATGTATATATATGTATGTATATGTATATATGTATATGTATATATATATGTATATATATTTATATATTTTAAAAACACCTTGTAATTTTGTATTATTTTTCGGGACTCTTGTTCCCGCCAATTGTTGCTCATGTCAAAAGCCTCATTTCAAAAAAGTGGTCTATCCTTTTTTTTGTTTTCTATTCCTAGTGGTCTCACTGCTTGTGTGGTAGTTGTGTAATGGTTTAGGCCTCATGTCGGTTTAATCTAATCAAAACCTTGTATTATTTTTTACTGATTAGAAAATCCATTTGATCACAATTTATTCTTATTTCTCTTTTTCTTGCATATTGTAAATGCCTAACATGGTTTTAGAATACAAGATGTCATCATTGGTTACCCATCAATACTAAAATATTTATTACACTTTTTTCCTAAAGCCACATGCAAGAAAATCTAATATCCATATATCCAATAAATTTTATAGGTAATTTTTTACTAAGAAACATACCATAACAAAAAGTAAACTATTATATAAGTTGTTTTTGTAAGTAGTCCACTCATGGACCACATTGATTTGAATTTTGTATTATTATACTACTTTCATATTTAAATATCCTATAATTAATCATAACCTTTGACACATTGAGAGAGGTCGAAAATCATCTAAATCACTAGAATTTTCCAAACAATTATGTTGAATATTTCTAAAGATTTATACACGTAAGAGAAATAAGGGTTATCCTACCATTTCCTTATAGAAATCCACTTGTATTAGTAGATTTTTTATTTACTTCTCTTTAAATTTTAGTTCACCTATATCTTTTATCAATGTATATCTCTAGTCAGTCTTTTTAATTAACTTGAGCATTGGAAAAATTGGTATTTGTTCTCTTTATATTATCAAATATGCTATACATGGTATTAGTTTATAACTTTATTATTTGAATGGGATTACGCACTCTATTTTGTTTGAGAGGATGATGCTTAATACTTAGGTGGCATAGTATTATTACTCACATTTTTATCTAGTCGAACTTCAAGATTACTAAAATAAGTGGAGGTAGAGGCGGGCTCTTTATCCTTTCTTCCTAACCTATGTACTATTACCTATAAAATTACTACAATTATAATATGATGGAAGGACTAGTTGGAATTTATTTTGGCTTCTGTTGGCTAGCTATTTGTAATGTCGTGCCAAGGAATCTCAAGGGAATAACAACTAATAAACCAAAACACATTGCATATAGTTTTATTTCGAAAAAAGGAATCATAATAAATCAACCATCTTTTAACTCAATACAATACTAAGTAAATTTAATAGATAACATGGATGAATCATAACAATCCTCTAAGGGTTTTTAATGATGATACTAAGCAACACTTACTAACATGCATTAAATACCACTAAGTTACTCACATGAAGATAACTTTTTGCATTACATTATTCCAAGTCACATAAAGATTCATAATAGGATAAATTGACTTAATCAAATAAACTCCTAATAATTAATCATTTAACTCATCATATAAAGGCCTATGCTAAGTTTATTTTAAAGCACCAAATAAAAGATTCCTATGATAACCTTCATCAATAATAATAACATACATATAATCCACAAGAGTGCATACATTTACAAGTTATCCATTAATATAAATGCATCTATCATAATAGTACTATTACAATCATTTCCACTTGGATTATCGAATTACAAATATCTTCTTAATTACAAATATAGACATACAATTACATATCCTTTTTCATGACTTCTGGAAGATACGTATCAAATACAATTATGATGGTAGAACAATATACATCTTAATATGAAAACACTGGAATACAAGATAAGATCCATCCATCTGCATACGAACTAGAGTTCCAAAATCCCAATGGATGTTAATCACTACCACGTAATCATGTGGAACCCAAAGGTCCATCCTTGATGTTGGAGATAGACACAAGACCCCAATTAACAAGCAAGAAGGCTAGGGCTAAAATAATTAAATATACACTACAACTAAGATACACAAGACACCACTACACAAGAAAATAAAGAAATAACATCAACCAAAGGATCTCCAAATAGCATTCAAACAACTTCTAGAGACTTCCCCATAAAATTTAGCACAATAGGATACCAAGATACATGAGGAGAGAGTTTCATCGCATAGCCTCAACATAGGTTATCCTGCCAACATGACCCTCTCCTAACTCTAGACCCTGGCCACCATGGAGAACTCATGTAGTGTCATACAATACTTTCCTAATGACAATGTATTGCATGATCATTCTAGTTACAAATGGCTCTCCAAATGGTCAAGCCTTCCCAATCTCATCATATGTCTATACGAGCACACAAGGCCA
The DNA here is from genome assembly GCF_030272615.1 of Cryptomeria japonica. Classification (NCBI taxonomy): domain Eukaryota; kingdom Viridiplantae; phylum Streptophyta; class Pinopsida; order Cupressales; family Cupressaceae; genus Cryptomeria; species Cryptomeria japonica. Next base: position 251,092,238 of record NC_081409.1, on the reverse strand, counting down.
TGAGTGGCACACAAAACATTATCTTATTAGTGTGTAAAACTCAACGCAAAGTTCTATTATTGTTATCATTTATTAAACAACTCTCCTATGGATTATCTTGGTTGCCAATTTGGGCCCCAACCCCCATAGAAAGTCACTCCCTCTTAATTCACCCAAATAACCTATCATTAATGGCTCAAAATAAGCATCATTAAACATTTAAAATATAAATAGGAACATCATGAATCCATATACATGAAGATATTTCACAATCTACAAATAGGACTTCCTAACAAATACCAATCACAAGGTCAAGTCTTGAAACTGAATAATAACCTCAAAACCATTGTTCTTTTTCATAAGCCAAATTAGGAAAGTTCATATGTGTTGAACCCAAGGTAAGATTGAGAGAGGTGGTGAATCATTCTAAACAAACAATTATGTATAAAAATATATAAAAAAATTACACAACAACACATATCCACCAGATGAACACCAAGAATTAAACATCAACAAACCAAACATGGAAAAACCACGGTGAACACCTACCCACACAAATAAATCCATTATATGAGAAATGATTACAAAGATAGAGATAACTACTCCAAACTTGTACACCAAGGCTAATTTCTCATGGGACAAGATACAAAGAGGACTTGCAAAACCTGAAGCTAACTACACTCAAGGCAAGATACAAAAATGATATGGAAAGAAGGATATCTTGATCATAAATCTATCCTTGAACTCTACATCAAGCAACCAACATCAACACACAGCTCTAATCTCAACTGCCAACACTTTGTCTCAACTTTCTATCATAATTTCAACATAGCTTGCATATCATTCCAACACAACTCTTCTACTCTGCTCAACTTCCTCTAATTTTTTCTCTTCACCTCATCATCTACACTCTCTCATATTACATGCTCTAATTCAAAATATACATATTCCTTATATACAAGATAGATCATCAAAATATTGAACCATGTCGGCCTAAATCAAAAAATACTTTCCGAACCAAAAACACACTGATCCACTCTAGGAGAAAGAAAGGACCAAAACACAACTTCCAAAGATCAATCCACTGTTTAACAATCATAAGAACCTAGACAACATCATATCAACACACTAAGCATCCATTTAAACAATTACCAATAAAAACCACTCTCCAAAGCAAATAACTCAAATTCGTATCTCCACACACTATGGTGAGACCCACAACATATCAACCATATTTTTGAAAATCATATCCGGGAGGCCCTAAGGATAGGTCAAACATAGAATCTTACAACCAACAACAATCAATGCCATAGCACTCAAAGAATACAACGATGTTTCTAGACCTTGAAACTATCATATCCATGATACTAAAAACAATATCCAATAAAGATAACAATAGCACTCAACACTAACAAAAAAATCTAGACCCAAGCACTTATGGAACAACCAACATAACAAGATAACTCTTCACCACAAACATTCTATACCAAACCAAAATAACAAGTTTGACATCAAGAACAACTGCAACAATACATGAACTCATGCTTCCAACAATCTCCCCCTTTTTCATTGCTAATAACACTTCATAACACTTGATAATACCTGCACTTCAACCAAAACTCAAAGAATAATAATAATGCTCAATATCTCTCGAACATAGCCAAAAAAATCTCAATCTCTCCCCCAAAACACATTGATCGAAATATTACAAGATATACTTCTCAAAGACATAATAATCAATCTTTTAGTGTTTTCTACTACTCTCTAATAGGAGACTCTTATATTGATCAATCCAAATGGCATTCCTTTATATGGAAATGCACCCCACTTCATTATAAACACCATATTGATCCTACGCTCATATTTCACCATCATCTAAATGTATTTAAATTTTATATCTAAGAAAAATATTATTTGGCAATATTTGATTATTTCTAAGCCTCATCCACTCTCTTGAGTGGATGATTGTCCTTTGTTGCTCTACTAAGTTCAAAAATTAACATACAACCTACTTTGACCATTCCTTATGGTATTTGAAATATAATTTGAAACCAATATGGAGTACATTACTAGAAAAATGATCCTATCTAATAATAAACTTTGTACCTCTTCAAAAATTGATGCCTCTAATAATACATGTAGTGGTTTTTGTCTATTCATGCAATATTTTATATTAGGCTTTAATTGGATGGTTCTATAATGACTCAACAATTCTGATTGGTACAATAAATATGGTAAAAAAGGGAATTAGTATAATTGTATCTTTTTTATTGCTGATAACACTTGTATAGTCTTATGATAATGTAACATATATAAGGAAGTCAATATTAATATACAACTTACCACTCACAAATGGTGCACATCAATTGTTTTTTACTTTCCAAATACTTTATCAAGTTCCTTTTTATTGTTCTCTCAATTTCAAACATTCTTTTCATTTTAATTTAATAATTCCCCTTTTCTAAAAAATTTGTTGGTTTGAAAAGTTTAATTTGTCTCACAAGGAAGAAAATATGAACCATAATAGGGTTATCCACAATTACAAAGCTAGTGTGCATTCTTTGTATACTATTGCTAGCACATTGAATGGATTTTGAAACCCTTCTCCAATGTAAATTCATTATGAACCTTTTTATTACAATCACTTAATATAGGAATGCTATGTTAAATTTTGATGCATTGTTGATTGCATGTTGAATCCACTGCCAACTTAACTATGTTGTTTTCTATGATACCTATTGAAACATAGAGTATGACTAGAATGTATAACATGTTGAGGAATTCAATAACCAATATAAAATGTGTTGAACACAAAGAAGAACTGAGAGGGTGGCATGAATTAATCCAAATCACTAACACAAATTTATTTCTAATTAATTAAATTTTAAACCACAGCTAACATATTACTGTAATGCAGAAGCAACAACAAGGGTACCTCCAGATTCATCATGGAGGAGCTTGAGGATACCAACAGGATTTCCATCCAAAAGAACAAGGATCTGGTGCTCTTTCTTAACTGAGAACTTTTTTGCTTTGGCTTGTTTGTCTGTGTTTTTTTGTCTTTGTTTCTGTTCAGGGATGCTCCCCTATTTTGCTGTTGTTTCTTGCGAAATTTGCTATTGGCCAGCTATTGTAAAACTTTAGGTTTCAGGTCCTTGTAAAACCCATTTATCCTTATCAAAAACATATTACTTTAATGAAATCATGAAAGCACAAAATAGAACCAACTCATGAAAACTAGATTTACGTGGAAATCCTAAGAAGGGAAAAACCATGGTGACAATCACACTCACAACATAGATATAATGATTGCAATGATTAGGCCATAGGCCAACGAGCTCACTACTCTGGACTTTCTAGCTAAGGAGCACAAATTTAGGGCAAGATATAAAGGACTTGCATATCTTAAACTCACTACTTCAGGGAAAGATATGTAAAGCTGGCAAGAGAGACACACTATCTTCTAGTAGGACAAGCTAAACTAAAAAATGAATAGGATCTCTTGATCATTAAATTGACATTGAGCCTCTGTATCAAGTGTCCAATATCATGGCAAATACATCTGATCTCAAACTCTAATATCAAACATTCTTAAAGCTCTTCTCAACTAACTTTCACATAGATTTTCCATCAAATTGGTCTAAATATCATTCACATCCACATCACATAATTTCAAACACATCTCACACTTTTATAAATCTCAACACATATATTTATTCATCCTTATATAAAAATATTCATTAATATTCTCAACTAGGTCTGTGCAAAATAGAGTATATAAAATTACATAAACTAGGTCATCTGAATAAATAATACCCAATGTGGTCAACTCCAAGAAAAAGAGGGAACCTAAAATAAGCACCACACATCCTTCTAAGTTGGTTCCAATGAGATGCATATCCTAAGACATCTTCCAAAGCTAGTTCCATATAAAACATGTAGATAAATAATAAAACTTAGCAACCAATACATCCAAAAACATCTTCCAATACAAATTACCTAATGTGGATCTCCACACACCATGGTGAGACCCAAAAAAATATTCTAACTTAGCCTCCAATGCATATCCAGACAAAAAAGGGATGATCAAAACAAGATAATCCATCTAGGCACACTGAGACCTAACACAATTGACCATAAAAAGCACAAACCAACATAACTCACTTGCAAAACAAAATAAATACTAGAGATTTTAATTGGAACACTATAAAAACTAAATAAGCATGTCCTCCAAATCACAACACTTGAATTCACATATCTGAAAGCCACCAAACAAATTCTGGACTAGTCTAATAGATACACTCACTGTCAAAGAACAACAATAACTAATCTCATCATCTAAGCAACTAGAGGACCTAAAAACTTGATAGTAGAATATTAAAATTATATCCAATTCCATGTTGGAATCAGTGAACACTAAGAGGGGTGGTGAATTAGTGAAATGCATAAGACTGAAAGTGAAATGCAAAAACATAAAGCAGTTAACCACACAACCATAACACCAAGACTTTTATGTGGAAACTTGGAAAGAGAAAAACCATGGTGGGATTTGAAACCACAATATATTATACTATGGCCAGAAGTATGATAATATTACATGAGGGGAATGCACTTGCATTTAGGCACATTTCTTAGAGCTCACTGCTCAAATACAAAAGGGCTACAACCTGAAGGAAGGCTCACTTCCTTAGAGGCTATTACAATTGATTACAATAATGAATGAACTAGAGTATAGCATATATATATGCCAAAAATCAGTTTTGGTTAGGCTTAAATTGTCTCCTGTAACTGATCTATCATTCTGCTATGTTTTCCTACTCTATCACACACCAGAGCACCAACCTTCAATTATATTCACTCATAACATTGACCAAAATGATCAACCAACTCGATCTTATATATCCGCACCAACAAAATAAATTATTTGCCATGTCGACTTCCAAAAACCACATAACACACAACATGAAATGTGTATCACCAAGTTGGCTCAATCTGTCAAAAATCCAATTACGGACCAAAAAATGAATATAATAAGCTTTCCATTAGTTGGACCAATCACCTCAAACATGAAACCAATCACCGAAATCAACCCAATAAATTTACAATGCATGTTTCACCAAAATAGATCTTCTCTAACTAAATTACCAGATACCAGACCTTTAGAATTGCTCATGAATTAACACGAGATATCAGGGTCACAAAATAATCTTCCTAAAACCTTGAATCAACTAACTTTATCATCACAACCAAAATTACACCACCAAAATCAAGATATGCACATTCCACCAGTTACTATGTTCCACCTTCCAAACTTATGTCTCATGAATAATATGACTTCCAGTAAACCAAATCTATGTGCACTCGATGTAATCTCTAGAATGAGTTGCCATCAATGAAAACCTCTAAGCATCTTCCATGCATCATTCTTCACTGGAACAATGTCTCTTGCCTACAATCTCCCCCTTTGGCATTGATGGAAACACTATGAAAAATGAATTGTACAATCAAAGGTGCAAAACATCAAAATTTAAAACTCACCAAGAATCTACAAGCTCCCCTTGAGAATTAGCACCATTTTTCACTCTATGCTCTCCCCCTTTGATAGCAATGACAAATATAGGAATCTGCCAAAACTTACATGCAAGGATATGTACAGTTCCTCACAAAAATTTGAATATATCTACAAAAATTATCCTTAAACTCGGCAAGTGTTTATCCCATGCCTTCTTCAAGCTCTCCAAAATGTTGATCATTCCACTAAAAAGATAAGCAAGCATCTCAACTCCTCTTCTATCTATCAGAACATTTGAATCCAGAGCATCCTTAGCATCTTGCATACTAATTGTCAATGAATCTATCCAGGGAGGGATAAGAATCCTCACTTCTCCTACTCTGCCCAAAACTCTATCCTTTTCTTGGTATAAAATCTTAATATTATCTAATATGCTCAAAACTTGTGGTTCAAAACTACTAGCTGAGACTGATTAGGGTGCATATGACTCAGATATGCTAGCTACTTGGCCTTCACATTCTTTTATTTTCTTGCCAATGTCTATAGTAAACTTTGGCAAAATCTAACATGACTTGTATATCCAACCACCTTCATCTAATGCATCTTGAATACTCTTCATAGGAGTAACTAAGGTCACCCTATCATCCCCAATCATCTTCAAAAATGTCTTCAACCTCATATCATTAAACTGGTTTAAAACTTTAGTATCTGATGCTTTCTCCAAAGACTCAAAATGAGAACCTACAACATTAAGCATACTCTTAAGATTACCAAAGGGATTTGATGTGTCCAGTTTGAAAGATGGCAAAATTTTCTCCAAGACATCTCCTACCTATATTATCAACTCTTTGTCTTTTGAATGAGACTTAAGTAAGTCCCCATTGGCTTTAGCTTGGGCCAGAGTTGCTAACTTTAGTGCTTGAATCAAAGATAAAGATCTTAGATCAATAGGCCCTTGACCAAAATCATCTGAATTAGTAGCAATTTGTTTACCTTTATCAGCTATAGTGTCTCTTGCCACTATTACCCGAGCCTAATCTATCTTCTCCTCTCATTTCTCCTTTCCTTCTCCCTCTACACTAGCATCCTTTTCACCTTTCTCACCATCATCTTCTCCCTTTTCCCCATCAACTACCTCCTCTGTTATATTTTCTGAAACAACTTCAATTGCCGGAGGATCATGTTCATCTTTACCATAGATATCATTAGTAGCATCAATATCATCAACTATGGTCTAGTCATTTGATTGGCCTTCTGATGTTTGATCTTTTTGCTTGTATGGAACAAATTCATACATTTTTGGAATAGATGTGTCATGTGATTGATCTCTCGAATGAGTTTCATCACGTGTCAGGTTCACATCAATTCTATGATCTATCAAAAATTGTCTCTGTCTCCTTAGTGACTTCATCTATTTTGCCAAGCATAAGCTTATTAACTCTCTTCTTACTTTGGAATATTTCATTTGCAAGATTTAATAGTCTAACCACTATAGTTTTAGAAATAACAGAGAATATATTTACTAATACATACTCCTTTATCCTTTCATCATATAGACTTGTTGTATGCCTCCTTGCATCCAAAATATCATACAGGATTTTGGGAATCATGGATGACAATTCTATTAATGCCTTACTACAAACATCCATGTACGAAACAACTGCTTCTTCTATAGATCTTTGGTCTTTTTCATCAAAAAATTTATAACATATAGGCACATTTTACAAATTACCATCTTGAAGTACTTCATCAATTAATTCTTTCAAGGTCATTGGGGGAACAACTTCATAAGTACATTCAATTTTGCCAGATTTAAGAGTTTCATCTATTTCAGACTTTTGTTTCTTTCTCTCTCTAGCTCTACCAGATGATTGGGCTTCAACTTTTGGCTTTTTGGATAGCTGGGTACCATCGGTTTGAGGCTTCTTCACCACTCTAGCATATTTGGTTGTCTTCTTCACCTTTTTCACTACTTCATCATATTCAATCTCTATATCCTCAGCAGAGGTTCCAACATATTCTCTTTGGGGATTATCATTTTTCCTCTTCTCTATTCCACCAGTTGACTTGGCTTGAGGATTGGGTGGAGGAATAGGCTTCTGAGCACCTGAGGTAGGTGCATACTAAGACTACCTAGGCTTTGATTGCTTGGGAGGAGTGGAAACAAGTTTTAACTTCTTGGGCTTTTTCATGTCCTCCTCCTTCAGTATATTTTTCTCTCTTTTCCTTTGCACATATTCCTTAGATATACCCATTTGCTATGTTATCTCCTCAACCTCCTTCCTAAATTTTCTCTTCCTTGTTAGTTCGATGAATTTTTTATGCAAGTCAAGATCCTTCTCTTTTAATGTGTTGAACCTTTCCTCCTTATCATCTATAGGCTGACTCAATAGGTGTTGAGCATATGTGTCGAGTGTATTCGCATCCACCTCATACCCAATGGGCATGATCCAAATAGTCCTAGGCTCAACTGCCTCCATATGACATTGATCCTTGTCAACCATGAAGCAAATGGTTTTCTCATATTTTTCTACAATCTCTTTAGGGATCCTTTCTCTTCTTTGTATTGTTGCTTGAAATAATTTGAAATATCCCCACAAAGTAGATTTCTATGCAACTGTATCACCTACTCCCTACAAACCTTTCTTGATTTGGACCGCCACCAATTTATCATAAGCCCATTGAACCTTTCCAATACCAGGGATCTCATTCAAAAAATACATTACCAAACAAACAATCAGGGGACCAAATTTGAATACATGTTTCTTATCTTGTTTTATCTTCTTGATATTTCTCATTAGCTAACTGAGCAGTACACCACAGAGTTCATACTTCTTGTCTTCCTTAAGCATTGATAAGCGAAAAATATGGCAGTACCAGATACTGAGTTATGCTTTCTGGATTTCTACACCTTGTATCCTATCACCATTGAAGAAAATCTTACATCATGCTCTATGATATCACTAATTGTCATTGACCGGTTGTCATATTGGGATCTGGTAATGGCTATCATTGTTGTGTTCTAAATTTTCCTCAGACCAGGAATCTCAGTGGTTGCATTTAAACAAGTTACCGCTTGAATGGCTTGCTTCATGATATTATGAGGTGGGTCTAGCCATACAAACTCATCATGGATTCGTCTCAGGATGTATCTCACCCATTCGGGCTCATCAAACACTAGGAAATTAACGAACTAAATAAAACCCTTATCATGTAATGACATGAATTCACGCTTCAGATTTCCCATTTCATCCATAATATGCTTGGTATATAGTGACAGCATGTCCACATTTCCAAGCTCCTTCATGTTACAATGAATATATTCCCTTATATCTTCATTGTGCAGCATACCATGTGGGACAGAGGAAAAAAACACCTTTTGAATCATCTTCAAAAGATTTTAATGGATGTCGTTTGAACATAGGATTTTCTCTCTTTGGAATCCCTACTACCAAGGGAGTCACAACACCATTCATTGATGCCATTTCAAAATTAAGGTATGAAATGATAGCTCGTAAACGGATAAATACCTTTTCAATTTCAACTGGATGCAAGGAATCATTGATTGATCATTTCAAGCTCTATTTTCGCTAGTCAATTTTGGTCACCTTTCTCTTCTTCTCTTTTCTCTTTTCTTGCAATGTGAAGAATGAATTATTGAAATGCCTTTTTATCCATGGAAAATGTAACTTTAAGTAGTAATAAATTAAAAACCCTCAGAACTTTCAAATACCCTGCATCTTCAAGAATTCATCATCAAATACTCAGATAGGCATGTAATCTTCTGGATATCAACTGCACAACTAATATCCATCATCTACAAACATCCTCAACCAATTATAGATTTTAGAAAGGGGGTTTTAAGAATCCGCATGAAAAACTTCCCCCTAAGGCCAAAATTCCTTAGTTATCGGATGAGGTTCCAACATTGGAATCAGATGTGGAGCCATTTTGAACATTTGAATCTTCCTTCATAACCCACATCTTCTTATGTTGATCTTCGATCTATTCCACCTTCACTTCCTTTCACATCTGATTTTTTCTTGTCTACTAGAGCTTTCTTGCTTCTGCAATATCTTACAATGTGACCGGGTTTGTTGCATGCATGGAAAAAAATGTTTTTTACATAGGCCTAAAGTTCATCTAATTTGGTCTCATCTTGAATTGGTTAGAAATGTGCCCAAACATTCCACAAGCATAACATCTCTTACTTTGGAAATTATTCATCATTGTCCTGCATATGTTTGACTTATGACCAAAGTTGTTGCATATGAAACATTGACCAGTAAAGGTAGTACCATTGTTCATGTTATTCATCATCTCATTATTTATCTTATTTTTTCATGGACTTGCCATATTACTGAATTTACCACAAACAAACATTTACCATTGAATTTATAGGTGTTGGGCTATCTTACCAGAGGTTTCTTATTCTTCTAATGATTGCTTTGTCCCGAACTGGAGGATTCTCCTTTCTCATATCCAAGTCCTCACATGTCTTTTCCATGTCTCTGACTTTCCCGCATCACATCTAGCCAGGTTGAGCTAGCTTTGAATATTTCTTTGTATTCATTAGCAGTAGAAAGATCATCTCTTAGAATTATGATCTGTCTTTCAAGTTCTTGTCCATCATTCTTGCATTGCACCAATTCAAGCTTCAACTGATCATAGTTTAATCTGCAACATTCATCAGATCTATCCTTCAATGACTAAGTCAGGGTTTCTTCATTCTTCTTCCGGTCTTCAATATGCTTTGTCATCTTCATCACAATACTATTGCATCTCATTCTTTAAGACCGCATTATCTCTAGCCAGCTTCTCACATTCATCTGTCTTGTCTTGTAGGGCTTGATTGTCAATTCTTTTCTCTTATTTCTCATTGAGTTTGTCCATCAACTCCTTTCTCTTTTCTCTAGATATACTCACTTGATCTTTTAGAGTTTCAATGAAATTTTTAGCTTCTTCCAAACTTCTCCTTGGGCTACTCTTCTCTTTCATAGCTACATCAAGGTCTTCATGTGCCACAATAAGCTGCTTCTGCAAACCGGAGTCCATTGATTCAATCTTCTGAATCTTCCTCAAGTTGTTTGTCTTCTTCCGAGGAACTAAGCTCTGATATCAATTGTTGGAATCAACGAACACTGAGAGGGGGGTGAATTAGTGTTTTATAATTTGCAAACTTATTAACCTAATTCTTAAACCACTAGATGCATAAGACTGAAAGTGAAATGCAAAAACATAAAAAAATTAACCACTAAACCATAACACCAAGATTTTTACATGGAAATCCAGAAAGGGAAAAACCACAATGGGATTTGAACCCACAATATTATTATACTATGGCCAAAAGTATGATTAAGGAGGATGCACTTGCATTTAGGCACACTACATAGATCTCACTACTGAAATACAAAGGAGCTACAACCTAGAGGAAGGCTCACTGCCTTATAGTCTATTACAATTAATTACAATAATGAATAAACTAAAGTATAGCATCTAAATATGCCAAAAGACAATTATGGTTCAGCTTAGATTGTCTCATGCAACTGATCTATCATTCTGCTCTGTTTTCTTGCTTTGTTAGACACTCAAGCACAAAACCTTCAATTATATTCACCAACCTTTGTAAATTTTCTCATACAGACTTCCTTCACTCATAACATTCACCAAAATGATTAACCAACTTCATCTTATATATTTGCACCAACAAAAAGAATCATTTACCATGTTGGCTTCCAAAAACTGTATAACACACAACATGAAACATGTATCACCAAGTCGGCTCAATCCATCCACAAATCCAAATATAGACCAAAAAATGAAGATAATAAGCTTCCCATAAGTCGGCCCAATCACCTCAAATACAAAACTAATCATGAAAATCAACCCAACAAATCTACAACATACATTACACCAAAATAGCTCTGCTCTAATTGAATTATCAAATACCGAACCTTTAGACTTGCTCATGAATCAGCACGGGATATCGGGATCATGAAATGCCTCAAACCTTGAATCAACTAAATTTATCATTGCAACCAAAATTACACCACCAAAATCAAGATATGCACATTTCATCGGTTACTATGTTCCACCTTCTAGACTTATGCCTCGTGAATAATATGACTTCCGATAAACCAAATCTATGTACACCGGATGTAATATCTAGACAGAGTTGTCATCAATGATAACCCCTAAGCATCTTCCATGCATCAATATTCATAGAAATAGTGTCTCTTACCAGCAGTCAGCACACCATACCCTTTACAATCCAAAGCATAAAAATCTTTCATAGAAGAATTAAATACTCCTTCCTACATATTAAAACTTTTATCACACTGACCTTCTAGAAATTCTTCATATAAGCATAACATCTTCACTAAGAAATATGACAACATTTGAACACTCAATACTAGACCAAATATACCACTAAACATCCACAAACATTATACAACTTACTGTAACATCAACAATAATACAACCTCAACTAAGATACTAATCAAACTCAACAATAATGCCAAGAAACAAATATTGACATAATACATCTCTATTCATCTTCCACAATAAAATTCAACTAAGGCACTAACCAAACTTGACAACAATACCAAGCAACACATATTGACATCATACACCTCTGATCATCTTCCACAACAAGCTCAAATGAAACACCAATCAAACTCAATAGCAACACCAATTTCTAACACTCTTAATCAATAATAAAAAATAGAGAAACCTTCATATACTTGCATACAAAAATAATAACAGCTCACCTATCACCAACAGTAGTTTACACAACACAAGACTATATTCAAACCACATCCAGACCAACCAACTATCATCAACAATAATTTTCACAACACAAGATTATATCCAGACTAGACCACATCCTAACCAACAAGTTTGACATCAATGACAACATAATATATATTTCCAACAATCTACCCATTTTTAATTGACGACAACACGTGTGCCATCTTTGAAAATAAAATCTCTCCCCCTTTGAAATCAAAGACAAAGAGAACACATCTAAAAATAGTCATCTTTCTTTGGAGCTCTCTCATCCTTTGTAATATTCCTTTGAACTCTTTTATCTTGGCACATTCTCTTTCTCTCATACATGCAATACTCTCCTTGACAGGAAAACTCTCATCTCCAACAACTTTCCTAAAATTAAGGAAACATATACCACACTACCCCACTTGAGAGTAGTCACCATAAAAATCCAAGAGATAGAAGATAATCTTTCAATCTCCTCCTTAATTATTTTCAAAGTATACTTCATCTCATGATTTGTGTATCATAAGAAATTATCACAAAGTATTCTGCTTCAACAATAGATAACGCCATTGAATTATTCTCTAAGAAATAAATTTGCCACCATCTAAATTTCTTATGTTATCTACATTTCATATTGATTCCATATCCAGATCACCTCTTTTGCATCTCCATCTAAAATTCACATTGGGAGCAAAATCTTCCTAAGCAATATTTCTCAATCAACAATGTTAAAAGCAATTCAGCACCCAAATCTTTAAGTGAGTTCATAAGATTTTCAAGAAAAACTTTGCCTACAAAAAATACTATGCTTAGTTCCCTGAAGAATTAACACCAAATAAGGGTGTTGTTGGCATTTGCATGAAGATTGCATTAATGATATGTTATGTTGTCATTGATGTCAATTGAACCGGTAATGGTATTTATAATATTATTGATATTATTGTTATTGATATTGTCTTGTAACTGGTAGGAAGAGCTTTGAAGAAGATGTTGTAAATCGCTATGTAAGTATGTGAGTTGAACTGGTAAACCGGTGTATAAGGTTAAATCCTTTCTATGCAATGTAACCGGTAAACCCTGCTAGTTATTTTGTTAAACTCTAATCGATTAAGTTTGTTGAAATGGTTATGTTGGTTTATCAATGATTGAGTGGTAATGATGGTGACACGTGTGGTCATTGTATGAAGATAAGTTCAGATTGTTTTGGTGCGTTTGTTTATTTGATTATCTAGGGAATGAGAAAAGTGGATTGCATCTAATGCAAAGCGCGTGATGAGTTACAAGTCCGATGAAGCAGTGATCATGGAGCGATTGGAATTTTCTTGAAGAATGTGTATAGATTGCTATGTAAATCCAACAATCACACTTGTACCGACTTGTTTGTAATATCTATGAGAGAATTAGGTTTTTGTTGTGTTACCAACATAATTGATTTGTATTTAAGGTCGATGAAGTTGTTTTATAAAATTTGTTGGGAAGGTGTTGGCTGAAATCAGTTGAGTGTATGGTTGCCTAATCGGAGAATGAATCTGCAGTTTGAGTAAAGGCATATTGAAGCTTAAAAGGATCTGATCAAGCAAATTTAGTGCTATTCAAACAAATCACGAAAAACTTGTTGTCTTCTAACAATTACAGTATAATTTAAATCCCCTAACCGGGTAATCTCTAACAAGCTTGGTTACTTCTTAAATCCTCTAACAAGGTGGTCCATTAGCTTGGATTCTCAAACCCTCTACCGATGTTACTCCTAATAGGGTATTTCCTTTTCATCAAGGCATTTGTAAAATCCCTAACCATGTGATTCCTAACAAAATCAATTCTTAACAAGACTTATTGTAAAAGCTTTAACAGGCTTGGCTCCTAACAGGGAAAACTTCAGAAGAGTTCATATAGCTATCTTGTGAGTCTCATCTCACTGTGGTTTTTTACCTATTTGGGTTTTCCACGTATAAACATTTGTGTCATGTGGTGAATTTTTTTGTGGTTATGATCTTATTTGTTAATTTGATTAACTACTTAACTATTCAGATAAGGCATGATAACCAGAATCATTGAGAGATGAAGTATGTTGATGTTTACAAGTTGAATGATGTTTACTATTAAGTTGGTATAACAATTAATTGGTTGATGTTGAGTATTCTTATGAGTATTGATCTTGACAGTGATATTTTGTTGATAAGTTTACTTTGTGTGATTGAGTTTGAGTTTGGGAAGTTTGAATCAGTTTTTCAGTTTACTGATTCACCCCCCCCGCCTCAGTAATCTACCGGATACTTATTCTTTCATCATACCATCACCATTCCTTCTAAATATTCTATTAGACTTGCACTCAATGGCCTTGTTTCTATACATATGACAAATATAGTAATATGTATTGAAAGGCTAAACGTTCCTACCATACCTTGCATTCATATTTCCATTCCATATTATTCAACTTCTACACACATTAGCTTTAGTACCAAACTTATTGCAATAATAAAATTCTTTAATGAATGAATGTGATCCCTTCTGACTTTTGCACTCATTTTATGTCCAAATTTATTGCATGCAATATAGTTACCATGGAAAGATGATGATCATCTAGTTTGAGTAGAAGACTTCCTAAAAATCCTTTTGTTCTCGACCATGGTAAGTCCATCTTGATTTAATTCATCTTTCATCTTTTATTTTTGTTTACCATCTTTATTCAACCTTCTCATGAATTTCCTCTTGTTTTCTATCTCTCTTAGTTACTGCTCCAGGTATATGTTCTAATTTCTAACTATCCTCTATCTAATTTAGATTATCTTTAACCATATTTATCCAAATTTTATCTTCTATACATTTCTCTTCTTCTGCAACAATAGGAATAACCTCATTCTCGGTTTTAGGTCTATCCTTAGTCTAATTTATTTTTCCACAAACTTGTGTCAACAAACAATTCCTTCTACTCTTATCTTTTCCATACTAGGCATTCCCATCATTTCTCATACCTTCTACAACTGATCTTGTGGTACCTCTTTTTATAATTTTACATATAGAATGTTTAAATATGACCTCATAACCTTTATTGTACATTTGAATTACACTCAACAAGTTATGTTTCAAACCTTTGACATAGTAAACATTATCAATCTTATGCTTACCATCAATTGTAATGCTTCCTTTTTCATAAATAGGTGTAACTTCCTCTCCTATAAATTTAACTGATCCACCATCATACTTCTCAAGTTTAATAAACTTCCATTACCCATCATATGGTTTGATCATTTGGATTCAACAATCCTAACCTTTGTTCCAACTTTAGCATGCAAAGTATCATTTCCACTATTCTTCACTTTTTCTAGTCTTCCTGACCTTCCTTTATCCTTCTCCTCTATAGATAAGAACAAAAATCCTTCATTTGAATCATCACTACCTTCATATTTAGATAAGTGTGTCTCCATTGAAAAAACCCTCTTTTTTATTTATCCTTTTCATCCATCTTCTTATTTTTGTCACTACTTTTTTATATATCTATCCTTTCATCATCATTAGATCTTTTGTAATCTTTCTTATACATACATCTAAAAGCTCATAATAACCAATTCTACCACAACTAAAGTATTTCAGAGGTATCTTACCTTGTACTTTCTAGTTTCCCTTTTTAGTCTTCTTATAAAGTTTTCTTCAAGCTTATCCATCTCTTCACTTGATTCTAGCTCATCTTCAAGCTTCTTTGAAACATCAGAATGTCACTTCTATCCTTTCCTTTTTGACATCATCCATTTCAAAGATCTCAAAAGTAGATAGTTAACCAAGTAGATGGTCCAATGTGTATGTATCTAGATAATGACACTCCTCAATAGAAAACCATGGGCTTGTAGGGTTTAAAAAATGTTGGGAACACTTTTATCACAACGTTGCTTTCTCCTATTTTTCCTTTAATATAATCTATAAATTAATTTACCATTCTATGATCTTATCATAAAACATCCCTAGGTTTTAAAATTTGTGCTTAAAATTTGTTAATTTAGCTTTCTTTGACTTCAAATCACCTTCATATACATTTCTTAGCTTGTCCCAAATTTTATTAGTAGTCTTCAATCCCACAACCCTACCAAACACTTCATCACTTAAGTAACTAACAATAGCAACCTTATCCTTTGTATTATTCTCAAAACCTTTTATCTCATCCTGAGTTTGTGGAGGACCATTCTATGGAGTAATATAACTAGTCCTGGTAATTTCCCATATTTACTTCAGTAGAGACTCCAAGTAAAATTCTATTTTCTCTTTCTAATAAGAGTAATTTGTACCTTCAAACTTTTCTGCTTTGAAATTCAAATCCTATTCCATCCAAATCTCTTAATTAGTAAAGCTTCTCAAGAAGGGATCAAGATCTTATACCAATTGTTGAACACATAGCAGGACCGAGACAGAGGATGAATTAGTCTGGATCACTAAAATAAATTTATTTATGATTTATTAAACTTTGAGCCACAAGTAACATATTACTTTAATGAAATCATGAAAACACAAAACACAACCAACTCATGAACACTAAATATGTGTGGAAATCCCAAGAAGGGAAAAACCATGGTGAAAATTACACTCACAATATAGATATAAATGATTACAATGATAAGGCTGAGATAGGGAGCTCACTACTCGAGACTTGCAAGCTAAGACACAAAAACCTTAGGCCAAGATACAAAGGACATCCATAATTGAAACTCACTACTTTAGGGCAAGATACATAGAGCTAGAAAGAGGGACACATTATCTTCCAATAGGAAAGTTAAACTAAAAAGTGAATAGGATCTCCTAATCATGAAATTGCATGTTCACAAATAATAATTTAACTCGCCAACTAGTCATCCCAAAAAAATCTTGCAATGTAAATTACCTAATGTAAATTTCCACACACCATGGCAAAACCCAAAACAATATTCTAACTCAAGCTCCAATGCATATCCAGACCAAGAATGCATGATCCAAACAAGATAATCCATCTGGGAACACTAAGACACAACATAATTGACCATAACAAGCACAAATGGGAATAACTCACTTGTGGAATAAAAATAACACCATAGATTCAAATTGGAAATTGTAAAAACCAAATAAGCATGTCCTCCAAACTGCATCACTTGAATTCAAACATTCAGAAGTTGCCAAGAAAATTTTGGACCAGTCTAACAAACACACTTACTATCAAAGAATAATAATAACTAATATCATCATCTAAGCAACTAAAGGACCTACAAACTTGATAGTTGAACATTAACATTATATCCGATTTTGATGGTGGAATAATCCACATATGTCTTCACAATCTGGACCAAAACATTCTTCCATTGAGGCACTAAATACTCTTTCTTGCATATTGAAACTTCCACTATATTGATCTTTAGTAAAATCCTTATGCATGCACAACATCTGAACATTGAATATCAAACCAAATATACCACTGAATATCTACTACAATATTATATAACTTACTGTAACATCAACGACAACATAACCTCAACTAAGATACCAATCAAACTCAATAGCAACACCAAGCAACAAATATTGGCATCAAACATTTTTTATCATCTTCCACAATAAATTTAATTGAGGCACCAATCAAACTCAATAGAAACACCAACTTTTGAAACCCTTAATCAATGGTACAAAATAGGGAAATATTCATATACTTGCATGACAACATAATAACAACTCACCTATCACCAACATTCATCAATAGTAGTTTGCATAGTACAAGACTATGTTCAGACCAGAACACATCCAAACCAACCAACTGTCACCAACAAAAATTTGCATTGCACAAGACTATATTTGAACCAGACCAACAAGTTTGACATCAATGACAACATAAATAAGATTTCTAACAAAATGTCCTAGCTCTACTATATACATTAACAAGGACAATAATATTTTCCCAAGTGAAAAATAATAGACGATATAATGTTAATATACATTGATAAAAAAGTGTACTAAATATTGTATCCATTTTTACATTACTATATAAATTGTAAAAAAATTATATTTAGAATTTATTATTATTTACATTAAGATTTAATTATCTGAGATTTAACAAATATGAAAGAACATAATTGAAATGACAATGGGTAAATAAATTGACCCATTTAACCTAATGTCACATTAATCTAAAAATAAATTTAGTGTAATTTAACAATCATAAAGTAAGAAGGGATGTTATGGTAGAATGCACACATCTTTCACTACATATGACAAAAAAGCAATTTCAAAATGAACTCTTTCTTACCCATATCATTCATCTTCCTCTCAAATAAAGGATTCTTCATCTTGCTCTCAAATAATGGAATCTTCACCAAACTTACAATGTGCGAAAATGCAAGAAATTTATTTATTCCTTCCATTTTTAAACAAAATGTGACCATCTCTTGTATGCAGTTGATATTCAGAATTAGAAAAGTTGTTGATTGAAAATTATTTGTAACTACTTATCAAGGATTCTTCACCAAAATTATGATTTGCAAAAACAGAAGAAAGATATTTATTCCTTCCATTTGTAAACAAAATGGAACTATCTCTTGCATGCATGATCTGCAAAACCACAAGAAATATATGTATTCCTTCCATTCATAAGCAAAATGAGACCATCTCTTGCACCTGGTTGATATTCACAATTATAAAAGTAGTTGATTGAAAATTATTTGTAACTACTTGTCATTGATTCTTCACCAAAATTACCGTATACAGAAACACATGAAAAATATATATTCCTTCCATTTGTAAACAAAATGGGACCATCTCTTGCACGCAGTTGATATTCACGAACATAAGAGTTGCTCGTTGAAAATTATTTGTAACAACTTTGCAGGTAGGAGTTTTCTCTCCCCCACGTAATTGCAGGATATGCACAAAATAATCAGATGAGTAGAAAATTGGATTATGCATATCTTTGGTATTTCAAGAACCACACGTTACATTGAGAAGTATACGATGCAGCTCATGTCGATGTGATAAAAGTTATGCAGAAAAGTACAAATGACTATTTAGGTCAGAAAAATATTAACAAAATTGAAGCATTAAAGTCTTTGTTATCCCCACCACAAAATATGCTATGAACTCTTGACAGTGAGCTTTCTATTTTCTTTGACAGCCCCAAACCCTAATATCATTCTACGGTTTCTCAAAGAACAAACATACAAGCGCTCTGGTCACACCATAGAGTGCGCAATTCGTTGGAGGTGGGCGTCTCGTAAATGTTGAGATTAGGACCCCTTGACAAGCATGCCAAAGGTAGTAAATGCAGTACAATTATTATCAGAAGCCATGGCCAAGTCTTCCACGACTACTGTTCCTTCCATGCACATTTTGCGTGGATTCTGACTTCTCATCACTACTGCAAGTATTTCAAAATCACATATCTTAAGATTTCGACACACAATCCATGGGGCTGTGGATCGTGCGTTAATGTGATGCAATCATATGTTCTTCTTAAAATAAAACTTGACAGAGAAGAGTCTGATATGCTTATTATGGTGTGGTGCAGATGAGATCATGTGCAAGTGAGAGTAGTGGTTGACATCGCTGCCATTGTGCAAGGAAGATGATGATCGAACTTCCAACTATTCTTGGACAGTGCATCTAGTGGTCTTGAATTACCGAAGAAACCACGCTCAGGCTGCTCTTACCACTCAATTTCGGTCAGCCTTAAACCACACACATTAAGCAACATATTTAGTCTAGAGAATGTTAGTCAACTTTGAGTGTTTCACTTTTAAGCTTAGAAGTGTATTCTTATTGTGACCACACATGTTAGGTAACATATTAAGGTCATGGGATAAGGCCTCTGCAGGCATCACTGATGTGAAGGAAGTCACACCTAAAGATATGGAGACTGGTCTCAGCAGAAGAATCCGTGCGAGCACTAGAAAAAAGAAAAGCCAAAGCAAAGAAATTGATGATATCAAGTGGGCGACTGATAATATGGAGCAACTAGAGTTGGAAGCCGCTAATATGCTTCAAAACTTTACTTAGCCTAGGCTCTTTCTCTATCGGTCCTATTTGTTTTTTGTTGTCTCTCGTTTGCTGGCCTTTTTTGCTGGTCAGCTGTCCTTTTCTCATTTGTTGTCTTTTCATTATGTAGTGCTTTAATGTATATCTTTTGATCTTTTGTTTGTATTGGGTTTTAGGGCCCATCAAAACCTATTTTCCCTTATTCAAAAACATATTAAGCCTAGAAAATGTCACTCAACTCTTAGTGTCAAATACTTTCAAGCCTAAAAGTATAAGCTCAGTGTGTGTGATTTAAGTTGTTCCCTCAATTTCAACCTAGATAACAACAATATGAGATCTTTCTTCCATTTTTTTGGGAAACCAGGATTTAAGTTTATGTATATCCGATCACATTATCAATATCACCTCTACATGCATATGAAATCTACTAGGTAGAGGTAGAGGTAGATGTAGATGTAGATGCATTGTCTAAGCCAAAATGAAATAATCGTGCAGGTATATGTATTTGTCCATGGGAATTCCATCTACACTTGAAAGTGAAGACAGTACTTTTCCATGTGCAAAGAAAAATGAATAAATACCCATAAATGGTAGAATGTGACAAAAGTAACAAAGCTCTATAATGAACTCAATAACAAAAAATTGTGTCCGTGAATGGAAGAATGTGACAAAAGTAACAAATTTCTAAAATAAGTTCAATAGTCAAAAAGTGTTATGTACATTGGATTTATCTAATCTTTAGATGCTATGTTCATGATATGCTGAAATGTAGCTCTTACATAGATAAAACCAAATGGCATTCTATTATATACAAACATATCTTATTTTGAGAGTGATGATGATAGATGATAGATGTATCAAATACCTTCAAGTCTTCCTAATTCCCTACAATAACCTTATGAGAGTCCTTGGGCATTTCTACAATACCTTAGACATTCATTCATGTAAGCCTTGCCCAAAAAAATGTTTTTTGTGCCGTTATCTCTCCTAAATTCCATTATTCTTATAATCCACCTTATAAAGGAGATGATTTTATTTTTGTACCTACAGGGTACATATCAAACAACCTCTCAAGTGCAACCATTTATGTAGGTATAGTATTAGTTTCATAATTATGACTCTTTGTTCATCCACCTCAAAGTCATCTCTATCAATCTCACCAAAGATATATTATTTGATATACTTAAATTTGTTAATAATTTTTGTGATTTATTAATCATCTTTGAATACTTATAAATTAGTGTTATAAAATTTATTTATGGTTACATTTTGTATTCTTTTCAATCAATGTTTTAGATCACACTTAATGCTTTATCATTAGGAAGAAGAGGTCTCCTCGCTAATGGTGGGGAATTTAGTGTGATATAAACATCAAGTAAAAAATATATACACTTTAGTTCATAAGTTATCTTACAACATTAATTCAAGGACCATGAAAAATTCATGACAACAATACCTATAAATTTCAAATATTATCTCTAATGAATAGTATAAGTATTGAATAAACTAAAATATGATCAACTTTTAATCTATAACAAGTTCCAAGCTTCTTGTAGTCACTACTAATATATCAAATATCATTTTTTATCCATGAAATAGCATGTATGATAAATAGATCAACCAATCTCCATACTCTATTGTAGTATGATGATAAATTTTTTCCATTGAATGTATGCTATTTTCTAACTTGTTTTATAATGAGTTACGAGCATTTAAAGGTTTACAACCATTTTTCACATTTTTCTTGAGAGAAAATAGGAACCCATAAATGGGAGCCTCATAATAAGAAACCTTTTAGTGCATGTGAACTATACTCTAAACTAGCAAAGAAATTTTTTTGTCTTGTATTTATGAGTTTTATTCCAACAAAAAAATTCTTAGACTTTGAAACATAAAATTTATTGTCTATAGCTAATCATCCAACACTTTTATTAGATAAATTTAGACAATGGTCCTAGTGGACCATACAAGGTAGAGTTGTGTGTTAAAGCAAAGTCCCATCCCTATACAAATCTATTGAATTATATTGTCATCATAATGCAGATGGACTCAAAGGAAACAAAAAAACTAAACAACAAGGAAAGATCTAAAGAAAATTTGTTGGCATCAACCAAGCAAAAAATAATGCCACCAAACAATTACATGTCAGACCTAAAGAAGTGCACACCCTTAATCTGGTAATGGGAATGAGAAATTTTATTTGTAAGACCTTTCTTCACATGTTGGTTGATAGTAGAAGAAAACCATTGAGCCACACAACCCAAAAGTGGAGAGGGTGGAGGAGAAAATGTTCCTTTGGCCATAATGGGAGATAAACCACAAGATGGGGGTTGAATCAAAGAAAAGGATTAGACGGGGGAATCATATGAGATACAAGGAGATCAGTAGTGACACACTCAATAACTAATAAGGCATATGAAAAAATAGAGGAATGCATGCTTCTAATAAGAAAAGCAAGGGATTCTATATAAGAGTCTAGCTGAAAAAACAATATTGAAAGTAGATAATAATTAGTAAATTCTTCCACTAGAAGTGGTAATGTGAAATATTCATCCAAGCACGATATGAACTAAAGTGACTAAAATCAAATCATCAATGACACAAAAAATAATTGTATTCATAATCCAAAGGTTATTTCAATGAGCAGTACCTGACCTATTAAGCCACCTTTGATGGAAGAGATGAAGAAAATTATAACTCCAAAAGGATGTGAGCAAGCTACTTAGATGGTAGAACATGGTAGTAGAATTGTCAACCATGAGAAAATAGCCCAATGAATCCCCAATTTTTATATAAGTTGCACCAACAATAAAGAAAAACATTTGAGAGCTAATTTGAAACCAAAGTATGCTAAAGGGTTTAGTGATAGGATTAAGTGTTTCCACCTAATGTTTGAGGATAAGTGCATGTTATCCTATATCCCAAGAGAAATAGTTCAAAACTAATATAGAAGGCTTGAGGAGGTGAATCATGTCATGTATTATTCTTAGCCCATGGATTCTTGTTTCTTATTGTCATGCTTCTTTTCTTAAGGATTAAGTGTATCTATGCTTAGGTTGTGATGTAAGTATGCCACTTCACTAATTGATATACCAAATTGTGTACCTACTCATTGATAAAAAATAAGATATTAATCTTCAAACCCATGTTAGTTGGGCCTTTTTTTAAATGATTGTTTATTGTTTTAGTTCTTTCTATCATCAACTCAGTCTTATCATCAATATTTCTACTATATATCTTCTCTCTGATTGAGAGAAATAAGGAGAAACAATACTCATAATACTTTTAAATATGAATCAGTAACCTATTAGGTAAGAATAGGTCATTCACACTAGTTGTAGTAGCCAAAGATATTATTTTGTGAATAAATTTAATAAAATAAATTATAATAATTATCATATGTATAAACAATACTGTGCATATAAATAATTAAATTATTTTCTATAATGAGTTCTACTTAAATTTATCATTTCAACTATTATACTTGGTCCATATATATAAGTAAAACATAACCCATTAAACTAAATTAAGGAAATTTATATTCAACCAAAGTATCTTAATTTTTAAATATATTAATAGCACCCTATAAATTTGTATTATTTTTTACTAATTGGAAAATACATTTGATCATGATTTATTCTTATTTATCTTTATCTTGCATAATGTAAATGCCTAAATGGTTTTAGAATACAAGTTGTCATCATTGGTTGCCTATCAATCCTAAAAGATTTATTACACTTCTTCCTAGAATCACATGCGATAAATTCTAATATCCATATATCCAATAAATTTTATAGATAAGTTTTTACTAAAAAACATACCATAACAAGAAATGATATTGTAGGTGCAAAAATTGAGCCTTAGATCTTATGGGAGAAGATCTGGATGATTTAACATCAGACAGTCAAGTACCTACAAGAAAACAATACATGCAAAGCAAAACAAACAATATGCACACACATGCATTTAAGATGAATTTGGCTCCATTGCACTCCTATCTATCAAGATCCTGTGTTTGAAATGGATGCTCTAAGAAGAAC
The DNA here is from genome assembly GCF_030272615.1 of Cryptomeria japonica. Taxonomy (NCBI): domain Eukaryota; kingdom Viridiplantae; phylum Streptophyta; class Pinopsida; order Cupressales; family Cupressaceae; genus Cryptomeria; species Cryptomeria japonica. The sequence continues at coordinate 251,067,956 of NC_081409.1, read as the reverse complement.
TACACAACATACTATGGAGAACAGAGATTTGCAAGATTAATGTAAATGATATGAGAGCTATGAAAATCAAAGAGATGGTGAACTAGAATGCAAGAAAAATATATTGAAAATGCAAGTATGCAAATAATAGAAAGATTTTTGCTAAGCTTAGAAATGAGGAGGAGAAAGGTATTTATAAAGTGCTCGGGATGAAATCCAAGTTGTAGGATAAATGTGGGATAAAATATTGGATTAGAGATGTTGGTCCCATATGCATTAGGTGAGTGAGATTGATTGGAGAGGGAGGTGATAAATAGAGGATGAAGTCGATATGTATGATATTTGGAAAATGGATTAATAATAGAATATATTAATGGATTTTAATGAATTTATAATGTATTATTAATTAATAATATTATGACTATTATGATATAATGAGGAATAATGAAATAATGAATATTATAATGTGATGAAGAATGGAATAATAAAATAAAAACATTATATAATATGGATCCACCTAATGATGTGGTAAAAATTAAGTTTTATTAAGAGGACATTTTAATGGAAATGTTTATGTGTCTACAGATATCAACTATCTAAATATCAATGAACTACTATATTTTTTGAAGTTGTTGGTTTTGTAAATAGTTCAATTCACCGACCACATTAATTTTAATAAATTATATCATTGTACTAATTTCATATTTAAGTTTCCCGGAATTAATCCCAACTTTTGAAACATTGAGAAATTTCGAACATTATCTAGATCACTAGAATTTGGCAAACAATTATGTTAAAATTTTCTAAATATTTACTTACTTAAAAGAGATGGCGGTGATCCTATCATTTCCTTATAGAAAGATACTTGTATTAGTATATTTTTTATTTATTTATCTTATTTCACCTATATATTTTATAAATACACATCTCTAACATGTCATCTTAATTAGCTTGAACATAAAAATATTGATATTTATTCTCTTTATATTATGAAATATCTTATACATTGTATTAATTGAGTCTATAATTTTGTCATTTAAAGGGGATTACACACTATTTTGTTTGAGAAGATGATGATTCATCTGTAGGTGGTACTTTATTAGTAGTTACATTTTCATCTAGTTGAACTTCAAGATTACTAAAATAAGTGGACATGGAGAGAGGCTCTTTATCCTTTCTTTCTATCCAGTATTATTACCTCTCTAAAATGACTACGGGTACAATATTAGGAAGGGTTGATTGGGATTGGTTTTGGCTTGTGTTAGCTGACTATTGTTTTAATGAAGACACATTTTACAACAATTAGTTAATAATGGAATCAAGAGATGAGTGGGATTGTGAAAGGTTGGAAAGTGATGGTGGAGTGGAATTAGTGATATTTGGTTGGACATTACGGTTTAAGTAATTGGTGGGGGGATTTGGCTATTTGTATGATGAATATTTTTAAAAATAAAAGGGAGAGTTAAAGGGTTGGACATAAATATATTGATTAATAGGATTCCCACTTGTAATTCTAGGACTAAAGTGAGTGGCATTACTATTTTGTGCAACAATAGACTTGATAGAAGAAGTGAATGTAGGAATGGAAGGTGTCATCTTGGGTATCAATACCTACATATCCATTTAGTTTTAGGGAGACATCTATCAAAGTTCTACACATCTAGTTGCTTTTATAGTGTTTCCATCTAGTACATGAGGTATGATACATAGAATATTTGTATCATGTGAATCATCATGTATCGATCTCCTTAGTATCACAATAAGAGAGAAATCCTCTCCAACCAAGTGTTTTGTACTCATATATTTTTAGAATAATTCCAATTCCTTGTCTATCTTATTTGAGTATTCATGAAACACTATAATTGTAGGGTTATCTTCGTTATAAGAATCATGAAGGGAATTTTTCCAAGAATTGCAGGAAAGATCAAATTTGGATTAGGAGATAATTTCTTTCTTAAGTTTCCTAATGCTAATATGTTAACATGCAACTCAAGCCCAACATGAGTACTAGTAAAAGAATCTGAAGCCACAAGTTGGTAACTTCTTCTTGTATAAATATTAGATTTACAATAATGGGTTATGAAATTCATAAAAAATTATAAGCTTCAAAAATAGACATTTGCTCCTATAAAGCAATTGAAAAAAAAAAACTAGAAGGAAATTTTTTTGTTTTTAACCTTTTTTTTTACCATACAAGGTCTACTTCAAATGTAATATCAAATGATAACTATGAAATTAATTAAAGAACTAATCAAGTGGCAATACAATAATAAAATTTTAGGGATGAATACATCTTAATAATAAGTATATGAAAACATGAGACATGGTAGGTTCGGAAAAATGAAATGATAGTGAATAATATCCTTGGACAAACAATGTAATCTAAATATCTAGATTCATCCTCATAAAAATAGGGAAAAAGGATAGGCCTAACCATTCTTGACAAAGGGAGAGATATACTTTGAGATTCATGTTCCCCTCTTTGTGATGAGAAATGCGATAATGATTTGTGTGTATGTGATCTATGTTATTAATTATAAAATGACTAAATCTAACAATATGTTATAGATACAAAATGAGAAGTACAAATAGTAAGGTGAATTTGGAATAGAGAAATAGAGAGGAGCCTAGATATTACTTCTATACTTGATTATGTTAAACAAAAGCACTAGTTGACCTATTTTGGAGGTGTTAGTGGTTTTGAAAGATGGTCAAAAATGGAATCAAGAATTAGTGCTACATTTTGTCTTCCAAAAATGAAACTCAAAGTAGCAAAACATGAGTGTTGGGAGACCTATTATGAGTCTTTTCATCCATTCAAATCCTATTACAATCTATCATTATTTAATATTTTCTTATATAAATTTCTTATTTTCAGATCTACACCTACATACAAAATACATGGGAAAAATGTTATACCCTTAATCCTAGAGTATATATCCAGCTATGAGTAGTCATCTTATGGCTGACTTAACCTATAATTAAGTCATATTATCATTATTACATTTCTATTTATTTATTTAGTTCATCCTTAGGCCTATATAGTCATATTTAGGTTGTACTAGGTGATATCCTAGGAAGGTGTTATCTTATTTTATTAGATCGTATTGAAAAATGTCTTCTCATTAGAGATATTTGGAGATCTACCCCATTAAATCTCCTTATTATTTTCTAATATTATATATCATTCTTAGCATCTTTCATATTCTCTTCCTCAACTGTGCAACTTATTTCATTACAAGTGGTATCAGAGCATGATCTTGGCACTCTGAAGGGAAGGCATTCTTCTTCAAAATTGGAGGTTATTTTAGAAATAGCATACCTTCCAAATTTGTGTGAATATTTTTCTTAATTTTAAATGGTTTTTAAAGAAAAATTTTAGGCACCTTCAATCCAAATTTTAGATGATTTGAAGCAGAATTGAGTGAGTTATTAATAATTTAGGGTTTTTCTCCTAATTTTTTGTAAACAATATATCTCATAGATATGAAAGAATTTATTCCTAAAATTTAAAGGGTTTTTTAGGAGGTCATTAAAAGTCTATAGTCCAACTTTGAGAGATATTGGAGTAAAAGTATGAGATTTATTATGAAATTAGGGTTTCTAATAACTTCACCTTAAACCTTGCAATTCTTCAAATTTGGTGGAGATTTTTCTATGTAAATGGTATTTTGACCCCCTTTAGTTGCAATTTTTTTTTCAAATAATTTTAATTTAATTTTTGTGATCTATTATTAAATTATTAGTTTTCATCATGATGGATTCATCTACAAAAGGTAAAATGAAAGTCACTACACTAGGGAAATCTGCCAATAAGGAGGATATGATTTCTAGTGATGAAATAAATAAACTAAAAGGTGATATTTCTTCAATAAGGATGGAGGTGAATAATAGAATTATAAATGTCAAGGTCATGAATTGCTTATCAATGAAGTTATAAATTGACATGAATGACTTATAAGAGAAGTTGGAAAGGGAAATGAATGAATTATCTAGGGACGTGAATGACTTATCAAAGAAGTTACAAGTTATTGTTCAAGGGATGAACTATAAGAGAGAAGAATTTTTCAATAAAGTGGAAAATGATTCTTTTATGGGACATGATTTTTGTGGGTTTGACTCAAATATAAAGAAGTATCATCTCTTTAAGAAAAAAATTCCTAGGAAACTCATACCCAAGTTGGATATGATAAATTTTGATGGACGGGATCCAACTAATTGACTTTTCCAAGTGGAGAAATTATTTGACCTTCACCATGTTTCAAGTCAACAAAAGGTGGCTATGGCTTCATTATACTTAGAATCAGACCAAATTATTTGGTATTGTTGGTTATGTGATGAGAAAAAATAAGGGTTGTGTGGTCACATGGTTAATTTTTCAAGAGGAAATATCTATCCATTATGGAGGGAATATTATGGATAACACTTTTTCCAATTCACTAAATGAAAGAAAATAGGTTTTGTAAAAGATTATTTTCAACAATTTAGAGCATTGTTTCTAAAAGTGGAAAATATTATAGAACAAAATTTGAAGGAATTATTTTCAAGAGGTTTAAAGGAATACATAAAATATGAGATGTGTTTGTTCCAACCACAAGATGTGTCACAAGAAAAACTCATGGAAAGACAATTTGAAGAGACATATTTTTACTAAAAAGTGACTAGGGCTAAAAAACGTAAAATAAAAAAGCTCTCCTACACACTCAGTACCTCAACCCACTAGGTAGACTCCACAATAAATTGAGGAGAAGAGAGAAAAATAATTATGTTTCAGTGATGGAAAATACAGTTGAGTAAATAAATGCACTAAATATAATTTATTCTATATTAAAGGTCCAAGTGAAGATGAAGAGGAGGAACCGATATTAGATAGTGACAAGGCATTAGTTGAGGACTCACAAGATTCTCAAGCATTCATTTCTTGTCACAAATTTCTAGTTTTATGACCCCACAAACACTCAAAGTTTGTCATCATTGTGTTTGTATGAACATCAACAATTAAAATAAGTCATGTTTCTAGAAACACGTCTATTGGAAAAATATTTGTGTTAGACGTGTTCATATGAATATGGGTTCGATAAAAGGTTATATGGTTTTCTCAAACTCCCTTCGTTTGAAGGGATGTTCGATTCAACCCCCTTTCTATGCATCTCTCCCCTAATATCTATAAATTTTTGTAGATTGTTAGGCTTCAACCCTCTAGTTGAAGGCTCAAATGAAACAATCTTGACAACTCACCATGTAGGATGGTAGTCCTTGAAGCAATATTTCCAGTGACTATAATTTGATTACATATTGAACTTATTATGAACTTGTTTTTTTAATTTTACTAAACATGGGTTTTTCACCAAACATCAACTTCTCTATTCAAGGCATTTGGAAAATAGTAAACTAATTCATAAAAATTCTAAAAAATATCTATTCCCTAGGTATTGATTGTCTCTTTCCAACCAAAAAATAAATAAATTGAATTTCGGTATATACAAAACAAGTTATGAGTTCAAACATACACCTATGTCTAAATTATAATTAGTTCAACTTCAAAACTTAATAAAATAAAAACCATTCAACAATATCATTATGAAACCAACTACATGACTTAGTCATCAATGTTACAAACCTAAATTATATAGAATAAAGTTTTTCTCATTTGTAGAAAAAAGGTTATGCATTATAGGGGTATGTGCAGGATCATGGTGGGCCAAACAGGTCCTTAAGTTGCAATGAAAATCAAAAAAATAAAGTTAGGTAGTTTGACATATAAATTTGAATAAGTTACCAACTTTATTTCAAAAATATGTAAGAATAGAATTTGTAGCAAATTGAATGTAGTTTCTAAGCTACTATTTTTTTTCTAAAAAAAAATTATTTGACAAAAATTTGAAATTTCAATGCAGCAGTACTAAAATTTTAGGAAAAATATGCGAAGCAGGTGTTTGTCTAACCACCCTAACCACAATCAACTCATAATATTTTTTAATAAGATTTTAGATATAAGTAGAAGACTCATATCCGAATGTGACACATATTTTTTTATATTTTTTTGAAATAGATAATGAGTTGTGAATTTTTTAGTACAACTTCTTAAAAATATAAAAAATTGTATGTTTAACAACCATATCTTGGTCAAAAAATTTATGAAATTCATTTTTTTTAATCCTAGAGTATACTAAACATAGAATATGATGCATATTTTGGATTAAAAAAATGTGATACCATTTGAAAGCTATAAATATTTTTGAATCAATTTATCAATCAAAATTTTAGCTAGAATGTCACCACTTTTTGGCCCCTCATGATCTTACACATACCCATAGAATGTATATCACTCTTTAAAAATATTATTTTCTATTAAAAACTAGTTATCGAAGAAGATGGAAAATTGAATACAAATTAATTCAAAAAAATTTTAAAATATATATTTAGAATCTACAAACAAAATGTTGTAAATCACTAGTTTACATCATCTTCAAATTCCTATTGATTTAATAGTTATAGGTGTCAAAAAGTGAAGGTTTTTTTCACAATCTTCATTTAAGTGTCAAAGTTGGCCAAAAAGTGTAACCCACTATTGTGCGATCACTATTTAGTAATTATCAAAATGAAAATACTAGAACATCAAGGAAAACAAATTCTAAGTATCTAGGTTTGTTTTTGGTTCATTGCATGGGTCAAATTTAGAAATGTATAATTGATTATTCTCACATTCATAATTATTAGTTTCATGAATGTAGATTTGGCTAGAATTACATTATTACTTTATAATTTAAAAAATTCTTATCTAATTAAACTCTAAAATTTTAATGTCTCCTTCAAACATGAGGTCTTATTTCTCTTGTCATTTCTTAGTATGTGCTAAGAGAAGGTAACTCTACTCATGTGTTTTTAGATGCTCCTAGGGGTGGAGGTAGATTGTCTCCTAAGGCATCTTTTGTTGATCTCTTGTGTAGACCTACTACTAGTTCTCCTAACTAGAAATTTGTCCCTTTTGACAATACCTTGCAACTGGACTTAGGATAGGAAGTGAAAAATACTATGTCCTTCTCAAGTAATGGGTCAATTTGTAAATTTAGCTGCCTATGGATGTCTCTTCCTAGCTTGCATAAATGGATTTCAAAAAATTGGATGCCTTTGGTGAAGGGTAATTCGAGTATTTGCCCTTGTACTAGGGGTTTTTTTGTTCTTTTTTTAATTCTTATGATGATTGAGAGGTTATTTTAGATGTTGAGCATCGAGAGTGTGATTTGCCTCCTCTTTAGATTTGTCCTTAGACTCCTCTTTCAACCCCTTTATAGAATTTGTTATTATTTATCCTTTTTGGGTGAGATTTCCTTATCTCCCCTTACTTTATTGGTGCAAATATGTGTATGTGGTGATTGTCAATGCTATTGACGATCTTTTGAAAGTGGACCCAACAACTACTATTTTTTCTCATACTTCCTATGCTTGTATTTTACATGATTTTTATCTCTCCAAATATTTGACAAGAGAGGTTTTTCTAAAGGTTAATAGTGTTCCTTGGACATAACTTATCGAATATGAAGGAATCTCTTTTCACTTTAAGAACTATTTTTCTATAGGCCATTTGCCATTAGTTTGTCCTCATTGCCCTCGTAAGTTACCTTCCTCTACTTCGTGGATGAATTCTTTTCATGATTATCTCATTGTCTTCCCTATTGATTTAGATGATGACTCTACTAATTTAGAAACTTCTTCTCCTTAATTGGATCTTATAGCTTGAAATGATGTTTCCTTTTCTACTCTTAAAGGGTTGGTTGTTTTTCCTGCTATTATTGAAACTCCTCCCCAAGTTTAGTTAGATGTTACAAAGGCTCATTCATCATATTACTAGAATTCTCTTGATACCATGAGTTTGGTGAAGGCATCATTGCCTTGTCAGTCTTCTAATGATGCACTTTGCAGTTCTAAATGTTTGTCCTCCCTCAATTGTTAAATTTTTTTAGATTTTGTTGATGACTCTTGTTGGACGGTTGTTCAATGCAGGAAATAAGTGTAATAATAAAATTTATCCTTCTAATGTTTTGGTGTTAGACAAATGACACCAAAGCCCATATTCAACTTAGTTGTTTCCTTTCACATTCTAGGCTTTCTATTTTGATTTGATTGTTAGGATGTATGATTGTTGCACATGAGATGTTAACTTTTACAACGATTAAATTAAAGGTCTTGAAATTGAAATTGAAATGCTTAAATAAACATCACAACAATTAAATAACCATTTATTAATAAGGAGAGAGGAGAGAAGACAAGGAAACATGAGTTGATAATGAAGTTCACCAAATGGCTACGTCTCTAGGTCCCTCTACAACATAGTGATTGATCCTTGATTATGCTCCAAAAAAAGGTTACAAGGTCTTCAACTTGTTACAAAGTCTCTTCATGTCTCCTCGGATGATAAAGAATTACAAAGAGTCCTTATCCAACAAGTACAACAAGCTTGAATTCAAGCTCCCAATGCAAAGAGGTGCACAATTTACTATCACAAGGTAACTCTCCAAATTGCTTAGCTCTCCAAAAATTCTCTCACCAATTCTCTCATAATTCTCCCCTTCAAACCACAACTTATCCCCTTTTATATAATTTTACATGGTATAATAGGATTAAAAAACATATTTCCCATATCAACTAAATAGAGCCCTTGAAATTTTCATAGTCGAGCTTGTTTCAATTAATATGGGCTCCCCTTAATTCAATATATTTGGGTTAATCTTTATTGTTTTAAACTTATGAATTTGAGAGGTCTCGAGCCCTCTTCTCACGGGTCACCTTCAATATGTTAGGAAAATCCATATTTGCCAATAGGTATACCAATATACTCGCGGTCGCATCGGCGGAGAAAAAATGCGAAAAGCCCAAATCTAGGAATATCTATAGAAAATAAAACCCACTACGTAAATTAAAGTAAATCGCATAGAAAAATGGTTGAGAGGCAATTTCGGATGTGTAAGGTTGGGGGTTAGATTCTCTAATCTGCTCAATTTTAACAGTCAGAACAAAATCCGTTGATGCACCTGGAGAAACCACATACCACCTCAATCATAGTTTTTTGCTAGGCCTCCTTTTATACTATATTTTAATTCTATTCTATAAAGATCCTAAGTCCTTTCAAAACCTTGTTTACTTTAATAAAAAAGAAATCATTATTGATATATTTTCTATCATTAAATCTCCTTCAAAATAAAACTTAATATTTTATTTATATTCAATATGTTGAACATTTATTAATTTCAATCTAAAATCATATATTTAAGTCAACTATCTTAGCTACATAACTTATTATCTAGAATTTGATATCCTTATACTTTATTTTATTAAAAATACACATTTCCTAAACTTGAAAAATCTTGATTGCTATTGTCAATAAATTATCCTCTAAAAAAATTTAAAAAAACGTATATAAGCTCTATGATTAATTTATACCTAACGAATTTCTAAAATTTCTATTCAATATTTTTAACATCCTATTTTATAATTTATAGAATTTGAAAGTAAAAACACGACCTTATTTATTGAATGAATGGATTTATTACCTTGTATATATTAGAAAATTATTGAGCTATATTACCTACATGTTGACCGTTTATCAATTTAATATACCATAGAAGTGAACCTTCGTCGATAAATAAACTATTCCTTCAGTTAAAATACCAAAAATATATTCTTCGAAAGAGAATCAATCAGATCGTGTGAGAAGGCTTTTCAGCACTTTTCAATCAGATCGTGTGAGAAGACTTTTCAGCACTATTCAATCAGATCATTTAGTTATGGAAGTACAATTTTATTTTAAACAAGTCAAACTTGGAATAGAGCACTGATTACTGAAACAATCAGTATCATAAACACTTTCTCAGTTGATGTTCGTACAAACTCGAGCATGCTCCCATACTCTCCCTGGCTTGCAGAGAAACCCTTTGTACGGAGCACAATGCCTATCCTCTCTACATTTACAAATCATGTCAAGTGCACATCCATCTCTCAACTCCTCCACATCTTTCCCTCCAATTCCAAACAAGCCGTCCGTCCAATCATTGGAAAACACTCCTTGCGGATCAAGCCTCTCCTTAACCTTCAAAAATTTTTCCAAGTTCACCGATCGTTTGGCCAACCCTCCAAACAGGTAACCTCCAGACTTTCCCCAATGCAGTGCCCCTCCATACTTCTCTATCACCATCTGCTCTATCTCTTCATACACATCTTCATTCCACTTGGGTGTACCCGCTTCCCTCGGTCGATAAATTATAAGCTCCATCGTCACCTGATCCTCAGAGGGTCCCAGGTACGCCTCCGACTTCTTAATAGACCTGATAGATATTATAGTTTGGTCACACATCCTTTGGGGGTCCAAATCTCTTATTTTCTTGACATCCTTCATGGCTTCTCGGAATCGAGACAATGGCAGTCTCAGTTCCACGTCAAAGAACAAAGACGCGTGCACGCGACGGTCCCAGCTACATGTGCTCTCATTTTTATCTAAAATTTGGGTGGGAGTACAGCTCTCATCTGTTTGTTCAGGAGCTCGTTCGCATTCACCAGATGTCTGCATGCGATGATTGAAACCTACCACTGGGTAGCCTGTGAAGCGTTTTCCGTCATTCAAAAACCCGTTGCCGTTCGCCGCAAATAGAAGCGTTAGGTTTCCAACAAGGTTGCAAATTGCAGTGACGTCTGGTTTTGCCTGGATTGAATCGACTGAAGGGCAATGACAAACCAAATAAGATGATCGATATGTATTATATAAATGCATATTTAGAATAAAACGTCTATTGTGGAAACAAATAATTTTTTGAAAGAAGATTGAAATGCTGAAACACACACCTTGATAAGCACTTGTTTCAATGGCAGCTACTGTGATGGGAGTACCTATGAGTGAGTTACTGCCGTCTCCTGCAACATCAATAAAAACTCTATCGTTGGCTACGAAAACCGCCTTCCGGTGTGAAGGAAGCCAACTTATGTCGGCAAATGTGTGAGCTCTGAGAAAACGTTCGGCTTCGTTTTCTAGATCGTGATCATCTTTCACTGAGACGGAAACGGATCGTTTAAACATGGGCTGCAAATCGAATGTTATCTCTGAAATTGCTCCCAGCGTTCCCAGAGCCAATTTTGCGGCCTTGAGATCTTTGTCTGCTTCTGTCAAAGTTATGATCTTTGCGTAGCCCTCGGAAGGAGACGCAGGCACTACGATTCTCATTCCCACGACGTATTCATAAACTCCGCTGCCTTTCCCGGCGAAACTGCTGCCGTGGGCTCCGGTGGAAATAACACCGGCTGCAGAAACTCCGCTGATGTAAGGCATGGCAGGCAGAGCAAGGCCATGCTTTGCAGCTGCTTCAATCACGTCTCTCATGAGTGCTCCGGCTTGGACGGTGATTGTCATGGCCTCGCTATTCACTTCAATGACGGAGTCATAATTTTGGGTGGAAATGATGAGTCCTTCGCTGTCCACACAGACGAGCTTCGATATGCTGTGAGCATGTCTACTCACCACTCTGATCTTCTGGTTGTTCTGAACAGCGTGGGCAACAGCGCGCAGGAGTTGGGGCTCTGAAGTGGGCCATGCCACGCTGCCCGCCTTACAAATGGAACGGTCCTCCCATATGCCCAGGTAATTGAAGATTTCACATTCATCGCTTCTGCATTGTAGGGATGGAGGAGGGGGGCATGCTTTTACTTTGGCGTCTGTGCACAACACTAGCGTGACATACACGACGAACGCAAGCAATATGCTGAGAGTGCGAATCATCAGTTTCATTTTGCAGTTTTCTCCGTGGAAAACAAGTTGGTTATGTTCCGAGGGGACTATACCGCTGTGTACATATACATATCATTCCTGAATTCTAGTCATTTAATAAAATCTTTGAAAATAGCTTGTAATGATTATCATCTTAGTATGAAATGGCGGCAGCTATTGTGGCTAAACACCTTCCAAAATAATTACTAATATATATTTACAAAGCATTTTGATTTGATGACTAGAAAACATGGGCAAATTTAAAAACCTTGCCACTTCTAACATTCCTTTAATCATGTAGACTTTTTCAAATCATGTAGGCTTTTTCATTGAACAATTATAGGAGCAATGCCGGGTGAATCTAGACTTCTAAGTTCTAGTTGTTTAGATAAAGCTTATATGGTCCAAAGAATCATGAGACATTTTAGAAAATGAATCTTTTGTCTCAGGGAGGGGCGTTAGACAATCAATCAAAAAGGATGGCCTTATGAATATATTTCTTCCTACCAGATCAAATGAAAGCATGGGCGCAATAACAAGAACACAGTTAGAACGAACACCCACCATCCATTTACCAATTAGTCGAGTTATGCTTCCTCGAACTTCAACCATAGAGGTTCCATCCCCCACCTAAGGAATGAAGATAATAAAAAAAAACTCTCCTATACTACTTAAAAAGTTTACTCAAATTTAAAATCTTTCTTGACATTCAACTATCTAATGATTTTAATAAATACCATTACAATTGTTTTTCCCTGTAAAATTGATCTTAAGGAATGCCTTCAACTTCTTGTTTCTCAATAAAGGAATTTTTTAGAATTATCTCTATCTTTCTGGATTGATTGAAAATTATTTCTAGATGCGATAACAACTTATACTGTTGGAATTATCTCTCGCCCACATATTGTGAGGATATGGACAAAAAGAATCAGATGAGTAGAAAACTGGATAACGCCTATCTTTCATATTTCAAGGACCACACTTTACGTTGAGAATTATACGATGCAACCCATGTCGAAGTGATAACGTTATGCAGAAAATTACAAACGCCTATTTTGGTCTGCAAAATATTAATAAAAGTTGGAGCATTAAAGTCTTTGTTATCCCCACCGCAAAATATGTTATGAATAGTTGCACTTAACTTTCTATTTTATTTGAAAGCCCCAAACCCTAATATCATTCTACCATTTCTCAAACAACAAACATAGCGTAGAGTGCGCAATCCGTTGGACGTGGGCGTGTAATAACTGTTGAGATTGCGACCAAATGCCAAGCATGCCAAATATAGTAAATGCTGTACAATTATTATGAGAAGCCATGGCCAAGTCGTCCACGACTAGCATTCCTTCATGCACATTTTGCGTGGATTCTGATTTCTTAACATTATTGCAAGTCTTTACACGTCAGATATCTTCAGAATTCTACACACAATCCATGGGCGTGTGGTCGCGTGCGATAACGTGATGCAGTTATATATTCTTCTTAATATAAAACTTGACAAAGAAGAGCCTGATATTCTTATTATGGTGTGTGGTGTAGATGAGATCATCTGCAAGGGAGAGCAGTTGTCGACTTCGCTACCATTGTCCAGCTTTAAGGACGATGATGATGAAAGTTCCAATTATTCTATGACAGGCAATAGAGGGCCAGCCTTAAACCCTACATACATATTAAGCAACAAATTAAGTCTAGAGAATGTCAGTCAACTCTGAGTGTTTAACACTTTTAAGTGTAGTAGTGTATTCTTAGTGTGAACACACACATTAAGCAATATATTAAACCTAGAAAATGTCAGTCAACTCTAAGTGGTTAACACTTTTAAGCCTATAAGTGTAAGATTAGTGTGTGTGATTTAAGCCTTTATGTTGTAGAGTGGTCTTGGATTACCAAACAAACAATGCTCAGCCTTGTGTTACCACAAAATTTCAACCCAGATAACAAACATTTTGTAGTCAACACCCTAGAAAAATGCTCCCGATCATGGCCTCGCAATCCCTGTTTTCAAATTCTCAACTCCCACCCAAGACTACAAGGGTTAATAGCTCCCTGACCTACATAACCCTAGTGGTCAACATCTTCAATACGGGCTTTGTTTCCCCCTAGCCAAAATGCTACTTGTCACCTCTGTTGATTCTCTCACTTCCTAGACTTCGGTAAACTCTCCGCTAAAGAATTATTTTGTAGATTTACTATGCAAACCCTCAAAGGGTTCTTCTGTATGGCTAAGAAGTCCCTGTAGACACATAAAAATGTCTTTACAATAATCTTAATACATCTATTAATTAAATAGATATTGTTATTTATTTAATTAATTCATGATTATGGATACATTGTTTATTTATTAAATTCCTTATATTCTCTTTCATAAATCCTAAATCCCTATTTAATTCCTTCCACCCCCAGCAATCACATCTACTCAATGAATGTGGGACAAATGCTTACAAACTCCATTTCACTCAATAATCCCAAATCCTTCCCAAATTTGGATCCACCCATGATGACACCTATAAATACATGCCCCCTCTCTCTCCTCGAAATTTGGATGTCCTAATGTTGTTTTGAGATCTTTATGCTATTTGAGAATATTTTGCACATTTTATGGTTTTTTTCAATCACTTTCACATCAAACAACCATCTATGTTATTCTATAGCCTCTTGTGCATTGTGCAAATCTGAGAGAAAAAATTGTTGAGTATAAGATCTTGGTAGATAGGAGTGCAATGGAGTCAAGTGCCTCTTGAGTGCATAGGTTTTATTTATTTATGTTTGTTTATGCTTGCATTTCTTCAGGAAGAGCTCCATTGTTATGATGTTGGATTAACATTTTGAATGTTTGACTTATAGTTGGGCTTTGGAGGTTCAAGAATTAGTTTCCATATCCACCATCATACAATGCCTCTTGTGTGCCTCGATTTTGGAGGTGATGCTTAGTCAAGAGGTGGTGGAAAAAATCTCCTATTTCAAAATGAAGGGTTTAATTTTCAAGTTTAATCATATGTGCCCTTCACTTCTTGAGCACCTGGATCTTACTTGTTGACACTCTTCCCTTATGTACACTAGTGTTCAGCTTGTGTTGTAGCACCTTGATCTTAGTTGTTGGAGTTGTATATATATGTATATATGTTATGTGGTTTACCTGGTGGTAATGTGTTTCAGACCATGTGATGTTTATTTCTGTCATTTGCTTGAGGGTCTTATGTCTATCTCCTAGCACAGTGGGGTGGTCCTATTTGGTCCACATGGTAGGGTGGTAGTGTTTTTTACTTCCATCAAGGATTTTGTACCAGTCTTGTGTGGATGGCTTCATTTTGTTCCATCTTGTTCTCATGGATTTGGTCAGCTCAGTATCTTCAGATGATGTTTTTATGCATCTACCTTGTTGTATCTTTTGTATTGATGTAACCGATGTATATTTATGCCTATATGACAAATGATGTAATATAATGTACTCATGATATAGTTTGATGTAAATACTATGAAACTTAGTAGATAGGATTTTATTTCTATAATTGAAAAATAATGGTTCTAAACAGTTAAATGTTTCATTTGTTTCAAAAATATTTGTATTATGTACTCTATTATAAGAATCTTTATATTGTTGAAATGAATTACTTTAGTAATTCAATTTTCTTAAATACATGAATGCACTAGATGTAATCTTTAGATGAATTAATGTTCCTTAATTATGTATGGTTAGATTAAGTAACCATGTAGAGAAACCCTAGGCGAAAATTATAGAAGTCTCCTGCTTGTGCATTATACTTTAAACTTACTCTTTTAAAGTGATTGAATACTTGTTAAATGTTTCAAAAAAATTATTTGCACTCTATTCCAAGTTTGTTAGTTAGATCCTTTAGGGTTTCTTGGTGGGGCGTTAAATAACTCTTACATGAATAAAATAAAGTGTCATTCTATTACATGCAAACATATCTCATTTCATCATGAACGTCATCTTGATTCTACTCTCATAGTTCACTATCTTTTAGTTATTTTCTTAATATTAATTTAAGGATGATATAATTTGAAAACTATAATATTTGTAATATTTTATCTAATGAAGTGAATAATTATTATCTATCTCTAATTTTATATTCCAATTCTAGAAATCAAAACATAGAATGATTTTATTATTATTTTTCTAGCCAAGATGAGACTTACAACATATGTAGAATTCCTTGATCGAAATATGATCCTAGCTAATAACACTTTTTATACTTAAATAGTTAATGGCTCTAGCAATAGATTCATTGGTCTTTTTCTTTTACTAGAGAGTTCTATATTTAGCTTCAATGGGATTGTAAGAGTGATGATAGATGTATCAAATACCTTCAATTCTTCCAAAATCCTTGCAATAACCTCATGAGAGCCCTTGGATGCTTGCATGATATCTTAAGTATATTCATTCATGTAAGCCTTGCCCAAAAAAATATTTTATGTATCATTATAATCTCCTAAATTCTATGGTTCATGTATTCCACCTTCTCAAGGAGATGATTTTATTTTGTATCTAAATGGTATTGTCAAACAACCGCTCAAGTGCAACCATTTATTTAGGTATACTATTAGTTTTCACATATGTGGCTTTTTGTTCATCCACCTTGAAATTATCTCTATCAATCTCATTGATGATTTATTATTTAATATATGCAATTTTATAATGTGTTTCATGATATATTCATCATCTTTTAATACTTATAAATTTGTGTTATAAGATTTATTTTTTGTTACATCATGTATGTTTTTCAATCAATATTTTAGATCACACTTAATGCTCTATTTTGTAATGTTTTGAATAAAAATGATATAAAGGAACTACAAAATTCAGTTACTTTGGAGGAGGTTAAAAATGTTATGTTCTCCTTTGCTACCTTCAAACCCCTTGGTTTTGATGGTTTTCCCCTACCTTCTTTAAGTATTTATGCAAAATAATTGTGGTTGATCTCTTTAATGTTTTTTGAGATTTCTTTAGGTCTGGTAGACTTCTCAACAAATTAAATTCTACTCATATAGTCTTGATTCCTAAATAGGATGAAGCCTCCTCATTATAGGATTACAAACCTATTAGTTTATATAGCACTACCTATAAGATCATCTCAAAAAAATAGTTAATATGTTAAAAAATGTTATAAATCATATTATCTCCCCTAATTAAGAAGGATTTGTTAAAGGTCAACAAATCCTAGATGTTGAAATCACAACTCATGAAAACATTCACTATATGGATAATAGCAAAAGAATAGGTATGGCCCTGAAACTAGATATATCTAGATTTTATGATAGAGTTTCTTGGCCTTTATTTGTTGTTGTGCTTCAAAATTTTGGCTTCAAAGGTCATATCTTTAACCTCATTAAAACTTGTGTTACTATTACTAAATATTTTATACTAGTCAATAAAGTTCGAAGAGGTTACTTCTGAGGTGAAAATGCCTAAGACAAAGCAACCTCTTTTCCCCTTACTTATTCATTAATGTTGTAGAGGTCCTAGGTCAAAAATTTCAAAAGAAAATCAATGAGAGGATGCTAAAAGGTGTTAAAGCGACCACATCCTTACCCTACTCTACTCATCAATAATTTGTTGATGATACTATGAGTTTTGGAGATGTCGCTATCTCTAAAGCTAGACATTGGAAAAATACTCTTGAGAACTATTCTAAAGCCTTTTGGAAATACATGAACTATAGAAAAAGTAAGTTTTACATACTAAGAACTATTTAATAAACTTTTTTATAAGGATCTTACAATGTCAACTTGTTGTTTCAATGGATTCCTATCTTGATCTACCTCTAAGTACTAAAACACATTTGAATTCCTTTTGGATGAGAATATTTAAAATATATCATAAGAAACTTGTTGCATGGAAATAAAAGCTTCCCAGTCAAGTTGGTAAATTGATTCACCTAAAAGAATCTCTTTAAAATATTTGAGTTTACTGATTAATTTTGATAGGCATTGAAGAACACTCAAGAATGACTTTGGTTAATTGGAGGACTTTGTGTCTTCTCAAAAGGCTAGGAGGTTTGGGTATTAGAAATTTTTTTTTTTAACAAAGCCCTACTTGCAAAAGTATGGTGGAACCTATTAGAGGGAAACCAAAATTGGGAAAATATAATCTGTTATAAGTGCCATTGTCATTGCACCAAAACATCGACCTGTTAATGCCTGATACAACCATTAGAGTTGTAGAATCAACAGGAGGTGGTTAAGCCTTGTCACAAACTTGAGCGTTGCATTGCACAACACAAGGAGACCAGGGTCGCACACCTTACAACAAGCCCCCCCCAGCGCAAGCGAGGGGTTTGAACCAGTGACCAAGCTCTAATACTACTTGTTACAAGTGTGGTTTCCATTGCACCAAAAGATTGATCTATTAATTCCTGATACAACCACTAGACTTATAGAATCCACAAGAGGTGGTTAAGCCATGTCACAAACCCAAGTGTTGTGCTGCATAGCACAAGGAGACCAAGGGCGCATACCTTGCAACATAATCAAGGTTAACTATATGAATTTGTTTTACTAGAGATGCCTCCCCTCCAACCTAGATCTCCCCAAAGGATTTTTCATATGGAGAAATATTCTTACAACTGGAAATATCCTCAAAAATTGAGTTAACTGGAGGATAGGGAATGAAAAAAAAAATATTTATGGAATTACTCTTGGAGGGAAGGTCTTCTTTGTTATTTAACCAAAACTTCAACCATCTTAAATAAATTCTCACAATAACTAGTGGAATGGCTAACATCATGGTTATGTTAATTCGGAATAAAAAACCCCAATGGAAAAATTTTAGGGAGAAAATAAGGAGATACTTTGAGGAAAGAGATGATAGATACCAAATCCTTCATACTACAGCTCAACTTCTTTAGACTTGATCTAATTGGAGAATTCATCTCTTGCTCTCCTACAAAGAAGGATGATTACATTTGGATCCCTAGTCCTTCAGGAAGCTTCTCCATGAGACCTTCTTATGACATATAGGATCAAAGTATACAAATTCCCAACATCATTGGAACTTGATCTAGAACCCTCACTTGATCCCTAAGATCAACTGCTTCTAGTGGATACTACTCATAACAAGATCCTAACTAAAGATAATATTTAGAAAAGAGGTTTTAATTTCATAAATATATGGACTCTACGTTATCAAACTAAAGAAGACAATTACCATTGTATAATACACTGCCCTTATTCAAGAGAAATTTGGTCGAAAGTTCTTCAATCCATCTCTTATAATTGAACCTTCCCCAATTATGTGAAAGAGTTCATGATTAGTTAATTTTAAAATCCTCCTTTCTCCCATATTATCATATAGGACTTATGGAAACAATTACTCCCTTTTTTGCCTAAGGCCTTTGGAAAGACAAAAATAAATATATATTTAGGGATCAAAAGAAGAATAGTAAGGATCTCTTTTTAGGAGATTTTCAGTGCGTAAAAAAGAGTATAAATGTTAGAAAATATGGCTACTCAAAAAACATGGCATCCTACTAGGACCTAAGGGTCAAACAAAATTGGGGAATTTCTTACAGTCTTTCTAAAATTGACTAGACAAAAAATATCGCAATAAATAAATTCACTTGATCTCTCCCTGAGGTAAGATGGATCAAAATGAACTTTGGTGGTTGTTCCAAAGGTAATACTAGAAAGGTAGCCTCAAACCCAAATTTATAAGAGATGACAAAGGAAGGTTGCTACAAGTCTTTGTTAAGAACCTTGGTAGAGCCTCCAATAATTTTTTTGAAGCTACAACGGCCTTGTAGGATATCAAAGGACTAAAACTTAGGGGACTTACCAAAACAAAAATTAAGAGAGACAAAAATTATCATTGAAATATTAAAAGGGAAAGTTTTACTACCATAGAGATTAAGAGACAAAATGGAAGAAACCAAAAATATGCTATCGAGTTTTAGGCCATTCAAAATCTAACACACATACCAAGAAGGAAACTTGAGCACAGATGTGGTTTGTATTCCGAGCCTAAACTATAGAGACTTGACCTACAAGTATTTTTACAATCATCCCCCAATCATTAAAGAAATTTTTAAATTAATGAAAGTTTGCAATCTAATAAACATCCTAGTTTCCAAGTTATTATCCAAAGAATTTATTGGGAATGGTAAAGAGTTGAAACATGGCCTTGTTTCACTTAGAAATAAAGTTAAAAGAGACAACATTAGAAGGAATATTCATAACTAGGCACATTAAACAAAGAAAAAAATAAACAAAACCAAGAATTTCTTAATGTTATTTTGGAGGGTTAAAAGGAGTCAAAATAATAACACCTTAGATTAGAGGAGTCATCAGGAAGAAAGTCTATAATCAATGTGTCACCATAGCGCTCCATGACAATGCCAAAAGGAAGATCTCCAAGATGACTTGTGATACCTTAGCATGCAGAATGAGGATAAAGTGGAAAATATATTTTCCCACTCAAAGATGGTAAAAAGGAAGGATGAGCCCAAGAAGATAAATCATAAAAGGATCACCTTACTGGTTCAACCAAATAGGAATAAGCATAGGTTCCATTATTAAAGGTTGTGGGATTGATCTAATGATAAGGAGAGAGACATAAGTATCTCCTCTAAGTGACCAATAATTATGCGATAAGGCATGATTATGTGTCAAGGCCTAATTTATTGCTTTTAATTCCCTTAAATAATGAAAAGGACAACTTCACTCTCATCCTTTGAGGAGATATTTACTTGAAAGGGATTAATTTAGAAGAAATGATTGTATCCTACATGGGAGACTGATCTTCATTGGAAACATTTTGGATTTAAGTCTTAATTCCCCACCACTAAATTTTATTACCCTAAATATTTTTTGTCAGAAGGTCTTTCTCCATGAAAGGGATAGTAATAACATGATTATATATTATGGGCAATAAAAAAGGTGGAGAACTATTTTTGAGGGCATTAGTAAAAAAACTAAATACCTCTAAAAGAAAGAAAACAATCCCTCCTTGTTTGAAAAAGGGCTAGTTTGGAAATTATTGGTCTCCCTACTTGGGAGGTCTATGAAACTAAAAAGATAATGAGAGGCCCTTAAAAAATAATAGAACCATCCTCATTTGATTCTCTAATAAATGAGGCTCAACTACGGAGAAAATTTTGAAATCTTTGGGCGGACTTAGTTCGTTCTATCAATGAAATATCATAAAAAGAAACTTTGTAGTAATTTCTATGATTCCTAGGAGAATAGTCGGGTCACTATAAGGGGCTTGAATTTTGAGGTTACTCGAGATGATAGGGAAAGCGACTAGAGCTTGAGTTATAAGGTACAAAAGTCACTAGAAGGAAAAATGCAGATTACAAGGAATTTGTGGAAAACTTCTTCAAGGGAAAGGAAAAGATTAAAAGACATTAGAATTGCTACAACAAAACCAAGATACCTTCTCCTTGGGACCAAGTGATTTTCAATGAAATATTTTACTATAGAAGGGAGGTTTACTATAGTTCACAAGTACCATTTACCCTTGCTTAACCACATTAGGAATGGTGAACTTAAATTATCTTCTCCTTCTACCTAGTCTCGTATGTCTAAAATTGTGGTAATGATGGTGCCAATCCTACTCTCCACCAAGGTCTTATCATGGCCATCTATAAATTCCAATTATCTATTATGCCCCAACCTTTCCCTTCTAGTTCAATCTCGATCACTATTTTCCAAAACTTCAAAACAAAATATTAAAGGAAAAAAGAATTTACTTGACCACACTATATGGGTGAATCCCTAAGTATTGTCAAATAATCCTCCTTTTTATGTTGTCCTCAAGGTTAGTCCCAACAAGAGGAAAGCATGATTCTCAAATGTTGCATCTCCTTCCAAGAAATCCAAAAAAGGACTAGAAAAGAACCAAACCTCAAATTATTGTGGAAATTGGAGAGGATGGTGTGGAACAACTCATTAATACAAAAGAAGAGATAAGTAATATTGGTAGCCACAATGTTAAAAAAATGGTGATAATTTCTAGTGTGGCTAATATTCATAAACACCTTTATAAGGTGGAGATTGTTAATAGTGAGGATGATCAAAAGGGGGAGCACAAGGAGGGTGGCTAGGATGAGGATGAGTATATAGAGGAGGAATATACTTTAAGTGAATAATATATAGACAATGGTGAAGTGGAAAGAATCAAAGAGGAATAGGAGGAATAAGCTAACATAGTTATGAATGAGGATAGGGAGAAGGTAGATAATCAAGACATTGGTCACCATTCAATTGGAAAGAAAAGAATAAAAATAACTCTAAGATTCTCTCTTTGAAGAATCAAGTCGAGATGCTTCAAAAACAAGTGATCGAGCTTGAGGAGAAGCTGGAGCTCAAAAACAATATTTTTTTAGAAAAATTGAACATGACCTCAATAGTATTTATTGATATTACTAATGGTATAATTAATAGAGATAACATGCAAGTTGTTTTTGGGAGCTCCAAGATCAAAAAATGGAGGAAATAATAGATTATTGAGGCAACTAAAAATAAGAATTAGGATCATGCAATGAACACAAAGGCTTGCGGAGACACTTTGGACTCCCTCAAGGCAAATTCGAACCTCATAAAATGATTATGATCCTATATTTTGTTGTCTTGATTAGATGTAATTTTTTTAAGTTTTTCAAAATTATGTTTCTTTATGGTAAGCCTGCGTGCCTCTATGTACATCATAAACTTTTATTGTAGTTTCCTACTTGTTTGACAGTTCTTTATAATTTTGTTCATTGGTCAATGAGTAGCTGTGAGGCATTTTTGGCTCACATTTTCTTGGTTCTTGGGATCAGGGCCCTTCCACCATATTTTTTAATAAAAATATTGAGTATAAGTTCATTTTTATTAAGATGAGTTTTTGGCAAGCCCCAAATACAATTACAAAGGAGCATAATTACTAAAGGCGTAACCATCAAACCTAAAGATAGAAGTAAAAAAATAAAAATTTGGAGAACAAAAAAGCTCCAAGGGATAAAGTAAACAAGAAAAAATACTAGAAAAAACTATAATTGACTATCAATGTTTGGACCCAACTTAGGCCCCAACGAAACAATCTACGTATTTGGAATAGTAAGGGACTAGTTTTTTTCTTATGTCAAAAAATAGTCCATGAAGCATCATCATAACTTGTAGAACTTTTTGGAGTAGGGGAGGAAGTACCTTCCAAATAGAAAATGAGCCCCCTAGATGAGCACCATTAGGAGCAAGGTTACAATCTAGAGATAATGAATCAAGAAGTTCTAGAAAAGGAATAAGATAGAAACCTAATCCCCAATAGTTGGGGAAATAAAAGTAGCAATTAGAGGAATCAAACTCATTAAATTAAAAGGAGAAGGAGGCATCAAATCCCTAGGGAACTCTAATTCATCATCAAACACAACAAGAAAAATAGTGACTTAGTGATGGTCAACACCTTTCTACCAAGGGAGAATAATGTGGATGGGACTCATGGAAGCAAGAGGAGGAAAAATGATCTACAGAAGAATAGCATTTGTAGTGGAAAGGGATCCCCTTGTACACAATCATTTGTGTCCAAGGTTTCTCTCTCACCTTCAAAATTATCTTGGCAAGCAATCACCTTACAAGATCAATGCCTACTAACACATAGGCAAAGGAGTTGTGATTGAAGTTATTAGTCATAGGGTCCACCTTGAGGAAGCAAACCAATGCATTTCCAATATCCTTGTAGGTAGAGTTGCACTAGAATGGGAGAGGGATGTAATGCATCCTTATGAAGACTATAGAGATAGTTACATAGATTTATTATGCGGGTTAAAAGAGAGTGACCAAGGAAAAGAGAAAGAGGGTGAGAGATCCATTTCTAGTCACCCAAATCAAGACTAATTCACAATCTTCTAAGGAGTCAAAATAGATTACAAAAAACTCAGGCACAAGATTAAATCTCAACCTTACCTATGGCCAGTGAGTTCCAGTGCTCATAAATCCACATAGTAAATACACTCCAGCACCTCTTGGCCTAGTGCCACTTCTAGTGTAGAGGAGGCATAAGGGAGGCACTTACAAGAAACACTAGAAGGATCACCGCACGCAAGTTTGCAAAGTAGGTTGACAAACAAAGTTTTATTTGTTGAAGGAGAAGACTTTAGCGTAGACTTAAAAGCGACAAATTTTCCAAAAGTGATGGTCTTGGCATTGTCAGAGGGTGAAATAGAACATGTATTCAAAATATCGACCACTAACTCTAAGTTGTAGGCACTAGTGGACATGAGTGGGAAATAAGAATTCAAAAGTCGGGAAGAGTGGGGAGAGCAAGTGGCCATAAAAAATGTTCACTTGTGTATACATTAACAAGATTGTTGATTTCATTTTAAGTCATTTCATATTGTCCTTTATAGATGACTTTTCTAGATACAATTAAATCTTTATTAATCCTCAAGATCAATACAAAATAGCTTCTATAACACCATGGGGGATATTTTGTTGGGTTGTCATGCCTTTTAGATTTTAGAATGTTGGTGCAACATATCAATGTGCTATGAATCCTATTTTTCATGATTATATACATAAAATATTGGAGGACTATGTTGATGATATCTCGACCAATTCTGTTTTGTGCCAAGATCATGACAAAATATTTCATCAAATATTTGAACATACTCACAAATATAACATGCACTTGAATCGATGAAAATTTGTCTTTGGTGTTGAAAGTAGAAAACCATCAGGATTCATTATTTCATATCATGGAATTGAAGTAGATACAACGAAGATTGATACTATAGTCAACATGCTACCTCCTAGAAAAAAATTTAACTTCATAGCATACAAGGAAAGACCTAGGCCATTCATCAAATTATTTCACACTTCATGGATTGAACCTTTCCTTTCACTCAATTGCTTTAGAAAGCTAGTACTTTTAAATGGAACATGCATTGTCAAAAAGCCTTTGACAATTTAAAATGCTAATTGGATAATCCTCCAATCTTACAGCCATTAGCTTTTTTATCATCCTTTCCTTCTTTACATTTTGCTACTTCATCTAATTCTCTTGTAGCTTCATTGGCACAACATGATGATGATGGCAAATAATGTGTTATGTATTACATTAGCCACACTTTACTTGAATATGAAACTTGATACATTGCAATTAAGAGACAATGTCTTGCTCTTATATTTGCAACACAAAAGTTGAGACATTATCTCCTTAATAATGAAATGTATGTCATTATAAATTTTCATCCATTGAAGCATATTTTCTCTAACACTGATCTTTCAAGATGGCTTACTAAATGGGCTATGTTGTGAACAGAATTTGACCTTATGTGTGTCTATCAAAATTCACTTAAAGGTCGAGCCTTGATAGACCACTAATTAGTCAATGCTTCTTCAACATTCACTCTTCCTTGATAGCCTTGATTGTTCTAGATACCAAACTAGCTCTTGTGCTAGTGTCATATTAGTACCTTCTTTAGGAAAGCGAATTCCTCTCTCTTATTGTCTCAATTTGCTATGTACAAAGAACATTAATGAGTGCAAAGTCCTTATAGCTGGTTTTTGTGTAGCCATATCTTTCAGAATATAATATTTGCATATCTTTGGTAGTTCACAATTGATCATAATACAAGTAACCATAACTTGCACATCTTCGTATCTTTTTGTCCTCTTCAATTTCTTATATACATTCTATGCATCTATATCCAAGTGAATATATGTCACTAAAATTATTTATGAGTTGTGTTTTTAAGTGAAAACATATAGTTTATATCATATTTAGGAGAACTTTACTAATCTTGACCATTTAGTTAGATTCCTTGTACATTCACTTCGATGGAAGCTTACCAATTTTCATTAAGGAGAATCTCTTACATAATATTATTATATTTGAGGATATTTAATTTTGAATCAAGTTTAAATAGTCTTTTTTATTATGTGTGAGAGATGCTACTCATTGTATGACTTTCTCATTGCTCATAATTTTTTGATGAGATAAAATGGTAGAGGCCCGAACCCTTTACAAAAAAGGTAGCCATTAAGACAAAGCTAAAATTGCTAAAAAGTGAGACAGCTTGAAGGCTAGAATAATAGTCCCACGAGGGGTAAGACTACCTAAAAGATTTTGGATTGGAGGTATAAATTGACAAGAAAGAAAGCTCTCAATCCTAAACTAATGAGTATTGAGAGGAGTCTCGAAACCTAAAACCAAGGAGAGCACCTTAGATTGTAACAAAATTGCCAAAGAAAGGTCTAGAAGAGAAACAATATGAACTCCTAAGTAAACACGGGAAAAAGAAGAAGGGAGCAACCAACAACATTACATCTTGCCAGGAACCTAACCAGCCATCTTTCACATGACTAAATCCTTGAGCTGAAACAACCCTCAAATGAACGCTTTGAAAATTCTTCCAACTGGACATCCGTCCATCGCTGAGATAAGATTCCATCAAATCCTACTACAATCCACTTCAATAGCAACAACGGGAGAAGAAACCACAACAAAGTCCATCTCAAAAGTAGTCCGCAGGACAAATCCTTAGGCAAAATAATATCTGCCAGCCACTTCATCCAACACAAAGACCAGAGCCCAATCAAACCTCCCATAGTATCCACCTCAATAGGACAAGCCAAAGAAAACCCTGCAATAGAGTCCACCTCCACAGGACATGTAGGAATGCAGACTAAGGGAAGGGCAGCAAAAGATCTTCAAAGTAGTCATCTATCAAATCAGCACCTGTCCCAAAAATCTATGAGACAATAGACTCAGTAAAATGGGAACTCTCTATCCCCCACTGTGAGTCATCATCTACTTTACAAAGCTAGGGAATCAACAGCTCCCCACGAACATCCTCTGAAAAGCTATAGAGATAGAAAATACAGATAGCTACATTGTAGAAGAAACGATAGAAACCAAAGAGGGAAAAATAAATAACCATAGATAGAGCAACCAATAACGCACAAAGGTGCAAATTAAACCCCTTGAACCAACACCAAAATCCGGAAATGCGCCCAACAGGAACAGAGAAGGGCTTCCATAGGCCAACCAGGTAATAGATCTTCCAACAAGTGCACCAACAGCGTGCATCTACAGGACCAAAACGTTCGTGCAAACAACTCTAACAAAGTAACCAAATTTGGCAACCAAGCCTCTAGCCCAAGCATAAAATGTGACGGATAAGGTCTCCGGGAATAAAACATACTCGGAGGATGAACTAGAAAGAAGGTAGCCCACCAAGGGATGCCCAAGCTGAACAGCAACATCTGCCATAAGATAAAGCTCTCAGAGAATAATCAACTCCATACTGACTAAATCAGCGACACCATCTCCAATAGAGCAGACAGAGGGACCAAGGGCACCAGAAACAGAGACCTCATCAGAGGGAGCCAAAACACAAAAGCACCCAACAGATCCGAGCCAACAAGATAGAGCATGAAGAAAGAGAGAATACACGGCTCTCCCAAAGCAACCCATCAACCACACTAATCCCAATAAGGGTAGTTGAAACCCTTTCCCCTAGCCAAATTTGGGGACCGTAAAAAAATAGGGGCCAAGCAAGGAAATTGCACAATCCAACAAGGTCACAAGTAATAGTGAAGTGCTGGTATTGGTATTGATGTGATGATGTGATGGTTAAATTATGATGTTGTTGTTTCTATCATCAAAGCTCAAATTTTGTTGGAATACTATTAATGAATGTTTAAAATGGGGATGAGGTACCTTCTTTATGATCTCACAGGTTCATAACTCTGGATCAAAAGCATGTACCTTTCTAAAAAAATCGAGTGAAATCATCCCCACTCCATCTTGAATCTAATTGCCCTCACCATCAAGATCCACATTACAATTAGCATCTCTATCTCCAGAAGATGTAGAAATCCTAGCTCTCCAACTTGCTCTCCCACTCAACATCTCCATTGAGTGCTCATAATGTTGTAAGTAGAATTCAAGAATATTTTTTATACTTTGAGTAGATTTATATCCTTTGAGTTTTAAAAAATTGTTTAGTTTTCAAATTAATTGGTGATTTTGCTTTGGCAAGCATCCACCTAGTGGTTCACATACACATTGAATTAGAATATATTTTAAATGATGAAACTTACATAATTTTGGTTTCATTTTAAATGTAGTATACTTCATGTAATATAAGTCATCAAGTGACTCATTCTTACATGAAGTTAGATCATGACATCATTCATTCCCCAAATTTACCATGCTCCCTAGATAACCCTTTTGTCATTAGAATATATACATATATGAGACTTGGCCCAAGTCATGTTGTAATTATAGATGTGAACCTATGGACTTTTAAAATTCTATTTTTTGTACACCTATTTTACTAGTAACTATGATTGAATTAGTGACTTTTTATGTTGCTTTGTGCTATGTTACTGTATGCAAATTTATTTATTGACATAGATCATGTTATATTAATGCAAGACATATAGACACCAACTAAGAGGATCAAATGTCATTTATTTCAAAGCATTACATCAACATACATCATTCTAGATCCCTTACATAATTGTTTGCTACTAGTAATCTTTATTATAAAGACATTAGATTGGTCTATTTTGTTGCCATTTGCATGAAGATTGCATTAATGATATGTTATGTTGTCATTGATGTCAATTAAACCGATAATGATATGTTGATATTGTTGTAATATTGTTACTGTAACCGGTAGCAAGAATTTGTGGAGTGAATCGGTAACCGGTGTAAAACTTATCTATTGTTGTAATAGGTAAAACCTACCTGTTGTTTTTGATAAACCCTAACCAATTAAGTTTGGTGAATTGTTTATATTGGTTTATGATCTGATAATGAGTGGTATTGATGATGACACACATGATTATTGTATGAACACGATTCCAAGAGATTTTGGTGAGTTGTTGTAATGGTTTTTGTCGAGGGAATGAACAAATGTATTGCATCTAATGCAAAGCATGTGATGAGTTACTAAGTTCAATGAAGCAGTGATCAAGGAGCGATCAAGGTTTTCTTGATTGATGTGCAGAGATTGCTATTTAATCCAACGATCATACTTGAACCGAATTTATTTGTAATGTCGATGAGAGTTAGGTTTTTGTTGTGTTACCAACCTAATTGATTTGTATTTAAGTTGATGAAGTTGTTTAGTTTTAAGAGAGAGTTGGCAAAGAGATAGACATAGTTCAATTGAGTGTCTGCTTGTCAAACCGGATGATATATCTGTAGTTTGAGTAAAGGAAGATAGGAGCATGAAATGGATCTGATCAAGCAAGTGTAGTGCTATTCAGACAGATCAGCAAACTCTTGTTGTTTTCTAACAATTACAGCATAATTGAAATCCCCTAACCGGGTAAGCTCTAACAAGCTTGGTGTTATTCAAATCCTCTAACAAGGTGGTCCATTAGATTGGATTTTCAAATCCTCTACCAAGGTTACTCCTTACAGGGTATTGCTTCTAACAAGGCATTTTAGTCAATCCCTTAACCAGGTGATTCTTAACAAGATCAGTTCCTAATAGGACTTTTTGTAAAGCTTTAATAGGCTAGGCTCCTAATAGGGAAAACTTCAGAGGAGTTTAGATATTTACCTTGTGAGTCTCATCTCACCGTGGTTTTTACCTATTTGGGTTTCCACGTCAAAAATATTTGTGTCAAGTGGTGAATGTTTTTGTGGTTACATTTTCATGGTTGATTTACTTAACTACTTAACTATTTTTGATAAGTCATGATAACCGAAAGCATTGAGATATGAAGAAGTCCTTTACTGTTAATTTGTTGTAATAGACAACCGGTTTATCTTATGAGTTTTTATCTTGACAGAGTTATTATTCTAAGTTTACTTTGAAAGATTGATTGGTGAAGTTTATTATCAGTTTTTCTATCTACTAATTCACCCCCCCCCCCCTCTTAGTAGTTGACGGGATACTTATTCTTTCATCATACCATCAATTGGTATCAAAGAAATTCAGGTCCTCTAAGATCTAAGCCTAATAACTTGAGGTAAAGATCTATTGATCATGATGAAGAAGGAAGGTCCAAAGTTTAATATAGAGAACTGTGTAGGGGAAAAAGCGAGACTAGGCAAACATGCCCTAATCTCACTTTCAACCACACACTTGTGGAATACAAAAGAGCCTAGAGGTATCACACAATTGGCTACTTCTTTTTGTGGAAGAGAGAGCCATGGGCTACCTATTAGGATTTCTATTCCTTTGTTGTAATTGAAAGATAAAATAATGCAGTTCAATCCCTAACCCCAAAGTGCAAGTATGAACTAATAACAAGATTGCAGAATTGAACTTAAACAATGGAAAGCGAAAAGTTGTAAACACAAGGACAAGACAAGAATGTAAATGCGTACCCGGTGTTAAAATCTGAGTGAAAATGTTCGGCACGGGGGTGCGGGCGCCACTGTCCTGATTCTACCCCTGAAACTGCTCCGAAAAGGAAAAGCTATCAAAAATGTTGAAAATGTTGTCTGTCAGGAGGACCAGGGCGCCCAGCGCCCCTGTCCCAGGGACCAGGGCACCTAGCATCCCTGTCCTGGCAGGACCAGGGCACCCCATGCCCCTGTCTTGGTCTTTTGCTCTGAAATTTGGTGCGGAGTGCCGTCTCGACCTGCTATTCCCGGATCTGCAACCTGCGGCGTCGTCCGAGTCCCGAAACCTGCACTTATATCTGAAAAGATGTTTGGGCGGCTATATAGGGTTTTGCCTTAGTCAAACCCCCACTTCGATGATTTCCACCTCCACGAATAGCCAAGTTGTATTGTAAAATGTATTGTGTGTGCAGACCTAGTGTGTGTGCAAGGTCCTAAGATGCAAGTAAGCAAACTAGAGCAACCTAGAAAGTAAACCCTAATTGCTCATAAATGATAATGTAAATGCTCTAAATCAAGATGCAAAGTGATCTAAAGCATGAATAAAGGATATGTTGAAGCTTATGCAAAGACATGAAAACAACATGAAATCATACCCAACCCTCAAGGGAGGAGTACAAGCCAATCTTCAGTCGGTAATCTCCTATTGTTCTTCAATGTCTTCCAAGCCCTAAATGGATGAATGAAATTGATAAATGCTTGATAGAAGGATGTTGAATGTTGTTGAAGTATTCAAACATCTGCTCTTTTGCTGCATAGAAGGTCCTTGAAAGCCAAAAATTTGGATCCTTTCAAATGAAGAAAGAGAGCTCTTATATATGAAACCCTAGGTCTTAATTTCAACTTTTGGCCGACCTAGAGATTGAATATCCCGCCAATTTCTTGGGGTTAAGCTTTATTTTATGATTGGATCGCGCTCCTAAAATTTTGGGAAAAATGTCCGGGACCATGTGCACTCCGGGCGCCATGGTCCTCACAACTTTTCACCAAATTTTCAGGGCCGTCGGATATGATGATTTTAGAGCGAATCCCGAAGTTACAGGTGATTTTGAGATGTTCTGACCCCCAAAATCAAGCCCCCAAGCTCATAATAGGACCTAATTAGGGTTTTAGATTAAATGATGTATTGGAAGAATAAAATGAAAGGGGCACACTTTAATGAAAAGGGCCCAACTTTATGATGTGGAAGATGATGAAATAAGACCTTAGACCTAATTAATTTGATTAATTAAGTGCTAAAGGGGAAATGCGCTGCAAAGTGCAAGATGCGCCAAGGCGGGTGCTAAACTAGGTGTGAAATTGTACTGTGTACAATTTACGACGCTACATTTAGCCCCCACTTTAGCGGTCATATGAGTACTACGTGCATATGCAAGCTAAAGTACAGGAAAGTAAACATTATTTGAAAAAGGATATATCCATAAGTCTATCGAACGAAGCCCCCAGCGGTATCTGCAGTACACAATTAGGAACCACAACCTACAAAACACGCGTTAGATCACAAAATCACCTAATGTTTACTAAGGAAGGTGATGAAAATTCGAGGGTAGCTATATGCTCCCCCCTATTTCGGCTTGCTAATTTTAGTGAGTTGAAACAGGGTATCATGTTTACCACTTCGAATTGTTAAAGAATATTGATGACAAATGCTCACAAGAAGATTTGATATGAGATCAAAAACTAATGGAGAATCATTTGGTAAGAAAGAGGACTAAATCTCAATTCCAACACAACAAAGAGTGTGATGATTTGAGAGTTCTCTAACACAAGATGAAGGATGTAAATGGAAACAAAATGCAAAGAGAAGAAAAGAAAGGAAAAAAGCATGAATACACACATTGGTGATCCATGAGAAGAATAGTGAGAGAGAAAAACACGGACTTCTCGCCCCTAGATCTTGTCTAGGTGATGCATGTGAAAAAGGACATGGAAAACTAGCCCCTAGAGTCTGTCTAGGTGATCCATGTAAGGGAGGAGAGTGAGAAAGTCTAGCCTTATGCCGCTAGTTCCACTCAACCTCGTGTATGTGTGTGTAAGGGAGGTTAGAAGCACCTCATAGGAGTCTATGCCCGAGTATGCTACAACCTGTATATGTATAGTACAAAAGCGTGACATCTCGCTCTAAGAGTCTGTGCTCTAGTTCCGAGAATGACCCACTGCTCAAAAAGTGTAAGTTTTATGTCATAAGAAAAGTAGAACAAGGATACCTACCTTCATCACACAAGAAGATACCCCAAAAATGCAACAATGTCATAGATCCAAGCAAGAGAGTTCTGCACTCCTTAAGCAAGGATAAGATAGTTGAAAAGGGATATCTTGTAGTATGTGTAAAGGAGATCCTTAGAGGAGAAGAGATATTTGTACAAAAGACACCTATCCCTGAGAGAAATTGTCTTAGACAAATATAACATCTTCTAGAATAAGACAAAGAAGAGAATAAGAATGCAATACTTCCTTCGTTTGCGAGGTGAAAGTGATTCTTAATGAAGGATGACGCTCTTTTTAACCCAATTAGGAGAGTGAATTCGCTATGGATGTATTTTACCAAGTGCAAAAGAGGTTGTAGTCAAGGACTTACACCTCTTGTAAGAGAGAACCCTTGAACAAACAACAACAAATGCGTACAAGGCATAACATCAAGTAATAAAGTCCACACCATCCACAAAATAGGAAAAAGTGGATCCTTAGATAAAAATAAGGAAAGATCATTGCCTCCCAAGGATAAGGACAATGAGAAGGACTTACACAATCTTCTAGGGAGAGATTTGGACATAAGCAAAAGAAGAGATGTATGAAATCATTCTTGTCCCCATAGGAACAAGAAAATTAGGCTATTATGTTGCTTCAAAAAATATGATTGCACTTGAAATTGTACCATCATGAATGACAATGAGCCCCCAGTAAATGAGCTACCAATGTCACATAATGATGAGCAACATAATAGCCATTAATGTTATTTAAAGACATGACAGACTAAATGAGGTATTTGAATATGACATGTTAAATGCTCAACTATAAGTGAGATCAAGAACATGTATAAAATGATAAAGATTGAAGAAGAAAATTCACATGAAATCTTAGAAGAGGGATGAGTGTAATTTATTAGAGCCTTATCCCTAGAGGAAAGGACTTTATGATGAATAGGAGATAAAGATTCATAAGTGGATTTAGAAATTTGAGGGGATTCATAAAGAGATTTGTTCATTGCCAAGAATTCCTTATGAGGGGAATGAGAGTTGATAGAAGTAGAAGATGATTTAGTTGAAGTGAGATCATCATCACTACTAAATATAGCATTCACATTGAGAGATGGTCTTTTAGATGCTTTGGTACGTTTGCAGGGATTATAGCCGAGTCCAAAGGCATAATTGTGAAAATTAGTCTCTAGAGGAACTTTTATCCTTTGTTCATGAGCGCCACAACCATTTCCATGATACCCATGTTTAGAAAAAATGCGAAAACCACGACCATAACGATCAGCCATCTCAGGAAGAGAAGGTGGTTTTTCATAAGACAAAGAATCAAACTCTTCATAATTAGAGGTGTGAGGAGAAGAAGTTTGAGAAGCGGCCACAAAATTATTGCTCATAGGTTCAGGTAAGATTGATTGATTTTTAGTTTCTTCCTTCTTTTTAACTTTAAACTCTCTAGGAGGAACCCTATACTCACCTACAAAGGTGGGATTGAAATCAAGGGATCCCCAATCGTCTTCTGCGAGAACCTTCTCAGGATCAAAAGCCTTTTTATGCGTATATTCAAGTCGAGAAGGATCTTCTTTAGGAGCTTCAGACTCATCCAAAGAATTTTGATTATCAGAGGGTAAGGATTCATCCATAGGTATCTTGTTTAACGAGTCATCACTAGAAGAGGAAGGCTTAGAAGAACTCCCTTTGGAAGTAGATGTTTGCAAACAAGCTTGAAAATTAGTATCACCTATCAAGGTATATGTCTTATTATTATAAATAAATTTAACTTGTCTATGCAATGTAGAGGGGACAGCTTGCATACTATGAATCCAAGGTCTCCCTAATAGCAAGTTGTATGTTAGATTTCCCGACATAACATGGATAGGAGTAGGCAAAGTAACAGGTCCCACTGTGATGGGTAAGTTGATAATACCTAATGAAGACTTAGCCACATTATCAAAGCCTCGAATGGGACGAGAGTCAGGCTCAATAAGGGATGTATCCACATTCATCTTATGCAATAGATTAATGCTACACACATTAAGGCCAGAGCCACTATCTACCAGTGTTCGTCTTATAGCAGTGTCATTTATGATAACCACAATCATCAAGGGATCATATTGATGTTGAATTTCACTAGTAGGCAACTCATCTTGAGTAAACACAATTTGAGCTTTAGGATTCATCACAGAGTTAACCAAAGATACTATATTACTAGATGTATTAGGTGGAGGAACATTCAAATCTTTCAAGGCATCTTGTAACATTCCATGATGAGCGGAAGAAGTTTGGATCAAATCCCAAAGGGATATCTTAGTAGGGGTAGCCTTAAGTTGTTCTATGAGATCATATTCCTTACCAAGAACTTGTGAAATACGTGGAGCTTGCGGAAGAATTGGTTGAGAAGGAGGAAGTGAAGTTGGGATAACTGGAGGAGGATTAGGTTGCCTATTGTTTCTAGTATTATAAGTATGGGCAACCGCATGATAACTCTCTCTAGTCAATTGCTTAGCATACTCATAAGGGCTCTTAGAGGAATAACCTCCTTGCACAATAATAACCGGTTTCTTAGGAGTGCAAAAAGAATCATTAGCATAACCACCTTGAACCACTAAGATAGGCTTATTTAAAGGTTGAGAATTTTGAGAAGGACAAGCACCTTGGACAGTGAAGAGAGGTTTGTTAGGTGTTTCATTCACATGTATCAAATTGATTGAGGATGGTTTAGAAGAATGAACAAAAGTGTTGGAAGAATTATTGATAGTCTTCTCTTGCACTAAAATCTTATCACAGATTAGATCAATTTTAGGAGAGAGACAAGGGATAGGCATTGATGTTCTAGTAGGAAGAGTAATACTAGGAAAGGTCATATCATCCTCTATCATCAAAGGATCTACATGGGGAATAAACTCTCTAGGAGAAGGATTAACATTACTCTCTAAAGTCTCACTTTTGAGAGGGAGATCTTTGAAAGAGATGTTAACCATCTTGCTTTGAACTAGGGTATCCTTATGAGTAGAACCAAGTTGAGGAGAGGGAGATGCTTTATTTTTAGAGGGAGAATAATAGAGATTCAAGGAAGGTGAGAAACTATCAAGGGAGTTTTCAATATTTATTTCATCCCCTTTGGCTAGGGTTCTCTCACAGGGTAGAGAATAATCTACACCTTCTTCTAATGGTTCATCCCAAATAGTGAAGTTGTTGAAAGGAATGTTTGAAGCATTGTCAATTTCGGGAGAGGAGATAACATTGTTTATTAATTCCTCATCCTTAGGAGGGAGAGCATCAATAGATGTGTTAAACTCATCCTCTTTCCTCAAAATATGTTCAATATGATCTTTAGGGGAGAGAGAATTAAGGAAATTGCTTATTATTTCATCTTCTTTCTCTAAGGGATGCTTATGGGTAAGACCAACTTTAGGAGAAGGGTAAGCATTTACCATTAATTCATCATCTCTAGTGGGAATTTTTTTGGAAAAGGAAAGGCCATCACTAGGAAATGTAGGGATAATGTCATCTTCTTGCACAAAAAGATCCTCATGAAGGGAGTGTTTTTTAGGGGACACAAAGGCATCAAGGGCATCATTCAACAAAGCATGATCATATCTATTAAAAGGTTTATCTTTTGATTCAAAAGGAGATATCTCTTCATAGAGGGGATCATTGAAAACAACCATGTTACTAGATTTAGTGGAAGAGCTGATAGGAATGTACCCTTGAGAGGAATCATTCGACTTATCTTTCTCATCACAATGAAATGGCATAGTAACAATGTTTATGAGTTTTTGGTAAAATGAAGGTTTGGTATATTTAGGTTTCAAAAATTCATCTAAAGCTTCATCTAACTCATAATCATCACAAATATGAACATCTTGCAAATAAAAATCTGACATTTTGAAATTGCATAAAATTTTAAACACACAATGCAAAGAAACACACTTTTTTTTTTTTTTTTTTTCTTTTTAATGAAAATGAAATGAAAACACACTAAATCTAGATCTAGATCTAACAAATGCAATGCAAGAGGAAGCAATGATAGATTCACGTCGGGTTCACCAAAATGTGTAGGGGAAAAAGCGAGACTAAGCAAACATGCCCTAATCTCACTTTCAACCACACACTTGTGGAATACGAAAGAGCCTAGAGGTATCACACAATTGGCTACTTCTTTTTGTGGAAGAGAGAGCCACGGGATACCTATTAGGATTTCTATTCCTTTGTTGTAATTGAAAGATAAAATAATGCAAGTTCAATCCCTAACCCAAAAGTGCAAGTATGAACTAATAACAAGATTGCAGAATTGAACTTAAACAATGGAAAGCGGAAAGCTGTAAACACAAGGACAAGACAAGAATGTAAATGCGTACCCAGTGTTAAAATCTGAGTGAAAATGTTCGGGACGGGGGCGCGGGCGCCACTGTCCTGATTCTGCCCCTGAAACTGCTCCGAAAACTGTTGTTTTTGCACTCTGGAAAAGCTGTCAAAAATGCTGAAAATGCTGTCTGTCAGGAGGACCAGGGCACCCAGCGCCCCTGTCCTGGCAGGACCAGGGCACCCCACGCCCCTATCCTGGTCTTTTGCTCTGAAATTTGGTGCGGACTGCTGTCTCGACCTGCTATTCCCGGATCTGCAACCTGTGGCGTCGTCCGAGTCCTGAAACCTGCACTTATATCTAAAAAGATGTTTGGGCGGCTATATAGGGTTTTACCTTAGTCAAACCCCCGCTTCGGTGATTTCCACCTCCACGAATAGCCAAGTTGTATTGTAAAATGTATTGTGTGTACAGACCTAGTGTGTGTGCAAGGTCCTAAGATGCAAGTAAGCAAACTAGAGCAACCTAGAAAGTAAACCCTAATTGCTCATAAATGATAATGTAAATGCTCTAAATCAAGATGCAAAATGATCTAAAGCATGAATAAAGGATTTGTTGAAGCTTATGCAAAGACATGAAAACAACATGAAATCATACCCAACCCTCAAGGGAGGAGTACAAGCCAATCTTCAGTCGGTAATCTCCTATTGTTCTTCAATGTCTTCCAAGCCCTAAATGGATGAATGAAATTGATAAATGCTTGATAGAAGGATGTTGAATTTTGTTGAAGTCTTCAAAGATCTGCTCTTTTGCTGCATAGAAGGTCCTTGAAAGCCAAAAATTCGGATCCTTTCAAATGAAGAAAGAGAGCTCTTATATATGAAACCCTAGGTCTTAATTTCAACTTTTGGCCGACCTAGAGATTGAATATCCTGCCAATTTCTTGGGGTTAAGCTTTATTTTATGATTGGATCGCGCTCCTAAAATTTCGGGAAAAATGTCCGGGACCATGTGCACTTCGGGTGCCATGGTCCTCACAACTTTTCACCAAATTTTTGGGGCCGTCGGATATGATGATTTTAGAGCGAATCCCAAAGTTACAGGTGATTTCGAGATGTTCTGACCCCCGAAATCAAGCCCCCAAGCTCAGAATAGGACCTAATTAGGGTTTTAGATTAAATGATGTATTGGAAGAATAAAATGAAAGGGGCACATTTTAATGAAAAGGGCCCAACTTTATGATGTGGAAGATGATGAAATAAGACCTTAGACCTAATTAATTTGATTAATTAAGTGCTAAAGGGGAAATGCGCTGCAAAGTGCAAGATGCGCCAAGGTGGGTGCTAAACTAGGTGTGAAATTGTACTGCGTACAATTTACGATGCTACAAGAACTACAGAATATGGAGTGACAAAATGAAAATTTATATCAAGAGTCTAGGAAGTCAGTATTGGGAATATGTCGATACTAAGTATGTTGCACCTACTGGGATGTTGATTGATGATCAGAAGAAAGAGAAACAATAAAATCATCAAGCATTGGAGGCTATTATCAGTTCTCTATCTAATGCAGAGTATGTAGATGTTCACGGTCCTGAAACTACATATGAGGTATGGAAAAAACAGGAAGAGATTTATAGTGGTGATGAACATATTAAGATTTCTAAAGAGGAGAGTCTAACAGGAAAGTTTGATGACATGCAGATGGCCGAAGATGAGAATATCCAGCAGTATGGTCAAAGAATAAAAGAGATAGTTGGTGAAATTAACAATGCAGGAGGTAAAGTGGAAGAATCCACAATGACAAATAAGGTACTGAGAACCTTGCTACCAGTCTACGCTATCTGAGTTGCAGCTATTCAAGAGCTGAAGTCCATTGACAAAACTACTCTTGACTCCATCATTGGCAAGCTTACTGCTTTTGAATTAAATGGTTATGATGGTAGTGTATAGAAATTTGAGTCTGCATTTAGAGCTTATGTTTCTAACCCATCTGTGAGGAAAAGTAGAGATGCCAGTCATAGTTATGAATCTAGATCCAACAGAGAAGCTGATAATGAAGACAGTTTAGTTGAGCTTGAAGCATTGTTGGCCAAGCGGTTGCCTAAAGGTATAGGTAAATATAGAGGTAAATTAACTTTGAAATGTTTTGCATGCAACAAGATTAGACACATTGCTGCTAATTGTCCTAATGGTGATAATGAACACAAACGAGATAAATTCAAGAAGTACAAGGGTAAAGGCAAAAGAGATTGTCTTATTTCTGTTGATGGCGGTATCACTGATGAGGAATCTGATGGTGATTCTAATGAAGACATTGTGTTTGTAGCCATTAAAGAAGAGATGTCAGACCAGAAGGCATTAGTATCCAAGATGGATAACTCTGATGATTGGATCATTGATAGTGGTTGTTCACATCACATGACCGGTGATCGAAGCAAATTTCTTTCTCTGAAGGAATTTGATGGTGGAGTTGTAAGATTTGGTAATGACTCACCCTACATAGTTAAAGGTAAGGGAACTATTTCTCTTAATGGAAAGAGTAGTGCAGATGATGTCTATTAGGTTGAAGGCCTAAAGAACAATCTTTTGAGTGTGGCACAACTCAATGATAGAGGATACCCATTTGAGTTTAAAAATGGTATGTGCAAGATCTATGACAATAACGATGAACTGATTGCAACCGGGAAGCAAACTAGGAATAAGGATGTTGGAGTACTAACCAGAAGAAGAATCAAAGAAAATTCTTGCATGATCTCCACTATTGAACCAAGAACTGCTAAGGAAGCATTTCATGATGATCATTGGGTTAAAGCTATGGAGGAGGAATAAGATCCAATTGAGAAGAACAACACATGGACCCTGGTACCCCGACTGGTAAATAGAAATGTGATAGGAACTAAGTGGGTTTTCAGGAACAAGTTGAATGAAGATGGTGTTGTAGTTTGCAATAAAGCTAGGTTGGTTTGCAAAGGTTATGCACAAGAGGAAAGAGAAGACTATACTGAGACTTTTGCACCAATGGCAAGATTGGATGGTGTCATAACTTTACTTGCATTTGCAGGACACGAGAAATTCAATGTATACTAGATGGATGTTAAGTCAGGATTTTTGAATGGGATACTTGAAGAAAAAGTATACATTGAGCAACTAGATGGTTATGCTCTGACTGATAAGAAAGACATGGTATGCAGATTGCATAAAGCTTTCTATGGATTAAAGCAAGCACCTAGAGCATGGTATGAAAGGCTT
The DNA here is from genome assembly GCF_030272615.1 of Cryptomeria japonica. Classification (NCBI taxonomy): domain Eukaryota; kingdom Viridiplantae; phylum Streptophyta; class Pinopsida; order Cupressales; family Cupressaceae; genus Cryptomeria; species Cryptomeria japonica. The sequence continues at coordinate 251,028,169 of NC_081409.1, read as the reverse complement.
CATATACATCTGTTGAAGATAGGCTTTCCAAGAACTAGTGATGATAGTAACATATATCTCAAATCTGAAGGAGATAAAATACTAGTCAGCGAAGTATTTGTTGATAATATCATATTTGGAGGTAATGATGACATGAGAAACAATTTTGCAGATGAAATGAAAAATGAGTTTGAAATGTCTTTAGTGGGGGAAATAAAAAAATTCATAGGCTTGCAAATACAACAAATGAAGAATGGTATTTTCATCACACGGTCTAAGTATGTGAAAGAGGTCTTGAAAATATTTGGCATGAGTGACTATAAACCAGTTGGGACACCTATGTTTACAGGTTGTAAGTTGTCTAAGGAAGATGAGTCCAAATCTGTTGATGAGAAGGAATACAGGTCAATGATTGGAAAATTGCACTATGTTGTTGACAGTAGACCGGACATAGCTCATATAGTTGGCATAGTTGCTAGATTCCAGAAGAATACTAAGGAAACACATCTGATAGCAACCAAAATAATTTTTAGATAGTTGAAAGGTACTATTGATTATGGGTCATGGTATTCATATGGAGGAAATTTTGACTTGAAGGTGTACACAGATGCAGATTGGGCAAGAAATGTTGATGACCAAAAAATAACAATTGGTGGAGCATGTTTTCTTGGAGGAAGGCTTGTTTCATGGAGTAGTAAGAAGTAGAGTTGTACTTCCCAATCTATTGTTGAAGCTGAGTATGTTCCAGCTTACACGAATTGCACACAAGATAGGTGGATGAGGCACATTTTGGAAGGTTTTAAGATGAAGATTTCAGAACCTATAAAGATTTTATGTGATAATACAAGTGCCATAAATATTTTCAAGAACCCTATTTTGTACACACAAACCAAGCATATTGAATTGAAGTATCATTTCTTGAGGGAAAAAGTTCAGTATAAAGATGTTATCTTGGAGCATGTTTCTGCCAAGGAGTAGCTTGCAGATATTTTTACTAAACCTCTGCCTAAGAATACTTTTGAGTATCTTAGAAGTTAGTTAGGGGTTGTCCCTCTTCATGAAGTTGGTTAAGTATGATGTAGATTACATCAGTCCTGGAGCTACTTGCAGAATTTTACAAGAGGATTGGTATAAAAGTGGATGTATTCCACAAGGGGGGCATCAAGTTGCAGATTGTTGATGATGCATAGTGAAATTTTACATTACATGTTTTACTTTCAATTTGGCATTGCTGTCAAAGGGGGAGAAGAATTATGTGATAATGGGAAGGAGAACAAGCGACAAGCTGAAGACATAGAGAGCATGGTGAATACTTGGTAATGTAAACCAAGAGGTAATGTAAACCAGGATTCTTGTTCACAATCACGCAACAATCAATGGTGTTGATATTTGTATTGCCATTAATGCCAAAGGGGGATATTGTTGGCATTTGCATAAAGATTGCATTAATGATATGTTATGTTGTCATTGATATCAATTAAACCGGTAATGATATTGTTGATATTGTTGTAATATTGTTATTGTACCTAGTAGGAAGAATTTGTGGAGTAAACCGGTAACCGATGTAAACCTTATCTATTGTTGTAACTGGTAAACCCTACCTGTTGTTTTTGATAAACCCTAACCGATTAAGTTTGGTGAATTGGTTATATTGGTTGATGATTTGATGATGAGCGGTAATGATGATGACATGCATGATTATTGTATGAAGATATTTCCAAGAGCTTTTGGCAAGTTGTTGTAATGGTTTTTGTCTAGAGAATGAGCAAATGTATTGCATCTAATGCAAAGCGCGTGATGAGTTACTAAGTTCAATGAAGCGGTGATCAAGGAGCGATCAACATTTTCTTGATTGATGTGCAGAGATTACTATGTAATCCAATGATCATACTTGAACCGAATTTTTTTGTAATCTTGATGAGAGAGGTTCTTGTTGTGTTACCAACCTGATTGATTTATATTTAAGGTCGATGAAGTTGTTTGGTTTTAAGAGAGAGTTGGCAAAGAGATAGACACACTTCAGTTGAGTGTGTGGTTGCCGAACTAGATGATGTATCTACAGTTTAAGTAAAGGTAGATAGGAGCATGAAATGGATCTAATCAAGCAAGTGTAGTGCTATTTAGACAAATCAACAAACTCCTATTGTTTTCTAACAATTACAGTAGAATTGAAATCCCCTAACCGAGTAAGATCTAACAAGCTTGGTGTTATTCAAATCCTCTAACAAGGTGGTCCATTAGATTGGATTTTCCAATCCTCTACCGAGGCTACTCCTTACAAGGTATTGCTTTTGACAAGGCATTTGTAGTCAATCCCTTAACTGGGTGATTCTTAATAGGATCAGTTCCTAATAGGACTTTTTGTAAAGCTTTAATAGGCTAGGCTCCTAACAAGGCGAACTTCAGAAGAGTTCAGATAGTTATCTTGTGAGTCTCATCTCAACGTGGTTTTTACCTATTTGGGTTTCCACGTCAAAAATATTTGTGTCAAGTGGTGAATATTTTTGTGGTTATGTTTTCATGTTTGATTTACTTATCTATTTTTGATAAGTCATGATAACCAAAAGCATCGATATATGAAGAAGTTGTTTACTGTTAATTTGCTGTAATAGACAACCGGTTTATCTTATGAGTTTTTATCTTGACAGATTTATTATTCTAAGTTTACTTTGAGAGATTGATTAGTGAATTTTATTATCAGTTTTTCTATCTACTGATTCACCCCCCCGCCCCCCCTCTCAGTAGTTGACCAGATACTTATTCTTTCATCATACCATCATATTTAGGGATCTAATAGAGAAGAATATTAATCTCCAATTTAGTATATTTCCCAAAGTGTTTTGAAGATATTTTTGGTCTTTATCAAATTTTAAATATTAGAAGACCATTGCAAGTAAATTCCATGTAATCAATTTTATTGGTTTATGGCCATAAATCAAGTTCAAATTTGCATCCTAAATCATTTTCGCATTCACAAAGATTGCTTATGTGAGTGAAAATTTGAATAAGAACAATGAAAGTAATTTAGAAATTCTCAAACACTTTCGTTATCAAACTCTAAAATTATAGCATTTCAACAAGCTAGTTCTTAACATATTTGCAATATTTAAATCATCTTGAAAAAATAACTCAATGTTTTATTTAAATTCTTTTAGGAAGACATTTATTAATTATAATATCAACATATTTAAATCAACTATTAGTTAACTATCTTAATTATTTAACCTAACTATTTTATGTATGATATGTTTCTCATTTAAGAATGGTTATGCTTATGATTAAATTTATAAACAAATAATATTTATTAAAATACAAGTGTCCAAACTTTTTATCTTTTTAAAAATTAAAATGAATATGTATATATTTGTATGATTAATTTATCTCTAACAAGTTTCGAATTTTCTATTAAATAGTTTTACTAGCACATCCTCTAATTTGTACAGTTTGGAGATAGAAATATCTTTTTATTTATTGAATATAGATATTTATTACTATATATATTCTAAACTTATTCAGTTTTATAACTTATATAAACTTGATCAATACATCAAATTATACATATAATTAAAATATCAAAAATACATTCTTTCGAAAAAAAAAACAATTCAAATCATGTGAGAAAAGGTCTCATCATTATTTTTCATACTTTCAATCATTTAATTGTAAAAGCATAATTCTATTTTGAATGAGTCAATCTTCAACAAATATTAATTACTGATAAAATATGTATCATAATAGTGCTAGGCATGATAATATATTTACTTATTTAGAAATAAAACAACACTACCTCATTTGACCTTCTTACAAACATGAGCATACTTCCATATTCTCCCTGACCTGCACAAAAAACCTTTGCTTGGAGCGCAATGTTTATCCTCTTTACATTTACACATTTTGTCTAGTGCACATCCATCTCTCCACTCCTCCACACCTTTCCCTCCAATTCCAAACAATCCGTCCGTCCAATCATTAGAAAACACTCCATCTGGATCAAACCTCCCCTTCACCTCCAAAAATTTTTCCAAGTTCACCGTCTGTTTAGCTAACCCTCCAAACAAGTGACCTCCAGACTTTCCCCAGTGTAGCGTTCCTCCATATTTCTCGATCAACATCTGCTCTATCTCTTGATACACATCTTCATTCCACTTGGGTGTACCCGCTTCCCTTGGTCGATAAGTTAGGAGTTCCATCGTCACCTGATCCTCAGCCGGTCCCAGGTACACCTCCGACTTCTTAATAGACCGAATAAATATGAAACCTAAGTCGCACATTCTTTGAGGATTCAAATCTCTTATTTTCTTTACATCGGCCATGGCCTCTCGGAATCGAGACAAAGGCACTCTCAGTTCCACGTCAAAATACAAAGACGTGTGCACTCGACGGTCCCAGCTACATGTGGTCTCATTTTTATCTAAAATTTGGGTAGGAGTACAGCTCTTATCTTTTTGTTTAGGAACTTGTTCGCATTTACCAGATGTCTGCATGCGATGATTGAAACCGATAACTGGGTAGCCTGTGAAGCGTTTCCCGTCATTCAAAAACCCGTTGCCATTCGCCACAGCTTGAATTGTCCCGTTTCCAACAAGGTTGCAAATTGCGTCCACGTCTGCTTCTGCCTGGATTGAATCAACTGAGAGGCAATTGCATACCAAATAAGTCGATCAATATTTATTATATAATAAAAATACTACAATTATACATTTTTATAAAAGATTGAAATGTTAAAAGCACTCACATTGATAAGCCCCTGTTTCAATGTCAGCTACCGTGGTGGGAGCACCGGTCATTGCGCTGCTGCCGTCTCCTGCAACATCAACAGAAACGCGATTGCTGGCATGAAAAACGACCTTCCGGTGTGAAGGAAGCCATCTTATATCACCAAATGTGTGAGCTCTGAGGAAACGTTCCGTTTCATTTTCCAGATCGAAATCATCTTTCACATAGACAGAAACCGATCGTTTAAACATGGGCCGCAAAGCGAATGTTATCTCTGAAATTGCTCCCAGGGTTCCCAGAGCCAATCTGGCAGCCTTGAGATCTTCATCTGCTTCAGTCAAAGTTATGATCTTTGCGTAACCATCGAAAGGAGAACCAGGAACTACGATTCTCATTCCCACCACGTATTCATAAACTCCACTGCCTTTCCCGGCTAAACTGCTGCCGTGGGCTCCGGTGGAAATAACGCCGGCTGCAGAAACTCCACTGATGTAAGGCATGGCGGGTAGAGCGAGGCCATGCTTTGCAGCTGCTTCGATCACATCACTCATCATCGTTCCGGCTTGGACAGTGATTGTCATGGCCTTTCTATTCACTTCAATGACGGAGTCATAATTTTCCGTCGAAATGATGAATCCATCGCTCTCAACACAGACGAGCTTTGATAGGCTGTGAGCATGTCTGCTCACCACTTTGATCTTCTTAGAGTTGTAAATAGCGTGGGCAACAGCACGGACGAGTTGGGCCTCTGAAGTAGGCCTCGCCACGCTGGCTGCCTTGCAAATGGAACGGTCCTCCCATATGCCCTGGTAATTGAAGATTTCGCATCCATGGCTTCTGCATTGAACAGATGAAGCAGGTCGGCACGATCTTGTTTTCTCGTTTGTGCTCAAAGCTGGGGTGAAATACAAGATAAACGCATACAAAATAGTTAGAGTGCGACTCATCATTCTCATTTCGCACTTTCCGAAATGTGAAACGAGTTCTGTTATGTTCCGAGGAGAAGAATGGGCTCCAAACGCATCTTTATTTCTTTCTTTCTTGCTGGATTACATTTTAGGGATTACCACTAGATTACAGATTATGGATTACCATTGTGATGCCCCGCCTTCGCATAAGGGTTGTATGATTCACTGTCTAGGGATGATTATAGGCATGTACGAGATCTTTTGGTTGAGAATCCATTCCCAGAACTCTCTCGATCTTCTACCGACGTTGTTATCGAGTCGACATGACCTTATCCCTTCCCGCCAGCACATCCCATCCCCTAATAAACTTCATTAAGAAAAGTAAGGTTGCGCTTTTTATGGAGGGTGCTTCTTCCAAAATTTCAGTTTCTAGAAATATTTAAAAGTTAGGGGTCTCATTTAGTAGTGTAGTATAGTTTAAAAGTTATTTGATTAAAATTAATAAATAAATATCATTTATTTTTTTATGATTTTCTAATTGGTATCAAAAATTTCAAATGATTGAAAAGTTGTAGAAAAAAATTTAAATTAGTAGGACAATTTCTAGTTCTACTCCTATTTAACTCAAATCTATAGTCTCAAAAGACAAGGGTTGTTGCTTTCTTGCTTCATGGGACCTTGTGCTCCATGAAAATAGATAATCAACCCCTTCCATAAGACCTCACTCTAAACTATTAAAAGGGCAGGGGTTAATTTATAGAGGAGCTATCATTTCAAATCGAGGTCTATTTTTAAAAGGCATACCATGCTCATAGGTTGGAGTCTTACCTCCACAACTAGAGGGTCCAAGGGATGGACAAAGAGATAGAAGAACTCCACTTGCCAACTATAGTTTTATTTTAGGAACCATAATTGTTGAGAAAAGGGATCGTGGTTAATCTTTTCAGAGAATAATAAAATCTATGTATTGTGGAATAAAATCACTCTAAATTATAATTAATGTGATATAAAAATTAATATTCAATAAAATATGGATCAAAAAGTTAAGAAAAATTATGCATACACTAGATATTAGTATTAGTGATTTGGGTTAAGTTATGAAAAAAAATGTCCTGAAATAAATGTCACTCATTAAAAAATACTTAAATTGTTCAAAATTATTTCAAATGATAAATTATTTATTAAAATTTAAAAAATATTTATTTAAAATTTAAAACAAAAACCGTAAAAATTAATAGTTTACATCATCTTGAAATTTTTAATGAAATTCCCATTTAAGTTATACATGGTAAAAAATTTAATTTAAAATATTTCTTCCAATGTCCCATTCAGGCCAAAAGAGTAGGACATGATCAACCATGATACAGAATCCAATTAGTTAAAGTAAAATAAAAGGCAACTTGGTCACAAGTACACAAGAGCTTTCAATCATGTCATAATCCTATTCAAAATATTGGATGCATAAATGAAGACTCTCATCTCACTATTAACATGACTAAAGCTAAAAGGAGGGAACATTAGAGAAACTTTTGTTGGAGGAAGACAATAAAGCTACCCTATTAAATGAGAATGATTTAGTATAAATTGTTAAAACTATAAACCTTATAAAACATGTATCTCCTATAGCATAGATTAGTTAAGAGATCATAGAACCCTCTTATCCACAAGAGATAACTTTTTCAAAGATAAAGCTTGGCAAATAATGTAATACCTAGAAACCATGAACAACTAGTTGCCAGAAGCAGAAAATTATGTCGAGGAATGAAGTAAAAAATATTGTACATAGTAGACTACCATAATGATGATGTTAGGTTGGAATCCCATAAATAGTTGATAAAATTGATGTCGAATTTATAAAAATAAATGAGTTTAAACAATTTTGTTATGAATACAAATACTAGGAGGAAAATGAATAATAGGAAACCACATAGATTTATTATTTATTTAATGATATTAAATTTACTAAATTTTATTTCCATAAGATAGCCCATTGAAGCCTAATGTAAAACCTAAAATATAGTGGATAAGGTCAATTCATTATTCTCCATGAAAGGGCCATTATGTTCTATTGCTCAAAACATTTCCTTATCAAAGAAAAGAATTCACAATTCCTAGAGCGTTGATGAACTAGGACCAAACATTTGATGACACATATTTGTTTCCTTGCAAACTCATACAGTGCTCACCTTTGATTATTTTTCTTTCTATAAAATTAGTTTTCATATTATAGGATGATATAGTTTTACAATGAGTGCACTTTTTAAGTAATAAGAGTAATAGGTAAAGAAATGAAAGGATGATTTAACCGGTATCAATAGTAATTTTTTTACCTTTTTGTTGTTTTGTCTAGATAATCTTGTTAGTTACCCCTTTGGTAACTATCTTGGTTTGTAATATTTTTTGGGCCCTGCCCAAAACCCACTTATACTAATAGTAAACAATAGTCATTGTGTGCATTACATATTCTAAACGGATAGAGCATATTAAAGAGTTAATGGTCTCAAAATTTGAGATTGATAATATGATTATGTGATACTGCTCTTGCATCCTAAAGAACACATACGTGCTAAATTTCATGTGAATATATTGGTAATAGCTAAATATTGATAGATTTGTAGATTATATAAACATTAGACCCACAAGATAGTAGCAAATTTAAGGGCTTAGTGATCAATATTTTTTATGTCAACTCTTTTTTTTTTTTAGTGTTACACCTTACTATTTGCAATTTCTTAAAGTCCACACCATTTTGAGTGTGAGTTGCTAGCAATTTCTAAAGTAAACTTAGAATGATTAGAACAAGTTGTCAATAATCTAGATCCCAAGGTGGACCCATATAATATTTGAACCCGATGATTACAAAGGATACAATATTTAGTGTACAACAATATATTTATCTAATGATTCATTGACCTATAGAAACCAATAAATTTGAAGTGAGAACTTGGGGAAGTGATTCCTTAATTTGTTTATTGTTTGCTTCCTTAATATAATGTCTCATTGGTGTGTGTTTAATTCTTTTATTAGTTAATTCACATTTCTCACACATAGGTGCAACCTATGTTATATTAAAATTGGGGATTCATTGGTATATTTTCTCATGGTTGATACTACTACCATGTTCTATCATCTTAACTTTCTCTCATCCTTTTGAAGTTGGACTTGTCTTCATCTCTTCCATCAAATGTGGTTTAATAGGTGAAGGACTACCCATGGGGATACCCTTTGAATTATGAAAGAAATTATTTTTAGTGTTGATGGTGATTTGATTTTAGTCACTTCAATTCATCTCATGCTTGCATGAACATTTCGCATTATCGCTCCTAGTGGAAGAACTTACTAACTATGATATACTTACAATGTTGGTTTTGAGCTAAACTCTTATATAGAATCCCTTTCTCTTATTGTTACAACTATGTCGTTGGTTCATGATCCACACATTCCTCCAATTTTTCATATGCTCCCATCAATTCTTGAGTGTGTCACAAGTGAGATCCTTGTATCCTATGTGATCCCTCTACTTTAATCTTTTTATTTGATTTAATCCCCCTCTTTGTGGCTTGTCTCCCATTATGGCCAAGAAAACATTTTCTCCTCCACCCTCTTTTGGGTTGTGTGGGTCATTGGTTTTCTTCAGCTATCAACCAAGATATGAAAAAAGGTCTTACAAATAATATCTCCATCCCATTACCGGATTAAGGGTGTGGACTTCTTTAGGTCTAGGATGTAATTATTTGGTTGTATTGTTTGTTACTTTGTTGTTGCAACAAATTTTCTTTTGATCTTTCGTTGTTTAGTTTTTGTGCTTCCTTTTGGCCCATGTGCATTATGATGACAGTGTAATTCAATAGCTTTGTATAGAGATGTGACCCTGCTTTAATACCCAACTCTAACTTGTATGGTCCATTAGGACCATTCTCTTAACTCATCTAATTAAAAGTGTTGGATGATTAGATATAGACAATAAAATTTTATGTTTCTACGTGCAAGAATTTTTTATAAGGCATAATTTTTTCTTTACAAGTTTAGAGTATAATTAACATGCACTAGAAATGTTTCTTATTATGAGGCTTTCATTTATGGACTCCTATTTTCCCTGAAGAAAAATGTAGAAATGGTTGCAAGCCTTTGAATACTTGCAAATCATTATCAAACAAGTTATAAATTAGTGTACATGCAATGGAAAACATTTATCATCATACTACAATAGAGTATGGGGCATGGTTGATGTATTTATCATACATGTTATTTCATAGAGAAAGAACCATACTTGATATATTAGTAGTGACTAGAAGAACCTTGGAACTTTTTATAGATTAAAAGTTTATCATATTTAAGTTTATTTGGTGCCTAGCCTATCCATTAGAGATCATATTTAAAATTTATAGGTATAGTTGCCATATTTTTTTCATGGTTCATGAATTAATGTTGTAAGACAAATTTTGAATTAAAATGTATATATTTTTTACTTAACGTTTTTATCACTCTCAATTCTCCACCATTAGCAAGGAAATCTCTTATTCCTAATGATAGAGCATTAAGTGTGATCTAAAACATTGATTGAAAATAATACACAATGTAACCAAAAATAAATATTATAACGCTACATTTCAACATGTCATGGACACAGCATTTAAAGTATCTAATGCACACAATACTTTTTTAACTATTGAACTTATTTTAGAACTTTGTTACTTTTGTCACATTCTTCCATTCATGGACAATTTATTATTGTTGAGTTCATTTTAGAGCTTTGTTTCTTTTGTCATATTTTACCATTCACGGTTATTAATTCATTTTTCTCTACACATAATAAACTATCATTGTCTCTTCCAAGTATAGATGAAACTCCCATGGATAAATATATCAGTAGAGAACCCATAATTAAAGAGATTTAATTTAAGAACAAGATTGCACCGAGAATGAGCATAGTTGGTCATTGTACATATAGGTAGAGTGATTGGGTCAAATCAAAATTCAAACCCAACACTCAATGAGTGGTGGTGAGATGCCTCCCAACCAAACTAGCATTAGGTGTCGAAAATGAGTCGACACCTCTCTAACAACTCCTAACCGACTTGACATCTTGCATGGACAAGTGTCAAGAATAAATGCATGACTAAGAAGGATTAATAAGCCTAAGTGTAATTAAATGAAATAAATACACTAACATCCCCCCTCCCCCTTAAGCATAAATTAGGTGGGCATGAAGGAAATGGGTCCCGGATACTAGCATGGTGAGGTACCCATGTACAATGAAATCTTTCATAAATGGAGAAAGACAGAAAACCTAGTGGGAAAAAACTATCCTCCAAAAAAGAGATAAGAAGAGAAGACCATGAAGATGCCCCTCAAAGTAGAATTTGTTACAAAGAAGCCAATGTTTACACCAAGAATGTTAAAGTGTGACACAACCAGGTACTAATGTTGATGAGGAATGACCAATGAATCACTCACTATAATAAAATAAAGATCAAACATGGAGACGCCTTCTTTGAGCATCAGTTAAATACTCCTCAATGGCAGATTAGTACAATCAAAGTCTGATTAGGCTCATGTACATATTTGTACAATCAAAGTCTCAAATAGAGTCATGCACCAAGTCTCAAAAGATATTCCTAATCTATGGAGTATAAGAAAATTACATCACATATGTCATCAATGACAAAGTACAAAGAGGTGTGGCACTTTATATTAGTGCATTACAATATAGCTCTTGCAAGAGAATGCATATGGTGTGCAATATGACTTCCCATTCTGGATGTGTAGGAAGTGATGTGGTTGTCTCTGAAGTTTGCACATGATCCAAAGATTGAACCTTGTCATACTAGTTTCCAAATCTGCAATGTTGAAAACTGGTATGCATATTTTGTTGCAAGGAATCAAGCATGCTCTCTGTGAAGCATTTCTAGATTCATAAGTAATAACAAGTAAGGAGATTGCAATGCTTTCCATATGACTACATTGTACATCCCCATAAAGATCAAGAAGGATACCCCCCTTGATTTAATAATATTTGATGACCCCCTTGTTTTTGGCACTTTATAAGAGTTCTTTGTAACTAAACCAAAAATTAGCACTTTATAATAAGAGTGTGTGAGTGTGCTAGTTGGATTTGTGGCAAAGACACATGCACTTTTACAAAAAACGGCACTCAATTCTGAGTTACCTAGCAAAAGTCAATGAGAAAAACATTTTGCCTTATTACAAAATTAACCTTCTCCAATAAAAAAAAATTCAATAGAAGAAAATTTGCCAAAAAATTAAGAAGCAAATTAAGCCCCCAAGGGTTGGAAAGAACCAGGGGCTAAAGTCCAAAATGAGAGACTCTGAGTATTCAACACTTTTAAGTCTAGAAGTCAAAGCTTAGTATGTGTGATTTAAGCTATAGAATAATTGGAAGTTTGATCATCATCATCTTCCTTGAAACTTGACAATTGCAGCGAAGTCAACAAAGAATGGCCCACAAGCCCATGGCGCTTATATGTTTGTTCACAAGCCCATGTTGCTTGAATGTTTATTCTTTGAGAAAACTTAGACCGATATTAGGGTTTGGGGCTATCAAATAAAATAGAAAGCTCACTGCCAAGAGTTCATAATATATTTTGTGGTGGGGATAACAAAGACTTCAATGCTTCAATTTTGTTAATAATTTTCTGACCTAAATACTCATTTGTACTTTTATGTTTAACTTTATCACAGCGACATGAGTTGCATTATATAATTGTTAATGTAACGTGTGGTTGTTGAAATACCAAATATATGCATTATCCAATTTTCTATATTTTGATTCTTTTGTGCATATCTTGATATTACATGGGGAAGAGAGATGGTCCCATTTTGTTTACAAATGGAATGAATAAATATATTTTGTGTATTTTTGCACGTCCTTAGTTTGGTGAAGAATCCATTAATTGAGAGTGAGGTGAAGTATCCATTTTTTGAGAGAAAGATGAATGATATGGGTAAGCAAGAGTTCATTTTGGAATTGTTTTATTGTCATATGTAGTGGAAGATGTGTGCATTCCTCCAAAACATCCCTTCTTACTTTATGATTTTTAAATTAAATTAAATTTATTTTCCTATTAATGGGACATGAGGTTAAGTGGGTCAGTTAATTTTCTCAATGTCATTTCAATTATGTTCCTTCATACTTGTTAAATATCAAATAATAAAATCATAATGTAAATAATAAATTCTAAATATATTTATTCTCAAATTTATATAGTATTGTAAAAATGGATACAATATTTAGCAGTCTTTGTTATCAATGTATATTAACATTATATGGTCATTATAAAACCATCCAATTAAAGACTAATGTAAAACGTTTCAAGAATAGACAAAAACCTCCACATGTATTATTAGAAGCATCAATTTTTAAAGACATGAAAAGTTTGTTATTAGCTAGGATCATTTTTCTTGTAACGTACTCCACAGTGGTTTCAAATTATATTCCAAATACCATAAAGAATGGTCAAATTAGGCTGTATGTTAATTTTTAAAAATAATGTAGCATCAAAAGACAATCATCCACTCAAGAGAGTGGACAAGGCTTACAAATAGTCAAAGATTGCCAAATAATTTTTTTCTTAGATATAAACTTTCAATACATTTAGATGATGGTGAAATATGAAGGTAGGCTCAAGATGGTGTTTATAATGAAGTGGGGTGCATTTCCATATAAAGGAATGTCATTCGGATTGATCAATAAAAGAGACACCTTTTAAAAAGGTAAAAAAAAATTTCAAACATTTTATTGCCAATTGTATAATCATTTATATGGATTATTTATCAATGTTTTCTATGCATATAGCTAATCATATATGATATTTGAGGAAATTGATTATAGTGTTCTAGAAAGAATGAAATATCATTCAATTAAAATAAGTTCATTTTTGAAATTAGTAAAGGAAAGATTCTCAGTCATATCATGTTTGAGAGGGAAATAACTATCAATCCATAAAAGGTAGAGATAATCCTAGAGAATTATTTTATTGAGAAACGAGAAGTTAAAGGAATTACTTAATAAGATCAATTTTATACCAAAAAAATCATAATTGTATTTAATAAAATTGCTAGATAGTTCTAATTGATTAAGGCGGGATAGGCCCAGACTTTTACATAACCACCACATAGGTGCATTTATAAAGGAAGCTCACAAGAAATGAGCCCACCAGAACCATAAAACCAAAGAAAGGACAAACCCTTTTTTTGAACCAAGGATTTTGATTGAAGACTCAAACGGGTGGGAACAAGCTTTGTATCACAATAAAAACATCAAATCAAAACAAAAGGGTTTCAAAAGAAACCTCAAACCATCTAGAAAAACCCCTTGAACTTTGACCAAAGCAACCAAGGGAACAAAAAAATAGCCAACAGATTTTGAAAGGAATTTCGCAACCTTTTGCTTGAAAAACCCTCTTTAAAGAAAATTCAAAAATCATTCCTCAAGAGGGACCATAAGAGAACAAGGGGTAGTGGGGTAAAAGCATCACCCCACATAAAAAATGGTAGTCCCCAAAAGAAGTTAGAATCCACCATAGAGGCCAGTAGGAAGGGAGTAGAGCCCTCTCTAGTTAAACGCTCGTAGGGTAACCATCCCTCAACATGCCACCGCTTCCAACCCACCATCGATGGCCAAAACCCCACTCCATGAGGAAAACCACCTTCCACCAAGAAATGTTTTGAACCCATGGCCCCAAAGGCCTCAACCAACCACCACAAAATCATACTCCACCTCAAAATGAGTCTTCATTTGGAGGGCTTGTGACAACAAGAAAGGCTCCACCAAGAGAAGAGAGGGAACCATAGGCCCAAAAACTATACCAGACCCCTCAACACATGTAAGAGGTATTAACGCCTTCAAGGCCTCCATTGGGATGAAAGCTTAAGCACACACAACCTCTTTCCAAAAACACTCATTATAGAAGACATAAAGGAGAACCATAACATTGTACAAATGGGTCCACTACACAAACACAACATGAGTGACAAGCACAACCATAGCATAAATTAACTCCAAGCCAAGGTCCACAAATAAGGAACCTTGGAAAATAAAAACTACCCAACAACAACAACCAATCTAGAAGAAAAAATAATAAAAAGGTTCAAAACCCAAAGCACCAGAGGCATAAGGGAGCTAGAAGAACCAATGCCATCACCATCCTTAATACACCCCACAAGTCTAACCTAGAAATGAACAACGCACCTAAAAACCACCTGGGAAGAAGACACAAATGTCAAAGGAAACACCTTCTTTAACCATTGAACAAGCCACAGATTCATGACAAAAATAGAGGAGGGGGTTGCTACCCTTTGAAGCACCTCTGGGCCCCAAACATCACTTTCAACAAGATAAACCCACCCAACAACAAGCACTGCAACACTATCAACCACATACACTAAACCACCATGCAAGGCATGGACAAATTCTACCCCCACAAACAAAGCCACTGTGAATAGCCCCAATCCTTAATAGCCTTCATAGAAACAGGTTAATGAACCCATAGATAGTTCCAAGTAAATAAGACCGACAAATGAGGGCCAGATCCCATCATACACTCACCTGTGGCACAAAAGACGGGATCCCTTTGACCCAAAGTAGGGCACCATGCACAAGGAGGCAAATCCAAGTACCCTAGAACCACAATTTCCCAAAAGAGGGAAACACCATTGGATAGGTGAAAACACACACCATGGCCTTCATTTCCATCATTCGCATTGCCATCAACATCTCCTTCCTCCTCATCCCCTACAAACTCCCCTCCTCTTGAAACCCTAGTGCTCCACTTTCCCTTCCCACCCATCATTTTTTCCTAAATTGCTAGATAGTTGAATGTGAAGAAAGATTCCAAATTGGAGTAAAATATTGAAACATAACTTAGATTTTTATAAATTAAAAATATGTTACAAATACTCTAGTGCTAATTAGTTATTATTGCACTTAGTCATTCCAATTTTATTACTTTACTATTGTTCTAACTGAAAGGGAGCTAAAAGATTAGGAATAAGTTATTTTGAGTTTATTTTTAATTAATACAAAATTTAAATATTGAAAATTGAAAAATAATAGTTTACATTGATTAATGAAATTAAAATAATTATCATTCTATGAATTAAAGTATTTCTCATTGTTATAGGTCTATCTATAAAGCTATGATGCTTCAAATATAAAGTAAGTGGAAGGTTATCTTACAAGATTTTGACCTAGTATTCACCCTCTAAAACTTGTGAGAGAATAAGGTTTTGAAAATATTTATAACTAATATTTATTCAGAAATTGTTTACCAACAAAACATAATGCAATCCATTTTTAATTATGAATTCCATATTAAATTAGGATTTTATTAATTAAACTATAAGTGTCCCAACCACTTGAATTATACTGCAAGAAAATCTTTATGCTAGAATAGTAAAAAAATATGATAAAATCAAGAATTTAATATTAGAGAAACCATTATGTTATATACTTAAGGTGTTCAGTAAAAGATGAGGTAGCCAAAGTGTTAAAGTATTTTTATGAGACTTTGTTTAGGTGTTTATACAATGCATCAAATACTCAATACTGATTATTAGTAACATCTATTAAGCTTGGCTTCTATGGAGGTGATTGTTGCCCCTATTGAGGTGGGATTTCTTTTGGCTTCTCTGTTGAGGGAATGTCATATTTTTCTCCTACGGTTCTCTTTCGTGTTCCTTAGTGAGGTGGGGACTTCTCCTATTGAGATGGGGATGTTCTTTCTGAAGGAGGTTGGAGGGTGCTATGTGTTGTATTCTCTGAATGGGTTCTCTCTAGTTGCTAGTTTGGGGTTTGTTTGGTCCTTTTCCTATGGTGTTCCTCTTCTCTATGGCTCCTATTAAGGTGGGATCCTCTTCTATTGAGGTGGAGAGGAGTGTTGTTGGTGGAGGGGGATTTGGAGGGTGAGGCTCCAGGTCTAAAGTTGTTGGTCGGTTCCTAATGCTAATCCAAATTTTTCAATGAAGGTTTGGGGATCCTTGGTAAAATCCCCCCCCCCCACCTTGTTGTACCTAGTTGGTTGAGTTTCAGATGTAGGATGGTTTGGATTCCATCCTTTCTTTGTCTTTCCAGATAGTTTGTTTCTGGATTTGAAGGTTTTGGGTGGGTCCTTTTGAAAACCCATTAAGGTTTTGGGTCCTTAGAAAACACGTCTAAAAGTCATTCTACTTTGTTTGGCTGGATTTCTTCCTTCTTTCTCGATAATCAAGTCAGGGCCCTCTCCCTACGTACTTTAATCAAAACATTTATTAAGCATACTTATGTCATGTTCATAATTTTCATCCATGTTAGGTTTTAGCCTCAATATTAATGTGGTTTTATAAACTCTTTACATTTTAATTTTATATATATATGGCATTACATTAAATTATTATTTTGTCATTTTTTATTTTGCAAGAAAACTTGTGTTTTCATTTGTATTTCTCAAAGTTTAAGTAGACACACAAAAAAAAAATTGTTCAATTATTTCTTTATTTAGCAAAAAAATTAATGTATATTTCTCAAATTTCAATTGGTTTGTACATTTTTTGTACGAGGAATTTCAAGTTATCATTAAAATGGTTAAATATTCTTCATCCAACTACAAATCATGAGAAAGAAATTTAAATATATATATATATATATATATATATATATATATATATATATATATATATAT
This sequence comes from Cryptomeria japonica, assembly GCF_030272615.1. Lineage (NCBI taxonomy): Eukaryota > Viridiplantae > Streptophyta > Pinopsida > Cupressales > Cupressaceae > Cryptomeria > Cryptomeria japonica. The sequence continues at coordinate 251,010,888 of NC_081409.1, read as the reverse complement.
ATATATATATATATATATATATAAATATATGAAAAATATTCATCAAATATTTTCCTTTGACTTTTCATATTGGTTAACCTTAAATCCTTTATACGAATTAACCAAAATCTAAGAGAATAAAAGTCAATTATGCTTTTAGCACTTATAGATGCTAAGGAAAATGAATGCATATTTATGAAAGATATCTTCCTAAATAAAGTGTACCTAAATATTCAAATAAGATATCTTTCATAAATATTCCTTAATGAGATTAAAGTATTTAGCAAAAAAATTAATGTATATTTCTAAAATTTCAATTGGTTTGTACATTTTTTGTACAAGGAATTTCAAGTTATCATTATTTAAATGGTTAAATATTCTTCATCCAACTACAAGTCATGAGAAAACAATTTAAATATATATATATATGAAAAATATTCAACAAATATTTTCCTTTGACTTTTCATATTGGTTAACCTTAAATTCTTTATACGAATTAACCAAAATCTAAGAGAATAAAAGTCAATTATGCTTTTAGCACTTATAGATGATAAGGAAAATGAATGCATGCTATCAACCATAACATATACCAAGGAAATAAAGTGTACCTAAATATTCAAATAAGATATCTTTCATAAATATTCTTTAATGAGATTAATGTTTTAAAAAATAAATAGAAAATATTTTGAAATAAGTAAGAGCATTAGATTGAAATTCTACAGTGTCATTATAAACTAATTTGTTATTAATTCACATTAGAGATAATGAGAAAAAAAATTCATCTAGTCCATTAATACAAAATTTAGGCTTGATATTACATATTATTATTATAATTATAAATATTTATTTTGTGCATTCTTGTTTCCAATGTAAATTATGAAAATAATATAAATATTTGAAAATAAAAATAGAGTATTTTCCAACCAATTACATTTTGATGAATGAAATAATTCAGCACTTTTGACATATTCCCTTCTAAGTAGATCAAAGAATAAATCAAATGGTCATTACATTTGATTGATTGATGCATTATCTTGCATACCTCATGAAATTATCTTTATTTTTAAGATCTCATGTGATGTATGATAGATAATTTAAAATAATTTATCTTTTCTTTGATATAGATAATTATGAAACTAGTATTTTACTCATTCAGTTCAATAAGACTAACAATTATATAATATCTTCATCTAAAACTTACTCCTTTTTCATTGTTTTAGAAAAGGAAAAACTTCATGTAGTTAAGAAATGGGAGGATTTATCTACCAATGATATCTCTTTGATTTTGATGACAAAAAAATCTTTGATCCCTTTGAGCTTGTTTTGATAGGAAAATTCATGGATCTTTAGCTTGTTATTAAATTTTTTGAATATTTGACTAATAAGAAATGATGATTAAAGATTAAAGGTTATATGGACATAGAAATGTATAGGAGAGTCTTATTTTTATTATCTTCAAATTTATTAATGGCAAAAGATTCATTTTCTAAAATTCTTAGTGATTCTTTGGTTCATATAAGCTTTATCTAAACAACTAGACCTTAGACCTTTAGTTTGTGAAAGAAATCCCTTTGAAAGTTGTAGTCTAAGTTCACCTCACATTTATTTTATAATTGTGGTATGAAAAAGCCATTTGTCTTGATTTTAAGAAAGGGACTGTTAGAAGTGAAAAGGTTTGTAAATTTACGAATATTTATCTAGTTATCAAATCAAACTACTTTCTAAATATATATTAATATTTGTTTTGGAAGATATTTATCAAGTAGAATTTCATGCTTTCTTCCTTTTCTATTTTGTAAGTGTGAAAAATGATACTCAGCAAATCTATTTTCAAAGATTTTATTAAAATACTATAATTCAAGAATGATTTGTGTCTATACATAGTGGTATAGCCCCCTCGCAACATAACCAACTTGTTTTCCATAGAGAAAAGTGCAAAATGAAACTGATGATTTGCAGTCTTAGCATTTTGCTTGTGTTCGTTGTGTATTTCATGCTAGTGTTGGGCACAGACACCAAAGTGAAAGCATGCCCCCCTTCTCCATCCATGCAATGCACAAGCGATGAATGTGAAATCTTCAATTACCATGACATCTGGGAGAACCATTCGATTTGCAAGGCGGGGAGCGTGGCATGGCCCACTTCAGAGCCCCAACCAATATAAGGAAAAAATGATATGGGTGTAGTGTCATAAATTGTTGATCTTAATAATTTCACAGTAGGTTTGGGACTCATTTTGGTTGATGTGCCTAATTTATGCATGAAAATGCCTAGTTTTGAGACCGTTTTTTAAACTTGTTTTATTCTCCTATTCCCACCCTTTTTCATAACTTATTTCTCTAGGATTATGCTACCTAACACCCTTATCTTGACAAAGAAGCTCAACTTTTGAAGGATGAAAGTTGAAATTTAATTTAGTGGGAATTTATCTTTCTTTGTTGGCCTTCCCCAAAGATATTATTTCAAAACTATGTAAGTTGCATATAAATGCAACCCCCTCTCTTATTTCAAATGTGTAATGAATCTACACAATCTCAACATTACCAAGCATATCCAAACAAGAAAATATTTGCATTGAATGAGAAAAGCATTTAAGCATTCAATTCTTCTACAACAACATGATCAAATGTGTTATATTTCTTCATGTTAGAAGCATGCATTAATATGTTGTAGGACTTCATGAGAATCACATTAGATCTTGTGTAATATTTTATGAGAAGGTTTGATGCTTGAGATAATATCCTGTCATTTTAACATTTTATTATACGTAGCTTTTATCCTTACAAGGGAACATGTACTCAGATCTCATCATTATCCATTATTGAAGTAGGAATAGTAACACAAGGTTTGACTCAAAAAAGCCCCTAAATGATACATCACTTTTCCTTTGTTTTTTGTATGTGCAAGTGTAGAATCGGCAACAAGAAATTTGTACAAAAGAATAGAGTAGATAGTGACAGAATTTTAACAAGCAAAAGAATTTGGATTAGGTCAGCCAATGCCATTATTATGCTAATTTGTCCTATATTTTTAGGAGAAAAATGTGTAGAGATTCTTGATTGCATTTTTATTACCTTCTAAAACCTTCAAAATAGGGTAGTTAGTGCTTTTGTCCAACACAGTTAGCTCTCAATTTTAGATCACATTTCCTCTCTATTTATTTATTCCATATCTACTTTACTATTTTTTTCTCATTTTGTATCTATAGTATACTATTAAATTTACTCATTTTATAGTTAATAACCTAGATCACATACACACATTTTACTATCTCATTTTGTATCACAACAAGAAGGGAACAAGAATCCCAAAGCCTTTCTCTCCCTTTGAGGATAATATTTAGACCGATTCTTGTTCCCTAATGTTATGAGGAAGAATTGAGATGTAATGTCCATTTTCTGAAATAGGAATTAATAATAATAAAAAAATATAAATATAAATAAAAAATATCTATAATGTAATATAAACACAAGTTAATTTATTTTAATGGAAGGTAAAGAGCCATGCCTTGAAGGATGTACTTTCCCTCAAATGTAAAGATATAAGAAGGAAGAACAAATCATTTCTATTTTTATTGGGGGGGAGTATATCTACATATACATATATCCATTACACACAATAGATTAAAAAATTCTAATATATTTAATTTGCGTACAAGAGAATGAAAAGAATTTCTCATAAACTAACATGTATCTAGGTATAAATAGTAGATCAGATTGATATAAGACCAACTTGTGCATTATACGAGAATTGATCAACCCTAATTATTGGACATTAAAATCAATATCAAAGCATTGTTCCTTCTAGCATGAGGGATAGAGAATAGTTGATGCAACTTAGATAATTTTTTATTTGATTAATAATTAAAAGAGTGTAGTTTAGACTGTGCAACAATTTGATGGATAGATAATGAGTAAAGAGAAAGCTTGAACTCTATGTTGACACAAACTACCAATACAAAGATAACAAAATTAATATATGTAAAAAAGGTGGTAGTTATATGTCAATAAAAGGTAGCAAAGACAAAGATTATAAGAAAGTGTATGACAGTGAATAGACTCTAAGAATTATGCAATACAAAGTAGTGACATAAACCTTGTGACTATCAAGTAAGACATTGGCATTGACCCCCAATTTGAAGTCAAATGTGATTTTTGTAAAAAAATATTGTAATAAAAATAATCTATGTTAATAATAGAACAATCAAATAGACAACAATTCAATTGTATTCTATGAACAATGATCCATTCTTAAATATGAACAATGACCCATAGTTACATATGCACCAATATGTCTATCTTAGGCAATGATAGCAATACAAAATAAAAATGTGTTGTGATAATAGACAATCAATTATTTTAAGGAATTGGTAGACTAATTCATTATATGTAAAAAATCATAATGTAAGAGTGTTGATTCATGAAGAGATGCGACAATAATGTAATTTGTTTGTTAAAAAAATGATGACAATAATTCATAAAAGAGAAACTATCCTTAAAAGTATTGATCGTTCTCAAAGAGAAACAATTGAATGAACAAAAATAAATTTGATTAATTAGAGAAAAGACATATCTATTGGTTGTTAAAAAGTCACGACCTTTTTTATGAAAAGATACATAGAAGATATAAATGGTAGGTTCAATTCATTGTTGAGGTGGGTAAGGAATGCAAGTATTGTGCATTGTATGAGAATTGAAGATTAAAAGTCATATAGACCAAAGAGAATAAAAAATATAAATTTAAGAAGACATGTATGAATAAATTCATGAAGAATTTATAAAAGAATATTTCCAATAAATGAAGGCTTGTCCTGGGAGGATATAAGAGGAACTTGATACCATATTCTAAAGTAAGATGGGGTTAGGCCCACTTTCTGTATCTAAATGGCTTATGAGCAGGAAGATGGGGTTAGGCCTAATTTCTAGTTCTAAATGGCTTATGGGTAGAAAGATGGCGTTAGGCCCACTTTTTGGTTCAAAATGGATTATGCTCAATAGAAAGATGGGGTTAGTCCCACTTTCTAAATCAAAATGGATAGAAAGATGGGGTTAGGCTAACTTTCTCACTCAAAATGGATTATGGGTAGAAAGATGGGGTTAGGCCCAATTTTTTGACTCAAAATGGATAGAAATATGGGCCACTTTCTTGCTCAAAATGGATTATGAGTAGAATGATGGGGTTTGGCCCACTTTCTATCTCAAAATAGATATGAGAAGCAAGATTAGGGCTAAGCCCAGTTTCTAGCTCAAAAGAAAAGAAGCAATCTAACAACATGTGTATTTACATGTATATTCTATATCTGCATGTATTCATTTATACACTTTGAGTATTTATGTGTATGCCTTGTGTCTGCATATATTCATGCATATAATTTATTTTTTAATTTGTATTCTCTATTATTGATTCATACCTGATATTTTCTAGATATGAGAATAAATAGAGTAAACCAAAAAAAAATGAATTGCATTTGGGTTCATAAATGCATGTCGTGCTTCTAATCATCATCTTAATATATGTTAAGATCGCCCTTGCTTTAATGCAAAAAGATATCTAGGATATTTCACAAACATTGGGTGAAAAAAATTAATAAATCTCCAAGGATAGGTTTGGGGATCATCATGATTCAATTCATAGAAACCAACATTGCTTAATGACAAGCAATCTTGGGTGAGGTGGACTTGAATGTTCCCTTTCTGAAATATGGTTTAATAATAAATATTAATAACAAGGTTAAAATATAAATAAAATAATAAATAATAAATATAATATAATATAATAACAACTTAATTAAGTTTAATGGAAGGCCAAGAGGCGTGTCTTGAACAGTGGTGTCTTCCTCAAATGTAAAGATATAAGAGGAAAGAAAAAATCATTTTGGAGGGAGGGGATTAGATTGAGATATACATATATACATTAAACATAGAAAAATTAGAAATTCTAATATGTCTAATCTGTATATAGAAGAATGAAGATAATTTCTTATACACTAATATGTATCTAGGTATAAATAGTAGATCAAGTTAATATAAGAGACAAATATCTAACTTATGCATTATACAAGAATTGGTCAACCCCAATTATGGGACATTACGTGAGATTGTAATGTGGTGAAATAGGCGTTGACAATCTTAGCCATGCAAACTATGAACTAGACCTACTTCACAACATTATATTAAGGACAGATGATGAATCTATATATTCAATATCAATTGTATGAATAGGGTTGGTGTTGATTGGATCCCACTCCTCTTTTGTTTGTATTTGAATTGAATACTACAAAGATGCAAAGTTGTAAGCTAGATCTAGTGCTAAAGATATAAAATTGACATAAATTAATATAAATAGATAATTGCAAATTTGATATGAAGGGGTGATCCAACAATTATGGCTATTACAATCAAAATATTATAACTATAGAAGTTTAATCTAGGGAAATTTTGTTTTGAATCTCATTACAAGTTGGTAAAATTGGAATGAACATAGTTTTGATACTACTAATTATAGATTTGTTTTTTATCAATAGTCAGTCTTATATTTACTATCTTCTACTTTATCAGTTTCATGTAGTTATTCACATGTTTTCACATTTTATGGCATTCCATGTATATAGAACATCAATTAGAAACAAGAATAATCGCAAATCTTATCTAATAGTAATAATAGAAATTTAAAGAGCAACAATTATTGTAGCACCATAATTTGTTTTCATAGAACCTATGTGTTTTAATGGTTATGTTGGGGTTTTGTCCCTAGCTAGTGGGGGAAGCTTTTTATTTTTCCTTTGCTCAGGTTGTTACCTTCTAGATTGTTTGGAGTCAGTTTTGGGGTTTTTCCCTATTTTTGGCTAAGGGTTGCTTCAGATTTTAGGGCTAAGCTCAACTTTGTGAGTCTTTTTGGAGCTTGATGGTTTCAAGATTTCAATATTCTCAAGTGGGCTAGTGTTTCTCTTCCTTTGGTCCATTTTCATGTGGCTCCTATGGAGGTGAAGTCTTCTCCTATTAAGGAGTGGATTATTCTCATGATTAAGGCTTGGGTTTGGTCATTTTTCTCCTTTCTTCCTCTTTTACAATTCCTACTTAGTTAGTGGTGTCCCCTATGGAGGTGGAGACTTTCCTTATGGGAGAGGTGGGAAGTGGTTTTTTGAGGGTTTTTCTTGTCTTTGGCTTCTTGGATGCGAGGTTGGATCGAGTGTCGATCTTCATCTTTGTGGTTTCTTCCTCTATTGTCCATTTTCAGGTGGGTACCTCTTCTATTAAGGTGGAGGTGGGCTTTGTAGGAGAGGTGAGAAAGTGTTATTTGAGGGCCTTTGTTGACTATTGGAGAGTGGATTTGGAAGCCATTTTAAAACCCCTAAAACCCCTTGTGAAGGGTCAGGGAGCCTATTCGAACCCTCCATTCCTCTTCATGTTCTTGAGTAGTTCAGAGGTTCAATTTATTCTAGTTAGTTTATTATGTATTATCTTTATGTTACTGGAAGTGAAGGTTATGGGAGCCTTGTTAAAACCCATTGTTAAGGCTAAGGGGGCCTAGAAAAATCCCGTTCTCATGTTTTTCTCAGTAGTTTATTTTCATGGCTTTGACCTTCTATTTTTACATCTAGTTCTTTAATGCTTTGTTTGTATTGGTTCACTCTAGGTTGATTATTGGTTGCCTTTGTTTAATCTTATTTCGGCATTTTGTAAGTAGGTTCTCAATCCTTGCAAAACCTTAGGGCTTTAAGTCCCTTTAAGACCTATTGTACATGGTTTTGAGTCCCCCTCAAAATCTATTTTTCCCTTAATCAAAAACAATTTATGGATTTGGAGGTTTAATAAATTATGGGGTAACAAGGACCCAAAACACTAGTGAATAATTAACTAAACTAATGTACCTTGATATAAAAATTTCTTTATTAACTCTTATTTTCTTATGTTAAATGAACTATAATATCTCAAAGTCTACCTCAATAGCCTTTGATTGTGTAATGATGGTCATCATTTCCAACCTAGATTTCATATTTTTATAACATAACAAATGTGGTCCAAATTATATCCTTCAAAAATTCCTCTCAAATCCAATTTATTGATGGTCTTTTTAAGACACTCAATAGTTCAAGAAACACATTATATGCAGTTTAGCACCCTTGACAAGAAATTTTTTCCTAAAGGTTTATATCACTAGGTCAAGGCCATGAAAAATATTTTAGTGGCTATCACAATATTGTTCTAATTCAAGGAGACTATGGTTTATTCAAGTAAATGTAGATAAACATTTCTTGTTGCATAATAAAACTTCTATTTTATGTTTAACCTTTAATAGAACCTGATCATAAAGTTTTTATTGCATTTATACATCACTTTAAAATTAAAAATTTGATAATGAAAAAGCAATAAAAATTATGAATTATATTTATTTCATCTCATTTTATAATTTGTGGAATTCGACAATAGAAACACCTTTCTTTAATTTGCTGAATCAAATAATTTGATATTATTTTTATTTTATGCATAGCCTAAACTTGTTCAATGCTATATAGCATGTATGTTCATCATATATCTATTTAGGAGAGCATGGAAGTGAACCCTAACCAATCAGTTTGACAGACACCAAATTATGTGTGCAATTAAAATATTAAAAATACAATCTTTGGAAGAATTCAATATAGACCATGTAAAACTAAATTTCATCACTATTTATGAGACACTCAATTTGTTTAATAATGAAAGTAAAATAGTTTTATTTTGAATGACTCAAGTTTCAAACAAACAACTGGTTACTCGTGAAGTGAATATCATGATGAGTTAGATATGATACTTATTCATGATGGGTTTGGTATGATACTATACCCACTTATTCAGACACAAAACAAAACGTTACCATACTTACTTATTCAGACATATAACAAAACCTTCTCAGTTGATGTTCCTACAAACACGGGCATAATCCCATACTCTCCCTGGTTTGCAGAGAAACCCTTTGTCTGGAGCGCAATGTCTATCCTCTCTGCATTTACACATCTTGTCCAGTGCGCATCCATCTCTCAACTCCTCCACACCTTTCCCTCCAATCCCAAACAAGCTGTCCGTCCAATCGTTTGAAAACACTCCCTTCGCATCAAACCTCTCCTTCACCTTCAAAAATCCTTCCAAGTTCACAGTCTGTTTGACCAACCCTGCGAACAGGTAACCTCCAGACTTTGCCCAATGCAATCCCCCTCCGTGTTTGTCGATCACCATCTGCTCTATCTCTTGGTATACATCCTCATTCCACTTGGGCGTACCCGCTTCCCTTGGTTGATAAGTTAGGAGCTCCATCGTCACCTGATCCTCACTGGGTCCGAGGTACACCTCAGACTCCTTAATAGACCGAAAATATATTGCATCAAAGTCACACATCCTTTGGGGATTCAAATCTCTTATTTTCTTTACATCCACAATGGCTTCTCGGAATCGAGACAAAGGCACTCTCAGTTCCACGTCAAAGTTCAAAGACGTGTGCACGCGACGGTCCCAGCTACATGTGGTCGCATTTTTATCTAAAACTTGGGTAGGAGTACATCTCTCATCTTTTTGTTTAGGAATTTGTTCGCATTTACCAGATGTCTGCATGCGATGATTGAAACCGACAACTGGGTAACCTGTGAAGCGTTTCCCGTCATTCAAAAACCCGTGGCCATTCGCCGCAGCTTGGATTGTTCCGTTTCCAATAAGGTTGCAAATTGCATCCACGTCTGCTTCTGCCTGGAATGTATCGACTGAAAAGGCAATATTGTACCCAAATACGGATTATTCAGATGGTTTTTTTAAAACGAAAAAAAAAAAAAAAAAACTATTGAATATTTATTTTTATAAGAGATTGAAAAGTTAAAACTCTCACCTTGATAAGCACTTGTTTCAATGTCAGCGACTGTGGCGGGAGTACCCAGCATTGAGTTGCTGCCGTCTCCTGCAACATCAACAGAAACTCGATCTATGGCCAGAAAAACGGCCTTCCGGTGTGAAGGAAGCCATCTTATATCACCAAATGTGTGATCTCTGAGGAAACCTTCCGCTTCATTTTCCAGATCGTAATCATCTTTCACTGACACAGAAACTGATCTTTTAAACATGGGCTGCAAGGCGAATGTTACCTCTGAAATTGCTCCGAGCGTTCCCAGAGCCAATTTTGCGGCCTTCAGATCTTCATCTGCTTCTGTCAAAATTATGATCTTTGCGTAGCCCTCGGAAGGAGACGCGGGCACTACGATTCTCATTCCCACCACGTATTCATAAACTCCGCCACCTTTTCCGGCGAGGCTGCTGCCGTGGGCTCCGGTGGAAATAGCGCCGGATGCAGAAACTTCGCTGATGTAAGGCGTGGCTGGCAGAGCGAGGCCATGCTTTGCAGCTGCTTCAATCACGTCACTCATCATCGTTCCGGATTGGACAGTGATTGTCATGGCCTTTCTATTCACTTCAATGACGGAGTCATAGTTTTGGGTGGAAATGATGAGTCCTCCGCTGTCCACACAGACGAGCTTCGAGACGCTGTGAGCATGTCTGCTCACCACTCTGATCTTCTGGTTGTTACGAACAGCGTGGGCAACCGCACGGAGGAGTTGGGGCTCTGAAGTGGGCCTTGCCACGCTGGCCGCCTTGCAAATAGAACGGTCCTCCCATATGCCATGGTAATTGAATATTTCACATCCAACGCTTGTGCATTGCACTGATGGAGCAGGCAGGCATGCTCTTGCTTTTGCGTCTGTGCACAGAACTGGGCTAAAACACAAAATAAACACAAGCTGCAAAATGCGAATCATCATGTGTGTTTCGCAGTTTTCCAAATGGGAGACTGGTTATTATGTTTATTCCGTGCGGACTCGACTGTTTATATATAAATAATTCGTCGGTGAATCCTCGATAGAAACCGACTTCAAAACTGCCCATGAATGCAGGTTTACAAAGTATTCCAAATTGATAACTGGGTAAACGCAGACTCGAATTGACACAAAGTATTCCAAATTGACAACTGCATAAAATTAACGCAGGCCCGAAATTACATGCCTCCCTTGTCAGTCAATCTTTCAAAATTGCCTTGTCAAACACTCTTCTTCCTCAAATCACTTTCAGTTTTTATAATAAAGAATTATACCCGATGTAAAGCGGGTAGAAGGGCCCGCTGATGAACCTTCTGCTCTCCCAAGCTTTATAATGGCATTCAACCTCATGATGGCCGATGAAATTCAATCACGTGTTTATAAACCTCGAAAGTTAAATTTAAAAGGTCATGAGCTCATGCACTGACATCAAGGCTGCTTACGTTTCAATCGATTAGCTAGATTTCAATAGTAATGGCTTCCATACATGTAAATAAAGTGCAACTGCATAAGCATAGTTTTGTAATTATGCGGAAGGCTTTTCTTATTTGAAAGGGATGAATGGTGTGTAATAGAAGAGAAGGAATGTAAGATGATTTAAATGTCATTGTCATTAGATTTTTCACGAATTTTTCCTGGGTTTTATTGTTTTCTTATGTCACATCCATCATTCTTTGTTGATTTTTAGCCCTCACTCTTATTTTTTCTGTGTATGTGACAATTTTTCCTTATTGCTTTTTTTTACTAAATTTCACTTACCTAAAGCCTTTCCGTCCATTCATAAACACCGGCATCACTTGTAGGAATTCTATGTTGCTTCCAAATCCGAGAGTTAATTGTGATGAGTCTATTGAGATTTGACAGCTATATATCTCGCCCATTCCAACACCAATATTTGATAAACAAAAATTTTCAATATAAAAAAGCTTATTGGGTGCTGGTGTATTGGAAAATGGGCTCTTTCACTATCAACAATGAATTAATTTATAGAGGTTATTTAGAATCAGAATACCGAGGGGAGCATATCTCATTTGTATATGAAAATATTTAGTTAATTAAAATTGATTTTTATTTATAAGGAAAATTGTGCACAGGTAAATTATTTTTCACTTATCTATTAAGGACAAATAAATAGGGAAATGTAATGTGTAATGGCATGTTCTTTCATGCTAGCCTTTTCAGATCAAAAGATCAAATTATGTCAAAGTGTTAGGGTTAGATTTACTCTTCTTCATCTCCTTCACTTTTTTAAAATGTGATTTTTGGTCATTTGAAAAAATTCAAAAATTTTGGGCATAGGAAGGACTAAGAGGTAAGTCTATAAGTAAGAAATATTATAATGGGAAAGTTGGTTTTAAAATCTATCATAGGTGTAACACATAGAAGTTAATCAAAGACAATAATGTTCTAACTTGATTTGGGGCATATATGAAAATTACACTACAATGAAATTGTCTACACATTTGACATTCAATTCTCTTTGAGGGAATCAATCAAAGGTTATTATTTTCTTCAATCTAGTTAGATCTCAACACCAAACAAAACCACTACAACTTGAATTATGCACCTTTAAGTAAAATTTAAGAATGAAAAAATAATAATTACCATTTATCTTGATGATTCTTCCACACAACAAAAGCCTTTCAATATTGTTATTCAAATGTTAGTATCCTAGACTCAATATTTTCTTTAGAAACATCATAATAAGATCAATGTTAGGTCAGGCGTGAAAATAAACCACTAAGGTTTGTATTATGCACCTTCAAGTAAAATTTTGGAATGAAAAAATAAATTACCATTTATCATGATGATTCTTCCACACAAAAAAGGCTTTCAACATTGTTATTGAAATGCTAGTATTCTAGACTCAATATTTTCTTACGTAGTGGCCACTACTTGTCATTTTAATATTGTAATAGAAGTAGAAGTAATAAATGTAATAAGATAAATATCTAAGATTTTAATTTTGATTTTGAGAAATGAAGTTGAGTATTAAAAATAATAAGATATATTGTAATATTAAACTACATCAGGATAACCCTAACCTAACTAAAATAATAATTTTTAATTATAATACAAGATATAATTCTAATTCTAGAATAATTCCTAAAGTTAATTTAATTGCAATAGTAAAAAATAATGTAATTTTGTAAAAGATTATAATTTCTATTTTAAAAAAATTAAATATTATTAGACAAAGGTATATAATGGAAAATATTAAAAGCTAATAGTTTGAGAAAATATTTATTCAATTTATTTTGTAATTTTTTTACCTCAAAGAAAGTTGAAAGAAACATCATGCCATTATAATTTATTTTTTCTAATTTTATAAGAACAATATAAATATCAAGTGAAAGATTATTTTAAAAATTCTAACTAATCAAAGATAAAAAATACTTATATCAAAACATAAAATAGAAAAAATTAAGAGCAATATATACAAATTAATGAAATTTTTTCATTTTAAAATATTAATTATACAAATTTTTTAAAGGTTTTAATTTAAAAATATTTTTTTTAAAAATAATATTAAAATTCATATACCTTAATTTATAAAAGATAATCACAAAAATACTTGTAGCATTTCTCATGCCCTAGCACATTCTTAATGATAAAATTAAAATAAAACATTGTATTTCTAGTATTCTTTTCATTGGTGTTGGTCATTGCAGGAGTTTAATAACCACTACCATGAGTTAGTTATTTGAAAATATTTTGAAAAGATTTTCATATGAAAGAAAGTGTGATTATATATAGTTGTTTCAAACATTATACAGTTACACAAATAATGAAATGAAAAAAAGATAAAACTAATTGTTTATATCATATTAAATAAAAGGTTTCAAAAATAGCTAGAGAATATTGGAGAATATTATTGGTAACGGAGAAGTATTCTCATTATTATTTATAAGTAAGATAAAATATAGTAAAATTATGACCTCTGAATTATTTGCATGTGTTGTATTATTTAATATTACTATTATAGAGGAATTACAAATTCTTCAAATAATGTTAAAGTAGATAATCTATTAAAACAAAAGTAATAGTTGAGAAAATAATGTCTGTCTTTTCTTATCTTTTTACTTAACTATTTATATGTTGATGAATCTATACAATAATTTAGATTAGTATAAAATAGGATATTTACTTAGAAAATAAAATAAATTTTAAAATAGAAGTAAATATATTTTACATGTAGTATTCATAATTTTAATTTTAATATTAGAGTGATATGGATAAACATTAGGATTCTTATAATAATATATTTTAATTATTATGTTATCAATATATTATAATATTATTACATAAATTTTTATATATTTATTCTTATGTTGTTGTTATTTATTATTTTTTTCTATTAAATATAAAGGAGTTCAAATAGAAAATTGCATATCAGAGCCCACAAAAACTAGGCATGTCCATAGCCAAATAACGAGTCAGATATAACCAACCCCGAACAGGATAATCAAAAGAGACCAAAAATTACATCATTGATAACTACAAGACTAAGGAAAAAAGGACACAATGTCATCATCTAGTCATCTAAACACAATATCATCATCTAGTCATCTAAACACAATGTCACCCTCAGGATGACAGTTAGCTCCAATAGGCGGGATCCGGGTAGTCCAGCCCTGGTCTCCTTCCATCCAAACTTCCACCAAGCCATCTAGGATCTGTTCCTTGTGAGGGTGGGAGGTCCTCTCCCGAAGCTGCCTCTCCTCTTTGTTGATCAAATTATCCATAGTCTTTCATGCCTCGAGGTGGTGCATGAATTTTATCAGTGCCTTCTCTAGTGGAGTCTTTTGAACATCACCCCATTCCCATGTGAATCCATGAGAAATCTCTCTGATGTGAACAGGAATGGTTCCATCATCCAACCATTTATCAATTTTTTCTTCATCCAACTTTATAAGCACTGAAATATGCAAAGAGACAAAATGAAAAATGAGTCTCCTCAGAGGCTCAGAAATATTCCTACTCCTACTATTAAAAACTTCATCATTTTGAAACTTCCATTGTATATGGTGAAAATGGATAACAATAATAACAATATTGAAAGGCTAAATGAATTCAACCACAAAACCCTAGCCTAACAATCAACAAAGATCCACCATAACATATGAAGATTACCTAAGACAATGCAAATCATATGAAATCACAAAGATTATACCATCACATGTCCAATAGGGTTTTGATCTCCATTCTTCCTATCTCCATTGATCTTGCTTGATATATTTGCTCTCAGATTTTATATGCACAAGAGCTCAACAAAGAATGGAATGTGGTTGCAAGTAGGATCGTAGTGTAGTCAATTGCATAAAAGATGATTAGCATGAATGATTAGGATGAATGATTAGAATGCATAGAATGATTAGCATGATTGATTAGGGTTTGATAATGAAGGAAGCATCTCCTTATATAGAAGACACAATATGAAATGGAAGGATAAGATTGAGAGGTGTAAAAGGAGGTCGGCTATGATTAGATGGTAGGTAAAAGAAATAATAAAATAATGAGAGGGGTAGGTGGTGTATGAATTAAGAGATGAATGACATGTGAGATGGGTAGAAAAGGCTAATAAATTAATTAAATAAATAAAGATTTATTTAATTAATAGAAGAAGTGGGATAATTAAATAAATAAGATATTTATTTAATTTAGGAAAAGGATAATTTAAATAAATAAATGTATTTATTTAAATGAGAAATAAGGCTAGAAGAGGATAAATGAATTAATTAAATAAATAAGGATTTATTTAATTAATAGAAGAATTAGGCTTAGATAATTAAATAAATAAAATATTTATTTAATTAGACATGACAATTTTGGGTGTCTACATTTTGCCCCTCTTTGAGACAATGCGGCTTGTTGCGTTGTTTCAAAGAAGATAAGATGAACTGATACAGAGTTGCCCCAAGACGGGAATGATATGCCCCCTCGAGAGATTGGATGAAAATGTCTGAAAAGATCGCAGACAATCTCTCGATAAGAAAGACAAGATAGAATGGATTGACCGGATAAAGTGACAAAGTCACGGGATAACGAAGACTGACTCAAGAAATGAATGCGAGGGCTAGGGGTAGTCTATAAGATAGACCATGGGGGAAAATACATCCTCATTGTCATCTACACAACCACAAGAGCATATTGCAGAGTGAGAATAGAGCAGGAGCAGTCAGCAACGATGGCCTTTGTTCACAGATTTGATCGCGTTCGCCGATTCCAGAGGCCAGCAGAGGCAGGAGAGACGGTAAGTACCACCAAACCTCCTCGTACTTTGATGCATTTAATTTTGTCATTAATTCATGTCGAATAGGGTAATAAATGCGCTTAGACTAGGGTCCAAAAGTGTCAAAAAATGTCCAGGCGCGTCTGTGCAGAGCATAGGCACGTCTGTGTCAAGAAGGTGCGTCTGTGTTTTTCAAGCGCGTCTATGCAGTCTTTGAGCACGTTTATGTCATGTAAGCGCGTTTGCATTTGAAAAGTATGAATTTGCATCTTCTAGGTCAAATCGGCAGTTCTATGATGAACATACGCTGTCGATTGGATAAGCTGCTGAGGGGATACACTCAAGCAGGTCCTCTAGGAAGACTAGGATAGATCAAGGCACTTTGTGATGAACAGTGAGTACCAAGATAGAGTACTTTGTGATGAACAGGGAGTACTAAAATATGAGCAGCACTTTGTGATGAACAGGGAGTGCAAATGTGAGTAACGCTTTGTGATGAACAGGGAGTGTCACACACGTAGTACTTTGTGATGAACAATGAGTACCACTAGGATAAATAGCAACACTTTGTGATGAACAGTGAGTGTCACTAGGGTAGATAGCCATATGCATTTAGATAGCGAGTAGCATTTTGTGATAAATAGTGAATGCCACTATAACTGACATGATTGAGTTGTTTGACTGCAGGAGTATTTGCCGATGCTGGAGTCACGAGAGAGATTCCCGTCGACGCAGAGGTTGCGACCTGAGTTGTCGCTCGAGGACAGAGCAGCCATCGAGGAGATGGGTTTGAGACATGTGCTGTATGTGCCTGAGTTTCGGGAAAACATGGGTTTGTTGACTGCGCTGGCTGAGAGATGGCACTCTGCGACTTGCACTTTTCATTTGCCAATGGGTGAGATGACAGTCACCCTGGAGGATGTATATAGGATTATGCGGATACCGATTGATGGGGAGCTGATTCTGTATGATCGAGACGGAGACAGATGCACTGAGATGAATGTTCTAGGATCCAAGACTGGAGATGAGGGTGGGACACGTGGCATGGGATACCATGACATGGATAGGATTAGCACTACCAATAGTGTTCATAGGAGTGATCAGTGAGTTACTCTGTATCAGTTTTGTACCATTTTGTATAATGATGTAGACACCTGCGGGTGATTGTAGCCATATGATTTTGACATCATTGTATCATGACACTTTATATATATATATGAGATGATTCATCTTTGTGGCAGCTATATGCATGTGTACCTATGTGATGAGATGTTCTTATGTGATGCTTATGATATGGATGCAAATATGTATATGATGCAATGCAATATTTTTAGTTTTTTTTGTTTATGTTTTATATGTGTATGCATGATGCAAATGTGAATGTAAGTAATGCAGATGAATATGATAATGCAAATGTAAATTGTGCTAACAGGTGTTGTGTGCAGGATGTGATGCAGTTGTGATATCTATATGTATGTATGAAATGCTTATATGTGGTAATGTAGGTGCAGCTACATGAAATGCAAATGTTTTTGGTGTGTCATTATACTCAGTCATGTGATAGCAGGCTAAGCGGACTCGAGAAGGATGATGGAAGTCAATCAAGAAAGGGGGGATGAAAGACAGAAGATATGAAAGTGAAAGAGCTTCTTGTGCGTTATCATCATTGAGCTTTATTATGGCAAGTAGGTTATGACAATCGAGGCATATGTTTGACCCAGAAAGTCATTGTACCTATTTGCATGGAGATAAGACAGTCACAAACAAGGAATGCCCCAGTTCATACTAGACTCACAGTGTCCTCATATCCTTGGACAAGTCATAGCATTACTAAGAGACAATCCACAGACAGCAAAAGAAAATGGGTGACGATACCCCATCCTCGCCTTTCTAGTCAAAGACATCCTAGAGATAGAATCTCTAGTCAAAGACATCCCGGAAAAGCTAAAAGACATGTCACCAAAAAAAAAAGATGAAATCAAAAGAAAACCAAGACTCGACACCAACATCCACTGTAGTCCTCAAGTTTAGTGTCTCTTGTCACTTGTATAAGTCTTATTTTATTGTGGTCACAATGTTCACTTTCACAGAAAGGATAGATAGCACTGAACCATAATGTTGTCTGAGTCTGTTGAAATATTTGATTTGTTGAAGCCCATTGTTGCTACTGTGTCTCATCTGAAACTGACTGAATCCATGAAACTGATACTTTATTGCAGAGAAGATGAAACTTTATTGCGGATCTGTGATGCAAATGCTGCTTTATTGTGGATTGTGCGCGGATAGACTAAAGAAAGCTGGAAGAAACCTTACTCCTTGAAACATGTGATGTTCTCAGTTCCACACCCATCACTAGACGTAGGATTTGCCTTAGCCACAGATAGGGTCTGATTTGTTATGGATGGAAAGGGATGTGAAAAGGGAGGTTTATTATGAATGGCTAACCAATCTTAGGTAGATCAATAACAAGCCATGATGGGACTGGGTAAGTTTATTATGGATGAATAGGTTGTGAGTGTGTGCAAAGTGAAATGATGAAAGAGAATCCTGAAGGAGGGAGGAGCAATGTCTCTACGCATGGCGCTGGTGACCCAGTTTTCACCATGGTACTTGCCCAGGGTGCCACCGAAGTGGTTTTCACCGTTGGATGAAATTATTTCTCTTTACTTTTTTCAATTTTTCAATGTTTTTTGTGTCACAAGGCGCCTGTTTGCCAGGTTTTCACCAAGTAACGATTTTTTTGTTTTATAATTTTTTTTGTATTTTTGAAATTTTTGATTTTTTTGTGTTTTCGAATTAGGATACTCTGAAGAGCTATGTGTAGAACCTGCGAAGGTGCATGCTATTGATAGGATCCTCCAAAGGTTCACCTTCTGTAGTTGAGAGCTGATATGCCCCAGATCCATATGCTGATGTGATGATGTAAGGACCAAGCCAGTTTGGTTCAAACTTGCCCTTCTTCTCTCTGTCTTGTTGATTTTTAGGATTTTCTCTGAGAACCAAGTCACCTACCTCAAATGTGTGAGGCTTGACTTTATGATTGTAGTTGTATTGTTCCTTGACTGAATGATGTGTAGCTCGAGTGTTTGTCTTCCTTGATAAAGGAACTGAGATAGAATTGCTAGTGTGTGGACTACACAAGCCCATATGCGTGTCACCTAAAGAAGTTTGGGCATCCCTGATAACAAAGTCCCTTGAGGAAGCTCCATTAAAGGTCCATGATGTATCGCCATAAGGGAATGGATGTGTGGAACAAGTGGATGAGTGATGAAGGCTTATGATTGTGAAAAGAAGTGAAAGTAGGATAGCATGATGGAGACTTAGGATCAACAAGTATGCTTTTTGACTTGAAATTTTAGAGATTTTGCCCCCAATTATTTTGATATTAGGGGAGATCAACTCTTGCTCTTTTTCTTTTATAGGATTTTTATCCTTGAATTTGATTTTTGCAGAGTCCAATAGATTTTGATTTTGATTTGAACTAAAGGACTTTTCATTATTTTTGACTTTTAGATTTTTCTTCTCAAAGCTTGATTTTTGATCCCCAATGAGTAAGGGCTTTTGTAATTCTTGTTGATCCAAGTCTGGAAGTGGACTAGAAATGGAATGAGTGGGTGATATGGTAAAGTTATGTGAGTTCTTAAGAGGGCTGGTAATACGCTCAATAGATTCTTTGTTGGAACCACTCTTAGGACTATTGATATCAAGAGTTGCTTGTACTGCTAGAGGAGATTTGCATTAAGACTTAGTAGCCACAACACTAAGTGGTTCACACCCAATTCCTTGCAAATTGTTTATAGATTGTTCTTGTTGACTGAATGGCTTAGGAGATAGTGGGAGTTGCTCAACATGAAATATATACTCACCACATCCTAGGTCTTTAACCTTGAATTTTTCTTTGAGCTCTACTTGATTTGATGTAGAAGCTTTCAAGGATTCTGGATCCACATATGCTGATGAAGGAATAGCTTCTCGATTGACTGGGATTGTTATTTCTGACCGAGGTTGCAGATTGTTGCAATATATGAATGGATTTGGATCCGCTTTGATGGTCACTTCCACTCCATTGTGTGGAAACTTGATGCATCGATGATATGTTGATGGTACTGCGCTCATCTCATGAATCCATGGGCATCCTAGCAATATATTATATGTGAGATCCAGATCAAGTACTTGACAAACCACATCCTTTGTAACTAGCCCAACTCTGAGAGGTAAGGTGACTGTGCCCTTGGATGAACGCTCTTCATCATCATATGCTTTGATGGTAATTTTGTTTGTAGAATTCACAGCTTTGTCGGAATATCCCAATTGTTTAATAGTGCTCAATGTACAAATGTTTAGACTTGCTCCTCCATCTATCAGGACTCATTTTATTCAATGTTTGTGTATGAAGGCTTCAATGTGCAATGGTGCGTTATGTGGCTGACTTACGGATGCGTCATCGGCTTCAGTGAATGTAAGGGAGTGTGGAATGGAAAGGTATCCCACCATGGCTTGAAACTGGTCCACGTTCAGATCAGTAGGAACAGCAGTATCTCTCAAGATTTTGTCAAGAATAGCTTTATGTGCGGGAGATATGCGTAATAGCTCAAGGATTGAAATGAGCGCGGGTGTCTTCCCTAACTATTCTACAAGGTCATACTCAGGTTTGGTTGATGAAGAAGCGATGTTTTTAGTTGGAGCACCTTGCAAAGTGAATTTACTTCGGCGAGTTGTAACATGACATTCAAAGGTAGGTTCAGAAGAAGATCCAACACCTTTTAGGACAATCTTGGGTCTCTGAGTAGAATTCCCAGATGCTTTGTCCTTGATGATAATGGTAGAGACATAATTGTCCATCGAGATGTGATTGATAGTTGAATCATAATTGTAGGATGCTCTGGTATAGTTGGTTTGATCCTCTGTGGCTTTAGCTTTTCCTTTGTCATGTTTTGGGAATGGTTCCTTAAACATCTCATGTTCTTGATTAGACGAATGTCCCTCAATCTCAATGTCACCTCTATCAATGAGATCCTGTATGATGTTCTTTAGTCGATGACAATTTCCTGTCTTATGACCCTTGCTCTTATGAAATTCACAATACTCATCATCATTCCACCAATTTGGTTTAACCTTTGGTTCATATGGAGGAAAATCTAGAACTGTGATTACCTTGTTTGCCACAAGCTTCTTGAAAACTGACTCAAGTGGTTCTCCCAATGGGGTGTACTTCCTTCGTGATCTGGAAGTTGTTTAAGTATTTACTTGATTGTTTGTAGAACTTGATCTTGAAAAGATGAATTTGGGTCGTACTGTGTTGGCATCAACAACACCATCATTGACTGTGTTCTTGTTTTTATTCCAAAATCTTGGCTTGTCTTTTCCTTTAAAGTCATCTTTGTTTTCCTTGAATATTTTAATGACTCCTTGTTCAATTAGGACCTTTTCTGTCACTAAGCCTTTTTCAATGACATCCTTGAAGGTGGACAAACAAGCTTTCCTTAGATCATAGCCAATGTCTTTGTTAACATTTTGTGTGAACATCTCTACCATTTGTTTTTGTGGAATCTCACAAGAGCATCTGCTGGCTAGATTTCTCCATCTTTGTAAAAATGATGCTAAAGATTCTCCCTCTTTTTGCTTGGTGTTGCACAAAGTAGTGACTGATATGTCTGTCTCTATATTGTAGGAGAAATGTTGAATAAATGCTTCTGCTAGGTCACCCCATGACTTAATACCAGGTGGAAGTTGGGAGAACCATTCCATAGCTTGATCACCTAAGCTTTGTGGGAATAATTTCATCAAATATGTCTCTTTTGTTGCTACCTAAATGCAAGCTGTGAAAAATTGTCTTATGTGTGCCTTAGGATCCCCTTTTCCTCTATACTTATCAAATTTAGGCGTCACAAAGTGTGTAGGAAAAGGAGGCATTGGAATGCTCTTGTCAAATGGATAAGGACATATGTCTCTCATTGTGTATGTTGGCTTCGGTGTATTTATGTCCTCCATTTTCTTTTGTAAGTCCCTGATTTGTTGCTCCAAATTGCTCTTAGGTGGAGATCGACTTCTTGGACCATATCCTATGTTTGAGGTACCCATTGGAGGAGGTGCATGTTGCATATATGGATGATATTGATCATACACATGTTCATATGGAGGAGGTCTGTAATGATGTTGCATATATGGACCACTTGGTATAGATTCATGTTGAGGAACACCATATCTATTTTGTGCATGTATACCATACTCTACAGGCATGTCATGTTCTATTGTATTGCCCCCAAATTTGACATGAGGTTTCCTTGTGTCCAAATTTTGAGCATGCCTTGGAATATCCCATTGCTTTGGTGGTTGATCCTTAGCATTGATATGTGATTGAGCATATTTTCCTCCATAAGACTTCCATAATGGTCTGCGAAGGTGAGTATCATATGTTTGACCATGTGTATATGGGACCTCTGGTTTTTGAAGCAAAGCTGATGGTGATTCAGGTACTATGTGTGGTCCTCTATTTCCTTCACTATTAGGTCTCCTTTGATCCATATTGGAGTGAGGTTGTTGCAAAGGTCTATGTTCCATTATTTGAGACATGTCAAAATCATGAGGTATCTTGGCTCCACTTTGTGCCATCATTTGTAAGAAGTATTGTCTATCTCTCCTCATTATTTCCTCAATCAGTCGATTGAAATGGGAATTCATAATGGATTCTTCCACATCTACTGAATGTATTGATAAGTTGTCCAAATTGTCATTATGTGTAACATTGTTGTTTGTAGTGTCCATGTTCTCAACATTTGGATTGTTTCTATAGACATCCATGTCAGGTAATGTAGTATGATCAGAATTGGAAAAGATCTCATTGTCATACTCATAAGAACTCATGTTTACGGACTCTTGAGCCTCTTTAGTTTCTCTCCTAGATTTTTGAAGACGGGTTTCAACCATGAACTAGGTATTGACCAAGATGTGTGAGACTAGATGAAAAATGGAAAGAGTATGGAAGACCAAGAGTTGAATGGAATGTAAATGAGTCTGAAGTGTACTTGCAATGTCCAAAGTGTAAGACCAAGCATGTATGTAGTAGAGTAGGTGTGACTTCCAAAGAGAGGATAGTTTCTCTTGATGAGGTAAGTTGACCTTGACTCTAAGTAAAACCAAATGAGACCCAAAGGTAAGAAACCTTGATGAGGGACCACTTAGCAAAGTGTTGTTGTATGTAGTGTGTTGACAAAGTATGATGAGGACAAGCAAGTGACCTTTTGACTCAAGTTTAGACAAATGTGAATGTAATGTAAGGTGTAAAGCAATGATGGATTTTGTGAGACCCAAAGACAAGTTGAATGCTAGATGAAAACCTGGAGAAACAACCTAGGAAGCTCAAGAATTCTGAAACTGATTGTTCTTGTTTGCTTGACTGTAAAATTTTTCCAATTTGTGAAGTTGTGACCAAATCTGAATGTTTGACTATTTTTCGTGACAAGAGGACACAATGTTGATGAGGACTCAATGTTTGCAAGTGTTTAGACTCTCCAAGAAAAGTGTGTTGTTTGATGTAAAAATGTTTTGCATACACTTGAAAACACAAAAGAGACAATGTTTGGCTGTTTGGTTTTGAATGTTTTGAATGTTTAAAATAAGTCAAGCACACTTCTTATGGTTGGCCAAGACAATAGTTGTTGATCCCACATGGGGTTTTACCCCCGAGGCTATGCTATTCAGAGCGGATACTTAGATGCTTGACCTCACTGGCTCCACCCTCGACACTCACTTCTCGGGTCAGCCAAGCATCAGTCCCCACGAAAACTCCCCATGGCGAACTTTGTATCTCTACTAAGAACTGTATGTGTGTGGGCCGCTACCAGAGGTCCGACCTCCTACCCCAACAACTAGAAGGATTTGGGCTTCTAAAACAAAAAGGTGCTAGTAAGGGCATCCGCTCGTGTGGCCATACATGCGGCACTTTCAGCTCTGTAAATACAGAAGGCTCCCAGCCGGTAGGGGTTACGCCCTACAAATGATCAAATAAATTTGATCAAACGGGTTTATGGGGAGACATAGTGTCGGTATGAACTAATCAGCACACGTTATCCATAGTTTTCACCATGAATACAGTTGTTTATAGTGGTTCGGAAGAGGTGGGTTTTCCTCGCTACCACTTGGGTCATTCTCTTCTCACTAGTAGTCCTAATGACCACACGGGAAGACAGGCCCTCTAAAGATTAAACAAAAAGAGCCTATTGCTCAAGACACAAAAGACAATGATTCAATTTTAGTGCACCAATTGAAGTGTTTGCTAGTCTATGAAAACAAGGCACACAATAAAAATCCAAAAACCCTTGCCAAGGATCTGCAACAAAGATTTATTAGTAGATTGGATTGTTTCAAATGATCACCCCTTCCTGCAAGCACACAAGTTAGGTAAATTTTAGATCCAAAAGACTTTGTGAAATAGGGGCCTTCAATAATGTGTTTTGTTGACCAATTCAAAGATCTGATTCATCATAAAAAAATAACACCTGTAAAATTTCAAGAGATTGCCAGAAATGTAAGAAAATCCAAAAAAATTTCTAATTTGCTCCAAAAATTAATTTTTTATGAAAAATCATAAAAAATTCATATAAAATGCAAAATCGATCCAAAAAATCTGAAATTTTTACTGGAGAGTCTTGATAGTCTTCCAAACTTGCACAAAAAAATTTTTGTAACAAATCCAAGGAGTTTGTGAGATATGAGTAAAATAATGCAAAACCCTAATTTTCAAAGATCTAATTTTTGAGGAATGATTTTGCATCAAATTTAAAATTAAAAAGAACAGATCCTGTGTATAATTCTGATATATTTCCAAAAATGTAAGAAAATCAGAAAAATTCGCCAATTTTCTCTCAAAATTAATTTTTTAAGAAAAATAATAACAAATTCATATAAAATGCAAAATCAGTCCAAAAATTCTGAAATTTTTACTGAATCTTTTGGATACTTTTCCTGATCTGCACAAAAAATTTTATGTCAAAATTCAAATCGGTTTGTGAGATCTGATCAAAATAAGGAAAAACCCTAATTTGTAAAGATCCGATTTTTAGGGAAATATTTTGCATCAAAATTAAAATAACAAAGAATAGATCCTATGTATAATTATGAGAGATTTCCAAAAATATAAGAAAATCCAAAAAATTCTCTCATTTACTCTCAAAATTATTTTTTTATGAAAAATCATAAAAAATTAATAGAAAATGAAAATGTACTTCAAAAATTCTGAATTTTGGATTGAGAGCTCCTGATACTTTCTTCAACCTGCAAAAAATATTTGGTACAAAATTTCCAAGCCGTTTATGAGATATGATCAAATCTCTCCAAGATCTTGATTTTGTGTCCAAAACCCTAGCTGCACAAGGTTATTCTCCAAATTGTTTTACAAAATAGCAATATAGGGTTAGAAAAATCTGCAAAAAACATAGATCTAAGAAAAATCCATGTCCTACGAGGCATGCCAAAATGTATATGGTGAAAATGGATAACAATAATAACAATATTGAAAGGCTAAATGAATTCAACCACAAAACCCTAGCTTAACAATCAACAAAGATCCACCATAACATATGAAGATTACCTAAGACAATGCAAATCACATGAAATCACAAAGATTATACCATCACATGTCCAATAGGGTTTTGATCTCCATTCTTCCTATCTCCATTGATCTTGCTTGATATATTTGCTCTCAAATTTTATATGCACAAGAGCTCAATAAAGAACGGAATGTGGTTGCAAGTAGGATCGTAGTGTAGTCAATTGCATAAAAGATGATTAGCATGAATGATTAGAATGCATAGAACAATTAGCATGATTGATTAGGGTTTGATAATGAAGGAAGCATCTCCTTATATAGAAGACACAATATGAAATGGAGGGATAAGATTGAGAGGTGTAAAAGGAGGTCGGCTATGATTAGATGGTAGGTAAAAGAAATAATAAAATAATGAGAGGGGTAGGTGGTGTATGAATTAAGAGATGAATGACATGTGTCATGGGTAGAAAAGGCTAATGAATTAATTAAATAAATAAAGATTTATTTAATTAATAGAAGAAGTGGGATAATTAAATAAATAAGATATTTATTTAATTTGGGAAAAGGATAATTTAAATAAATAAATGTATTTATTTAAATGAGAAATAAGGCTAGAAGAGGATAAATGAATTAATTAAATAAATAAGGATTTATTTAATTAATAGAAGAATTAGGCTTAGATAATTAAATAAATAAAATATTTATTTAATTAGACATGACAATTTCAGGTGTCTACATCCATATCAACCATAAGATTTCTAAAGAAAGATTAGACCAAAAGGAGTTAGCAGATTTCATACAGCCCTTAATGAAGCCTAAGATAACATCAATGCATGCTACATTAAACCTATCAAAATGAAGACCAAACAGGCTCCGAACTTCTTTAGCAAATAGACAATCAAAGAAGACATGTTGGAAAAATTCAAGGAGGCGACAGTAATGACAAAGGGTGACATTTCCATTGGGATCTTTAAAGGGAAATCTATTTAATAGCACTCTCCAAGAAAAAAACTTCTTCCTAGGTTCACAAGACCTAGACCATCTCTTATTAAGAGCTTTTCCCCACTGTACCTTACTCCAATCCAGATTCCACACATCATTTAGATGTTCAACAACAGAGGAGGAGTCCATCAGGGTATTATAGATATGTTAATTTAATATTATAAATATTAGTATTATTTTATTTATTTATTGCATGAAGATATATATATATGCATTGTTTAAATAATTTGTTATATATTTGTTTAATTGATTTTTAAAATAAATTTGATAAAAAATATTTAAACATACTAAATAGTATCTTACCATACCTAAAAAATTGCCTTAAAAAATTTATTTAGTTAGTGGATCCATGAAATCCGGTAATAAGATGTAAATTTTTCAAGCCAATTAGATTGGAGAAAAATAATTTCTACAATTTGAAAACTTAAAAATCATGCATCTTAACTTTATAAAAATTGAAAAAATGTATCCAAACAAAAAACTCCTACTTCTAATTGGTGGACAAATAATTGAATAATAACTAGTTAACAAAAATTGATAGCAACCAATTACAATAGTACTAGCCTAACGACAAGTACTAATAAAGTAAAAACTATCATGAACTACTAGTAAGTGATGCAATAACATCATAGAGGAAGCTTAAAAGGATATTTTCTAATATTTTAAAATTCAAAAAAAAAATTGCATCTAATGAGTTTCTTACAAGGAAGCATATTTGATAAAGTTTCAAATATTTTAAACTTCCAATATGATCTATGACACCCTTGAAACAATTTTTGTGACTATTTAATGATTTAAAAACTACATTTATTATGAAAATCATAGAGTAATAGAGCAAACATGACTTCTAAGATGAATATTTGGGAAAAAGACAAAGGAATCGGTATTGTTATTAAAATGAAACATAGGAACATTGATAATAAAAGTAGATAGTCATGGGCAGTTTTTTTTTGTTTTTTTTGGCAAAATGTCAATAAACTATGAATTAAATGGCTATAGGTGATGTGTTTATTAAAATGAGTAGTTAAATACATAGTTTAATGTCAATAAAGGTACATAATTTCTTAGAGGGTTTTTTTTCTCTTTTTTGGAAGGTAAAATGGATTCAATAAATTAATATTTTATATATAGGTAAAATTGTGCACACAAATACAAATAAAATTGAAAATCATTTTTCAGTTATCTATTAAAGAAAAATAAAGAGGGAAATGTAATGTGTAATAGAATGTTCTTTCACACTAGTCTTCTTCAAATCAAATGATCAAATTATGTCATGTTGGCGTTGGATTTAATCTTCTTCATCTCACTTTTCTAAAAATGTGATTTTCGATCATTTGAAGATATTCTAAAATTTTGGGTATAGGAAGGTCCAAGAGGTAAGTCTATAAGAAAGAAATAATATAAAGGGGAAGTTATCTTTTAAAATATTATAGGTTTATCACATGGAAGTTAGTCATTTCCTGAAAATAATATTCTAATTTGATTTGGGACATATATGAAAATTATAATACAATGCAATTGTCTACATATTTGGCATGCAATTCTATTTGAAGGAAATGATCAAAGGTTATTAAATTATTCAATACACATTATATCTATGTATAACTTATTTATTGACATGACATGACTTATATGTCACTTTTGTATATTCATGATCTAGATATAGTGTTGATGCAAACTTTTTTGGTTGACCCAGTTTGTCGAGAGTTGTGCATTGGTAAGTTTTGCATTGGGATAAGAGGATGGATGGTTAGAGTTCCTAGTATTTCAACATTTGGTACGTTGGCATGTGGTTTTAGATGATGTCATGGATATATTGGATACATGGTTCTATGATTAATCTTTTTGACAATGATGGATTGGTGATGTAGGATTAACCCTTAATGGTTTTATGGTAGTTATATATTCTTGGCTTACAGATCTTGGTTCTAACTATTTTTTAGATTTGTTGGGATCACAATTCAGTGTGTAGGGACCATGGATTATCCTCATTTAGGAAATGGTTTTCATCATGCCATGTGTAGCTAGGTATCACGATTCAGTTGGAGCTTTAGAGGTGATGTGAATTCATAATTGGTGAAGGATAATCTTCTTTTGAGTTTGTTGATTTCTTAGAGGAGATCTTGGACCTTATGTGTATAGTGAGATTTGTTTCACATTTGTAGGTTCATTATTAGGAGATGGTTATCTTCATGTGATTGGAGATGTTGATCCTTTTTTTATAGTGTAAGTGGTACTATGTCTTGGTTTACTCTAATACCAATTTGACTGTTGATGTGATACTGGTACTCTTTAGACTAGGATGTGTGTATTGTTCTATAAAATCTCTTAGGATGATATTTTATATCAAGATGTCATGATTGAGTTCTTGATGCTATGATTACAACTTTGATAATGATCTTGCATTTTTTCTTCGTATTTTGGGTACAAAAATCATTTTCTTAGAGCTTCCCAATAGTTTTGTATTACGTTTGGATTTTAGTATGGATTGGTTAGTTTTAGGTGTTGATAGATACATGGAGACTTATATGAGGCTAGAGTTCTCTTGGGATTATGGAGATTTTTTGAGATGGGTACTCTATGATGAAGTTTTAGTAGGCTGACTAAGGAACCTACACCTAGATATGGAATTGAGAAGAGGTTATTTTGGAGTCAATCATGATGAATATATTATCCTAGAGGATCATTTCCATTCCCCATGGTTGGTCCAATTTATGGCTTGTCTTCTAAAATGTATTTTCCCATTATTTTTGTTTATATATGTTATGTTTTATTATTATATTATCATATATATGGATGTTAAGCTATGGATAGTTAGTTCTATAAGATTCATTTTGAGGGATTTTTGGCATGGTCATATCCTTATGGATATGATTTATATTATGATGCTCTAATTAGATAAAATTGGGAGAGGCCATAACCATTACATAAACCACCACATAGGCACACAAAAGGGGAGAACTTACAAGCAGTGAGACCACCAAGACCACAAAAACCAAGAAAAGATAAAACTTTCTTGAAGAGAGGATTTTGGTTAGAGAAACTAATTGGTGGTAAAAAGGGTCCCGAACCAACAAAATAACATAATCAAAATGGAGGGGTTTAGGAAGGAACCCCAAACCATCTTCTTGAAAAAAAACCTTGCACTATAGCTGATGCAGCCAAGGGAATAGTCAGCGAGAAACAAATTATGAAAGGTTTCCTACAACCTTTTACTTGTAGTAAAACCTTGATTAGAGACTTTATTTGGCAAGGAAATATCTAGCCATTCTCGAAAAATACTAAACAATATAACCAAGGAATGGACTATCGCAAAAAAACCTAAAGGTCTTTGAAAGGCATCCATTAATTTTTTATCCTGGTAAAAAAAACTTGTAAAACCTCAATAGGTACACCACCAATAGTACCATTTAGAGCCAAAAGCCTTACAAAAAAATTATAGGGGAAGAGGTCGCCTCCAGCAACCTAGATCTGAGAAAACCCCAACCCAACCTTCAAAGGGAAGACCCTAAGGGCATCACCACCAGAGGATCCATGAGAGAGTGGGAGTATATAAGGGAAAGTTCAAAGACCCAAGAATAAAATATCACCCACCAGGGAATCTAAAGACCACTACAAACATAGGCACAATGGAACCAACACCCTCTTTGGTTAATTGTCTGCAGGGTAACCAACCCTAAATACGCATCCAAAACCAACCTGCAATAGACAATGAAGATCCAACTCCTAAAGAAACATTGTAATCCATCAAAAAATGCATAGCCATATCACCCCACAAACTCTCTCCAGATCACTCAAACATCATTCCAAGATAAACTACTAAATGCACAAGCTCGACCGAGATGCACATAAAACCACTAGGACCCCAAGGAAAAGGGCCAACCAACTTCTACTAGGCACTCCCCATGAAATGGGGCACCAAATGAAGGTTCCAATAAAAAACCTTTTCCATCATCCTCCATCTCCTTTGCAACACTAGAAACCCTATTATTATCAATATTGCCTCTACTTTCACTCCCATCTGGACTTTTGGTAGTTATATTATGATGTTGTTCATGACAATTATAGTGGATTCTTATTAAGCTAAGTTAATGATTTTTCAATGTATATTTTGATTTTGATTTCCCTAGTTAGAGAGGCTTACATCCATACTGATATTATATGATACATATCTTGTGTTTGATCTATGAGATTGAATTGTTGGGTTTTGTTAAGGCTTTTAACTTTGGGTTCTAAGGAGATCATACTTGACATAACATAGATCTTTGAGGTTTTTGGTAGAAAGACATGTTATGGTTATGGGCTTTCTATCTTCATTCTATGGTTTCTTCCTAGAATTTCATGTTCATATGATATTTTATGATTGTGATGACATGTTGTTAGAGAGTACACAATTATTTGGGCTACATTTGTGGATCATTATGATTATTTTTGCTAATTATTTTTTTCATTTGTATTCCTTGGTATGAGTGTTGATTGGTAGATTTGATATGCCTTTTCCTATTGCTTTTTATTAAGGGAAAATAGGTTTTAAGGGGACCAAAAACCCCATACAACAGGTTTTGAAGGGACCCGAAGCCCAATAGATTTAATCACGATCTAGAACCCAATAAAGAAGGTTGCTCGAAGATATTCACAAAGAAACCCACAGCCAAAAACCAGCACAGATGACTCTTCAGCTTCCAACTAATGCATAATGATGCTGCTAAAAAGAGTAGACATAGAAAACCAGCAAGCCTACCAGATCCAGGAAAGAAAAGATTAGCCCCAAGAACCAACACAAGGGTTTTACAGGGGGGCCTTAACCTGCAATTGCAACTGTGGGTGGAACTAGACACCCATAACCTCCACCATAAACTCTAGATTACAATAATTGACCATACAAACCCAATCTAGACACAAAGGGCTTTGAAAGGCTCCCCTAACCTTGAATCTGGGTTTTGAACTGGCACCCAAAACCATCAAAGGGTTTTCCTAGGATCCCTTAACCTTCAACAAAGAAAACAAGTCACCAAACTCAAAACTAGCCCTTAACCAAAAATAGGGACAACAACAGGCCACAATGAGCCCTTGAAAACTACCAGCATCCAGCCTGCCTAAGAGAAAAACAAGGCTCCCACAGCCCAACAATGGGTTTTTTAAGGCTCCCAAAACCTGAAATAAGAGGGCCGAACAAAAAGACAGCAATAAAGAGCTAGGCCCTGAACATGTTGGGAAGCTGGGAAAAGAGAAACCAAGACCTTCTAGTAGAGACAGCCATGAGAGAAA
The DNA here is from genome assembly GCF_030272615.1 of Cryptomeria japonica. Lineage (NCBI taxonomy): Eukaryota > Viridiplantae > Streptophyta > Pinopsida > Cupressales > Cupressaceae > Cryptomeria > Cryptomeria japonica. The sequence goes on along the minus strand of NC_081409.1, from coordinate 250,979,025 downwards.
AAATAGACAATATCCACTAGTAGAAAAAAAAGATAATATGCCTTGTCCTATTGTTAGATTTAATATTTCGCATTCATTGGGAGTTCATAGATGTGTATTTTCTTCATTGAAAGGCTTGATATAGGAAGCTTGATTGCAATTTATGGGTTTCATTTGATGGCATGAATTTGCTAATGTTGTTGATACATTCGAGGTATGGATTGTTCGATGTATTGGTATGTGTTGTGGATTTTATTCCCAATCATGTAGGTTTTTTTATTTGACAATAACTTGGAGCCTTCAGTATTACTTGGATTTGATGCTTGTGTTATTTTTATTGGTGGAACTTCAACTTGGCTTGTTCTTTTTATTCCATCTATGCCATGTTCAAGGATGATAGGATTGTTTGCATGAGATGACTTGGTCACTTTGATTTTATTGTAGGTATCTTGATGGAGCACAAGAAGATATTTGAGATTATTATGGTTTAATGTATGGCTATGGTGATGTATTTTATTAATTGATATTAATGCAATGTATATAAAAATGAGATAATGGTGGGATAAGTTTTTGTACATCTTGCATAAAATGAAAAATTATAATTTTTTTATTACATAATTATTTAGTTGTGGTGCATCTAGGATATGTGTTTAGCCACACTAATTCATTATTTTGGTCCAATTGTAAAAATATATGTTGTATTGGGCTAGTTATTTTAAGAGTACGAGACATTAAATAATAAAAGAATATTTGGGGAAAGATTTAATACTGTATAAAATTACTACCCAAAATTAAAGTAGGGGTCAATTTTTTTGTGTTTTCATGGTTTCAAGGCACATGGTTTTATCTTACCACTTGATTGTATTTGTGTGAGCTTGAGTCTATATAAGCAAGCACATGTTTAGTGGTTTTAAGGTTGTTTAGGTGAGTGGGGTTTGCCATAGTACTTAGTCTTTTCGAATGCATATGTGAAGCATGGGATGGGATGTGTGGATCCATACCTATAAGGGTCGAGGAAAGATGCAATGCAGCTTCATCCAAGAAGACGTCTAACAAAGAAATCTCAATTCCTTCCTATGAAACCCTAACATTAAAGAGAAAGAGATTGACTAAGTGCTAATGATTCTTCCAATGAGTTTTTCCACCATGAGGTGGGGGCCACCCCTCCAAAAAATGATTCCTCTTTTGACAAATCCACATTTTCTTCTAATTCATCCTCAGAGCCTTTATCAGAATGGATGAAATCTACCTTTTTCTTAGCACTAACAAATTTTGAGGAGGATGTGTTCATAGCAAAAGAGGTAGAATGATCTCTCGAGTTAGATTGTGAGTCCTAGGGGAACAGTTGTGTCCTCCCATCCCCTATTGACACCTCAATAATTTATCAAAAATTCAATTATCAAAGGGTGGGAAGTTGCAAATCTCTTGGTCCAACATTCATAAACAGTGGCTCCATTATTAAATTGTTCATATATTTATGATTGACAGTAGTCTAGATGTTCTCTTCTTTATATGTTATTCACCATGTATGTTATTGATATATGCATAATCAAGTCTTCACCATTTTATTTTCTTATGATATCAAAGTGGTATGAAAATGTCTTGTGGAGAATGGTGTTAGCATCTTCAATTTGTTGATTGCAATCTTGGCCATGGAGATCTCTATGGTGGGAAGAAAATTCATAGAGAAGTGTACGAATATTGTGTTACTTCAGTGATGAGAACTCGATATCCATAAGAAACATGAGAAAAGAAATATATATTGGGAAAATAATAAACCAATGTGCCTATGCATTTGAAGGAAAAATTTAGATTAATGTTTAAAATATTGTAATATTTATAAGAGATATTAGAACTAAATTTTTGTATGTGATAGGACAATGCTACGTGAATGGGGATTCATGAGTGGCCCACCACTATCATTAACTTTTTGGAGAAAAGAAAGCATTTAGATTCATCATCAAGGTAGAAATAAGATAGTTACAAGTCATTGTAGACATATGCATGCCAAAGTATCATAAAGTATTTTTTTATTTAAAGGATGCAGTCTGTGGCATAAAGTGTGACAAGATTGATATTGTATGTTAAAAATTTTAATGAAGCATTGATCATTTCAATCTACTACAACATTGAAAATTGTGCCAAAAGATCTATATTTCTTCTACTTGGTGATTTTGATGGAAAGTGAGAGCATATGGTTTGAAATTCAAAATTGGAAATATTAGAGTTGCATTGTGTTATTTCCAATTTTTAGTTTTGAAACTTAAGTTTTGTTTTTTGGTAGTTTGTTGCTATACTTTGAAAGATTTATGGAATCTAAGGGATGTGGCTTATTCTATATTTGTTGAGAGATATGAATTTAATAAAATGTAGCTTGTATAATTCTAATCCTTTCCAACTTGAGTATCTTGAGTTAAATGAACTATGAAGAAACACCATTTGAGGATGAGAATGATCATGTTGTCTATAGTTAGAAAAAATTATATGATCAAGTAGATGAACCTCTTATGGTTGTTTATGTTATATGATCATGTTGCAAATCAAACTAGTTTTACAAGTATAAAAAGATTCCAAGCAATTGATATATTCTTTTTGAGATATACCAATCAAGTAATCTACCTTCTTACTATTGGTTCTTGTCAAAGTATATTCGATTTAGCTTATTTCATTGGATTTTTTGTTTCATTATTTTTTTATGTATTCATTCCCATTTCTAAGAACATAGTAATGGTGTTTATAGTACTTACATTAATATATTTTTTAATCTTTGACTAATATTGAGGGACATTACATTATAAATAAGCCCATAAAAAGAGCTATTCAAACTATAGTTATTGGAGCTATATTTGCAACACTTAACAAGGCCTCAAAAGACTCATCTATGACATTAAATGGATCAACTATAACAGGGTCGCCTTTAGAGGCTGGTGGCACTAGAGCATGGAGTAATTTCCATCATCTCAAGTTAGCTTCTCACTTTGAGATGGTGATTTGAATGCAAAGAATATTTATCTTTATTTTCTTTTTTCTTTTAATTTTCACTTTTGGTCCTAACAGATTTGAAGAATTCATATATTATGAATTTTTATCTTTGAAGATACATAAGAGGCTCAGTGTTGAACTCAAAATGGACTTTTTCCCAAAGAGTTCATGAGACGGTGATCAAGAATTGTACCCTTATGATGGTAAAGATACAACTTGATGGAGCCCTATGTATGTAGGTTTCAATATAGATTTTTTGTCCAATAATTGAGTGTCTATGATTTGAGATTCCCTTTACAAGGACAAAATTTAAGATTTCAGTGGTACCTTTGTAGGAACAATGTAATAAAGGGGGAATATTATCATTATTGCATTTTTAGTAGATTTTTGTTATGTTGTGCTTGATAGTTATCTAATAGTTATCTTCTTTATATATTATTCACCCTGTACGTTATTGATCAATCCATTACTGTTACTTCAAGATTTCTTACAAAAGTGGAGTTGGTGAGAGGATCTTTAGCCTTTCTTCTCAACTTATAGCTAGTTCCTCTCTAAAATAATTGATATTCTTGAACCTCATCAAGATTATTTTTTTCTCATTATCATCCTATAATTCAAGCTCATATATTTCTAACACTATTGCTAACCCATAGTAATTATGTTCTTTGCTCATTTTTTTTTCCATTTATAGGAACAATTATATATTCTTAATCTCCTTTTAAATATGTATGATGATAATTTAAACTCAAATAAATCTACATCACTTTTCATGTGTAACTATACAATGAAGTAAACATTATGAGTGTAGTTCCAACTTAGCTAAGTTTTCTATTGCACTAATCCCAACTTTTTTAATTTGCATTTTCATGTGGAATTAGAAAATTGTCATTGTTTGGCTTTGTATTAAATTTTTTATTTTACCTCTTCAAGTTATAACCTCTATTTTAAAACTTATGCGCATTCTAATTTTGAGAAGTTTGGACTTACAATTGAATAAAATGTGTGCTTAAATTATTTATCATTTTTCTGGTACACATGAAGATTGCTATTGGGATAATTTTCCACTCATATTAGTTGTGGATGTTCTTTTATATAGAGGTCAAAATATCAACTCATTATTTGTAGTCAAATGTTAAGTTGGGGCAATATTTACATAGGTAGAGATTGCTAATTTATAGAATAAATAAAAAGATTGTATGTCTCTTCTTAAATTTGACTATGGAATCATACCTTAATTTGTAGGAATTACTTGACTCAATTAGGCTTGATTATAAATGTTTAGTTTGTTTTTTTTTTTTTGCATAAAAGCATTTAGAATTAGATTCATTAATAGAGTGTTTTGTTGATGCTTATTTGATCATAGGAATCTACCTATATACCTCATGTTATCCTAATGAAGGCAATCAAAAAGCATCATATCCTATAGTCTTATCTCTTATTTTACTTTAAATGTTTCACTATATACCAAAGAAAAAGAGTTTAAGAAAAAAAAGGTCCCCACTAACCTAAAAGCAAGAAAATCCAAATCACTGAGATAAGTTTGGCTAGTCCCTAATTTTTATTTTTATTTTATTGCATAGGGATTCAATTTTGTCGTATGACTTATGAAATATATTATAGAACATGCCCATTGTTGCATTGGGATCTCTACAAGTTGCTAAGAATTATGAAAATAACATTACTAAATATATGAGAATTTTAAAGCAGTTGAGGACTGTTGTATCTAAGTCATTCTGATTTCTAGTAGATCTTTTTAACAAGCCAAGATACCAAGTATAAAGAACCTCATCTAATGAGAAGTAGACTAGCAAGAACATCCTCATGTTGAATCTATTACCTACCTCCTACATAATGAAAATCCTAAACATGGTCTTTTACTATCCTAATTTAACCGTGTACACATTTAAGTATATAATTTAGAAATTTCAATAAATCATGTAAACCACTTGGAATGGCTAGAGGAGAATTATTATTGAAAAACAAGTCAAATAACAATTTGTGGATTTTAAGGGATAATAAATGAGGCAAAAGTGACACAAAACATTAGTGAATAATTAACTAAACTAATATGACTCAATATAAGCTTTTTTTTATTAATAACTAAACTAATATGACTTGATATAAGCTTTCCTTTACTAAATCTTATTTTCTCATGTTAAATAAATTATAACAACTCAAAGTCTACCTGAATGGACTTTGATCATGTGTTGATAGTCTTCATTTTCAACCTAGATTTCATAGTTTAATAATATAACCATTGTGGTCCAAATTATATCCTTCGAAAATTCCACCTAGATCCAACTTATTGATGGTATTTTTAACACATGTCTATATCAGTAGGTCATAGCCATGCAGAATAACTAAGTGACTATCACAATATTGTTCTGATTCGAGGAGACTATAGTTTATTCAAGTAAATTTAGATAAACCTTGCTTGTTTCATACTAAAACTTTTTTTTAATGTTTAACATTTAATAGAAAATGATCATTACATTCATATATCACTTTAGAATCAAAAAATGTTAATGAAAAAGTAATAGAAATTATGAATGTTTATTAATACCCTATTTTATGATTTATGGAATTCAACAATGGAAACATTTTTCTTTAATTTGTTAAATTAAATAATTTTATATTGTACATAGCCTAAACTAGTTCAATGCTATAGCATGTATCTTGATCATATAACAATTTAGTAAAGAATGGAAGTGAACCTTAGCCAACCAATTTGCAATACACCAAATTATGTGTGCAATTAAAATATTTAAAATATATTCTTTGAAAGAATTCGACTCAGACCATGTGAGAATAAATTTTATCATAAACTATGAGACACTCAATTTGATTAATTATGAAAGTACAAATGTTTTATTTTGAATGACTAGCCTTTCAAACAAAACATTGGTTACTCATGAAGTGAGTATCATGATGGGATTGCATATGATACTAAACCTACTTATTTAGATATAAAACAAAACCTTTTTAGTTGATATTCCTACAAACGCGGGCATAATCCCATACGCTCCCTGGCTTGCAGAAAAACCCTTTGTCTGGAGCGCAATGCCTATCCTCTCTGCATTTACACATCTTGTCCAATGCACATCCATCTCTAAACTCCTCCACACCTTTCCCTCCAATTCCAAACAAGCCGTCCGTCCAATCATTGGAAAACACTCCCTTCGGATCAAACCTCTCCTTCACCTTCAAAAATCCTTCCAGGTTCACCGTTCGTTTGACCAACCCTCCGAACAGGTAACCTCCAGACTTTGCCCAATGCAGTCCCCCTCCATGCTTGTCGATCACCATCTGCTCTATCTCTTCATACACATCTTCATTCCACTTGGGCGTACCCGCTTCTCTCGGTCGATAAGTTAGGAGCTCCATCGTCACCTGATCCTCAGCCGGTCCCAGGTACACCTCCGACTTCTTAATAGACCGAATATATATATTATCTAGGTCACACATCCTTTGGGGATTCAAATCTCTTATTTTCTTTACATCCAAAATGGCTTCTCGGAATCGAGACAAAGGCACTCTCAGTTCCACGTCAAAGTTAGAAGCCGTGTGCACGCGAGGGTCCCAGCTACATGTGGTCGCATTTTTATCTAAAATTCGGGTGGGAGTACAGCTCTCATCTTTTTGGTCAGGGACTTGTTCGCATTTCCCAGATGTCTGCATGCGATGATTGAAACCAACAACTGGGTAGCCTGTAAAGCGCTTCCCGTCATTCAAAAACCCCTGACCATTCGCCGCAGCTTGAATTGTTCCGTTTCCAATAAGGTTGCAAATTGCATCCACGTCTGCTTCTGCCTGGATTGAATCGACTGAAAATGCAATAGTTTACCCAATAAGTTGATCGATACGAGTTATTCAAATGGTTCTTTAATAACAAAAAAAAAACTATGGATGGGAACGAGTAAATAGATATTTTAATAAAAAATTGAAATGTTAAAACTCTCACTTTGATAAGCACTTGTTTCAATGTCAGCAACTGTGGTGGGATTACCAAGCATTGAGTTGCAGCCGTCTCCTGCAGCGTCAACAGGAACTCGATCTATGGCTAGAAAAACGGCCTTCCGATGTGAAGGAAGCCATCTTATATCACCAAATGTGTGATCTCTTAGGAAACTCTCTGCTTCATTTTCCAAATCGTAATCATCTTTCACTGAGACGAAAACCGATCTTTTAAACATGGGCTGCAAGGCGAATGTTATCTCTGAAATTGCTCCCGGCGTTCCTAGAGCCAATTTTGCGGCCTTCAGATCTTCATCTGCTTCTGTCAAAGTTATGATCTTTGCGTAGCCTTGGGAAGGAGATGCAGGCACTACGATTCTCATTCCCACCACGTATTCATAAACTCCGCTGCCTTTCCCGACGAAACTGCTGCCGTGGGCTCCGGTGGAAATAACGCCGGCTGCAGAAACTCCGGTTATTTAAGACATGGCGGGCAGAGCGAGGCCATGCTTTGCAGCTGCTTCAATCACGTCACTCATGATCGTTCCGGCTTGGACAGTGATTGTCATGGCCTTTCTATTCACTTCAATGACGGAGTCATAGTTTTAGGTCGAAATGATGAGTCCTTCGCTGTCCGCACAGACGAGCTTTGAGACGCTGTGAACATGTTTGCTCACGACTCTGATTTTCTGGTTGTTTTGAACAGCGTGGGCAACAGCACGGAGGAGTAGGGGCTCTGAAGTAGGCCATGCCACGCTAGTCGCCCACATGCCCTGGCAATTGAAGACTTCACATCCTTGGCTTGTGCATTGCACTGCGGGAGCAGGTGGGCACACTCTTACTTTTCCGTCTGTGCTCAACACTGTGTTGATATACAAGATAAACACAACCAAAATGCGAATCATCATGTCTGCTTCGCAGTTTTCCAAGTGGGGGACTAATTATGTTTATTCCGTGCGGACTCGACTATTTATATAGAAATAATTCGTCGGTGAATCCTGGATAGAAACCGCCTCCAAAAATGCCCATGAATGCAGGTTTACAAAGTATTCCAAATTGACAACTGGATAAACACGGACTAAATTTACATGCCTCCCTTGTCAAACTCTCTGCTACCTCAAAAAACGTCTGGAGATTGAAGTCTTTCAAAATTGCCTTGTCGAACACTCTTCTTCCTCAAATCACTTGTGGAAAAAGTCTTACAATGTGCTTTCAAGGTAGTGTAGCTAACGTGTTTCATTACTACGCTACCGTATATCATTACTTTCCCTCAACTAAAACTAGAATTTGTAGCACCATGATGATGATGGTGTGGATGTGTTTTCCTTGGCCCTGATACTTCTGTTCAGGTTAATGTTGTTTCTGGAATGTTTTTAGTTTGAAGAAATTTGATAGGCATGAAAAAGTAGTTAAAGTCTGGTTGGAAGAGTGTTGTGCATTCCTCTGCATTTGTGAGTTTGGTCTTGCAGATTTGGACATAATGTTCATGCTTTGTGGACATTGCATAGCTATCCCTTTAGATTTCTAGTGTAGCAATTGATGTAGCTAGTGATTGTTCTTAGCTAACAGTCTGGTTGTCTGTCAAAAGTAAATTTGATTGGTCCAGAAAATGCTCTACATTTCTCCATTTCTCCACATTGATTTTTTTAGTTGCTACAAATTGGAGGACATGCTTGTAATGTTTATGCGTTGTCTCGGTTCTAGTATCTGTTTAGGTATTCTGCAAAATGACTTATTAATGTTCTATTCAGGACTGGGTTTCTTGGCATACTGGAAATTAAGTCATATGTATATGTTTATGTTCTATCTCCTGGATCCGACTGTATTCACCACTATAATGTTTGGTGGCCAGCTTAATAGGTCCTATGCTTACCCTTTGTTTTGGCCAACCTAATTGATGTTTGTAATGAAGTAGGTGGTATATATAGAAGATCATTTTGAAGTTGTGTAGTGAGGGGTGTTGTGATATAAGTGAATAAATTAGAGTTGTATGAATGTGCTTTCATGATCATATCACTTGTAGACAATGTGGTGGTGATTGTTGTTGGAGTTGGCTACTTGTGATAGTTGTTCAAGTGCAACTTCATTTTTGGAGAAGACTTAATCTTGTTGATTCAAGTATTGTGGTATTGTATCTTGTCCTGAAGAAGTGATCTTTAGTTGGCAAGTCTTTGTATCTTTCCCTAGAGTAGTGAGCTCATCCTATAAGCCTTTGAGGTGGCAATGAGCCTAAAATAGATTTGTAATCATTTCATATATTGTGATTTGACTCGGCGTGTTTTTTTCTCGTTTGATTTTTCCATGTAAATCTTGTGTTCTCTTGTGCATTGTTTTTCTTTGCTCTATTCTTCATTGTTGCTAATAAAGTGAAAGATAAGTTAATTGTGTTTTGGAAAGATAAATTTTAAGGTTAAATGTTTTAAGGTCCAAACTAATTCAACCCCCCTCCTTCTCAATCCTAAAATGTGTTCAACATTATAGTCATCAGGGCATACACTATGAGAGATTTTGGGTGTGATGTCTCAAAGAAAAAATGTTGAAAATGCATTTTTTGAGGATAGGGGAAGCACACAAATGTTTTATTTTAAAAAAATAGAATATTTCAAGAAAAATAATAAGGAAAAAATTCCACAAATTTTAGCATCAATGGATAATCAGATCAAGTAAATTTTCATTAAATAGAAAGGTTTTTATACCAACTAATGAGTCTCCCAAACTAGAATTAGCATTTTTATTTCATTGACTAATTATTGGTTAAAATTATTCTCATCACTTGAACCTTCACCCTTGTTGAATCTAGTTCAACACTTTAAGAATACCATTGGGTTGACTTTAAGGTGTGGGACCTTGATATTTGAAACCAAACCTCCAAATGAAGAGATGGCTCTATTTTTGTAACATAAGACTACTTATCCTATACTAACATTCACTAATTAAAAGGGACAAAAACATAATATAAAATAGAGTTGTGGTGATGCACCATGTTGGCACCTATAAATTTGTCTCATTTCTAATGCATAATGACCCTTTATTTAGCTACAAAACCCTATTTTAGGCCATGTGGAAACAAGTCAACCTAAAAGTACTGGTATTGAACTATCACAATCTATGGCTTATCTTCAAAATCTAGTTGGAAGAATTTTTTATAATTCATAAGGAGTGGGCAAACTCAATTTCATAGTTTTTTAAAGAAGTCTTGGGGCTAATTTTAATGCTTTGGTATAAGGACTCATAAAAAATTAACAATTTCTTCAATCTGAAAATTACACATGTTTTTGTACGATCTGAAGTCTCCAACTTTGGTTTTGTGATTATCAAACAAGTTTCAATGTTAGAACAAAAATATTTAAATTGCCCATTGGTTGGCCTCATTTGCAAAGGAGCTCCTAGAAATTGGTTCAATGCACAATTTTTAGTGGTAAAATAAGGATATGTGTTAAAAATAAATATCACCCACAAGTTTTTGTTACCCTTAGACATTGTATGTGCCTCAAATTTGGATTTCATTGTCTTTCCTATGAGGTTTTTAAATCACCAATTTCAATGTGTAATAGTTACACATCAAAAATCTTCCTAAAATATGAATATTAGGGAATAATTATAGAGAGCAAAGCACTTTTTGAAGATGAGAAAGTGGAAGGACTCATATAAGATTCTTGTTGTTTCAACACTGCTTCTATTATGCAAATCACAAAGTAAGGGAGCAAAGATGACTTCTAGGATGAAGATTTGGAAAAAAACATAACAGAAATGTTATTGTGCTTAAAATTCAAACATAGGAAAATTAATGATGAAATTAGATAGTCATGGGCAAATTGTTTGGCAAAATGTCAATAAAATATGAATCAAATGACTATAGTTGACGTGCTGAAACGTTGAAATTGAATGTATAGGAGAATTCTAAGTTCTAATAGTTAATTGAGTGGTTAAATGCATATTTTATTACTAGTAAAGGTAGATAAATTCCTGGAGCTTAATTTTTTTCTTTCTTGAAGTGAAATGAATTCAATAAATTGATTTTTACCTATTGGTAAAATTTTGGATTAGATTACAAATATAATTAAAAATCATTTTCTAATTATCTAGTAAGGACAAATAAAGAGGGAAATATAATGTGTAATAGAAGGGTAAGTTCACAATAATGGTTCCCACTTTCACCCATGAAGGAAAAATGAGATGGAAGGAAAAACAATTCGAAGGGGGTTCGAGCGAAGTGGGGTTGTTCGAACGAACTACCCTTTGGGATTCGAGCGAACCCCCCACTTCGCTCGAATCCCCTCTTTTGAGCAAAGCACCTTTAATGCTTGTTTATGTCATTTTTTAATTATATTAGGGGCGTTCGCTCGAACCCCCCTTCATTCAAACCCCCCTAAAAATGGGGGGTTCGCTCGAACCCCCCTTTGTTCGAACCCCTTTTTTTACACTTCTCTAAAGCTTTCTACATTTTTTTGCATATTTTTGGCCTTCAAACCTTTGGTTGAAGGCTCATATGGAATTATCTTGACAACCCAAAATGTAGTATGGTAGTCTGTGAACCAAGCTTTCCAATGACTATAATTGTATTACATATTGAGTTTATTATGAAGTTGTTTTTTTAATTTTACCAAACATAGGTTTTTCACCAAACATGAATTTCTCTATTCAACACATTGGGAAAACTAGTAAACTAATTCAAAAAAATTCTGGAAAATATCTATGCTCTAGGAATTGATGTCTTCTTTCTAACAAAAAAAAAAATTGAATTTCGATATTTATAGAACAAGTTATGTGTTCAAACGTACACCTATGTCTAAAATATAATTAGTCGGACCTCAAAACTTAATAAAATGAAAAATATTCAATATATCACTATCAAACCAATTGCAAGCCCTGGATATTGATGTTACAAAACAAAATTCAAAAGAATTGAGTTTTTATCTTTTATAGAAAAAAAGTTATGCATTTCGGGAGGCACATCACTCTTAAAAAATGTAGTTTTCTATAAAAACCTACTTTTTGAGGGAGATGGAAAAAAAATTTAAAAAAAAATATATATATATATATATAGAATCTACAGACAAAATGCTACAAATCACTAATTTACATCATCTTCAAATTGTTAATAGTTTAAAATTTATAGTTGTCGGAAGTTGAAGATTATTTTAAAATTGTTCATCTCAACATTAGAAGTGGCAAAAAAGTGGGAACCATTACTGTGAGTTCACCTAGAATACTCTTGCATGCCATTTTGTTTCATATCAAAGGATCTAAGTATGTCAAGTGTTAGGAGCAGATTCAATCTTCTTCATCTCCCTCTTTTTAAAAATGCGACTTTGAGTCACTTGAAAAAAGTACTATAGTTCTAGGTGCAGGAAGGCCAAGGAGGTAAGTATGTAAGTAGAAAATATAGTAAAGTAGAAGTTAGATTTAAAACCTATCATAGGTATAACAAATAGATGTTACATTTCATGAAAATAATGTTCTAACCTGATGTGTTGCAGATAGGAAAATTACATAGCAATGTAATTGTTTCCATATTTGGCATGCAATGCTCTTTGAAGGAAATAATTAAGGGTGCTTAAATTATTCAATACACATTTTTTGTATGTGTAACTTCTTTATATAAATGAGATGACTTAGATGTGGATTTTTTACATACATGATATTGATTTATTGTTGATAAAAAATTTCAGTTCGCCTTGGTTTTTGTCATTTGTCCATTGGTACATGTTGGATTGGGATGAGAGGATGGATGATTAGAGTTCCTAAAGTGTTAGCATTTGGAACTTGTGGCATTTGGTTTTATATGATGTCATGAATAGTCAGATACGTGTTTTTCTGATGGATCTTTCAAAAATGATGGATTGGTGATGTTGATTAACTCTTAATGGTTTGATGGTAGTTGTATCTTCTTGGCTTCAAGATCTTGGTTCTAATTCTTCTCTAGAGTTGTTGGGATCATAGTTGAGTGTGTATGGACCATGGATGATATTTATTTAGGATATTTTTCATGATGTGGATTCATCATTGGTAATGGATGATCGTCTTCATTGTTTGTTGATTTCTTGGAGGAGCTCCTATACCTTATTCTTGTAGTTAGAGTTGTTTCACATTTATAGGTTCATTATTAGGAGATGGTTATCTTCATGTGATTGGAGATGTTGACCCTTTGTTTAGAGTGTGGTATTATATCTTGATATACTCTAATACCAATTTGAGTGTTGACATGATACAAGTTCTCTCTACACTAGGATGTGTGTATTGTTGTATGGAGTCTCCTAGAAGGAGATGTTAGATCAAGATGTCATGTTTGGGTTCTTGATTTTTATTTTAGAACTTTGATAATGTTCTTGTGGGTTTTCTTGGTATTTTAGGTACATAAGTCATTTTCTTAGATCTTCGTAGTAGTTTTGTGTTACATTTGGATTTTATTATGACATATGTGAGGCTAGAATTCTCTTGGGATTAGAGACATATGTTGATATGGGTACTCTATGATGAAGTTTTAGTAGGTTGACTAAGGAGCCTACACCTAGATATGGAATTGAGAGGAGATTGTTTTGGAGTGAATCATGATTAATTTATTATCCTAGAGGATCATTTTCATTCCCCACAATTGGTCTACTTGATGGCTTGTCATCTAAAATTTATTTTCCCATTCTTGTTTTTACATATGTTATGTTTATTCTTATATTCTCATAGCTATGGATCTTGATCTATAGATAATTAGTTCTATAGGATTAATTTTCAGGGATGTTTGGCATGGTTATCACCTTGTGCATATGAGCTATATTATGATGTTGTTAATCAAGATTATAGTATATTATTATTAAGTTAATTTAATTATTTTTTAATATATTCTCTGAGTTTGATTTCCTTGGTTAGAGAGTCTTACATCCATATCAAGATATTATATGATACATATGTTGTGTTTGATCTATGAGATTACATAGTTGGATTTTGTATAGGCTTTTAATTTTGGGTTTGAAGGAGATCATGCTTGACACAACATAGCTCTTTGAGGTGTTTGATAGAATAACGTATTGTGATTATAGGTTTCCTATCTTTATTCTATGTTTTCTTCCTAGAGGTTCATGTTCATATGTTCATTTATCATAGCTTGTTATGAGTTTTGATTGGTAGACTTGATATGACTTGCTATATTCTTATATCTCACATTACCCATGCATTGGAAGATCATGAATATGTATGGTCTTCATTGAAAGTCTTGATATAGGGAGCTTGATTGCAATTTATGAGTTGCATTTGATGGCATGAATTTACTGATGTTGTTGATACCTAGGAGGTATGGATGGTTTAGTGTATTGGTTTTTTGTGGATACTATTCCCAATCATGTAGGCTTTTTCATTCGATAATAACTTGGAGCCTTTGTTATTACTTGGATTTGATATTTGTGCTCTTTGGAGTAGTGCATCTTGAAATTGGTTTGTTTTTTCTTCCATATATGGCATGTTCGAGGATGAGAGGATTGTGTGCATGAGATTACTTTGGAACTTTGATTTTATTGTCTAGGTATCTTAATGGAGCACAAGAAGATGTCAGATATTTATATAGTTTTTAATATGGATATTGTGATGTATTTTATTGATTTTGATCTTATGCAATGTATACAATTTAATGGGATAATGTTGGGATAAGGTGTTATACATCTTGCATGAAATAAAATATTTGATTAAAATAATCAAATAATTATTTAGTTGTGGTGCATAAAGATATGTTCTTAGCCACACTAGGCAATTATTTTGGTCCAATTGTAAAACAATGTAACATTAGGTTACGATTTTAAGTGTAGGGGATATGGAAAAATAAAATATTATTTGTGAAAGATATTTAATATTTTACAAAATTACTAACCAAAATTAAAGTAGGGGTTGATGGTTTTGTGTTTTCATGGTTTTGAGGCACATGGTTTTATCTTACCAATTTGTTATATTTGTGTGAGCTTGAGCCTATATAAGAAAGCATGTGTTTAGTGGTTAAGGTTGGCTAGGTGAGTGGGACATCATAGTACTTAGTCTTTTTGAATGCATATGTGAAGGATGGCATGGGATGTGTGGATTCATACTTGAACACATGTAGGATGAATTGTAGAGGCTTGATGCTTCAGAAATGTTAATTTGAATCTTGTAAGTTAAATGTAACTATGAAAAAGGCTACCATATCCTTAATTCTTGATGACAATAGTCATATTTCCTTGTGTAAGAAAAATAATGACATAATGCATTTGGATGGAGAGAGTATAAGGAAACATGAAGATGCATCTTGCAATATTGAAGATGATATTTTTAATAAGCTCATTAATGAAATGTGTGTAGATGAAAATCATTGTCATATCAACCACAATGTGGTTTTTGATGAAATAAAGAAATATATGAAGTCATGCCTTTTCTTGTTTCAATCAATGATGAAATAAATGAATGCTCAAATATCCAATGCATTGTTCCATCTTGTAAGATTATTGATTATTTTTATGGTGAAATATCATAAACAATCTTATTGCAAACTAATGATGATATTATTGAAGACAAGGGTTTGTACATTTAATCTAAAGAGCTTTATTATGATTCAAAAAATAAATTTCCTAATTTTTCTAATCATGATGAAAATGGAATTTATCTTTTCTTTGTCAATTATGGATGCCTTTGTGAAGTGGAAATGGAATTCTTTTTCTCAAATAAAGAATGCATTAATGAGAATTATAATAAAAGCTTCTGATAAAAGGGTCAGTGCAAGAAGTTGAGTCCACTTTTTGGCCAAAAAATGGAAGTGTTTTCCTTGATTTTCAGATTTTGCCACTCTTGAGCTGAAAATTTGAAGCACTTAGAGATTGAATCTTGAAAAGAGTAAGTAATACAAAATATAGTGCTCAGAGTCTAGTTTCCAAATACGTAATTTATTTTAATACCCACATAATATAAATTGACTTTCAAAAGAGATTTTTAAAAACCACTTTGTAAAAATGCATGTTTCAGGACCATACTATGCACATGTATGGCCCACACTTTTTGAAACAAATAATTTTTTTTTCTCAAACCCTCTTCAGAAATAATTTTTAACACACTAAAGATTGATGAGCATATTTTTTGTATTTTTTTTCTGAATATTTTATTTTTATTAATTTTTTATTGGCCCTAATTGTCGTTTTAAAAACTCGTCGTTTACGGCCCACATTATTTGACCTAAACTTATCATTTTTTTTATTTTATTTTTTTTAAATAGAAAAGAATTTTGTTTAGATTGATGACATATAATTTTTATTTTTTAAACATTAAAACAAAAAAGTTTTAAATAAACAAAATCAATTAATATTTCAATTTTATGGAATAGATTGAGTATAAATTAATTAAAAAATAGACAAAATAATCAAAAAAATTTAAAAATTACATATTCAGAATATGCACAGTGTAATCTGAAATGGGTTTTAATTTCGTCAAAAAAATCTCTAATAATAGGCATGAAAAATTTGGCAAAGGTCAGTATTTGAGCATGTCATTGATACAAGCTTGAACTTGCAGGTCCAAGTCTAAGGTTTGGGCATTCCATGCCTTTCCCGAACCTAAACCCGATGTACATGGTGGGTTTGGTTTTGAAATTTCAAATAACAGGGCCACGTTATTTAAATATACTGGATTCCCATTATATAAAGTGCAAAAATGACTTTGTAGGGATTCTTTTTTTTTTTTAGATACTTTTACAAAATAAGGCCCCGTTTTTTAAATATGGGGCCTCATTTTATGAATTTTTGGCTTGGGAGCTTGAAGTATAATGGGTTCTCATTTTCTATAAAATGGGGCCCCATTCCTAGTGACACATTTCCCAATGCGTGCACTTCCCCCTAAGTGGGACTCATCTTTGTCCATTTACCCAAAATTTACTTGATGAATATACAAAGTATGGATTAGCATTGTTATTTATTGATAACTTAAATTATATTAAAGATTTAACTCCATGCCCTTTAATTGATCCTACTAGTTTTGTTAATGATAATACTATATTAGATTCAAAACTTTGTGATGACGATTGTAATATTTGTTGCATAGTAAGTATGCTATGAAAAATAAATGTGAGGAACTTGATGCAAGGTTAATTTTAAAACGTTTTCATCCTCTTCTTGATATATTTTATATGGATTTGCACGATGATTCAAAGGATGGGTCAAATCTTGTTATTTATCCCAACTTGACAGGGTTATCACCACTTGGAATATTGATGGAGTTGTTTTTCCTAAAAGTTATGAGATGAGTATTGACAAAGATATTATTGTTGTTGATCAATATTATTGGTATATCATTGAAACACATGGTGATATTACTAAATTTCATTATTCAAATGAATGTGAATATTAGTATGATACAAATCAAATTAAAGAGGTGCCTATGAATGTATATTTTTTCTTTAGTACACCTAAGGGTTGCTTCTAAGATATAGAATAAATTCCAGTTGTTGACTCAATTGGTGTGTTCTTTGTGTTTGGTTTTCATCAATCTATTTTTTATTCTTGGGAGTGAGTTGTAATTTTAGCAAATCAGAGAAAGTGTTTTCAAATAGGTTTATTGAATGAAATTTGTACAAGATCTTTAAGTTTGATATGAAACTAAAGGATAATTTTGGGTTCTCGGTTTATTTGGATGAGAAGTTGATGGTGCATAATAATGATTTTGCTAATGTGAAATATCATAGTGATTTGATACATTTAATAAGTGTGACATAATATTTCCACATGGAAATACATTTTACTTATTTCCTTTTTGCAATTCATATATATGTATGGATAATTTTGATAGTAATCAATATAGAGGAATGGTGAAAGGTGTCAATAGTAGTGTCAATGAAGAGCAGATTGTAATAGTGTTTTCAGATGAGACCTAGGATAGTCATCAAAGAATAAGGTTTTTAACAAAAGGAGGTATTATTTCTTTATTTTGGGGGGCCTAGGGCCACCAAGTAAGGTTTAAAATAAATGAATTAGATGCATTACAACTATGGAACAACTACTTGGAATTAAATGGACTAAACACTTGGTTTGAACCTCAATGATTTTTATAATTATGATAATTTCTTAATTTTACTAAGTACATAATTATTTTTGTACCATCATGAGCCTTCAACCCATTTTCATCATTATCAAACAAGTTCTATTTTCAAAACAAAAATTTTATTAAATTACCTGCTAAGTGGCCTCATTTGCAAAGAAGCTACCAAAAATTGGTTCACTATACAAATGTCAATGGTAAAACAAGGATGCACTAAAGCACAAAATAAATTCTCAAAGTGGCTTCTCATTGTGACGAAACTGTGAGCTCCAAAAATATTTTCATAGGTGGTAATGGAGGAAGTTTTCCAATTATCAAATTATTTTCAGCCCTTATTTATATTTCATAAGCATTCCAAAAATGTATTCCCACCTAGTGATTGGATTATAAAAATCCCAATCCATTGAAGTTCGAGCTGACACTGGGATCCTCTGCTAGGTTTTACGAAACCTAGTGTCAAAATCTATAATAGCTTCCTACGAAGCTCTTTTAATTGTTATTAGTTGTTGCAAAAAGGACGATCGATCTTCTTTCTCATTTAATTGCTCAAATAATCGTTCGTTGATCTGGTCTTAGTTACCAATAGAGTTAGAAGGCAAATATTTGTACCAATCATGTGCCTTGACTTTGAAAGAGGCTATGAGCAACCTATGCACTATATTTTACTCAGTATTAGTATGAACAATGCAAAGATATGTCACATCTTGTAGATGTTTAGTGGGCATTTTTTAATCTTCTTTGATAAATTTAGGTAATGCCTTTAATGTCGATTTGGGAATAGGATCCCAAACAGCTATAGAGTAAGTAAAATCAACGAAAGCCCATTATCCCACATCACAAAGTTTCAAGGTGTTTGTGGTATATCCATTTGAACTTGTGGTAGAGCTTGAGCTTGGAATGGTACTAGGCTTGGTCTGGTAACTCTTGCCCATGTTGCAATCACTAAGGGAAGAAATAAGAGGCCTAGATTCTGCATAGTTTGTGACCTTGTAATGGGCATGTGGCTCATATACCTACTTATAATTAGGAATAAAGTGTGGTCCCACTAGGCATAGAAAAAGAGACTTGTTGATCTCTAGAGGTTACACTCAAAGAAACAGCCTATGGGAAGTTAAATGAGTGGGCGATAAATTGTGCCTCATAGAATGACCTTCAGGATTTTAGAAGTTGGCTCTTGATCTTGCATTTGGGAGAGAAAAGGGAAATAAAAATATAACATAAATAAACCTAACTACGATGATGTGGCTGTCTTTTACAACACTTCAAAATTCTACTTGCCAGATAGCATAATATAATTTTGAATTAAAAATCATTGCAGGGAATCAAAAGAGTCTAAACATAATTAAAGATCTACATATTCATGTTGAAAATATAGAAGTGAAACTATAATAACCAACAACTACATTCATTCATATAAGACACAAAGCATTAAGTTTTGTCTAGAGATTAGAGATGAACTTCACATAATCTAATATTTTTAATCTCTCTTAATTGCCTAAATACAAAGCTAAGGCTTAAGAATGAAATTGTAAAACTATTGATTCTCTTTAAGTGTTCTTTTTATAAAAATGGTGAACCCCTAATACAATGCCAACTTCGTCTTGTATAGAAACCCCCCTTCACACTGGAAAGTATGCTTGCAACTACAAAAGACTCCACCTTCTCATCACCTCTAAGTCAACATCATGAAGATTGTTGCAACTACCTACGGGTATTCATTTTCATTCCTCCCCACATGGTGGCATCATCATTTGGAAAACCCACTACCTATATTAAAAATTCTTACATGGAACAGGATTTGTAACTGCACTAGCATCTGCATTCTAGAAAACCCACTACCTATGTTATAAATGCTTGCATGGAACAAGATTTTTATAGCCTGAGTTGGCCTAGTGGTGGGGAACTTGTGCTCTTGAAAGAGAGGTCACAAGTTCAAATCCCACAAGGGGGTAAGGTATGTATGCCTTGTTTGTAGTGCAGCTAGGTACCTCTCGCAAGGAGTACGAGGTAGTCCCATACTGCTCCAAGCCATTTGTAGACCCATAAATAGATGGATAGCATCATGGACTAGAAAAGACATTATTATTATTATTCTCTAACTCTGACATATGGCATCTTCTAATTATTCCTTTACCTTTTGACCTTGAAAATGACCAGTAGCGCAACCTTTAGCCTTTCGAGGCTCAAAAAAATTCCAAAGCTAACACATTATCAATGTGTGGTGCTCTAGAAGGCTAGCTTGAATTCCCTTTGTTTTTTCTTTCAATGATCTATGGCTTCGAACATGTGGAGCTATGGTGCAATTTTTTTGTTATGTTATCTCCTTGGCATTAGGAAAAGTGTCTCATGTTGACATGTGGCACAGGCAGAAATTTCATGCTAAAAATGTAAAATCCACTATCAGTAGTGCACAGAGTTTCCACATGGCATGCTCCACTATTGTCTTTGTACCAAAGGAAAACATGCCCCACAGACTTACTAATGTAGAGTTGTAATAAATAATAGAGGTTGTAAAACTTAAAGAATATAAATAAGGACTCCTCAAAACTACTAACCCAACCTCTAGCTGAAAGCCTTAGTAGATAAAATCTACAGCTAAAATGACACATATAATTCAACATTAGTTAGAATCTTGATTTAGAGACTATGTTTAATGATTATACATTAGTTCACATCTTAATTCAAGATTAATTCATGATGGTCATGTTCCTAAATCTTTATACTACTAATGCTTATGAAAAATTCTAGTCAGGATTTGGATTTGGCATCAAAACATCTACAACTTATTGATTCCTTCATCATCTTATAGAGTTCTTCTTTCCTTCTTTTCTCTCTTTACAGGGGGCAATTTTTTCCATTTGGATTTAGATCTATTTTCTCACTTCCAGGGGTATTCTTTGTAATTAGGTACTTGATTAGGCCTTATTGTTAAAACCCAAATCTCTTTCTATTCACCTAGATACACTTGAGGGAGGATGTTAGTGTAGAATGTTCCTCCTAGATAAGTTTGCTAGTTGTTAATATATATTTTATTATATGATTTCTTAGAGGTATAATATTGCATGGGATCACATTCCTATCTTCTAGATAGCACTTTTTCTCCTAGTTGGTACTAGTCTCTGCTATATATGTACCTCTTCTTAAGATAATTATTCAATCCATTCAACTAATGTATTTTAGATATAGCATTTCATATTATATGTTTTCATCAAATCTCTCAACCTCTTAGTGGTAGCCGTCTTATCAAAGATCTTGGCCATTCATACACTAATGTCCTAGAGTAAGGGAACAAAAAAATTGTAGATGATGAACCACACTCATCATTAGACTGTAATCCCTTAAGGGATAAATAACAAGTGAAGGTCTACCTTCTTCAATTTAGGATGCAACAAACCATGAAGGGCATTCTTAGAGGTCTTTAGAAAGAAAATAATGAGAAACTTAATTAAAATATTTAGATATTCTATAGCTCTATTTGATGTATACTTGTAACAATGTAAATTGTTGACCCTAACAATTTCACACTAGGTTTAGCACCCATTTTGACATTTGTGCCTAATTATGTGTGCATGTGCCTAATTCAAGACCATTTTTTAAAACTATGTTAATTTCCCTATTGTTGGGCCTTTTGTTACTAGGTTTTGCTAGGATTATAGCACCCAATGACCTTGTCTTGGCAAAATGGGCTCAAACTCTAGGACATGAAATTCAACCTTGCAATTTGCATTATCCCAACCTTTTTTTTATCAACTCACCTGAAAGGTTTTTTTGAAAAGGTGTAAGTTGCATATAAATACAACTTCCTTTCCCATTTCAAATTCTAATCTATCTAATCTAATCTAGCCTAGTAATTCAAAAAAGTAAAGGAGAAGGCATTCTATCAATTTTCCAAAAAAGAAAGTTAATTATACAAGCAATCAAGAAATTTAATTGATCATTCAAATATGCTACAACAAGGTTATGATCAAGTATGATATAATATTCTATGTTATCAATATGCACTAACATGTTGTAGGACTATGAGTTTCACATCAAGCCTTTATGTGAGATTCCTTGAGAATAACGTAAATTTATCATTTTCAACATTTATAAATTGTTTAGACTATATCCTTGTTAGGAAACATGCTCTATTTAATAATTGTTATTACGGAAGTGGGAACACCAACACAAGGTTTAAATTGCATTTAAGCTCTTATCTAAAATAACCATTTTTCCCTCTTTTTTTGTGTGCAAGTTAGGATTTGATAGAAAGAAGTTACAAAAAAGTGTAGAAACCTTGGGACTAAGGTGCCCAACACCCCCATCATAAAAAAATTTCCCTCATTTTTAGGATATAAGTGTGTAGAGCTTCCTAATCTAGTTTTTTTACAATCTCCCATGCATCCACCTCCTCCAAACATAGGTACCCAATTCTTTTGTTCAACACAATCAAATCCATCTTTTCATTCTAGGTTCTTCTCTATGTTTAGATTATACATTTGTATTAAGTTATTTCTATATTTCATGCTATATTTGTTGCATTCTATCATACTTAGTCATTTTTCCCTAGTTAGCATAATTCATACACATAAATACTTCACACCCACAATATTTTACACCAAAGGAATAGAATCCCAACACCTAGCTCTTCTTTTAAGATAGTAGCTAGGCCTATTTGTGTCCCAATGTCATGGACGAATTTATATATTCTAGTTTGCATTGATTTAGGGATCTCATTTTTTACCATTTCATTTTGGTGAACCCAATGTGTCTTATACGTGCATATTTTCTAATTTAGTTGCAAACATTTTTTATTTTTCTTGTATATGAACTTGCACTTAATTAGATGGCTAATTAATTACAAAGATATTATTACATATTACATTTTCAAAGCATCTTGTGTGATAATACAAAAAATTGAAAACAAAAATTTATCTCTTCTTCTAACATCTCATTTGCATGTACATCTTGTCATCACTTTCTTCTTTCCATTGCTTTCTAGGAGCATATGTGTGTTTTTGAAACTTGAACTTTTTATGAGTTTCATAACCCATTCTTCTAAATCTAAAATTCCCATAAGAAGAAGTTACCAACTTATGGTTTCTCATGCTTTTTCTAGTGTTGATGCTTAGCCTGAGTTTTATGTTGACTTGTTCCTGTCAAGAAATTTCAAAGAGAAATAATCTCTTGATCCTACTCCCACCTTGCCTGTAATAACTAAAAACTAATCTCCACATGAGTATCATGAGATAGATAACCCTAGAGTCCAATTTTCTGACAAGCAATTAAAGAATCTATACAAGGAATTTGAAGGCTTCCAACAAAGTGGAAAACTTGATGGAGAAGTCATCCCAATTATTGAGATTCCAATGAGATTGTTACATGGTGACTCTCATGGTCTGGATGTTCTATGTATAATAGCTCACAAAGTGGATGAAAAGACTTGATGATAACAAGTTTCATTGAAGTTTTTGGATATACAAAACCAAATGGAGACACGGGTATCAATACCCATGGCAATACCTTCTATTCCTACATTCAATTATCTTGTCTTGTCTACTAGTACACAAAATGGTAATGCCACTCACATTAGTTTTAAATTTAGGTGTGTGAATCCTATTAATCTATATATACTTATGTCCACCTTCTTCTACCATCCCTTTTGTTTCTCAAAATGCCCAATGCTTAGTATCACACCATATTGTTAGCCAATCCCCTCCACCTTTTACTTACAATAGTGTTCAACCACCAACCATTAGTTCCACTCCACCTTCATATTCTACCCTTTCACAAACCAATTCACGAGTTTTGATCTTGTCATAAACAAGCCATTACAAAATGTAATAAGAATTATCTAGCACAAATCAAAACTAATCACATCTAAACCTTCTGTCATGTTGTATCCTTTATCATACACCATCTTAAACAATATCATTACACAAAACATTGAGACAACATGTTTTGAGAAATACAATGGAGAAGGACACCCTAACAATCATGTGTTGGCTTTTACCGCATTATGTAGTGATTTTCTCTTTCAAGGTTCTCTTCTTACAAAAATAATTCCTAGGTCATTGAAAGATACAACCCTAGATTGGTTTTTCTCATTACTTAGCAATTAAATCCACTATTTCTCAAAACTTGTTAATCAATTTTTATAACATTTTCAAACAACATTGGACCTTAAGTCATGTTAATTGATTTGGTGCATTGCAAAGGAGTGAAAGAAAAGGTGACTAATTTTTTTAATTGACTTGTTGCATTATGGATTGATAGGACCTTAAGTCTTAGGGGCTACTACCTTTTTAGAGCTTAGATTCATCGAGTGTCTCTTCAATATTTTGATAAAAGGATGCTTCACTTATTCATACTTTAGCCTGGGTATAAGCATAATTTTTTGCCCCCATTAAAGTGGGAGCTAAAATTAGCATCATAAATTGTTGACCCTAACAATTTCACAGTAGGTTTAACACCTATTTTGGCATGTGTGCCTGATTTTGGGACCACTTTGAAAAACTAGGTTAATTATCCTATTTTCAACCTTTTGTTAGCACATTTTGCCAGGAATTGGTTTCGTAGTACTTCTATCCCATCAAAATGGGCTCAACTTTTTGGACATGAAATTTGACCTTGCAATTTGTATTTAATCTCGATGTTTGTTTGGTAGCTCACCCCAAAATATTATTTTGAAAAAGTGTAAGTTGAATATAAATACAACTCCCTTTCTCATTTAAATCCTAATCTATCTAATTATCTAATCTAGCCTAGCAATTCAAGCAAGCAAAGGAGAAGGCAATTTAGAAATTCCAAAAGAGCAAGTTAATGATTCAAGCAATCAATCAATTCAATTAAGAATCCAAATATGCCTCAGCAAGGTTATGATTGAGTGTGATATGATATTATATGTTATGAGTATGCACTAGCATGATACAAGACTTCATGAGCATCACATCAAGCCTTCATGTCAAATTCCTTGAGAGGGTTTCATACTTAAGGTAACTTTAATATTATTTTTAGCATTTATCAGTTGTTTAGCCACTATTCGTATGAGGGCACGCACTCTATTTAATCATTGCTACTATAGAAGTGAGAACACTAACATGGGGTTTGACTTAGGTAAGGCCCTATATGGAATATAGCAATATTTCCCTATTTTTTATGTGTGTAGATCTAGATCCAACATTGAGTAGTTACAAACAAGTAGAGTAGACACTCAAAGATATTTTCAAACTTTGAACGGATGAAAACCTTGGGACTAGAGTGCCCAGCACCCCTATCCTACCAATTTGTTTTCCTAGTCTTTACGAGACGGATGCATAGAGCTTCTTCATCCCATTTCGAACCATCTCTCGAGTATCCATCACCTTCAAACACAGGAACCAAGTGCTTTTGTCTGGCATATTCAACTCCAAGTTTTAGTTCTAGGTTCTTCTTTGTGTTTATATTCCAGATCCCCATTACTATTTTTATATTTCATGGTATATCTGTTTCATTCTATCAAACTTAGTTTTCTATTGTTAATATAGTTCATACAAACACATTTCACACCTTCAATCTTTTGCAACAAAGAAACAAAATCCGAACACCTAGATCTTCTTTAAAGATAATAGCCAGACCTATTTTCATGGAGGAGTTGAGATCTTCATTTTCCACCACTTCAATACTAATATATCTTAATTGGACATCACTAGATATTCAACTATACTATTTACTGAGAAGGTCTACTAAACCTTTATTGACGCAGCTTTGAAAACCAATTCAAACTGACTAATGGATAAAAAGTTTGCATGTTTTGCCGTAGCAAAAAACTCTTCTTATCAAATTACGTATACAGATAATGGTCTGTTAATCTGTTTTGAACGTTATGCACGCCTCCTTCAGATATTTTACCTCCTGCAGCTCACGTATGTATACTATTCGCCCATATACAATGGGCTAAATCTGTGTTTCAAGGATATACAAAAATACCAGAGACTAATGAAGGAATATCATTACTTTCCATCGCCACCTTCCCATCCTGCTCCGAAAGTCACGCCGCAAGAAACACAAGAAACCCTAATTTACACAAAGTCACGGCGCCCAACTATTTTGACAAACGTGAGAGAATTGATTACACAAGTGAATATTATCAAGTTGGATACTACATGAAAATTCTAATTAAGTGTTTAACAGTAATGTGTCAAGTCTTCAAATTTTTATTTATTTATTTTGCTACGATATCATTGTACAATGGAGAGCAAACCCATGGCTCAAGCCAACTCACCTAGTTTAACATTAATGTGTTAAGTCTTCAAATTTTTATTTATTTATTTTGCTACGACATCATTGCATAATGGGGAGCAAACCCATGGCCCAAGCCAACTCACCTACCCATGCCGACTATTAAGTCTTCAAATATTAATTAAATAAGAATAGATCAAACAAGTCATAATTGGTAGTTCAATCCTACTTTGTTAATAGGAGACATAAGAGTGATTATATTAAATATATTGAATTGGTTGGTGTACCAAAAACATATTGTTGTATACTATTGGAGCATTGACAAAAATACAAAAGGTTTGTCATTTGTACTTATTAATCAAGACATTCAAAGGGTCGCATTCAAAGAGAATGGTTCTATTAAATATATTGAATTGTTTGGTGTATCAAAAAAATATTTTTGTATACTATTGAAGCATTGACAAAAATAGAAAAGGTCTTTCATTTGTACTTTATTAATAGAGACATTCACAAGTGAATGATTATATTAAATATATTGAATTGTTTGGTGTATCAAAAAATATTATTGTATACTATTGAAGCATTGATAAGAAGACAAAAGTACCAAAGAATGTTATTGCTTTCTTATCTTATTAGAGTAGGGAATTGTTTCATTTGTCATGACAAAAAAGGGCCTAAAACACATGAAACTTAGATTGATGCGAAGTCACCATGCCTACTTATTTTTACAAGTGTGAAATAGTTAATCACATAGTTGAATTTTAAAATGAACACGGCAGGTAATTTAGCTTCAAGTTGGATGCTACATATATAAGACTTTTGGATTAAAGGAATCTCGTAACAAATTGTTGAACATTAGTGTGTTAGCCCTCAAATATTGATTAAATAGGAATGGATTAAGGAGATCATAAATAGTTCTTTATTTGAAATTTATTAATGAGAGACTTCTACAAGAAAATTATTTTACTAAGGCATAATCAACTCTTTAGTGTGTCAATGTCTTAGAGATGTTTCTAGGTATCTTTATTATGTTGTTGTTAAAAAATTAAGCAACTCAATGACACAATAATTAGTGAATCCACCCTAATGTTCTTGTGTGACAATTTATATGATACCCTAAATCTACTCACCACATGTGTGTATGAGTTGGACGGACTCTAGATAGAACATCCATTTCATCATTATCATTAGTTGAAAAAACAAAGCATTCTTACTCATGTGCCAAAAGACAAAAGAGTTCGACTAAACACATTGCAAAAGAGTTTCAAACTCTTCAACAGATATCAAACCGGCAGTTGATAGAGAGGTACAATGTAGCTAGAAAGGTCACCTGTGACAATATGATCACATCAAACAAGGTCAATATGACAGAGCAACTAACAAAGACTGATGAGGCTCTTAATCAGTGCAGTTGTATATATAGGTCTTGTACTAACACCGGAAAACTTATAGCTGACCTGGAGGTAAAAATAAAAGCTGCAAAGGCTTGGTTGGAACATCTGGCTAACAATTTTGATGGTACTCAGTCATTGACCAGTGCTATTGATGGTCAAATTTTGGTTACAGAATCCGAGATATCAACCTTGGAGAAAGATATAGACATGTTAATCTAACGTGCAAGGGAATTGAGAGGATTGGATAGTCCCCAATTGAACACTTTGTTACTTCATAAGTGGGAAAGTTTAGAATTGATGATTAAACCCACACTAGTAGACCTAACTGAAGAAGAACTTCATGCATACATTCTTAATGGGTTTGTATCTATTTTGGGAACATTGAAAACTAGTTGGGATACTTAGTATTTTTGAAGGGTGCTTACCCGGATATATTCAAGTACATCTAGATCCGGTAAACACTTTTTGATTTCATTCTTTCATTCATTTACCCCAACCTTTGTCATTGATGTCAAAGGGGGACTGGTTGTTGTGAAAAATGTTACAGGACATAAGAAGTAATGTATAGCTTAGGGGGAGTAGGGGTAAACACTTTTTGATTTCATTCTTTCATTCATTTACCACGGCCTTTGTCATTGATGTCAAAGGGGGAGTGGTTGTTGAGAAAAATGTTACAGGACATAAGAAGTAATGTATAGCTTAGGGGGAGCAGGGTCAGTTTTGGGAGGAACCAGGACAGCACTTCAGCGATCCATTTTTTCACATGAGTGGTGCCATCAATGCCAAAGGGGGAGATTCTTGGCAATTGAAACTCGTTCAGTTTAGTTGTGTTGTCATTTATGGAAGCACACATCATTTTAGGTTGGACACTAAACCAGTAGTCACCGGTATTCATGATTCGGCAACTGGCATTCAAGTCATATGGCAGGCAAGGGAAATCGGCAAACTAGGAACCGGTATATGAGGTCGACACATGAGATTGATCTGGCGGGTTTACACGACAACAATCAGTGGCATCGGTCATAAATTTTAATGTATTTATTTTTGTCTAGGCCAACATGTAAATAAATTATAATATCATTGTAAGCCAACATAAGGCATTCACATTTATGATTGGGAAGGGTATTTAAGTCAATCTAGTTAGGTTATTTTTGGATATACATACAGAGAGAAGGAATGTATAGTGGTGTGATATTGTGCAAGCAATGTTGATCGACTAAATGTGAATATAATATTTTGTAGTCGATCTTGGTTATTGGTTTAGAGGATTGGGATGCGAAGTAAGTTACCAGTAAAGGACGACATAGGGAAAATTGGTACAAATAGTGCCTGAACGGGAACTCATCCAGCATAGCAGATGCATTCTCTGATTTCAGAATTTTGTTTGTAAACCAGTATTTGGTGTTTGTAGTCAGTGAGGCTCATTTTGTGATGAGCAGTGCGCTCTAGGTTGTTGACCTTCCTACATTTGCAGGCCCCTATTTTAATATTTATTCATTTGGCTAGTGGATAGATATTGTGGGTCACCAATCCCACCATGGTTTTTCCTCTTTAAGGTTTTCCATGCATAGATCTTTGTCTTATGGTGTATGTTCTTGTGGTGGCATCATTTCTACTTATTGTTATATTATTTTATGGTTATCGGTTACTGAAATACTTTGTTAATAAGGTTAAATTTGATCTCACCGGTAGAAAATTGATTCACCCTCACCCCCCCTCTCATTGTTCTTGGATTCCAACAATTGGTATCAGAGACTAGTACCTTTGAGTAAGTCTAATAGCTTAAGGAAGATCCTGAATTCAGAATCCATGGAGATGAGTATGGAGAAACAACTTCAAGTAGCACTTGAAGATTATGATGTTGAAAGGATGAAGAACTTGAAGTTGCAAGATGAGTTTAACTCTGCAAATGAATTCATTCTTATCCTCCAGGAGAGGCTATCATCTACTCAAGCTAGAAGGAAGGAACTTTTACAAAATTAGGATGATGAAGAAAAGAATGCCATAAAAGAAAAATGTAGAAGTTGAGCCAAGAGAATAGTGTCATGAAGAATGAAATGCAAGCCCTAACTATGAGGATGTCCAAGGATATTGAAGACTAGAAGAAGAATGCAGAAAATCTTGGCAAATCTCTGAAAGACATATTTGAGGAATGCATTAGGCTAGCAGATGAGAATGATATGTTGAGAACTGAGCTAGTGAAAACCCAGAATAATGAGCAGAGTTGGAAATCTTGATAACAGTCCTAAGGAGAGATCTCAATACTACAAATGAATACAAAGACAAGTTTAAGGACAGTTCTTCATAGCTTGATGAGCTATTGAAGGATCAAAGGTGCAAGGGAGACACTAGAGGTCTTGGATTTGAGCATGGAGAAAGCTCCAGTACTACAAATGAAGTTGAATCAACCGATCATCAGAAGGAGAACCCACCTGTCAATCGGAACCATAATTCACCGGTAAGGCAACCCCATGCACATAAATTCAATGATAGATATTTTGTTTGCAACAAATTTTGTCATATGGTAAGGCATTGTAGTAATAGAGCAAATCAGGACAATAATGCAGTTCCTGGTTAGTGTTCAAATTGTAAGAAATATGGTCATAGGACAAAAGATTGTAGAATGAATGTGAAATGTCGTGCATGTGGAAAGTTTGGACATATGGCTAATCAATGCAGGTCAAGGAATGATCAAGGATATAGTAAAGTAATTCAGAAAAATAATGTCACTTGCTATGCATGCAACAAAATAGGGCATATTGCTAAATTCTGCATAAGCAAGAACAATCCGGTAGGAAATGATGAGAAAGGAAAATAGAAGGTTGATAATATCTGGAAGGAGCATCTAAAGAAATGGGTTAGGAAATATGAAGATCAACAGGTAGAGACAAACAACCTGGTTACTCAACCAGCAGAGAAGAATGTTCCTGCACTAGCAAGAAACTCATCGGGTAACTAAGACATTAGCCTTAGGGGTTAGCAAATTAATGATAGATATTGCATTTCCCCTGGTAGCAGTCTGAAAGCTTGTTTCAGATCTTGGAGAAGTCAGACTGAAGGTTTTTCAGTACTGAGATTATGGATTTGAATCTGGTATGATAAGTCGACACGCATTTATGTCAATGTCAAATTAGGGTTTTCGTAGAATAAGAGGGAAATGCTGGTTCATTTCTAATCACACAACATTCAGAGTGAAGCAAAGCGAGTTTAAGGTGATTCAAGGAAATCAAGAGCATTTTCAAGCGAATTTCAGTGCATTTAGAGAATATTTTCAATAGCTTTCACCAGTGAAGGCTGTGAGGTATTTTATCAATTTTCGTGCTATATTTTGTTTGCAATGGCTTCTAGATCAACTCCCACTCTGGTATTTTTAGATACCCCTGTTGTTGTTGACATCAAGGATTGTCCATGCCCAGTTTTCAAGCAATGCCCTCAGACTGTGAAGGTTGATAATTCAGTTGGCAAGTTTTCTAGGGTTCAAAAATGAAGCTTTGTATATGGAATATGTCCATACATATATCCACTGCACTTTGGAGGATTTAGGTTTTTTTGAAATCAAAACAATGTACACGACAAATATGCTAGATAGGAAGGGATCGATGAAATCGGAATTCCAAATTCTGAAGGATCAAGGTTTCATAGACATTTTGGAGATGCTAGAATTTGAACATGAAATGATCCGGTATGTACTGAGCCGAATCCATGGGGAATTCATGTGGCTAGACTGACCTTACAAAATCACCAAGGAGGCTATTC
Source organism: Cryptomeria japonica (assembly GCF_030272615.1). Lineage (NCBI taxonomy): Eukaryota > Viridiplantae > Streptophyta > Pinopsida > Cupressales > Cupressaceae > Cryptomeria > Cryptomeria japonica. The sequence continues at coordinate 250,947,727 of NC_081409.1, read as the reverse complement.
GTGTAATCCCCGGTTTTCCCCAGACTAGTCAAACTCCTAGAAAGAAGAAAATATTTGACAATGAGGTGGAGAAGTTAACTGGTGCAACTTTTGACAACTGGTCAATGAGGATAAGCATTATCAGAGACAAAGTAGTTCAATTTGCAAGTATGATCATCAGTTACAAGGTAACCCAATCAAACCAATTGAACTTTGTTTCCAGTTCATGCATTTACTCTACTCATAAGATGGTCAAAGAAAATGATAGGTATGATATTTGTCAATGGATGTGTGAAGAGCTAATTTTAAACCTAGGGAAGATTAAGGGTAAGAAGAAACGTGTTTTCCAGTATGGCAACCTTGTTGTTTTCTTGATGCTTTTCTTTTTGAATGAGTTATTGGGATCCGATAAAACACAATGGGCATTTGATATGCCAGTAGGGAAACAAATAAAAGATGCTATAAGAGGTTTGGGATAGGACAAGGAAAGGGACTCCATTTTATGGGGATATTCCAAATGTTTTCAGAAGACAATTAAGAAGAGAGAGAGAGTACCTAAGCATATTGTTGATAAGTACTCTAGAGAAATCTACTTTATCGTTAAGAAGGATGAAACATTGATGGAGGTAGTGCAACCACAAAAGGTCTGCATCAATGAGATGGGCTATGAGGTTGATGCTGAGATATTGGACTTATATGCCAAGAGTTGTATTGATGCCCCAGTTGATGAAGCTGAGAAAACCTTTGGGACAGAAAACCAAAAGGAATCTGAAGTTTAGATAGGCTTTAGCAAGAAGAAGAGGGAAGGAAAAATCAAGAAGGTTGGGGAAGTTGTGGATAAAATGTCCTCTGAAATCAAACAGATCATTGGACTAGCAGATGTTGGCATTTTTTATGTTTATGTTGTGATTGTCACTGATGGACACACACTTGTATTGAGATCCTCTTTATATGTATGAGCTTGTGTTCAACTGGTATTTGTTGCAACCGGTATGTTGTATACTAGTCTCTAGACTAGTGATTTTGTAGAATGTGTTTCCCAGTCTGAAGCGGCATGTCGACCCCAAGTAGTTCGTAGATCACAAGCAGTACGAGGGAGCAAAGCGGCACAACACATTCTTACCAGTCTTCATTTTTGTCAAACCGGCAACTGGTATTTTGTATGAACTGGTAATACTCTGTGATGAGTTACCAACCAGCATTTTGTGATGAGTTACCAATCCACCAATTGTTTGACAATGTTTTTTGTGTCATGTTACTGAGTATGTCTAGATTCATTGAACCTAGGAAATTGTAATGTAATCCTATTGGACTGACATGAAATCAAATTCCTTTAAAAGGACATCATTTCTAGGGTTTTAAGTTGTTGCTGAAAGGGTTAATGTTGAGCTAGGAGTTTGAGGTGGAAATTGAGTTGTTGTGAGAACGATCTTATCTGAGAAGATCAAGTTGTAACTATGAGAGAAAGAGAGAAGACTGAAGTAATGCTGGAATGCATTAGCTATGAGCAATATACTGGATCTAACCAAGCAATTTGTGCTATTAGATAGATCAAACACTTGTTGATTACTCACATCTTTGACAAGTCTATAGCCCTTAACCGAGTAGGCCTCAAAGCCTTTGTAAAATCCTCTAACAAGGTGGTTCACACATGTGAATCTAAAATCCTCTAACAAGGTAGTCTTTAATCAGACTTATCTCCTAACAGAGATTGAGATTCCTAACAGGATCTGTTCTGGTGAAGAACATTGTAAGACCTTAACCGGTCTGGTTTCTATTCTGCAGATAGTGACTTGTGAGTTCCATCTCACCGTGGTTTTTCTCAGTTGGGTTTCCACGTCAAATATCTTGTGTTATGGTTGTATTGCTTTTGTGGGTGAATGCTTTATTCGCATTTTGGTTTGCATGTGTGGTAACTGGTTTGACTGTTAAACTGCTTTACCGGTTTATCTTTAGACTATGTAAGTGTTTTAGTGCAGAAGCTTTTGGCATACTAATTCACCCTCCCTCTTAGTATTCATCAATTGGTATCAGAGCCTACCTTTCTATAAGTTTAACCACTTGGAAAGAGATATGGGGGAATACACCTTGAGGGAACTTACTCAATGGCTCACTAAGTCTGAGCAAGCCTATGATGATCTTATGGTCAAATACAAGGCATCTCAAGCAAAAAGGAGAGAACATGCAGAGAGGCTGATGGAACTGTCTGAAAGTAGTTCTGAAGATGAAGCTAACATGGAAGCCATGATTGCTGAAGTGAATAAGCTGAATGATTCAAACTCCAATCTGAGAAAGGAGTTGGAAGGACTGACTATTCGGTTTAGTCAAGAGCTTGAGAACCGGAGAAAAGTTGAAGATCTGGTAAAGGACAGAGATCATGAGATCTCCAAGTTGAAACATGAGATTAGTGCACTAACTACTCGCCTTCATGAGAGCAGAATGGAAAAAGAAGACATGCAAGGAGAACTGAACATTGCCATCTCAGAAAATGCAAGTCTAATGGAGACAAACACTGCTATTTCCAAAGAACTCTTTGAGTCAAAGGAAATACTTGCTAAGTTTGGAAAAAGTACTGTCAAGCTAGAGCAAAAGCTTGAGTCATCTAGACCAGCAAAGAATTCCAATGGTCTTGGTTTTTCTGGACATGAGGAAGGAGAATCCTCAGGAACAAATGTTGAAGCATCAAAGAAGCAACTGGCACTCAAAGGAAAAGGTAAGAAAAAATTCAAACCTGTTTGCCTTAACTGTCTTAAAGAAGGACACACTGCCAATGTATGTAGGAGAAAAGCCTACAATAATTTTCCTTATTTTATCAACAATGTACCTAGATCCAATAAGTTCAATGGTCATTGTTATGCATGCAACAAGTTTGGGCATAGAGCATTTGAATGCAAGTCTCTAATGGATAACACTGGAAGATATCCTCAGAGGACCCAAGGAACTGGTCCTGAACCTTTTATGAACCGGAACCACAACCGGTTTAATGTCTTCAATCATCAGTCAAGAAGCAGTGGCCATCAAGCGGCAACCGGATGGAGAGAAAGTTATATGATCTGTCATGGTCATGGTCACACTGCTGCAACATGCAGAAGGAAGAATGGAAACATGTACAATGGACCTTGGAGAGCACCTGGACTTGTTTGCTATCACTGCAACAAACCAGGTCACATTGCAAGATTTTGCAGAAGCAGAAAAAGTATATCTAATGATATACCGGTCACTCAGGAAGGAGAAATAGATGTTGAAAAAGTTCAAGGAGACATGAAGAAAATATGGAAGAAGAAACCAATATTGTCGGAAGAGGAACCGGTTTCTGCACCTAGTGTGGAAATATCAGAACCGGCAAACTAAGCCTCAAAGACTTAGGGAGAGCAAACGGCGAAATGCTTTCGAGCCCCCGATTGACACCTGTAAAAGACCTTAACCGGTATGCGATACCTGTCGCTTGGTAGAAGACCGGAAATGGTAAAAAAAGGCAAATTAGGGTTTATGCCCTAATAGAGGAGCATTAATGACGGTAGGTGAGAGACATGTATAAATGCATTTTTCAAATCATTTCTCACTATCTGTTTTCGAGCAAAGAAAAGGCGATTTGAGCTTAGATTTCAAGAAATTGGATAACCTTGAAAGAGATTCAAATCCAGTTTGCAAGCGGTAGTGGTGAACTCAAAGTGGTGATTTGGCATCCGACGAAGAGTGAAGTGAACCAGAATCAGGAAGCCCTAAATTTGCATTTGAAAGGTATTTTTCGTGTTCTTGAAATACTCTTCAATGGCTTCTGCATCTCATACCAATTCAAGTACATCCATTGAGTCAGAAAGTTTCATTCAGAGGAAGTCCAAGTATAATGCTTTATCACAAGTTCCAGCTGGAGTCATAGTCAAAGAAGAAATTTCTGATTATATTGATTGCAAAATAGAAGACCTAGGGTCTTTAGCCATTCATACTTAGTTAGGTCTATTTTGTGGAAAGGACAAAAGGATCAAACCAAAATTTAGTGTCATAGAGAAGAAGAAATTCCACAACGCAGTATATTTCCTAGAAGACTTCACAGAGGATCACATCAAGATCATCTTGATCAGAGTCCACGGTGACAAGATGTACCTGGAGAGGACGCATGATATCACACCTTAGGCAATTCATGCAGTCACCGGTTTCTGCAACACAGGGGAAGTGCCAGCCCTGAGAAAAGTGAGCAAAATGGAAATGACCAAGCTCATTGGTTCAACAAGTGATTCACGGGGCATGACAGTCAATCCTATCAAGGATGATTTGGTGAAATATGCATGCATGGTGATTGGATACAGAACATTCTCAGCCAACAGGATTAATTTTGTATCTACTGCAACGGTAAACGCCGCTTACCAAATGATAAAAGAGGATGCATATTTTGACTTATGCACCGGCATGCAGAGGCAACTCCTGCTAAATCTTAAGGCAATCAAGCAGGACAACTCACTGAGGTTTAAGTTTGGACAACTACTGGTAGGGTTGTTCTTTTATTTCCAAGGCTACTTTTTGGGTGTAGGAGATGTCCAGTGGTCACCTGACCAACCGGTAACCAAGCAGATAAAGGAAAGCATGCAAGCCATTGGAATCGGCTACCCTGAGGTACTGAACAAATATTTTTATGAGTTCAGAAGAAAGATGAGTCAGAGGGTAAGAATCTCAGGTGACATAGTGAAGAAATATGAAGATGACATCTGTTTCACTATTCAGGTGGACAAATGTCTAATGGAGGCTGTTGAGCCTGGAATGGAGGAAGTGGAGCCTATGGGCTATGAGGTCATGTTTGACATGCTAGAAGGGTATGCTTCAACATTTATTGGCTCACCTCTTGATCCAAAGGCTAAGAGGACTGGAACCTACTTGGAAAGGATTGCACCGGTTGAAGAACCATAGGTAAAGAAAGTAAAAGAACTGACAGCTAAGAAAGCTAAGGCAGTGCCTGCAGCATCGGCACTGGCTACCACTGGAACTCCAAGAGTGACCAAGCGATCACCGGTAAAGAAGAAACTGGAGGTAACACCGGCAAAAGTCTTCAAAAGAAAGAGGAAGACTAAGGCAAATGAACCAGACTCCGAAGAAACCGAGTCTGATGAGGAGCCAAAGAAGGCAAGATAGACAAAGAAGATGAAGAAGAATGAACCGGCAACATCCGCACCGGTAAATATAGACATCTCCTCATACAAACCTTTGACACATTGTCAAAGAACAGTAAAAAATATTAGGAGAAAGTCACTTCATGATTTAATAGATTATTATGATGAATTCAATAGTAAGGAAAAAGATGAAGTACTACAGGAAATCATTCTTTATTTATGTAAAAATGACCGGTCACCATCAAAGATTAAATCTCAGACACCGGATTCATTATTTAAAGCATTGGATAATAAATGGCGCATTGCCATTGAAAAGGAACAGGAGATTAGGGAGAAAGTTTTTGCACAGTACTTCCCCGAACTCTCAAATTCAGAATTATTTGATGCCCTGAATCAAAATAAAGGTCTCTTCTTCACAAGGAGAAGAAGACTCTGGTTGTTGGAGGGGAGTGTTGATGATGTTGAAAAGGATACACATCAACATATGGCTCATGCTATCAGCTCTCACAAAGCATGAATGACTAACCTCCAAGCGGAAAAGGAACCGGTTATTTCCAAACTGGATGAGGTCTTTGATGAGGAAGGAAACCTGGTGGAAGAACCAATCGACACCATCGATGTCGATGCCCTAGATGTAGATGATGTCACTCAGGACATACCTTCTGAGGGAATAGAACAAGGGCAACAGGCCGATCAAGGTGGTGAACAAGCTAAGGACACATAGCAAGCAGCAATGGAACAGGAAGAGAAAAAGAAGAAGGATGAAGATGAGAAACAAGAAAGAGGAAGAGAAGAGAAAAGAGGAAGAGGAGAAATAGAAAGATGAAGAAAAGAAGAAGCAAGAAGATGACAAGAAGAAGAAAGAGGAAGAGGATAAGGAAGAAAAGAGAAAGAAGGAAGAAGAGGAGAAGAAAAAGAAGGAAGAGGAAGAGAAGAAGAAAAAGGAAGCAGAAGAGAAGAAGAAGAAGGAAGAGGTAGAACAGAAGAAGAAGGAAGCGGAAGAGAAGAAGAAGAAGAAGGAAGAAGAAGAACAAAAGAAGAAGGTAGAAGTAGAGCAAAAGCAAAAAGAAGAAGAAGAAAAGAAGAAGATGGAAGAGGAAGAGAAGAAAAAGAGAGAAGAGAAAGCGAAGGAAGAGAAGGAGAAGAAAAAGAAGGAAGAAGCAGACAAGACAATTGAAGCAATGAAGACCACACAGATGGAAACTCCTAAGGCAACCAGTAGCCAAGCCAAACCAGCTGCTATCTCGAGCCCCATTGATCTCCAATCTGCAAGTGAGTCTAAGCTTATGTAGAGCATCAAGGTTTCCCAAGAGCACCTTGAAGGCATTCGTAAGAAAAGAGAACAAGATATTATTCAGGTGGTTGTAGACATGCTTACCGGTTTAATCCCCGGTACTAATCTTCCTAACACTGGATCATCACTAGCACAACTCAAACTTCTATGTACTATAGTGGATGATCAGGTGCAGAGTCTAGAAGAAGCCACAGAGGCCAATGTAAAGAAAGAGCACCAAAAATCTCTTAATGTTGCTCTAGTAAAGAAGTTGAGTGAGCTTAGGACTGAACTGCATAAGGAATGCCTTGGATGAGGGAAACTTGCTACTCAACAAAATCTATCAACCTCATCTGTTATGTGATGATGTGCTAGCCAAGAAGCAACAGCTTCAAATAGACTTACAGTCCTACTTGGGCACATTCAAGACTCCTTATGACTCCTTTGCAGCATATGGGCAAACCGTTCACTGGTTCCAGATCTAGTCAACCAAGATGGAGCAAGAGATCAGCACACGGTCTAGGGATTTGCAAGAGCTTCAACTAGTATTACTCCCACGACTACAAATTCTTTAGAAGTGTTATCTAAACCTAGATGCTCTGACAGTCACACAAGAACTGAGCATAATAGATGCCATGGAGGAACAAGTATCCCAGATGCAGACAGAGAAGGAAGTGGCAACCTCCCTACTTGAGTCCTGGTCCCTATCCATGAAACAATTTTTGTAGGAGTATAAAGCAGTTTTTGACAAGTATTATTCATTATTGCCATAAACTCTTTTATATATATATGGAAACAGGTTTTTCAGTGGTACTTTGTCATTGTTGGCAAAGGGGGAGAAGAATATCTGGTTTTTGTTTTTAAAATTTTGATATATCAGGGGAGAAGTATATGTTTTGAAATTTTGATATATGTTGTGATATATGTTATATGCTCTGATGATTATGCTCTGAATGCAAAATTGCTATACACTCTATTGATTAAGGGATAGTGTATATGCTTAGGGGGAGCAATTTTGTTAATGGCAAGTTTTTGTTGTAAAACACTTAGATGTCAAAATTTTATTTTCCTAGGTGTTGCCATCAATGCCAAAGGGGGAGATTGTTGGCATTTTTTATGTTTATGTTGTGATTGTCATTGATGGACACACACTTGTATTGAGATCCCCTTTATATGTATGAGCTTGTGCTCAACTAGTATTTGTTGCAACCGGTATGTTGTATACTAGTCTCTAGACTAGTGATTTTGTAGAATGTGTTTTCCGGTCTAAAGCGGCATGTCGACCCCAAGTGGTTCGTAGATCACAAGTGGTACGAGAGAGAAAAGCGACACAACACATTCTTACCAGTCTTCATTTTTGTCAAACCGGCAACCGGTATTTTGTATGAACCGGTAATACTCTGTGATGAGTTACCAACCGGCATTTTGTGATGAGTTACCAATCCACCGATTGTTTGATGGTTTTGACACATTGACAGTGTTTTTTGTGTTGTGTTACTGAGTATGTCTAGATTCATTGAACTTAGGAAATTGTAATGTAATCCTATTGGACCGACATGAAATCAGATTCCTTTAAAAGGACATCATGTCTAGGGTTTTAAGTTGTTGCTGAAAGGGTTAATGTTGAGCTAGGAGTTTGAGGTGGAAATTGAGTTGTTGTGAGAATGATCTTATCTGAGAAGATCAAGTTGTAACTGTGAGAGAAAGAGAGAAGACTAAAGTAATGCTGGAATGCATTAGCTGTGAGCAATACTGGATCTAACCAAGCAGTTTGTGCTATTAGATAGATCAAACACTTGTTGATTATTCACATGTCTTTGACAAGTTTGTAGCCCTTAACCGAGTAGGCCTCAAAGCCTTTGTAAAATCCTCTAACAAGGTGGTTCACACATGTGAATCTAAAATCCTCTAACAAGGTAGTCTTTAATAGGACTTATCTCCTAACAAAGATTGAGATTCCTAACAGGATCTGTTCTGGTGAAGAACATTGTAAGACCTTAACCGGTCTGGTTTCTATTCTGCAGATAGTGACTTGTGAGTTCCATCTCACCGTGGTTTTTCCCAGTTGGGTTTCCACATCAAATATCTTGTGTTATGGTTGTATTTCTTTTGTGGGTGAATGCTTTATTTGCATTTTGGTTTGCATGTGTGGTAACCGGTTTGACTGTTAAACTGCTTTATTGGTTTATCTTTAGACTATGTTTTAGTGCAGAAGTTTTTGGCATACTAATTCACCCCCCCCCCCCCTCTTAGTATTCATCAGCAGAAGTATCATCTCCAGTAGTAGTATTGAAGTCATTCCTCCTCTCTCAATTGCTGAATTGATTGATCAAATAACTAAAGATGGAATTCTGAGTAATAGCCAGCATTACTATGTACATATGGATGATAAGGAGCAAATGGAGATTGAGGAAGAAGTTTTGTTATACTTAGTTATATATAAGAAGGCATTACTTGAGATTAAAAAACAAATACCAGGAGATATGTACAATAAGCTAGATGCTAGGAGATTGTCTGCAGTTGAAGAGTATAAATATATAAAGATGCAGGAGTTATTGACTGATTGTGGTGAAATAAATGATGAGGAGTTGCAGCAGTGTCTGGAATATGCAAATAAAATAATTTTTCAGAGAAGACACTGGCATGTGAGTCTAAGGATAGGTAGAGTAAATGAAATAGTTAAGGAGACCCACGAGGCATGGGTAAAATTCTTTGTAGATAAACCTGATTTCTTTACTCCACCAATATTCCCTCCTAAGTCTAGTATTCAAGACAACTCATTTGATGGTAAGGGCAAAGGTATATTAGATTTGGATTCACTAGTTTTGGAATAGAAACTAACAGAGGATATTCCTCCAGCAATATCACATGTACATAATGTAGAGAAACCAGTAGATAACATTAAAGTTTTGCATGATAAGTAGGATACACCGGAATAGGACATTCTGGATGTAGAGGTTATTGATGTAGATATAGATAATAAATAGGCTGAGGATATTGAACCTCAGACAACAAATGTACATACAGAAGAGGTTGAGTAGGTCACTGCACCAAGTGGTGAAGCCACTGGTGCCAGTCAGCAGGTTGGAGAGTCTAGTAATTCATTGTTGACACTTGGCTCATCCGATCAAGTTGATTTTGGATAGAGGAATATTGAGCAACTAAGAAATTTTGAATTGATGTGTGTTGCAGCTCAGAAGTTAAGGAAGGACAAAACAAAAGACAAGTAAGTCATTGAGCAGGCCATTCTGGTTCTGCAGCAGCTAGTTCTAGGATACACTAGTCTGGTAGATAGCCCCTCTGGTAAGCTTAAGAGTTTGAATGAACACACTGCAAAAGAGTTTCAAAATCTTCAACAGATATCAAACCAACAGTTAATAGAGAGGTAAAATGTAGCTAGGAAGGTCACCTATGACAATATGATCACATCAAACAAGGTCAAGATGATAGAGCAACTAACAAAGATTGATGAGGCTCTTAATCATTGCAGTTGTATATATAGGTCTTGTACTAACACCGGCAAACTTACAGTTGATTTGGAGGTAAAAATAAAAGCATCAAAGGCCCGGTTAGAACATCTGGCTAACAATTTTAATGGTACTTAGTCATTGAACAGCTCTATTGATGGTCAAATTTTGGTTACAGGATCTGAGATATCAGCCTTGGAGAAAGATATGGAAAGTTTACTCTGGCGTGCAAGGGAATTGAGAGGATTGGTTAGTCCCCGATTGAACACTTTGTTACTTCATAAACGGGAAAGTTTAGAATTGATGAATAAACCCACACCAGCAAACCTAACTGAAGAATAACTTCATGCATACATTCTTAATTGGTTTGTATCTACTTTGGGAACATTGAAAACAGGCTGGGATACTTACTTAGAATTTTTGAAGGGTTCTTACCTAGATATATTCAAGTACATCTAGATCTGGTAAACACTTTTTGATTCCATTCTTTCATTCATTTGCCCCAGCCCTTGTCATTGATGTCAAAGGGGGAGTGGTTATGTGAAAAATGAAGGGACATAATAAGTAATGTATAGCTCAAGGGGAGCATGGTCATTTTTTGAGGAACCGAGACAGCACTTCAGCGATCCATTTTTTCACATGAGTGTTGCCATCAATGCAAAAGTGGGAGATTGTTGGCAATTGACACTCATCTAGTTTAGTTGTATTGTCATTGATGGCAACACACATCAATTTGTGTTGGAAATTTAAGTAGTACTCACAGGTATTCATGATTCAGAAACTGACATTCAAGTCATCCGACAGACAAGGGAAACCAACAAACTAGGAACCGGTATATGAGGTTGACATAGGAGATTGATCCTGTTGGTTTACATGGTAACAATCAATGGCATCGGTCATGAAGTTTAATGTATTTATTTTTGTCTAGGTCAAAATGTAAATAAATTGCAATATCATGTTAAGCCAACATAAGACATTCATATTTATCATTGGGAAGGGTATTTAAGTCAATCTGGTTTGGTTATTTTTGGATATACATACAGAGAGAAGGAATATATAGTGGTGTGATATTGTGTGAGCAATGTTGATCTACTAAATGTAAATATAATACTATAGTCTGTCTTGGTTATTGGTTTAGAGGTTTGGGATGCGAAGTAAGTTACCAGTAAAGGAGGACACAGTGAAAACCGATATAGCCAATGCTTGAACCGGAACTCGTCCAGCATAGCAGATGCATTCTCTGAGTTCAAAATTTTGTTGTAAACCAGTATTTGGTGTTTGTAGTCAATGAGGCTCCTTTTGTGATGAGCAGTGCACTCTAGATTGTTGGCCTTCCTGCATGTGTAGGCCCCTATTGTAATATTTATTCATTTGGCCAGTGGATAGATATTGTGGGTCACCAATCCCACCGTGGTTTTTTGTCTTTGATATTTTCCACGTACAAATATTTGTGTTATGGTGTATGTTCTTATGGTGGCATCATTTATACTTATTGTTATATTCGTTTATGGTTACCCGTTACTGAAATACTTTGTTAATAAGGTTAAAATTGATCTCATGGGTAGAACAATGATTCACCCCCCCCATCGCAATGTTATTTGATTCCAACAATTGGTATCAGAGCCTAGTACCTTGGAGTAAGTCTAATAGCTTAAGAAAGATCCTGAATCCGGAATCCATGGAGATGAGTATGGAGAAACAACTTGAAGTAGCACTTGAAGATTATGATGTTCAAAGGATGAAGAACTTGAAGTTTCAAGATGAGTTGAACTCTGCAAAGGAATTCATTCTTATACTACAGGAGAGGTCGTCATCTACTCAAGCTAGAAGGAAGGAACTTTTACAAAATTAGGATGATGAAGAAAAGAATGCCCTAAAAGAACAATTTCAGAAGCTGAGTCAGGATAATAGTGTCATGCAAAATGAAATGCAAGCCCTCCCTATGAAGATGTCCAAGGATATTGAAGACTGGAAGAAGAATGTAGAAAATCTTGGTAAATCTATGAAAGACAGATTTGAGGAATGCATTAGGTTCGCACATGAGAATGATATGTTTAGAACTGAGCTGGTGCAAACCCAGAATAATGAGAAGGAGTTGGAAAGATTGATAACAGCCCTAAGGGGAGATCTAAATACTGCAAATGAATACAAAGACAATTTTAAGGACATTTATGCAAAGCCTGATGAGCTATTGAAGGATGAAAGGAACATGGGAGACACTAGAGGTCTTGGATTTGAGCATGGAGAAAGATCTGGTACTACAAATGAAGTTGAACGAACTGATCAAAAGGAGAACCCACCTATCAACCGGAACTAGAAATCACCAGTAAGGCAACCCAATGCACATAAATTCAATGGTAGATATTTTATTTGCAATAAATTTGGTCATATGGCAAGAGATTGTAGAAATAGAGCAAATTAGGACAATAATGCAGTTCCCAGTCAGTGTTCAAATTGTAAGAAATATGGTCATAGGACAAAAGATTGTAGAATGAATGTGTAATGTCATGCATGTGGAAATTTTGGACATATGGCTAATTAATGCAAGTAAAGGAATGATCAAGGATATAGTAACGCAATTCAGAAAAATAATGTCACTTGCTATGCATGCAACAAAATAGGACATATTGCTAAATTCTATAGAAGCAAGAACAATCTAGTAGGAAATGATAAGAAAGGAAAATAGATGGTTGATGATATCTGGAAGGAGCATGAGAAGAAATGGATTACGAAACATGAAGATCAACCAGCAAAGTAGAATGTTCCTGCACCGGCAAGAAACTCATCTAGTAACTAAGGCATTAGCCTTAGGGGGAGGCAAATTAATGATAGAACTTTCATTTCCCCTAGTAGCGGTCTGAAAGCTTGTTTCGAATCTTGGAGAAGTCATTCTGAAGGTTTTTTGGTACTGAGATTATGGATTTTGAATCCGGTATGATAAGCTGGCATGCATTTATGCCAATGTGAAATTACAGTTTTTGTAGAATAAGAGGGAAATGTTGGTTCATTTATGATCACACAGCATTCAAGGTGAAGCAGAATGATTTTATGGCGATTCAAGGCAATAAAGAGCATTTTCAAGCGAATTTCAATGCATTTAGAGCGGATTTTCGAGAGCTTTCACCGACGAAGGCTGTGAGGTATTTTATCAGTTTCTATGCTATCTTTTATTTGCAATGGCTTCTACATCAACTCCCACTCTGGTAGGTTTGGATACCCCCATTTTTGTTTACATCAAGGATAGTCCACACCCAGTTTTCAATAAATGCCCTTAGTTTGTGAAGGTTGATGATTCATTTGGTGCATTTTCTATGGTTCCAAACAGAGTTTTGAATATTGAAGATGTCCGTGCATATATCCACTACACTCTCAAGGATTTAAGTTCTATTGAAATCAAAACAATATACATGACAAGTCTGATGGATAGGAAGGGATCGATGAAACCAAAATTCCAGATTCTGAAGGATCGAGGTTTCATAGACATTTTGGAGATGTCATAATTTGAAGATGAAATGATGTGTTATGTCCTAAGTCATGTCCACAAGGAATTCATGCGGCTAGACCAACCTTACAAAATCACCAAGGAGGCTATTCATGCAATCACCGGTTTGCCCCAGACTGGTCAGACTCTTGGAAAGAAGAAAATATCTAACAATGAGGTGGAGAAGTTAACTGGTGCAACTTTTGACAACCAATCAATGAGGATAAGCACTATCAGAGACAAAGTTGTTCAATTTGCAAGTATGATCATTGGTTACAAGGTAACCCAATCAAACCGATTGAACTCTGTTTCGAGTTCATGCAGTTACTGTGCTCATAAGATGGTCAAAGAAAATGATAGGTATTATCTCTTTCAATGGATGTGTGAAGAGATAATTTTAAACCTAGGGAAGATTAAGGGTAAGAAGAAAGGTGTTTTCTGGTATGGCAACCTTATTGTTTGCTTGATGCTTTTCTTTCTGAATGAGTTATTGGAATCCGGTAAAACACAATGGATATTTGATATGCCAGTAGGGAAATAAATAAAAGGTGCTATAAGAGGTTTGGAATAGGACAAGGAAGAAGACTCCATTTTATGATATTATTTCAATCTTTTCATAAGACAATGAAGAAGAGAGAGAGAGAGAGAGAGAGAGAGAGAGAGAGTACCCAAGCATATAGTTGATAAGTACTCTACAGAAATTTTCTTTATGGTTAAGAAGGATGAAACATTGATGGAGGCAGTGCAACCATGAAAGGTCTGGATCACTGAGATTTTCTATGAGTTGATGATGAGGTCTTTGCCTTATATGTCAAGACTCTTAGTGATACCCCGACTGATGAAGCTGAGAAAACCTTTGGGACAGCAAACCAAAAGGAATTTGAAGTCTAGATAGGCTTTAGAAAGAATAAGAGGGAAGGAAAACTCAAAAAGGTTGGGGGAGCTGTGGAGAAAATGTCCTCTGAAATCAAATAGATCATTGGACTAGCAGAAGGGTCATCTCCTGCAGTAGTTTAGACTGCCTTGGCAGCAACAGCCAACAAGGGTGTATTGTAGAGGAAGAAACCGGAAACTTATATTGCCCCTGTTGAATCCTGTTCTGATACTAATGTTGTACCCTCAAATATTCCCAAGACTTACATTAGGATATAAAGGAAGAATCCAGAGGAAGGAAAGAAACAAAAAGTAAAGGTCACCCCTCTGGCAACCCCAAAGAAAATTTTGAAGGAGAGGAAACCCACAGAGAAGAGGAAACGGGTTAAAGAGTCTACTTCTACTCTCGGCAAGAAGAAGAAATCAGACATAGATATGGCTCTTGAATCTGGTAAGAGTATTGAAGTCATTCCTCCTCTCTCAGTTGTTGAATTGATTGATCAAATAACTAAAGATGTAATTTTGAGTAATATCTAGCATTACTATGTACATATGGATGATAAGGAGCAAATGGAGATTGAGGAAGCAATTTTGTTATACTTAGATATATATATAAGAATGCATTACTTGAGAGTGAAAAACAAATACCATGATATTTGTACAATAAGCTAGATGCTAGGAGATTGTCTGAAGTTGAAGAGGATAAATATATAAAGATGCAGGAGTTATCAACTGTTTGTGGTGCAATAACTGATGAGGAGTTGCAACAGTATCTGGAATATGCAAATAAAACAATTTTCCAAATCAAACATCGACATGTGAGTCTAATTGTAGGTATATTTAATGAAATAGTTAAGGAGACCCATGAGGCATGGGTAAAATTATTTGTAGATAAGTCTGATTTATTTACTCCACCGGTATTCCCTCCTGAGTCTAGTATTCAAGACATCTCAATTGATGGTAAGGGGGAAGGTATATTAGGTTTTTATTCACCGATTTTGGAACAGAAACTAACAGAGGATATTCCTCTGACAGTATCATCTGTACATAATATAGAGAAACTGGTAGATAACATTGAAGTTGTGTATGATAAGCAGGATACACCATAACAGAACATTTTGTATGTAGAGGTTATTGATATAGATACAGAAAATAAATAGGCTGGGGATATTGAACCTCAGACAACAAATGTATATATAGAAAAGGTTGAGCGGGTTACTGCACCAAGTGGCGAAGCCACCGGTGCCAGTTGGCAAGTTGGAGAGTCTATTAATTCATTGTTGGCACTTGGCTCATCCGGTCAAGTTGATTTTGGACAGAGGAATATTGAGCGATTAAGCATTTTTTAATTGATGTATGTTGCAGCTCATAAGTTAAGGAAGGAAGGAACAAAAGACAAGCAAGTCATTGAGTAGGCCATTTTGGTTCTGCAGCAATTAGTTCCAGGATACACTAGTCTAGTAGCTAGCCCCTCTGGTAAGCTTAAGAGTTTTACTAAACACATTGCAAAAGAGTTTCAAACTCTTCAACAAATATCAAACCAGTAGTTAATAGAGAGGTACAATGTGGCTAGGAAGGTCACATGTGACAATATGATCACATCAGACAAGGTCAGGATGATAGAGCAACTAACAAAGATCGATGAGGCTCTTAATCAATGCAGTTGTATATATAGGTCTTGTACTAACAACGGAAAACTTACAGCTGACCTGGAGATAAAAATAAAAGTGACAAAGGCCCGGTTGGAAAATCTGGATAACAATTTTGATGGTACTCAGTCATTGACCAACGCTATTGCTGGTCAAATTTTTGTTACAAAATCTGAGATATCAACCTTGGAGAAATATATGGATAGGTTAATTTGACATGCAAGGGAATTGAGAGGATTGGTTAGTCCCCGGTTGAACACTTTGTTACTTCTTAAGAAGGAAAGTTTAGAATTGATGAATAAACCCACACCGGCAGTCCTAACTAAAGAAGAACTTCATGCATACATTCTTAATGGGTTTGTATCTATTTTGGGAACATTGAAAATCAGTTGGGATACTTAGAATTTTTTAAGGGCTCTTACCCGGATATATTCAAGTACATCTAGATCTAGTAAACACTTTTTTATTCCATTATTTCATTCATTCACCCCCGCCTTTGTCATTGATGTCAAAGGGGGAGTGGTTATTGTGAAAAATGTTAAGAGACATAATAAGTAATGTATAGCTCAGGGGGAGCTGAGTTAGTTTTGGGAGGAACTGAGACAACACTTCAGCGATCCATTTTTCACATGAGTGTTGCCATCAATGCCAAAGAGTGAGATTGTTGGCAATTGACACTCATTTGGTTTAGTTGTGTTGTCATTGATGGCAACACACATCATTTTGGGTTGGAAACTTAACTAGTACTCACTGGTATTCATGATTCGGCAACCGACATTCAAGTCATCTGCCAAACAAGGGAAACCACAAACTAGGAATCGATATATGAGGCTGACATAGGAGATTGATCCGACAAGTTTACATGACAACAATCAGTGGCATCGGTCACAAAGTTTAATGTATTTACTTTTGTCTAGGCCAACATGTAAATAAATTGTAATATCATTGTAAGCCGACATAAGGCATTCATATTTATGATTAGGAAGGGTATTTAAGTCAATCCAGTTAGGTTATATTTGGATATACATACAGAGAGAAGGAATATATAGTGGTGTGATATTGTGCAAGAAATGTTGATCGACTAAATGCAAATATAATATTTTGTAGTCGGTCTTGGTTATTGGTGTAGAGGTTTGGGATGCAAAGTAAGTTACCAGTAAAGGAGGACACAATGAAAATTGGTATAGATAGTGCTTGAACCGGAACTCATCCAGCATAGCAAATGCATTCGCTGAGTTCAGAATTTTGTTTGTAAACTAGTATTTGGTGTTTGTAGTCAATGAGGCTCCTTTTGTGGTGAGTAGTATGCTCTAGGTTGTTGGCCTTCCTGCATGTGCAGACCCCTATTATAATATTTATTCATTTGGCCAGTGGATAGATATTGTGGGTCACCAATCCCACTGTGGTTTTTCCTCTTTGAGGTTTTCCACATATAAATCTCTGTGTTATGGTGTATATTCTTGTGGTGGCATCATTTCTACTTACTGTTATATTCTTTTATGGTTATCGGTTATTGGAATACTTTGTTAATAAGGTTAAAATTGATCTCACCAGTAGAACACTGATTCAACCCCCCCCCCCCCCCCTCTCAGTGTTCTTGGATTCCAACATTTGTGTGATAGCATCGCTCACTAATTCATATAGCTACACTCTCCTTTTAGTTGTGGTAAAAGATTCTATGCATTTCATATTTTAAAAAAAGTGGTATAATGCATGAGAAGTGACATTATTGAAGAATTATGTCTTTTCTATTGTGGGCTTTTTATAGATTCTATTTGAACTAGAAATGAATTAGAGAGTGGTTAGAAGGCATATTTTTTTCAAAGGCTCAACTAGAAGAGTGAAACAACTAGTGAAAGATAAGTATGATTGCACCAAAATTATAACATGATCAAGTTTCTTTATTAGTCTACTAGGAATACTATACAAGTTGAACCACATAGCTAAGTAGAGGAGAATTTTGGTAGCTACTAGTAGGATCATTAATACCCTATTCATTGTTCATATAAAAAAAAACCTCTCACTTTTTAACTATTTAGTTAGAAGGTGTTCTTTTTATCCACTCATCATCTCAATCATATTAAAATCACCATTAGTTTTACCTTAGACAGTTCACTTGGAATATAACAATAGTGAAATCCAAGGGCTTTGTTATCCAAATAAAAAAAAATACCCACAAAGATCAGTTTAACAAGTTGCATTCACATGCATTATAAGATGGCTTCACCACTTAGCTAAAAAACTATCACTAGGGCTCCATTCCCTTACTCTTGATTACAACCAAAAAAATATATCACACTAGATGACATGACAAATAACAAAAATTAAAAAGTCCATATTGATCTCCTAAAGATAAATAATCTTCAAAGAAAATATTTTTCGACTCCCGTATAGTGAACTTGTAATTTGTCGGTCCATTAGACCCTAACATTCCATAAATAAAAATTAATAAACAATAAGGTTCCAAGGGTATATCCTTAAGAGTGTAACACAAATTAGTTGTTCTACAAAAAAATACTATGTTGTCTCAAAGAGAACCTTCTAAAATATAGTTATTTTTCAATAAAGTCCTTGTCTTCCACTAAAAGAGGAGGTTTGTAGGGGCATCTATTGATGCTTAGGTAAAGAACATGAATGAATAAACCTATAGGAAAAAAATTTCTATAAATATAAGGTTTACTAAGTTTTGTGGATAATTATATAGTCATCTCAACAATCTACTTAGCTTTTCCATTGATATCTAGGTAAGTTTTAGTATCAAATGATGGGATTTAGGTGGCACTACTCCAACTTGCAAGTCTATTCCATTATTGTGACCCACATGAGCTCCTATAATATATCAACTATGAAAACCTTTTCTATTTCCAACATCAATTCATCTTTCTTTTTTTCCTAAGGATAATCATTTCCTAACTTGGACCTTGGTTTGACTTTTTGGTTGACTAGAAAACAAAGTCTTCTTTATGTTTAATGGATTGACACTAGAAACATGTCCTGGGTAAACTAATAAATAAAACCATTTGAACATGGTAAAAAAAACTAATTGGTATATAAATGGAGTCTTCAAGGTCAATGGACAAGGTCATCTTTCATGTAGATTTGTCATTTAAAATGTATCTACTATTAGCAATATGGAGGAATTGATTATGTGTTTCATTTATGTTTTGTCATTGATGTCAACACTAGTTGTTATGATTGGTTACCGGTAGATAGGTTTTCATTATCGGCAGAAGATCTAGTGTTACCAACAGAAGGGACTATCTGTTGAAAACTTTTAGCATGTTTGGTCAATGGAGTATGTTTGGTTTTATGTGTTACATGTTTTTGGAGCATATTTTGGTTAGTTGGTATTGACTTGGTGATCGGATTCTATTATACACTCTAGTAAGCCTATATCAATAAGGGTTTAAGGTTTTACCAGCAGAACGTTTACTGAGAATCTTTGACAAGATGCATAAGTGGTGTTGGTGCAGCTTCTAGAAGGAATTCAGGATGCAGAAGGTGATCCTTGATGGTGCCTCGACTGGTTGGACATGTCGCTTTGGCGTGGTGGACCCAGATTAGGTCCGGTAACTATCTAGGTTATGGACCGGTATCATGTTAACATGTTCTCTACATGTTACCGGGATGATTTATGGATCGGTTAATGTTGCTTTGGTCTAAAGCCGACATGGCATATCATTGTAATATGGATGTATGTAATGATCTTATTGTAATATCTTTTAGGTGGCCAACCTAATTGGTTTAGGCCTTAGGGTTGGCATAAATTGATGTAAGATCTCATTGTAGATCATGTCATGGTCGCGGAATGAAATATCATATGCGAAGGAGATTCGGTCGATCATTGAAGATCGAATTGGGTTTATGTAAGAGGTCAAAGGCCTCTGATATTGAGCTTAATTAGGATTGTAATCAGGCATGGTAGATTCTATCACTGGCAGTTCATTCTTCTAGATTGTTTTCCAATTATTTTGAGGTGGTTATAACCTCTTTGTAGTCAGTGAGACTCCTTTGTAATGAGCAGTACGCTCTAGGAAGTGTTCCTTCCTGCATGTGCAGGCCCCTCATCGTATCACATACTTTCTGCAGAAGTATCATTTGACTATGGGTAGGCTTCCCACCGTGGTTTTTTCCTTTACTGGGTTTTCCATGTACAAATAATGGTGTTATGTGGTATGGTTGCATTGTGTTGATTATTTGTTTCATTCTTAAGTTTTATTTCTTATCGGTATCCATTTTTGCTATTCCGGTATTCAATGTTTATGTGCTTCAGTTAAAGGTTATAAAGTGGTTTGATTGATATAATCTATTGACAACTGATTCACCCCCCCCTCTCAGTTGTCCACCAGTTATCCTAACATCTACTTCATTGCATATCACTTACCTAAGAGAGGAGCTAATGTAGTCAATTAATTGCTTGTACAAGGTAAAGGGAAATTAGGTAACTCAAGACCAACTAACACTTTAAGAGCTTTCTAGTTAGAAACCATGAAATATTTGATCCAAGTGAAAAAAACAAGTGGGGAATTGTACATATAACAAGGGATATGCTAAAGAATAACATACACATAATTGGTTTCCACAAAGCATAACATAAAAAAAACCCTAATTAAGGTCTAGATTATGTCTATCCTGACCCCATAAGAAACCCAAATAAAATCAAACTATCTTTTGAGTATTATTTTGCATAAGATTTTACAACAAAAAATTAAGAGCTCATATATTGTACCAATATTTTGAATGCATTATTAAAATCAGAATAATGATCAATTTTTAAGAAAGTTTCTTAACTCTTACCTCATAAAAAACCTTTAGAATAAACTTTATAAAAAATTTAGAAAGTCGTGTCATTATAAATAGCCAAGACAATCACTTCACCATTAATGAGTGATTTGAATTGTTTCAACATAATAAAAAGGGATTAAAATGTCTAAAGGTGACAAAAACTTGATTTTTTTGCAATAAACAAAATATTATATAATAGAATGGAAGGTCTTAACATCTATGAGGCCTATAGACTATGGGACAAAAGACTTTGTCATTTTTACTTTTTGAAGTGCTGATATTTTACTATTCAATTTGATAACAAGCTTACTCATTCTCTTAACCATCTCCTTGCTCAATAGATCTTGACATGAAAATACTTGTGTATAGTTGACCCACAAGCCATTGTATTCTTTACATTACAAAATAAAATGCTTTTCTAAATTCCACTATCCCAATTATGCAAAATATAAGCTCTCTCTTTCCATACCTTTGTGGTCTTTTCCATCTACTTATTTCACATTTAAGACAATGCAAGATAGTCTTTAATTGTGCTATGGGAATCTTTTATCACTAAGGGATATTGACCTATAAATATTTCTTTTCTTTTTTAATTGGTAGAAGTGGGGTTAAAATTCTCAAGACAAAATTTCTTCTTTCTCCCTAATGCCTTTTTCTATATAGACTTGTGAAACTTACCCACACCAAATATACTTATTTATTTTTCATTGTTAGGGAAAGCGTTCATATGAATGTGGCATTTGTTCATTTTCTTATAGTTTTGCTTGATCCATGATTTCTTTCTTTCATTCAAGACATATTTAAAGGCAAAATTGGGCCAACATTTTTTCCTCCATCTATTCAACCCTTTTAGATATCTTGAAAGGCACACCATAAAAAAGATTTCAATAGGAATGATAAGTGTTTCAAATACAAGAATCTCATAGAGGATTGAAGTTTTTAACTTGAATTTTCTTGCTATTGTTTATTTTATAATCCTCCCTATTTACATCCATTTATTATTTGAGATGTTGGTTGAAAGGAAGAAAAGTGTAGAATAACGCTTCCAAATGCTAAATGTAATAGGATAGTGAATACAAAATTTTCTTACAAACCCTTTCACTGTTACAGATCAGATAAACACATACAAATTCAAATTTAAATAAAAAAATATAACCAAATTTATCTAGGAAAACCCTTTTGAGGAAAAACCCACACTTCAAAAGCCAAAGCTCAATTGTATTATCAGCAACAAGAGTTACAATACAATGCACAAAGACAATTCTCTTTAGGACTAATTAAAGCAACAAATAACTTTGAAGAAATTCTAGCATATAACAGCTTCTTAGAAAATATCCATCCTATCACACAAAATACACTAAGATGCTACATATTTATAGAGCTCAAAACATGAATGAAAAGAACATATGGTTTCTAAAACCAACTTGTAGTCTCAAAAGGTAAGTGGTGTAGATAAAAACAAGTTGCCATTTACATGAGATGTTACACATAACAACTTTCCAAACCACTGACTCGTAACTCACTCATAATAGTAATCTTGCCATATGAACTACACCACTTACATAGAAACTAACGAATTCATCTTAGGCACATTCCTTACCCCACACCACTTGTCAAAGGTGAGCTCCACCATAAATACTAGGTGCCAAAAAATAACTCTACATGACTCTTCCACCAAACTAGTAATAATCATAGTAAATAAAAGAAACTATCATACTCCCAACATAGCAACCTATGGCAGTAGTCCCCTAAATTTTAGGACTTCCAAGTGGGTGCAAAAAATAATTAAATAATAAACATGTTAGGATGCTAACGTTGAGACACCTTAATCACAACATTCTCCCACTTGTCAAAGACTTGTCAAGTTTTAAAACTTTGTCGTCTGTTTAAGGCCCCAAGGCCCATAGAACTAGCACATCATGTAAAATTATCAATGCTCACTAACTTTGTTAGTGCATTTGCAACATTCACCAAAGTATCAAATTTTTACATCTTTATCTTTCCATATTCCACCATATCACAAACAAAGTGAAACTATACATCAATGTGCAAGTTCTCACATGGAAATTAGGTTTCTTCATTAAACAAATAGCACTATGGTTGTCATAGAAAATAGTAATATGTCTTGTATCAAAACCAATATCAGAATACAATCTCTTAAGACAAATGGCTTCTTTACAAGCATGAGTAGCTACCATGTACTCTAATTCTATAGTGGACAAAGCAACTAGAACCTACCGCTTACTCATCCAGCTAATATCACTACCAAACATCATGAAAATGTATCCATTGGTGGATCTTCTACTATGAATGTCGCCTATCCAATCAAAATCTGCATATCCACGAATGCAAATTAAATTTTGAGGCCTAGTAGGATAAAAATACAAGGCATACTCAAAAGTACCCCTCAAATGCATGTACAGTCTCTTAACCAAATCCCAATGCACCCTACCAAGATTAACCATAAACCAAATAAGGACTCACATTGCTTGGTCAATGTCTAGCCTAGTACAGACCATAGCATACAACAAGCTACCAACAACACTCACATATAACCTAGTACTCTATTCATGTCCTCCATCTCAGTAGGAGATTTTGGACAATACTCCATAGGAAGTTTCATCCCCTGTAACATTGGAATAACTAACTATCGGTAAATTGTCATACCAAATATCTCCAACACAAAGTTAGCATGCTTACTATAGCTCATCCAAAGCTTTATGCTAGCTCTATCTCTAATGATCTCAATCCCAAGAATATATCTTATTGCAACTAGATCTTTCATCTCAAACTCTGCTACTAAATGAGACTTCATCTCTGACATCTTTCTTTTACTATCCGCAATAAACAACATATCATCCACATACACGACTATAAATGGAATGTGACCATTTTTTTAGATTTGTAATACACACAATTGATAGATTCAGATCTCAGAAATCCCAAAGACGACACGTAGGTGTCAAACGTTTGATACCACATTCTAGGAGGTTGTTTCAAACCATACAAATATTTCTTCAACTTACAATATAGGTTATCTTTACCTTTTTCAACAAAATGCTCTAGTTGTGACATATAAATTTCCTCCTTCAAATCATCGATTTCTAAGTCATAAGCTGCTACAAGTGAAAATAGTAATTGAATGGATGTTAGCTTAGCTATAAGTGATAGTATTTCACTATGATGAATTCCCTCCACCTGATAATACCTCTTGGTGACCAATCATGCTTTATGCTTCTCAACACTACCATATGGACCCAATTTCTTGTTGACCGCCCATTTACATCCAACAGGTTTTTATCCTTCAAGAAAAGGTACCAAATCCCATGTATCATTCTTCTTCAATGAATCCATCTCTCATTCATGGCTTCCATCCAAGAATCTACATCATGGATACCCATAGAATCTCTAACAATTCTATACTCATCAGTGTTAGCAATCAAATAAAATATGCAACTAGGATCCAACAAAGAATATCCAAACCTTTCTAAGAAATAACCAAATCGTTTAGATTGCTACCTATCATGAGTAGACCTCCTCTATTGTTGAGTTTGAGGTTATTTCTCTTCTTTATAATTTTTAGAGTTGATTGAGCTCTCATCATAATCAAGTCCAACAAGAGTGTGTAATTCATTTTTTATCAGAGAAGGTGGTACCTAAACTACCTCTTTTTTTTGTTTCTCTTACTTCTCTAGTTGCAAACCAATAGTGGAAGTTTTCTATTCATGGAAGATCACACTTCTACTATAGAGAACCTTCTCTATAACTAGATCCCAAAGGTTGCAACCTTTCACACAAACACCATAGCCGATGAAGATACACTTGACAACCTTCTTCTCCAGTTTTGATCTTTTTTCAATCACCACATGTGCAACTTCCTCATAACCAAAGACTATAAGGTGTCTCATCAAGGGATTACTACCATACCATAACTCCATGGGTGTTTGTTCATCTAGTGTCAAATTATGAGATCTATTAATCTAATAACATGTAGTGGCTACAACTTCAACCCAAAACTTTGTTCAAGGTCAGCACCACTTAGCATACTCCTATCCCTCTCCATTAATATTGTATTCATTCTCTTCACAACTCCATTTTATTGTGGGGTGTATGGATTTGTCTTATGTCTCTCAATCCCATAGTTCTTACAAAACCTATCACTACAAAACAAAACTCATCACCATTGTTAGTCCTCAAACACTTATTTTTTCTACCAGTCTAGTTTTCGTCCAAGGATTTGAATTCTTTAAACCAACTAAAATATTTAAATTTACTTCTAAGGAAATACACAAATGTCCTACTATAGTCATCTATGAATGAAATAAAATACAAAAATCTAGATATTGAAGGAACATTAATATGATTAAACACATCTGAATATCTATAATTAAAAAACCCATAAGGCTTATGAGAACTGGAATAAAAAGAAACATAGCACTTATTTACCATAAACACACTGTTCTCAAAATTTGAAGTCGATATTACAATCATCAAGGCCTTCAACAAGGAAATTATTTTTCAGAGCTCTAAGAACCTTCTCACAAATATGTCCAACTCTTTGGAACCATAACATTGTCATCTCTGCTAGGAGATTCATCTTCAAAGAATTTGCATGCTTAGGCACATGCTTTGGTACCTAGAAAGGATGACCATCAAATATAGAAATAACAATCTTCTTCTATACTTGATCTAATGGTGAGGATGAAGAATCCAGAGCCCTTTTCTTGGACTTCACAAAAGTAATATTACACTAAACCATGTATGCATCCACCTAACACAAGGTGTCAATCTAAACACCCTTGGCAAGCACCATATAACCTCTTGTCATCTTGCATCCACAACTTGAGAAAACAACCTTCAAACCAACATCAGTTAGCTTGCTAATTGAAATTAGGTTTCATGCCAAACCAGGGATATGAAGGATGTCATCAATCCAATTCATTCTACCATCAGGAAATTGAACCTTGATTCTTCCATAGCCAACAACCATCAAGTGAGAATCATCTCCCAAATACACCTTCCCACCATTAAACTCTTTGTACTTCAAAAACCAACCTTTGTGAGAGGTCATGTGGGAAGAGGCATTGAATCTATCAACCACACATCTTCTAATGCTTGTGTTTTCAAGGCTATAAAAAAAGAGTCTACTTCATCTTGAGGATTTTTTTTAGTCAAAATTGAAGAAATCATTTTTATCTTTCTTTTTCTTCTCCTCCTTGCACTCTTTTTTAAAATTACCAGATTTTCCACAAGTCCAACATTTTTCTTTGGGAATTTTACTATGAGACTTAGATCTCTCTAGAGATTTTGATTTACCCTTCTTATCCTTTTGCCTTTATCCATTGTTCTACCATGAGAAACCAAGGCCTTCTTATCCATCTCAAAAGATTTACCTCGTATCTCTTCGGATAAAAATGAAGCAACCACATCCTCCATCTTGAAAGTGGTTATTGTGCTTCCAATGACCATCACAAGGTGATCCCATGAGTCCAAAAAAGAATATAATAGAACTATGCATTTCTCTTTTTCATCTATCTCGATACCAATAAAACCTCATTGGGAAATCAACATATTAAATGCATTCATGTGATCTACAACAAATCCTCCTTCATCCTTAAAGAATATAGCTTCTTTCTTGGGAATAAATTATTTCTTTGAAAGGTCGGCTGCAATAAAGTCTCTTCATGGATATTTAGAGCATTGAATTATCCAAATAGAGTCTTATCAAACCCTTGGATTTTTGATCCACTATATCCCATAGTCAATGCAATGTAGTTTGGGGTTTCTTTGAAGAAACTACAACCCATAGATCTATATCTATCTATCCCTCTCTACCCCTATATCTCCCCCCCCCCCCCCCCCTCTCTCTCTCTCTCTCTCTCTCTCTCTCTCTCTCTCTCTCTCTCTCTCTCTCTCTCTCTCTCTCTCTCTCTCTCTCTCTCTCTCTCTCTCTCTCTCTCTCTCTCTCTTTATATTACTTCTAATCTCTATCTTTATCTTTCTATCTATCCCTCTCTCTCCCTCTCTATATGTCTATCTCTTCTATCTCTATCAAAATCAAAAACAACAAAATTAAGGGAATCAAAACAAACATAATGAGGCAATAGAATGAATCAAGGGAAAATTAAAAAATTATAATTTTTAAAAGATGTAAAATTAACAGATAAATCAATATGGCTCGCAACTTGCAAAAAATTATCAAAAATCATAGAAGGGCTTTCCATCTAGTTTAGTTGAGAGATCCTTCTCGAACTGGTGTTGGACACTCTGCAAATAGATTTGAAGTTCTGGGTTGTCATCCTCCCTCGGCCCTAGGGGCAAATTTTAAGAAAGAAAATCATGGGAACCTCCATTCTATGTTGAATAACTCCAAGAGAGAACAGTGGCCTCAGAATTTGCATTTTAGATCTAGCTATAGAGGGCAAAATAGCCAAGGATGGCAGGTTGTCAAGAGTAGAAAAGCATGAAGGGCAATTCTTGCTCAAGTTAGGGTTGATCAAAATGATAGGGATGGAAATTTTGTGAGGAGAAATCTAGGCGACCGAGTGTGGGTTTCTTCTAGCACTTCAATGATCCCTAGATGTGCTTTTGGAGCCAATTTGATTCCCCTAAGAGAGAAGTGAAGCCCTGATGTTGCTTCTTACTCAAAACTAACCTTGCCATATAATTGACCCGGGAATGAAATATGGGGAGGGTTGGGTCAACTAAATCCTGGTAGCAGTCATTTGTTAGGACACCATGTAAGTCAAGCGGATCAAAATCGGGGAAATGTAATTCCCTTATCACATGCAAAATTCAAGAATCACGAGCCCCAGTATATGTTTAAGCACCAGGCAAGGCAATTCAATAGGAAATCTATGCCTGAAGCACATGTTTGGTAGAATAGAACAAAAGAAGCAAACCCTAGGCTTCTGATCGATGGAAACAATTCCAATCTGGTAATCAGAGAAGAAAAATATGCCAAGGGTTTGAGGGACCATTGCAGGAAATTTGGTCTTTTTACAAAGTGGTGTGGGAATGGACAACATGTTAAAATAATTGCAAGCTAGTTGGAACAAACATACGTAGGCCAGGTAAGTATTACTATTCTCCCTAATGATTTTGTTTTCATTGATTGCAGAAAGGTTGCCTTAAAACATGAACTTCTAGTTGGGGATTATGTTTTTTATTAGAGCTATAACTTCATATTCTTTTATTGGCAACCGAATTTTAACCCTAGCTCACATAAATTTTAGAAGATGTCAAAATGGATAAGATTAAGAAACCTACCTGTTGATCTCAAGCATTCTCAAATATTATTTAAAATTAGAGATAAACTAGGAGGTCTTTTAGGCCTAGAAAAGGAATAGACATGCATTGCAGATTTAAAAATGCTAGTTAACATAGACATTAATTTAACTCAAATAAAAACTATAGAGTTTGTTATAGGAAATGTTAGATACCGCATTGACCCTAATTTTATACTAGTCATGTGTCTGATAACATTGCATATAGACTAAGCAACCTATCTATCAATAAATGTAAGAGCCCAACCTATATGCCACCCATAAAGGAAGGTGGTGTCAATAGTAGCTCTAACATGGCGATGGGGAGCTCCAATATAAACAGTCATCAATCTAAGTAGGAAGTTGCTAGCAATCCTCCTCGTAGACCAACGAAGATTGAAGAAGGGGAGATTGTGAGTGAAAGTTTGCAAAACAAATCTTCTATTCTATTGACCCCTATAGAAGGAAATGCTACAATCATTAACAATGGGGTCTTGCAAGTGACTAAAGCAAGAGATGAGAATATGGAGACACCCCTTGCTTTGGAAAACAAAATCCCACTACCAATAGAAGATGTAGCAATAACTGCAGAACAAAATGACCAAAGGATGCTATAGGCTCTTGAGAAGTCAGAGTGTGTATTGGATGTGGACACAAATATTAAAGAGATACCCATCACGCTTAATAACCAGATTCCTATTGAAGAAAGGGATAAGGCTGATGAGAGCGTTTCACTGGACAAGACAGTTAAGGAATCTATGCCTGAGGAAGGTGAGAAGGATGAGAATAACATTAATATGCCAATGAACCAACTATGTAATGAGGTAGTAAGTAAACTTATGGATAGGTTGGTGGAGGAAATTGTTGATGAGGATGAAATGGCTCTGCAAAAATAATTGCTAATTGAAAAAATCATGGAACCAGGGGATGATGATCAAGACAAGATAGATGAAGCAGAGATGATGTTAGAACTAACTAATAAGGAGAATGAAGGAACTATTGAAACCCTAGGAATTGCACAAATTGAATTAGAGAAAGCAACCCCTGACTATGCCAAGCAACAGAAGAAGAAAGAGAGAAAATCCATGTCTAAACTGAGAATTATAGATGGGCCAACAGAGGGCCAAACTAAACTGACTTCTATGTTTTATGCAGGGAAGGGGAAGGTCCTTCCCAATGAGCCATGAAGCTCATAACCTAGAATGCCCCTAACAAGCAGCGTATCATAAAGTGATGCATCACAACAACTAAATTAGATATCATAATGTTACAAGAAACTAAAATTAATACAAGACATTGATACATTTAGGAAAAGACTAAGTGCCCTAGAATTGGTAGGCTCCCTAACAATTGGAGCCTCTGGGGGACTAGTAGTGATATGGGACCCTAGATTTGTGTCTTTCACTAAGGATAGGTGCCAAGAAAACTGGATGAGTGGGTGGGTTAAGAGAATTAAGAATAACCTACAGTTCCTCTTGATAAAAGTTTATGGGCCAACATAGAATAGGGACAAAAGAGGGGTTTGGAGCGAAATAGATCAATATCTGCTAACTATCCCAAACCAGATTTGTATTTTAGGAGGGGACTTTAATGCCATAACTAATCATACTGAGAAATGGGGAGGGAGTCAAAAAGTATCTCAATCAACCACTGATTTTAAGGATTGGGTCAATAAAAATAATTTTATGAAAATTAAAACTTCTAGGGATTCATTTACATGGAATAACAGGAGAAAAGGATTTAGTAACATGGCAGATAAATTAGACAGATTCTTTCTTAAAGGAAGTCTGATTTACTTCCCTTATACCCTATCTACGGAAATTCTCCCCATATCTGGATCGGATCATTATCTAGTCTAGCTAACCATCAAAGAAGATACTAGGCCCAAAATATGCCCTTTCAAGTTTGAACAAATGTGGTTGAAAGATGGTAAAGTATTAGAGTTAAAAGAGAAATGGTGGAGGGAGACAGATATTTCAGGATCTAAGTTATTCAGAGTAGTTAGCAAACTAAAGATAGTAAAAAAACAAATTGTTGTCATGGAATAAAAATCACTTTGGCAACATCTTTGAGTCAAAGGAAAAATTAGAAGAAGAATTAGAAAGGATTAATAATGGGATAATTGAAAATGGAATGGATGAGACACTCTATCTTAGAGAAAAAGGGTTATTAGATAAATATGAAGATATCTTAGCTAAAGAAGAAATTTTCTAGCAACAAAAGTCTAGAGAAACATGGCTAAATGTGGGGGATAAGAACACAAAATTATTCCATAATAGCTCTAAATAGAGGAGGACTATTAACAAAATAACTAAGATCAAAAATGGTTATGGTATTAGTATAGAGGATCCTATTCAGATTGTAGCTGAGGTTTTTAGGTATTATGAGAATATTCTAAATAACTGGGAGGGATCTAATTTGGGTAATCAGAACAATATTCTAGAAAGTATCCCAAAGATTATATCGGAAGATTAGAACAAGAGTTTGCTGGCTATATTTTCTAAAGCTGAGGTTGAAGCACCACTAATGCAAATGAACCCAGACAAGGCTCCAGGACTGAATGGGTTCCCAGCCTCCTTCTTCCAAAAATGTTGGCATTTCATAGGTGATGAGATGACAGAGGCCTTGGAAGGGGTGAGGAACTCAAGAAGCTTGCTAAAGGAAATTAGCAATACTTTCTTAGCCCTTATTCCCAAGAAAGATAAAGAAAAAAAAATTGTTGATTTTAGGCCAATATCACTATGCAATACTATTTATAAATTACTCACTAAGACCATGGCAAATAGAATACAAAAGTTGCTCCCTTTCTTAATTAGTGAAGAGAAAATGGGCTTTTTCCCTAGGAGGTCTATATATGATGGGGTTATCATAGCCCAAGAAGCTATTCATTCTATTCAGCAGAATGGTGATCCAAGCATGCTAATTAAGTTAGACATCAAGAAGGCCTATGATAAGGTAGAATGACACTTCTTTTGCAAATGTTTGGATGCCTTTGGCTTTGCTAGACAATGGATCAACCTAATCTTTGAATGTATTTCCACTCCAAAAATGTCAATCCTTGTAAATGGCACCCCAGCAGGTTTTTTTAGCATATCCAAAGGATTGAGACAGGGAGATCCCATGTCTCCCTTCTTATTCATTATTATGGCAGAATCTTTAGGCAAAACTATAACAAATGCTAGAGAAATGAATATTGTTAAGGGTATCAAAATAACTAGTGTGTTAGCCCCTACCACACACCAATAATTTTTTGATGATACCATGCTATATGGCCAAGGAGGTAGACAAAAAACACAAGCATTTAAAAATATTCTTGACTCCTATACTAAGGCCTCAGGACAGGAAATTAGCAAGGAAAAATCATAAAAAAATTTCTTTAATACGGATGTGAGTACAAGAATGCAATATGCAATATTCTGAACATTTAAAAAGGCAAGTTGCCATGTAAATACCTGGGGCTGCCCCTAGATAAAGGTTGTAGGGCCACAAAATGATGGGATCAGATGGTGTCTCGAATAAAGAATAGAGCAGAATCTTGGAAAGGTAAATGACTATCCTCTTTAGGAAGAGATAATATGTTAAAATCAGTACTATCTTCTATGCCAATCTATCAATTGTCTTGCGTGAATCTCCCTACGGCAAAGAAGGAGGAACTAAACAAACAACTAAGAACCTTCTTTTGGCAAGGAGCGGGGGGGGGGAAAAAATATCATTATTAGCATGGGATAAGGTTTGTAGGCCCAAGGAGGAAGGGGGTGCTGGAATTAAAAGTATTAAGGAATGAATTAAGTCTTTAGGTGCTAAATTAATATGGAGAATGTACAAAAACCCTCATTTAAAATGGGTTAAAATCCTAAGTCACAAATACCTGAATAACAATGATCCAACTAGTATTTTCAGGACTGCATCTCCCCCAAGAGGCTCACATATTTGGAACTTTATGTTAGAATGCAGAAGCACTATTACTGAGAAATTAACTTGGAACCTTGGCAATGGAAAATATGCCTTGTTCTGGTCAGACTCTTGGGGTGGCTATACAGCTATAGATAGACTTTCCAACTTTGAAAACTTGAAAACCCTTTTGGAAACTCAATGGGGCAAACATGTTAAGGATTACTTTGAATTAGTGGATGGGGAAATCGCTAAAGGAAGGAGATGGAAATCCTTGTCTAACATTAACATCCCAGACAAGGAAAAAGAGGAGATCACTAGGATCCTTGGAAATAGGAATATTACCTTTCACTTTGGTGTTGATTGTTGGAATCCAATAACACTGAGAGAGGGGAGAAAAAACCACGGTGGGATTTGTGACCCACAATATCAATCCACTGGCCATATGAAGAGATATTACAAAATATAGGGGCCTACACTTTCAGGAAGGCTTACAACCTAGAGCACACTGCTCAATCACAAAAAGGAGCCTCATTGACTACATACAAATCCAAACATAATCTAGAGAAATGATTGAACTGCAAAGATAGCATCTTCTATGCCTGAATACAGTTTCGGTTAAGCTCTGTCAATTCTCGTCTGAAACCCTAAACCCTTTACCAGAATACCCCTTACATAAATATCCTCACATATATGATCTCTCTCATATGTTTCACGTCTCCTTCACTATTTCCTTCCTAATACATATTCACATGATATATCAAAATGATCTAACCAACTGACCTATATACCATTTACAATTCATCATGCCTTATGTCGGCTTACAAAGATATTTGCAATGACAATATACATGTCGGCTAGATAACATAAATACATGAATATCAAAACCATTGTCGATGTCGGATCCAAAAGATGTTGGCCTCCAATACTGATAACCTGATTCTAAACCATGTCGGCCTACATTTTCAGTAATCAAGGAAATCTATCCAACCTGTCGGTGTTGGTGTTGGTGCCAGTGTTGGTGAAGTGTCTATCGGTACACAATTAACCCAAAATATGAAGTCAGAATAAATTGCCATGTTGCCATCAATGACAACATAGTGAAACCAACCAATTGAGTGTCAATTGCCAACAATCTCCCCCTTTGGCATTGATGGCAACACTCATGTGAAAAATGGTCATGGTTTCATCTATCGGTTTCATCCTGAACCTACTCCCCCTAAGCTGAATATTCATCTATGATCAAAATCAAAAATACTCCATATCTCCATATCTCCCCTTAATGTATACAACTCCCTTTTTCTTTTTCACATCTATATCACTCCCCCTTTGACATCAATATCATCAAAATTTCCAAAAAGAATACCAAAAATCCAAAACCAAGACGAAGAATGAAAGATACTGTATAATGAAAATCCCAAAAATACCTCACCGGAGTTTAATATATTTTAAAATTTCCGGATAGGCCTTCTCGAAGTATCCCAACCAGATTTGAAAGTGTCAGAAATAGATACAAGTCAATTTAGCATATGGGAAATGACTCTTTCTCATTTAACTCTATCGGTGTGGGCTTACCAACCATACCTATACACTCCTTCTTATGTACACTAAGTGAATCCAACCGGGGACTCACCAAACCTCTAAGACTTCTTTCTCTTCTTATGATTTTGTCTTTTTCTTTCTCAAGAGTAGAAACTTAGGCTTCCAAAACCAAATTTTGACCATCAATGGATGTAGTCAATGAATTCAATCCATCAAAATAATTGGCTATACCTGTAATTTTCTCTTGAGATTCCTTAATCCTCTTATGAAAATTAACTATAAGAACATTTGTGTTACAACATACTCTGTAAATATTTGTACACTACTTTAAATAATTGTCTATCAATTTCAACTTTTCATTAATCTTCTTCCTCTCAAACTCAATCACTTGATCAAATGTAGCTCTTTTTGCCTATGTGAACCTCTCTAGTGCTTGTCGGTTTGAAATTTGCTGCAAGGACTGAAAATCCTTTGAAATATGTTCAATGATTATCTTAAGCTTGTCGGATGGTCTTGCTTCATTGTCAAACTTGCACTCTGAGACTAGTCTATGCAAAATAGTGATAGACTGACCAATAACACCTTTATCTATAGATCCCTCCTTCATCATTTTCTATGCAGCCATCATCATGAGTTCAATAGAACTCATCTCAATTATGCTTTTCTTTTCAACCTACAAGGTTTCAATTGACAACAATGATGGACTCGTTGTCGATTCCCTGTCGGATTCCACTTTCTTCTCTGATGATTTAACCTTATAGTTTCCTCACTTGCACTAGTGGCTTCACCACTTGGTGCAGTCTCAGTAACTACTGGTTCCTCCCTAGGAACTATAAGCTCATCATGTACATCTATATCCAAAGGATTGTTGTCCTCAACATTAGTAACCTGTACATTATCAATCTTTACACTCTCTGTATTTGCCAATATCTCAACATTTTTCTGTATGTTTTTATCTACTGGGGGATTAATTTCCACTATCTTAATGTTTTTCAAAAAACTTACTTGCCTTTCTTTCTTGCTTCTCTCTCTTCTTCCGATTGAACTTAGTTTCAACCTCTTGTGTCTTCTGCTTAGTAGCGCTAAAGGTTTTTACAGTTTCATCTATCAGTGCATCAATTAGCATTTGTGCATAAGCATCAAGAATCTAAGCATCAACTTCATAACCCATCTTCTCAATCCAGATCTTTCAAGGTTTGACCACTTCCATGAGTGTTTCATCTTTCTTAACCATGAAGCATATGTCAATTAAGTATTACTCAACAATGTGCTTAGGAACCCTCATCCTAGAATTCATAGACTTTTGAAATACTTTAAAATATCCCCATACTTTGTCATCTCTTTGACTACCTAATGTAGCAATAGACTGTTTCAGTTGCCTCCTACTGGGATATCAAATCCCCATTGTCTCTTCCTAAAATCGGGAGTCTCATTGATGAAAAATAGCATTAAATGGACAATTAAGTTCCCATACTGGAAATTCCCCTTCTTTTCTCCTTAAATCTTTCCTAGGTTAATCAATAGTTCATCTAACATCCAACCATATAGATCTATCTTCTCATTCTCCCTCATCATGTTATAAGTTGCATTAAAATTCAGTCAGTTTGATTTTATTACCTTGTAACCAATGACCATGCTTTGAATCTGATGTTTGTATCGATGATACTACTAATTCTCATTGACCGCCTGTCTAATGTTGTGTCGGTAATCTTGTTAACCTGATTGATGAGCTGAGATATTAGCTCTTTTATTCCTAAAACTCATAAGTTTTTGCCATGTTTTAATTGGTATAATGGGATAGTATTTAATTCATGTTATGTATTAGATTTTGACTATATGCATTCTAGATGTTAACTAAACCCATTAAATCTTGTTTTGTTTTGACCTATTATTCTTGTTGCCATGTGGATTATTCTTGTTGCCATGTGGATTATTCTTGTTGCCATGTGGATTATTCTTGTTGCCATGTAGATTATCATAGGCGATATCATGTGTGAAATGTATAAGTGTTATGATTAATTAAAATAGATATATATATGTGTGTGTGTGTGTGTGTGTGTGTGCTTGTATGTTCTATCTTTTTAATTGCAAGAATAAGTAAGATGATGTGGGGCAATTATTATGTCATGTCATAAAGGTAGTTAGAGATATTCAAGGGGCGGTTAAAAATTCAAAACAGCAAAGAAAATAATGGGCATAAGGAGCGGAAAAGAAATAGAAGGGTGTGCAAGACTCATTTATGTTTGTCTTCAGCAAACATCAATCTTCTAATACCGCCATACTATATTCTTGGTTGTGGTTTAGTAAAGATCCACGTTTTCAATGGATTAACTCCGTCTGTTTTTTGCCATAAATGTTTTCCGCCTCATTTCATCAGTTTGATCTAGATTGTAGGAAGATGTTATAGTTTTCTTTTAAATAAGAGTTTGTGCCTCTTCTCAAAGGTTAGAGACAGGAGATTTAGAAATAGAGTTGCGGAGTATTTTTAGAATTAAAAGCATTCTTTCATTTTGTGTGTTGTATCAACCTTTGAAAAACAATGAATAAAATGATGCTATTCTGAGTATATAGAGTTATCTTTGGAAGTCTAGATACACTCATCCAAGGGGGCCCACTTGGTGAGTATTCTTGTGCATTCATTAAATTTAGTTTCCCTTTCTTCTGCATTACACTTTTGATGCAAAGTGGGTAACAAGAAGGTAAGAAGACCCAATATCACCCTTCCATGCCTTGTCTAAGGCCTATTACAACCCCTCAACAAGGATTCTACACATACCAATGCACCTAGTCACCTACTACACTTCCTAAGGAGAGTTTGGATTATTTAAAAACCAATATCGCTCACCCTATCCTTCCAACCAAGTTTGGAAGACTTCTTTTCGTACTCGGGTAAAGAAACACTTATTTAGGCCTAGTTCTTGTAGCCCTGCCACGACGGTATTTCCCAATTCATTCAAAAAAAATTCAAAACACCCTAGGAAAAAGATACATATCTAAGTACCCTTTTGGGACTTACATCCAATACCAAGAGATAGAGACTTGACTCGTCTCCAGCACCCCTAAGAACCTACTGAGTTTGCAAACCTTATAGACCTAATTAGGCCTATTTTCCAAAGGAACTACTTGAAGATGGGGTTACAGAACCAACCTCACCACTTGGAAATGTTTCTTAGGCTTATAATAGACCAAACACTCCCTAGATGATCATTTTCCTATTCCTCCTTATGGGCTAGGATAAACACATGGTTTTGTTTAACCTAGGTTTTGGTGGAAACCACACCAACCCTCACTCCCAGATTCCACCCTTTTGAAATATCAATTTACACACCCTCAACCTGAATTTCCCAAAGGGCCATTGAATTCCTTAATAGGATTTGCAGGTTAGGGCCATGTCTTTGGTGAAACCCTATGAACCGGGTCTTTGAGTGACAGTTTTTGGTAAATTGCCCTCAACTCGCTCCAAACTTTATCAATTAGAGTCAAACCACTTGCATTAAAACCTGAACTCACACCAAAATCCAACCAATTCAAAATTTCATGCCAACAAATCCTCTATCATATCGTAGAGTACATAAAACAATGAAAATTGGGCAAAATCTGAGTTTTCTTGTTATTCAAACCACCAAATTCTACATGCTCCATCCCACACCAACATGGATGATCTAAGAAGCCTAAATAGGCCTTCCCCCAATGGCTACAACTATTTTCAAGTGGTTATGGCTATTGGAACCTTTTTCTCCAATTGGTGGGAAAATGTTGCCTAGCAACTTTTGACAATTTTGCAATTTTGGCACTTTTTGAAATGCACAAGTCCTCAATGGACCTAGTAGACCTATCCTAGGCCTAAAACAACTCAAGACAACCTATAAACATGCTCCCTACACTACATGAACTCCATGGCCTAATTCAGTCTCTAGTTTTATAAATGACCTTAGAGCCAATTGACCTTACAAATGGGTTCTTTATTACATCCAAAGGATCCAAACTGATCCAACACATCATCCTAGGGTCTAAGACCACCAATCCAACACTCAGCCAACAAATGAAATCAAGAGACCAAGAGGGTGCCTTGTACCATACTCCTAGAGCTAGAAAAAAACTCAAGTCTCTTGAGTTGGCAAATCTAGAACCTTGCATCCAATCTTCTCCAAAGCCTTCTCTATCATCCAGGTTGCATCTTCTAAGGATTTGTCCTTCCATTGGACCAGGTACTCATAGTAAGTATACCTCCTTATTTTCTTACTCACCCTCTTTTAAAGTACATGCTCAACTTCAAGATTAGCCTACTTAGGTAGGTCTTGTAACATCTCTTCCCTACTAGAATCATCCTGACCTGCATCACACACATCCGTAGTAGGGCTTTTATATGCATATATATTTGAAACATTGAAAGTGTTATAGAGACCAGTGTCTGGTGGGAGATCAATCTTGTAGGAATTGCTACCACACTTTTGAATGATCTTGAAAGGACCTATCTTCTTCATCATCAGCTTGGTGTATTTCTCCTTAGGGAGTCTCTCCTTCTTGAGATGAATCATCACCATATCTCCAACCTTAAACTACAAATCTCTCCTTTTCCTATCTATTGCATGCTTTTACTTGTATGAGGTTTGTTCTAACCTATCCTTTACTTGTTGATGTATATTTCTCATAACTTATGCAAAGTCCTCTTCTTGTGCACTTCTTCTATCCAAATCCTTCACATCTCTCAACTCCAATACACCTCTAGGATGTGACCCATACAGTATTTTAAAGGGATTGTGACCACTGCTCCTATTCACTGAGTCATTATAAGCAATTTTTTCTTGAGGAAGTATTGAATCCCATGTAGTTCCTTGATCCTTAGTTAAACACCTTAATAGGTTTCCAAGTGACCTATTCATGACCTCGGTCTGTCCATCAGATTGGGGATGATAAGCTGATGTAAATGACAAATTGGTACCCATCTTTCTCCAAAGAGTTCACCAAAAATGCCTAATAAACTTAGAATATCTATATGATATGATTGACAATGGTAAACTATGTAACCTTACAACCTCCTTTAAGAATATACATGCTATGTGAGATGCATCATGTGTGGTTTTACAAGGTAGAAAGAGAGCCATTTTTTAAAAATTGACAACAACTACATAGATAATGTCATAACCCTATTTGGTCTTTGGGAGTCCTATTTGGTCTTAACCCTATAATGTCATAACCCTCTTTGGTCTTTGGTATGGGCAAAGGAGTATACAAACCTACATTTGAACTTCTACTCTTGGCCTTTTGACAAATCATACAACCTTCTACATGCTTCCTGATCTCAGTCTGCATCCTAGGCCAGAAGTAGAATCTTCTAACCAATTCAAGGGTCTTGTCAATCCCAAAATGACTTGCCAATCCCCCACAATGCTTCTCTTTCACAATGTTTTCTCTCATGGAGCATTTAGGGATGCAAAGTTGTCTTCCTTTGAAAAGTAGACCTTCCTGCAGAATGAAATTTGAGAACTCCTTGTGGTACTTATCACCCATTTCCTTACACACTTGGTATGCTTCTTTGAAATTCTCATCTCCTTGGTACATATCCTTCATGGAATTGATGCCTATGCTCTCCAACTGAATCTCTTTCACTATCAAGTTCCTCCTGCTAAGGGCATCAACTACCTTATTGGCCACTCCTTTCTTGTGCTTGATGGTGAAAGTGAATGCTTGAAGGTATTTCATCCACTTCATATGTCGGTGATTCAACTTGTCCTGCCTATTCATGAAACTCAAAGCATGGTTATCAGTATTGACTATAAATTCCTTTGGCAAGAAATAATGCCTCCATTTCCTCAAAGATTGGACCATTGAATACATCTCTAAGTCATAGGTTGAGTATTTTTGCTTGGCTTCATTCAATTTTTCACTAAAGAAGGCTACTGACCTACCTTCTTGACTCAAGACTCCTCCTACTACCTTGTTACTTGCATCACATTCTATAGTGAAGACCTTATGGAAATCAGGTAGAACCAATATAGGTTGCTCTGCTACCCTTCTTTTCAAATACTCAAAGGACTTATTTGCTTCACTAGTCCATACAAACTAGCATTTTCTACCCGCCTTTATAGTATCAATCATAGGTGCACATACACCACTAAAATTATTAATAAACTTCCTATAGAATCTTGCAAGACCATGAAAACTCTTTACCTCACTTGCATTTCTAGGTGTAGGCCAATTGAGGATTTCTTCCACCTTGGATGGATCCATCTTGAGGCTGCTCTTGGAGATTACAAAACCAAGAAATACTAAATCCTCCTGCAAGAAGACACATTTTTTCCAAATTGATCTTCAATTTCTCTTCATTCAAACTTTTCAACACCAAATCCAAATGTATTAGATGCTCATCCCTATCCTTGCAAAAAATCAAAATATCATCTAGTTACACAACAACAAAATGATTGATAAAAGGTTTCAAGACTTCATTCATGAGTCTCATGAATGTACTAGGAGCATTTGAGAGGCAAAATGGCATAACCATCCATTCATAAAGTCCTTCATTTGTTTTGAAGGTTGTCTTCCACTCATCTCCCTCTCTTATCCTAATTTGATGGTAACTACTTGTCAAATCCACCTTAGAATAGTACTTGGCTCCTGCTAGACAGTCCATCAAGTCCTCTATCTGGGGCATAGGGAACCTATACCTGATGGTGATCTTATTTGTGTCTCTTGATTCTTTACATAATCTTTATGTACCTTCTTTCTTAGGGGCCAATACTGCAGGGACAGCACAAGGGCTAATGCTCTTCCTTATGAACCCTTTCTCTAGCAACTCATGTACTTGCCTTGCAAGTTCTTCATTTTGATCAGGGGTCAATTTATATGTTACTTTGTTGGCCGATGTTGAACCTAGTATGAGGTCAATACAGTGACTTACATCTCTGAAAGGTGGCAGGCCCCTGGTTTGCTTCCTATAACTATACCCTTGTATCTTTCCAACAATTCTTTCACCTCTTTAGGACCTGCAGTCCTTTCTTTCACCTTGTCTTCTTCTTTCTTTCTCACTTCTTCTCTTGGATTCACCACTATAGAAAATCATGGGGTATCCTTCTCTTTGATTTTTTTCATAAACTCCTCCCTACCTACTAACATGACACTAGTCACAACATGATTGTCCTTACCATCATCTAGTAGTGGGGTCATGGTGTATTGCACACCATCTTTGGTCAACTTGTAGACATTTTTCCTCCCATCATGCCTTGAGTCTAAATCATATTGCCATGGTCTTCCAAGGAGTAAATGGAAAGCATCCATCTCTGTAACATCATACAAAATCTTGTCTCTATATTCACCTATTTTAAAATCAACCCAAACTTATTCACTTACCAAGGCTTGTTGCTCTTTTCTCAACAAGGAGACTTTGTAGGGGCAGGGGTGAGGAAGTTTCTTCAATCCAAGCTTGCTGACCATCTCAATTGAAGCAAGATTATTAGTTCACCCTAAGTCCACAATGACTCTAAATACCTTTTCACTTACCTTGCAAGTAGTTCTAAACAGTGCCTTCCTCTGTGGTGGCTCCTTGATGGTTGGTACCTTCAAGAGGTTCCTTTTGAACATTAGACACTCCCCTTGCTCTATATCTACATGTCTTGAAGGTGATTTCACACTTTGGGTGTCCTCCTCCTATGCCAAATGAACTCTTCTTTCTCCACCCTGACTATTAAAGCCTTGCTTTTTCGGGCGTCTGAATGACAGATGGCCAACTTGATTACATGTGAAAAACCTTCCGGTGAACAAATTGGCTCCTCTACCTCCAAATCTACCTCAACCATTTGGCCTTCCTCGTCTAAAACTACCCCTTTTACTTGGTTCTCCTTTTGATTCTTGATTACTTGACTCTCCTTGTGGTTTAGGAGATGTTCCTCTTCCACCAAATATGCCTCTTCCTCTAAAGTTTCCTCCTCTTCCTCTACCTTGTTAGTCTCCCTTTCTTCTAAACTTTTCTTCAATTCTTAATTCCATTTGATAGCATTTATGAACTATCTCATGATTGAAGAGACTTAGTTCATCTTGAATGGCATACTTGAGGCCATTCATGTATCTTGCCAACTTTTGCTCCTCAGTCTCTGGTACCTTTTCTCTTAAGGATAGTTTGTGAAACTCCTCTATGTATCCACTCACATCCAAATCCTTTTGTCTCAAGCTATGAAACTTCTTGTGCATTATCACTTCATAATCCTCAGCTACAAATTTCCTTTTCACCTCTACAACCATCCTCTTCCATGATGAGATGGGGTTCTTCCCCTCTTCTAATCTTTCATTTTGCAGGAAGTTCCACTAACTAAGGGTGGATCCTTTCATCTTAGACTTAGTAGTATTCATCTTTTGTCTCTCAAGAACATCTTCACACTCAAAGTGGTTCTCTAAGGCCTCCAACCAATCCATGACTTCCTCTAGGTTCATCTTCCCAGTGAACATAGGTAGGCTTGCTTTGTCCACTCTGCTACCTACTCTCTCAAGGGCTTCAAGGAAACTTCTCTAATCTGCAGGTATCCTTTCTCTTGCCTGCAAAAGGGATTCATCCTCATTCCCTTATTCTTCATCATCAAAGTCTCCTTTCTTCTTTTCCATCTTACCCTTCAACCTATCCAATTATTTTCTCATCTCTTTGTTGGTTGTTGCCTACTCCCTTACCAACTTGGCCAATTCAACGTTGGTCATCCTTCTTCCATCACTACTGTCTTCTCCTTCTAACATCTTGTCAATATTATTCTTCCACCCTCAAGAACCTTTATGGATCTAATACCACCTGATGCAGAGTGGGAAACAAGAAGGTAAGAAGACCCAATATCACCCTTCCATGCCTTGTCTAAGGTCTATTACAACCCCTCAGCTAGGATTGTACACATACCAATGCACCCAATCACCTACTACACTTCCTAAGGAGGGTTTGGACTATTTAACAACCAACATCACTCACCCTAGCCTTCCAACCAAGTTTAGAAGACTTATTTTTGCACCTGGGTCAAGAAACCCCTATTTAGGCCTAGTTCTCGTAGCCCTATCAGGCCGGTATTTCACAATTCATTAAAAGAAAATTCAAAACACCCTAGGAAAAAATTACATATCTAAGTACCCTTTTGGGACTTACATGCAATCCCAAGAGATAGAGACTTTACTCTACTCCAACACCCCTAAGAACCTACTGAGTTTGCAGACCTAATAGGCCTAATTAGGCCTATTTTCCAAAGCAACTACTTGAAGATGGGGTTATAGAACCAACCTCACCACTTGTACATGTTTTTTAAGATTCTAATAGACCAAATCCACTATTAGACCGATCACCAAACACTCCCTAGATGACTATTTTCTCATTCCTCCTTATGGGCTAGGATAAACACGTGGTTTTGTTTAACCTAGGTTTTGGTGGAAACCACACCAACCCTCACTCCTAGATTCCACCCTTTTGAAATATCAATATAAACACCCTCAACCTACATTTCCCAAAGGTCCATTGAATTCCTCAATAGGATTTGCAAGTTAGGGCCATGTCTTTGGTGAAACCCTATAAATCAGGTCTTTGAGTGACAATTTTTGGTAAACTTCCCACAACTAGCTCCAAACTCTATCAATTAGAGTCAGGCCACTTGCATTCGAACCTCCACTCACAACACAATCCAACCAATTCAAAATTTCATGCCAACAAATCCTCTGTCAAATCGTATAGTATGAAAAACAATGAAAATTGGGCAAAATCTGAGTTTTCTTGTTATTCAAACCACCAAATTTTACATGCTTCATCCCACACCAACATGGATGATCTCAAAAGCCTAAATAGGCCTTCCCCCAATGGCCACAACTTTTACAACTAGAGAAAATATTTCATCATAATCTATACCCTTTTTCTGTGCAAAACCTTTTACCACAAGTCTAGCCTTATATCTTTTCTGACCTCCTTCCTCCTCCTTCAGCCGATAAACCCATTTGTTAGGCAAGGCTCTTTTCTCTGCAGGTAAAGGGACTAAGTCCCAAGTCTTATTTTTTATCAAGGAGTCCATCTCCTCTTTCATGCCTAGCTCCCACTGCTGTTTGGCATCTACCTGCATTGCTTCTTCATATTCTTCTGGTTCACCAGAATCCGTTAATAAAATAGAATACAAAGAAGGAGAAAATCTTTCAAGGGATCTACTTGTCCTCATAGAACATCTAACACTTGTAGGAGTTTGTGGGACAATCTGTTGTTGCTGAGCATCAGGTACCTGTGGCATTTCATTTTCAAGAATCTCATCCAACACCACATATTCTTGTTTGTCATGTTCATGCTTCTTTTCCTGCATCTGTTCTTTATACATAACCTTCTCATTGAATATAACATCTCTACTTCTAATTATTTTTTATTTTCAAAATCCCATAACTGATAGCCATATTCATCTATCCCATATCCAATGAAGGTACATTTCTGAGATTTAGCATCAAGCTTGGTTCTTTTTCTTCATCAACATGGACAAAAGCTTCGCAACCAAAAGTTTTTAGAAAAGAATAATTTACCTTTTTACCAGTCCATGCCTCCTCTAGAATACCACCATCCAAAAGGGGTTGAAGGTCCTCTATTTATCAAATAGACAGTAGTATGTACAGTATCTGCCCAAAAATGTAAGGGCAATCCAACATGCAATCTCATGCTCCTCGCACGTTCCATGATGGTCCTATTCATTCTCTCTGACACACCATTTTCCTATGGAGTTCTTGGAACTGTCTTCTGCTTTCGAATCCCATTTAAGGAACAGTAATCTTCAAATGCTTTGTTGCAATACTCACCTCCATTATCCGATCTGAGACACTTCAACTTTTTTCCTGTCTCATTCTCAACCAAAGCTTTCCATTTCTTAAAAGTTTCAAAAACATCTTATTTTTGTTTTAGGAAATATACCCATGTTTTTCTGGTTGAGCCATCAATAAAAATAACATAATAACAAGAGCCACCAAGAGATGATACCTGAGCCGGTCCCCATACATCTGAATGTACAAGCTCTAACTTCTCACTCTTCTTCTCTTTCCCAACCTTAAGAAATCTGACTCTTTTTTGTTTGCCATAAACACAGTTTTCACATAACTCTAAATCAATCTTCTTTAGTCCTGGCAATAGATTTTTGGAGTGAAGGATTTTCATCCCTTTCTCACTCATGTGCCCAAGCCTATGGTGCCACATTATCGAATCTGTTCTTGCAACATTTATTGTTGTTGTCCCTGTAATAACTTTATTTGTAGTAGCTAAGGTAGAGTAAGTGTTAGCAGTACACAAATATAATGTGCCTACCTTCACACCTTTAGCTACTACTAATGATCCTTTAGTGACCTTCCACATACTGTCTGAGAAGGTAACTATGCAACCTTCACTACCTAGTTGCCCTACAGAAATTAAATTTCGTCTTAAATTAGGAACATGTCTTACCTCTTGTAGAAACCAGTCATTACCATTCTGCAACTTGATCTTTATCTTTCCTTTTCCAACAATTTGACAGGGCTCATCATCACCCAAATATACTTGTCCAAAATCACCTTGAACATAATCTAGAAAATATTTTCTATGGGGTGTAGCATGAAATGA
This sequence comes from Cryptomeria japonica, assembly GCF_030272615.1. NCBI lineage: Eukaryota > Viridiplantae > Streptophyta > Pinopsida > Cupressales > Cupressaceae > Cryptomeria > Cryptomeria japonica. The sequence continues at coordinate 250,902,851 of NC_081409.1, read as the reverse complement.
AGCCCCAGAATCTATTACCCAGGAATCATTAACATTATCCAAACATAAGATTAAAGCATCTTGTAAAGTATTACTTGCAATATTAGCTTCCTTACTGTCATTTTCATTTTTGTCTCCTTCTTTGTTTTTTCGAGACCAACAGTCTTTCTTTAGATGACCAGGCTTTCCGTAGTACCAGCAATCTTTCTTTCCTCTAGATTGAGAGCGTCCTTTCTTTGACTTCCCTCGTGACTTCTCATTCCTAGGGCCTTTTCCTCTTTCCTTTGATCTTCCTCTGTTCTCCACATTCAAAACACTACCCGATGATGTTGGAGTCTCACTTGTGCTTTTCCTTCGCATTTCCTCGCTTAGGATAACACCAACAATATCATCAAATACCAAAGTATTTTTACCAGAGATAGAGTTACTTACAGCCATAACCAAGCTATTCTAACTTTCTGGCAAAGAACATAAAATCAAGAGAGCCCTAACCTCTTTTGCAAAAGTAATTTTTATCGAAGACAATTGACTGGTAATTGTATTAAATTCATTTAAGTGCTCCGCTACAGATCCACCCTCACTCATTTTCAAATTAAACAAACGCTTCATAAGAAATACCTTATTCGAAGCCGAGGGTTTCTCATACAACTTAGCCAATGTTGCCATCAAATCTACAGTCGTTTTTGCTTCTGTTATATTGAATGCTACAGACGACGCAAGGCACAATCGAATGGATCCCAGTGCCTTTCTATCTAAAATGTCCCACTCTTCATCTGATATTGTGGTCGGTTTCTTTTCCTTTCCTTCCAATAGCCGCCACAAATCCTTTTGATACAGGTAATCCTACATCTGCATTTTCCATAACTGATAATTTTGGCCGTTAAACTTTTCAACCTTGAATTTGGAATCCTCCATTGCTCCCACTCAAATCTGAAAGTCCTGCCAATTTACAGAAAACCTCGCTCTGATACCAATTGTTAGGGTTTCAAGTAGATCCGAAGCAAATATGAACTAACAATTATATGCAAATTTAAATACAAAAGATAAAGAAATAAAATAGGACACAGATAACACAGAGATTTAACGTGGTTCACCCAGAATGGGTTACATCCACCATACACAGCCGTCCAATCTTTCTTATTATCTAGCAAAAAAGGTACATCAATCTTACAATGCCTTAAGCATCCCAGCCGCTTATAACATGAGTTTTTAGGGCAACAAACAAAGTCGCCCTTTTTAGGGTTTTATTACAAAATGGCAAAAAAAAAAAAAAATTCTCGGGGGCTGCCACCCCCGAACCCTCGCTTTTCTCGGGGGCTGCTGCCCCCGAACCCCTGCCCAGGGCCCAGCCCGACCCCGAACCCCGGCAAGGATACGTGCTGAGTGTACAGTACTTTGTTGAGGAGACTTTTATTGGCATATGATGAACCGACATGATGATATGATGATAATGTATGTTGTCATTGATTTCAATAAGTATAGGTTAACCGGTATGAAGATTGGAAGCAGTTGTTATTGATGATCGAGTTGAAGAACTGGTATGAAGAGATGTAGTGAACCAGTGTTAGGGTTTCACTAAGTGTGACTACCGGTTGGTAGTCTCAGCTCTAGGGTTTCTAGTTTGGAAATCTTGCCTGTGCGATGCAACCGATGACATTTTATGATGAGTTAGCTAAGAGATGAGGATGAGATCGAGATGCCACATCAGTTTTGCACGCGTGAAGGATTTCCTTAGGGATCTTGCATGTGAAGATCGATTGCATTAAATGTCTACCTCGGGAATGAACATTCTTCTTAGTAGTATGAGAAGAGAGTGTGATGGGTTACTGATTCCTATGTGCGGTAAAAAATGGATGATGCAGAATGACTTGTGATCTGTTTGAGATTGTTTCATTCTATGAAAAGTGTTTGGATGGTCAGGATTGGACCACTTGTAATTGTAAACCTAAATGCTTAGGGTTTATGGTTTATGCTATCGACCTAATTGTTGTATACAAGGTCGATGATGTTTGTTATTGTAAGTTGTTGGCAAATGTTGTGTGTGTATCCGAGTGATGAGATACTTCCCAAACCAGTGAGTGTAAAACTACAGAGTGTGATTGTAGAGTAGACGAACTAAAAAGGATCTGCCTTAGAATATAGTGTTGTTATCATATCAGAGTTTACCTATTGTCTTCTAACCATTTCAACAGAAGGAAAATCCCTTTATCAAGTAGCTTTAACAGGCTTATTGTAAATCCTCTAGCCAGGTGACTCAAGATCACTGATTTCTTCAAATCCTCTAGCGAGGTAACCTTTAACAGGGTTTCAACCTTTAACAGTGTATATAGACATCCCTTAACCGGGTGATCTTTAACAGGATTGGTTCCTAATAGAACCTTATTGTAAAGTCTTTAACCGGACTAGGCTCCTAACAGAGCGAGCTTCAAAAGAGTTCAAAAAAAAGCTTGTGGGTATTCATCCCCACGGTGGTTTTTCCCATTTGGGTCTCCACATGAAAAATCTGTGTGTCATGAGTTGTGCATTTTTCATGTGATGATTAAGTATTCTTTGTTTAAGTGGTTATGCATGCAGAGGTAATGGTTATGGTATTGTTGATATACCACATGCATATGTTTATGGGTGAAGTAGTTATCAAGTATTGAATGTATTTTAAGTATTTAGTTTTACCTATTTATATTGTCTAAAGTCTTACTGTGTTTAACCAGTATTGCCATGGTTAATTTCAATAATGAAGACAACCGGTTAGCATTGTTTGAACTTGATAAGTTGCTGAGAAGTTTTTGTATGTACTGATTCACCTGCCCCTCTCAATACCATTTAGGTATGCATTGTTCATCATTATTGATCAATTGGTATTAGAGCTACTCTAGGTCCTCGGTAATATAAACTTAACCGCTTGAGGTAAAACATCATGTTGTAATAATGAAGAGGGAAGGTCCTAAGTTCAATAGAGATAATTTCAAAATATGGAAGGACAGAACGAATATTTTCATCAAGAGTATGGGTGCTCAACACTGGAGCTATGTTGAGAATGCCTATGTGATCCCCACTGGCACTCTGACCGATGATCAAAAAAGAGAGATCAAGAAAATGGGCAAGTCATGGAAGCCCTTATGAGCAGTTTGCTCAATATTGAGTTCATTGATGTACAAGATAAGGACACTCCTAAGGATGTATGGGACGCACTGGAAACTATTTATGGTGGTGATGAGCATGTCAAGAAAGCTAAGGAAGAGAGCCTTAGAGGAAAATTTGAAGACATGAGGATGGTTGAAGGTGAAACCATTTAGCAATATGGCATAAGGATCAAGACTGTTGTTGGAGATATCAAGAGCACTGGTGGAACAATTGATGATGCCACCGTTGTTAGTAAAGTTTTGAGATCATTGTTACCGGTCTATGAAATCAAATTTGCTTCTATTCATGAACTAAGGTCTATTGACAAAACCAAGGTATCCTTAGACTCTATCATTGCAAAGTTAACTGGATATGAGTTGAATAGCTCTAATGGCAGTGTTCAGAAGACTAAGTCATCTTTTAAAGCATCTGTTGCACCATCCAAAAAAGGAAAAGAAGTAAGTACCAGTTATGAATCCATGCAATGCAAAGATATGGATGATGAAGAGATTCTGATGGAGTTTGAAGCTCTTCTTTCTAAAAGACTTCCGAAAGGAACCAGTAAATATAGAGGTAAGGTTCCTCTAAAATGTTTTTCCTGTAATAAGATAGGACATATAGCTGTAAATTGTCCTAAAAATGACAATAAGGATAAATCGGAGAGGTTTAGAAAGTATAAAGGAGGAAATAGAAGAAATTGTCTTGTTGCAGTGGATGAAGGTGTTACTGATGAAGAATCTGAGGATGAAGAGAATGAAGACATAGTGTTTGTAGTTGTAAAGAAAGAAGTGTCTGACAAGAAAGAACTTGCCTCTCACTTTGACAACTCTAATGAGTGGATTATTGATAGTGGTTGTTCTCACTACATGACTGGTGATCAGGGAAAGTTTTTGTCCCTAGAAGAATATGATGGAGGTGTTGTCAGATTTGGCAATGATGCACCATACTTGGTAAAAGGAAAAGGATCCATCTCATTGAATGGAAAGAGTAGTGCGGATGATGTCTACTGGGTAGAAGGTCTTAAGCATAACATGTTGAGTGTTGCTCAACTACATGATAAAGGACTCATTCTGGAGTTCAAAGGTAGAGTGTGCAGTATAATTGGAAAGAGTGGTGAACTTATTGTCACCGGTAAGTAGACCAGAGGTAACTTGTTTTAGCTGAATGCCAAGATAAGTCAGTGTCTGATGGTGAAGTTTGATGATAGATGGATATGGCATAGGAGACTTTGTCATATGAACTTTGATAATATTGTAAAGGCAAGTAAGATCAAGGTAGTAAGAGGATTTCCTTTGTTGAAAAAACCGGAAAATTCTTTGTGCAGAGAATGTCAACTTGGGAAGATGTCTTCCTCAACTTTCAAAGATAAGTATTTTTCAGCAGAAAACTTACTTGATCTTGTGCATACTGATTTGTGTGGTCCTATGAAAACTAGAAGTATTTAGGGAGACAGGTATTTTATGATTCTCACTGATGACTGCTCAAGAATGATGTGGGTCACATTCTTGAAAGACAAGTCTAAGGCATTTGGAAAGTTCAAAGCCTTTAGAGCATTAGTAGAGAAGGAAAGTGGTCATAAGATAAAATGCCTAAGAACTGATCAAGGAGGTGAATTCACTTTTGATGAATTCAACAAGTACTATGAAGATAACGGTAACAAGAGGCAGTTGTCTGCTCCAAGGACACCACAACAGAATGGCATAGCAAAAAGGAATAACAAGATTGTAGTTGAAGTGGCCAGAATGATGTTGATTCAAGGAAAGGTTGCTCACACTTTTTGGAGAGAAGCGGTGAGCACTGCAACCTATACTATGAACTGGGTACTCATCAAGAAAGGTAGAGTTAAAACCTCTTATGAGTATTGGACCGGGAAGACTCCCACTGTGATTTATTTCAAAGTAATTGGTAGTAAGTGTTACATCAAGAGAGGTGAGCATCTGAGCAAGTTTGATACTAAATGTGATGAGGGAATATTTCTGGGATATTCCACTAAAAGAAAAGCTCTCAAGTTCTACAACAATAGAACTCAAAAAATTGTTGAGAGCATCAATGTCAGGGTTGATGAATCCCCTGAGGAACCTGAGGAAACCAGCAGTGAGCAAGCGGAAGGTGAACCGTGTATAGCTTTCTGGGAACCAGTTAAGAAAGAAACAAGTAAAGATCTCAGTGTTCCCGTACTGGTAGAAGTTGCAGTAGGTGAAGAAGAAGAAGTAAGTGAAGAAAAAGAGGAAAAGCTAGGAAAACCAGCTAGAGTCATTCCCAGATATGTGAAACTACATCATGATTCGAAGTAGATCATAGGCGATAAAGATGCAGGGATACTCACAAGAAGAAAGGTGAAAGATAAATCTTGCATGATTTCTGAATTGGAGCCTAATACTATTAGAGAAGCACTTACGGGTGAAGACCGGATTAAGGCAATGGAAGAGGAGCTAGACCAGATAGAAAAGAATGCAACATGGTCCTTGGTATCCAGACCAGAACATAAGAATGTCATAGGTACCAAATGGGTCTTTAGAGACAAGCTAAATTAAGAAGGCACAGTTATAAGGAACAAGGCAAGGCTTGTATGCAAGGGATACGCTCAGGAAGAAGGAGAAGAGTATGGGGAAACCTTTGCCCTAGTGGCTAGACTGAAAGGTGTCTGAATGCTACCTGTATTTGTAGCATTCAAGGGATTTAAGGTATATCAGATGGATGTGAAGTCTACATTCTTGAATGGAATCCTAGAGGAGGAAGTGTATATTGAGCAACCGAATGGGTTTGCCTTATCAAAAGATAGTAACATGGTGTGTAGATTACACAAATCCCTGTATGGATTGAAACAAGCACCTAGGGCATGGTATGAATGATTACATTCTCATCTTGTGAAAATAGGATTTGAGAGAACAAGTGAGGACAACAACATCTACCTGAAATCTGAAAGTGATCATATTCTGATATGTGAAGTGTTTGTAGATGACATAATCTTTGGAGGAGATGATGAAATGAGTCATGCTTTTGCAGATGTAATGAAGAAAGGGTTTGAGATGTCTCTGATTGGAGAGATAAAGTTATTCATTAGTTTACAGATTCATCAAATAAAAGAGGGAATCTTCATTTCCCAATTCAAGTATGTCAAAGAGGTATTGAAGACTTTTGGCATGGAGGAAAGAAAATTGGCTGGTACACCGATGGTGACCGGCTGCAAATTGACTAAGGAAGATGATTCAGCATTGGTGAATGAGAAGGAGTACTGGTCAATGATTGGTAAGTTGCACTATGTGGTACATAGTAGACCAGATATTGCTCATGTAGTGGGCATAGTAGCTCATTTTCAAAAAAGTCCAAGAGAATCCCACTTGGTAGCAATCAAGAGGATTCTTAGATACCTAAAAGGGACTGTTGACTATGGATTGTGGTATCCATACAATGGTGTTTTTAATCTCAAGGTATTTACCGATGTCGATTGGGCAGGTAATGTGGATGACCAAAAGAGCACAACCGGTGGAGCGTTCTTTCTTGGTGGAAGACTAGTCTCATGGACGAGTAAGAAGTAGAGTTGTATTTCCCAGTCTATAGATGAAGCAGAATATGTGGAAGGATTTATGAACTGCACTCAAGCAATCTAGATGAAACATGTATTGGAAGGTTTCAAAGTACCTATATCTGAACCAGTGAGTATATTTTGTGACAATACTAGTGCAATCAATATTTCCAAAAATCCGGTATTGCATGTAATAACTAAGCACATTGAGCTCAAGTAACATTTCTTGAGAGAGAAGGTTCAGAATAAGGAGGTTGTCTTAGAACATGTTTCCAGTAAGGAGCAGCTAGCAGACATATTCACTAAGCCCTTACCGAAGACTACATTTACCTATTTGAGAGGTGAATTAGGGGTTTTGCCCCTTCATGAAGTCAACTAAAGTTTTGTGCTCCACATCAGTCAGGTACTACAGTGTCAAATCTTTCAGGATTGATGTGTTGATGGATGCTACTCCATAAGGGGAGCAACGTAGTGGAGAATGGAAACATGTGCCTCCACTTTAGTATTGTTGTCAAAGGGGGAGAAGATATATGATGATGAAGATACACTAGTCTATGATGTTTCTTATTGCAATGCTACGCTAAGTAAGTATTGTCATCATTGCCAAAGGGGAATATTATTGGCATATGATGAACCAGCTTGATGATATAATGATAATGTATGTTGTCATTGATGTCAATAAGTATAGGTTAACCGGTATGAAGATTGGACACAGTTGTTATTGATGATAGAGTTGAAGAACCGGTATGAAGAGATGTAGTGAACCGGTTTTAGGGTTTCACTAAGTGCGACTAGCGGTTGGTAGTCTCGGCTCTAGGGTTTCCGGTTTGGCAATCTTGTATGTGCGATGCAATCGATGGTATTCAGTGTGATGTAACTGATGACATTCTGTGATGAGTTAGCTAAGAGATGAGGATGAGATCAAGATGCCACATCAGTTTTTCACATGTGAAGAATTTCCTTGAGGATCTTGCATGTGAAGATCAACTGCATTAAATGTCTACCTCAAGAATGAACATTCTTCTTAGCAGTATGAGAAGAGAGCGTGATGGGTTACTGATTCCTATGTACGGTAAAGAATGGACAATGCAAAATGACTTGTGATCTATTTGAGATTGTTTCATTCTATGATAAGTGTTTGGACAGTCAGGATTGGACCGCCTCTAATTGTAGACCTAAATGCTTAGGGTTTAGGGTTTATGCTACCAACCTAATTGTTGTCTACAAGGTCGATGATGTTTGTTATTGTAAGTTGTTGGAAAATGTTGTGTGTGTATCCGAGTGATGAGATACTTGTCAAACCAATGAGTGGAAAACTACAGAGTGTGATTGCAGAGTAGAGGAACTGAAAAGGATCTGCCTTAGCATATAGTGTTGTTATCAAATCAGAGTTTTACCTATTGTCTTCTAACCATTTCAACGGAAGGAAAATCCGTTTACCGGGTAGCTTTAATAGGCTTATTGTAAATTCTCTAACTAGGTGACTCAAGATCATTGAGTTTTTCAAATCCTCTAGCGAGGTAACCTTTAATAGGGTTTCAACCTTTAATAGGGTATATAGCCATCCCTTAACTGGGTGATCTTTAACAGGATCGGTTCCTAACAGAACCTTATTGTAAATTCTTTAACTGGACTAGGCTCCTAATAGAGTGAGCTTCAAAAGAGTTCAAAAACAAGCATGTGGGTATTAATCCCCACCATGGTTTTTCCCATTTGGGTTTCCACATGAAAAATATGTGTGTCATGAGTTGTGCATTTTTCATGTGATGATTAAGTATTCTTTGTTTAAGTGGTTATGCATGCAGAGCTAATGGTTATGGTATTGTTGATATACCACATGCATATGTTTATGGGTGAAGTAGTTATCAAGTATTGAATGTATTTTAAGTATTCAGTTTTACCTATTTATATTGTCTGAAGTCTTACTGTGTTTAACCGATATTGTCATGGTTAAGTTCAGTAATGAAGACAACCCATTAGCATTGTTTGAACTTGATAAGTTGCTGAGAAGTTTTTGTATGTACTAATTCACCACCCCCCCTCTCAGTACCATTTAGGTATTCATTGTTCATCATTATTCATCAACTTTAGCTATAGTTATTGTTCCTATTGGTGAGGCAAACACTGATCATTTAAAATCTTCTTCTCCGAATGTTGTGCAGCCCGTGGTAAACTGGTAATTGCCTTAATGGCATCCTTTGTAATCTTATATGGTATATCTAACCAAATAAACTCTCTATGCACTCTGCTCAAAACATACCTCACAATTTCATCTTCGAATTGTGGAATATCTAGAATGTCAGTAAACCCTGATCAACAATATGTTGGTATTGAGGTTTAATATTTTCAGAATCTCCCATTAACTCATTCATGTGCATTCCCTTGATATCAGTCCTTCCCAAATTTCTCAATATGACAGTGAGTGTAAGCTCTTACATTTTTGACATACACAACTCCTTTTGGGACATGGGAAAAAGCACCAACCGAATCATCCAGGGTAGCCATATGCGAATATCGCTTGAAAATCGACCTAAGATGGTCCTTGACCTCAACAACAGTCGGATTTGCAATAAAGATAGGTACAAATGATGATCCCACTTCCATGACTCAAGATAAATACATGTGAATAGCGACCAGTAAAAAACCCTAAATACCTCTTCCAATCATCGGTGAAATCGCTTAAGAAGTTATCTAATCGCACTAAATCGCTCTTAATTGCTATGAATGCAAGGTGATAAAAAATGAAGTAGATTCAACCTTTTATCCTTCAAGAAAAAGCCTAATCTTTCATTTATATAAATGACTTCTGGTGAAAGATATTGGATCTTGAACAAGCATTTACATGCAAGATAAGCATCTCCAATGTCTGGAACATTTTCCAGAACCTCTTCCTGGGGCATATGCAGCATCTTCATGAATTTTTCCTACCCCTAAGGCATCTTCCTTAGTTACCAATTGAGCTACATGTCGGTGCAGGAGCAACCTCCTCTACCGGATAAGTAACTGGAGCATTACCATTTGCAGATTGGTCTTCAGGCTTCCTGACCCATCTTTGGGTATGATCTTGCCAGATTTCATTAACCTTTTCTTTCCCTTTCTCATTTGATCCTCCATTACCAACCGATGGATTTATGCTTCTACATAATTTAGTAATATGTCCAACCTCATTACATGCATAACATGTAACATTGTTCTTTTGAATTTATTTGCTAAAACCGGTATAATTGCTTGACTTGCACTGATTAGCCATATGTCCAAATTTTCAAGATGCATAACATTTTACATTCATTCTGCAATCTTCTATCTTATGACCATACTTATTACATTTAGAACATTGACCAGGAGCATAATCAAGGTTCTGATTTGCTCTATTTCTACATTGCCTAGCCATGTGACCAAATTTATTACAAACAAAACATCTACCATTAAATTTATAAGCATTAAACTTCCTTATTGGTGCCTTATGGTTTTGATCTTCATTTGCAGTATCAGAACTATGTCCTTGTTCAAATCCAAGTCCACTAGAATCAACATTTTGCCTTTGTCTCTTTAATAACTCTTCTAGTTGTGTTGAACTAATCTTGAATTTTTCTTTATACTCACTTGCAATAGTCAAATCATCTCTCAGAATTACCATTTGTCTCTCAAGATTTTGTTCATTACTCTAGGATTGTACTAAATCAGTTCTCAACATATCATTCTCATGAACCAACCTACCACATTCTTCAAATTTGTTCTTCAGAGATACAGCAAGATTTTCTTCCTTTTTCTTCCGGTCCTCAATCTCTTTAGACATCCTCATAGTTATAGCTTGCATTTCATTTCTCATGACCATGTTCTCCTAACTCAGCTTTTGACACTATTCCTTAAGTGCATCTTTCTCTTCATCATTCTGATTTTGCAAAAGTTCCTTCCTCCTAGCTTGAATAGATGACAGCCTCTCCTATAGGACAAGAATGAATTCCTTAGCACAATTCAATGCATCTTGTAGCTTTAAGTTCTTTATCATTTTAGCATCATAATATTCAAGTGCCACCTCAAGTTGCTTCTCCAAACTCATATCCATGGATTCTGGATTTAGGATCTTCCTCAAGTTGTTAAACTTCCTCCGAGGCACAAGGCTCTGATACTAATATTTGGAATCCAAGAACACTGAGAGGGGGGGGGTGAATCAGTGTTCTACCAGAATGATCAATCTTAACCTTATTAAAACATGCATACACCTACCAATATACCGATATATATAGAAATGAAAGAAGTAAAGCAACAAATAATCGAATCATATAAATGAATACCATAACACACAAATTTATACATGGAAAACCTCAAAGAGGAAAAACCACGGTGGGATTTGTGACCCACAATATCAATCCGCTAGCCATATGAAGTGATATTATAACATATAGGGGCCTGCACTTGTAGGAAGTCTTACAGCCTAGAGCACACTGCTCAATCACAAAAAGGAGCCTCACTAACTACATACAAATCCAGACTACAATCCAGAGAAATGATTGAACTGCAAAGATAGCATCTTCTATGCTTGAATACAGTTCTAGTTAAGCTCTGTCTGTTCCGGTCTGAGACCCTAAACCCTTTACTGGAATACCCCTTACATAAATATCCTCACATACATGATCTCTCTCATATGTTTCGCATCTCCTTCACTATTTCCTTCCTAATACATATTCACATGATATATCAAAATGATCTAACCAACTGACCTATATAGCCTTTACAATTCATCATGCCTTATGTCATCTTACAAAGATATTTACAATGACAATATACATGTCGGCTAAATAACATAAATACATGAATATCAAAACCATTATCGATGCCAGATCCAAAAGATGTCGACCTCCAATACCAATAACCTAATTCTAAACAATGTCAGCCTGCATTGCTGGTAATCAAAGAAATCTATCCAACATGTTGGTGTCGGTGGAGTGTCTGTGAAGTGCATGTCGGTACACAATTAACCCAAAATATGAAGTCGGAATAAATTTCCATGTTGCCATCAATGACAACATAGTGAAACCAACTAATTGAGTGTCAAATGCCAGCAATAGACTGGTTTGGGATGGCTAGAAATATGGAGACTGCAACACTAAGGATGGGTACAACTACCTTGTTAGGAGACAGTTAAGGCCCAAGACTAATATCCCACTGGAATTGTGTTGGGATAAGAATTGTTCACCTAAGGATGGCACAGAACAGGATCCTGATAGCTGACAGGTTCAAAAAATGGGATATGAGTGACCGAGCAGATGTTTTCTATGTGAAGAGGAAGTGGAGGATGCAAATCACATATTAAGTTGATGTGTAAGTTCTCTAACCAATTTGTATGTGGCTATGCAACAAGTTGGGATGGAGCTCAGCTTTACCCAATTCCATCTTGAGTATGTTCCAAGCCTAGCCTATTATAAAGAAGAGTTGTTTGTATGGTAATCTATGGATAGTAGCACCCTCTATTGTTATATGGAAGTTATGGAAGGAATGGAATAAGCATGTTTTCAAGGATAAGAAGATGGGTTGGGAATAGCTAACAAATAAAATTGAGGTGGCCATCACTGAAATTGTGAACTACGGGATTATGAATCAGCAAAAAATGATGGCCAAGATGACTTATTGGGATGAGAAGATGAGGGGAAGATAGAGTGGGCTTAAGATTCCCCCATTTGTAGGGCCTGGAGCTAGGGATAATAAACGAAGGAGAGTAGAATGTGTGTGGCAGCCTCCCAAGAGAGGGTGGTTCAAGCTCAACTTTAATGGTGCATCTCGTGGTAACCTAGGTTAGGCATGCATAGGATGTTGTCTTTATAATTCAAATGGAATAGAGGTGGCAATGTATGCAAAACCAATCGGTATTGAGACTAATAAAATGGCTGAGCTGATGGCCCTTTTGGAAGGGCTTCTAATATGTAAAGATTTGAAGGTGGAGAAACTGGCCATTGAAGGTGATTCGACAATTGTGATTAATGCTTTAAGAAAAGGATCTATGCCAAATTGGAGGCTTAATTCAATACTCACAAGAGCCCTCTATTTAGTCCAATCATTCAAGAAGACAATATTCAACCACATATATAGAGAGGGAAACTCTTGTGCAGATGAACTAGCTAATATGGGAGCAGATGGAAACACCATTATATAATGAGGGAGCTTGGTGGAAATCTCAAATCCTCGGCATCGTCAAGATTTGGGAGAGCAGGGCAATCATAGATAGACTAGAAAAACTAGTAAAATGGAGAGCAATATAGACAAATATTCAAACAAGGGCATAGGGGCTAGCCATTTGGATTAATAAGGGATGACGCAACCTCGTTATATAACTAGTCATTCTAACTAATATTAGGAACTTAGCTGATCTTGGTAGGATTATAGGTGGGTTTTATTATCTCGGGCTTTGTTCTTATGGTGATGGTATATATACATACATATATATATATATATATATATATATATATAGATAGATGGGATGGATCGATAATTACCTTCTTAAAGTAAATCTATTAGATTAGAAACTAATAATATGGTATAATTTCAAGCACTCAATGAAGGTCTCCTTGGAGGAAATAACTTTTAATCAAAAAATCAGAAATTGAAGGAGATCTGGCAATCATTATTTATGGTTTTAAAGAATGAATTCACACCTAATAGGTACTTAAATGGCCACATAGAAAGTTCTATTGTCCCTCTCAAAGACTTAAAAGATTAGACTCTTAATCTTATATAAAGCGAAGGCAACGATAAGGTTGATAAACTTGCAAACTTAGGGGTTGGTTAGAAGTGGGTAGAAATATAGGAAGAGGGAAGCGAAGAGAGATAACATTTTCCCTTCTAGACACCTATAGGGGTGATATAACTATAATAGGCATTGGCCCCTTTAATTAATAAAGTAAGTCTCATATTATACCCACCATTACAAGTAATGCTCTTGATAATGAGTGTCATCAACAATAGTATTAACATGTGTAACTAGTAACTTATGATGTCTTCGCAAGGCATCCAAATTAAGTAGATCTTCATCGTCACCTATAATTTTTGAGGGACAACTCACTTAACAGAAGAATTTATCTTCATTAATATTTTGCACCATCTTCAGCTATTAAATAGAATGGGTAGCCTTTGTTTGATGTGAAATTTCCTTGAACTATAGTGTTTGATTTTAATGGAGTTGCATATTGTGCTTTTTCCTAAGGCAAAGCATAGGATGATGGTGTTCAGGGGTAAGGTTAAACCAGAAAGGTGGCATAGGGTCTTAAATGACTTAGACGACTTATCAATTAGAGAAATTCATGAAATTATGGGGGAGGATATTATCAACAATGACCACAGATTCAGGGTAAATCTAGACATTCCAGCGACATTTGCGGCAATCCTTCTGGTGTTAAAATTGTTGAAGGTAGATGTAATTTACCTCTACAAAGCAATTTTCAAGATAGAACTCCTCGGGAGCCTGGAAATTGTGGTAGATAATATGGATGAACATTTAAGGATCCCCTTTCCTGAAGACTATGAGCTAGAAAGGGGCAAGAAGGCCAAACTCCTAAAAGAAGGCATTAATTGTTTCCCTATTCTAGTAATAAAGGATATGAAACAATTCATAGACAGGAAATCAATTATGGAGCACAATATTGATTTCCTCCAAAAGTGGCTACATCTGAAGCCAATAGAGGGTGCCCAATGGTGGGTTGAATACATGAGAGCCGAAGGATTTGAGCCCCCACTGGAATTTCAAAAGGCAGAGTTGGGCATCTTTCAGGTTTTACCCCCTGTAATTATCAAGGCTTCTCACCTTCAGGATGCTAGGAGGAGTGCAAGGGTGGTGCAGAAAAAGAAGGCTAAGGAAGATGAAAGCAGAAGCATGACAGCTCCCCAGTTCCATGTGTATGTTAGGACCCAGAGGCAACTGAGAGGGGGGGGGGGGGGGGTGAATCAGTTGTCAATTAATTTCAACCCAAATATAGTTTAATCAAACTTGATACTTATACCGGTAAACCAAACTTAATGCCAGTTGACAAATTAGCAGTTAATATTAATACCGGTGAAACTCAATGCATAAAATGGAAAGAGAAATAACATCCACAACACATAACAGAGAGATTTGTATGTGGAAATCTTGTAAGGGGAAAAACCATAGTGGGAAACCCTACCCACAATCAAATGATACTACTGCAGATAGTATGTGCATACAAATGGGGTCTGCACATGTAGAAAGGCCAACCACCTAGAGCTCACTGCTCAAACACAAAATAGGAGTCACGCTAACTACAATTGAATGGTTAAATCCAATGATAATGTATTGCTCAAAGTAGCATCTCCAATGCTAGTTTTAGTACCGGTTAAGCTCTGATAATCACCTTCAAGCCTTCCTTGAACCTTCTCAATGGTCTGCTCATATGATGTTCAATATTCATACATACCATAACCTTACTTATAATATTATTCTTCCACTTATACCATTTTTTATCTCACAAATGAGACCTTACATATATACCAAAACCTAAGGCCAAATGTGTAGGTCGGCTCACTAAGAATAATACAATAAAATCAATTACAAACAAGTCAAGATGTGATGCATCATGTTGGCTCAATACATTTACAACAATATCCAATTAATTAAATTATCTCCATAATGTGTCGTGTTGATCTGGAATAGACAATGCATGTCGTTCATAACCTAGACCAATTTTCTGGTAACAACAAATATGTCAACCCGATTAGACCAATAACTAAAATACCAAATCCTAGTGTCCATACCATGTCTTCGACATAACCAAGTGATCTCTAGATGATAACAAGTCATCTTCAGTGTCGATGAACAATATAACTTGTTGGTGAACAATATACTGGTGACTGTGCATAAGTCACTGAACTTGCCGGTGAACATAATGTGTCAGTTCAACATAACCAAAGATCTCTAGAAGATAAGTGTTGACATCAAAGACAAAACCAATGCAACACATCCATAATACCAACAATGTAGACACCTAATGGCGCGCGTGCAAGGGATAGCGAGCGGTCGAGCTAGGGTTTCAAAGCCCTATCTCACAGGAGGAGTTGTAGCAAGTGCAGAGGGGGAGAGCGGAGAGTTGGGTGCGGTCGAGGGTGTGAGGGTAGCTACGCTAGTCGTCAGGGGGAGTTTGGGTTGCGCAGGAGTAGGGTTCCAGACTACTGCGGGCAGTGGGTCTCCCGTGGGTTTGGGGGGTTCATTTGGCCTCTTCCTTCAGAGGAGGAAGGGGTAGAGTCTTGGGGGCCACGCTTTCTCAAGGGACTCTTCGGGTTGGGGTCCTTGGCTATCTTTTGTCGCCTTTTGATTCTTTTTGTGTCCTGATGTTAGGTTTTGGTGGTGAGGCCTCTCAGGTGACTCCTGCCATGGACTTTCGTGCTGCGGTGGGTTCAAAACCCCCACTTCAGAGTATGAAGACATTTTCCAATAATCTTTTCTCCTCAGAACCAGGGTCTAGAAGTGCTGGTAGTTCTTGCCTCATGAAGATTAATGGGTGTCTAGAGAGATGTAGTGAAAGGTCGAAGCTTGTTATTCCTCTTGGGATGATAGCTGAAGACGTTGAGTACTTTTCAAAACACTCGCTATATTGCAAATTTTTGGGAATGAGGCTCTCCCTGCAGTTCTTGGAAAATTGGGCACAGAGGACTTGGGCACCAGATGGGGAAATGGAGATTATGTTGCTGGCAAACAACTATTTCATGGTTACTTTCAACTGTATGGAGGATCGCAATAGGGTTTTTGAAGGAGACTCATATTATTACAACCAGGTGGGGTTGTTTATCAAACCTTGGCATGCGGGGTTTAACTCTTCGGAGGAGCTCCCAAACAGGGTTCCTATGTGGGTTCTTTTACCAGGTTTTCCAGTGGAGTGCTGGTGGGAGGATGTGTTATGGATGCTAGCCACACTGCTTGGGAAACTAGTGGGATCTTCATCACAAACCCTAGGGAGAAAGGTAATGACCTTTGTGCGCATCTGTGTTGAAATTGATCTTAGTAAACCTTTGCCAGATGCTATAGATATGTCTGTCGGTTCTTACTCATGGGTTCAGCAGTTAGATTATGAGACTTTACCTTTTCGTTGTCATTTGTGCCATGAGTATGGTCATTTACAATGTAAGTGCCCTAGATATAAACTAGTGGTGCGCCAACCTCAACAACTGGCCCAGAGCCAAGATAGGGCTGATAAAGGAAAAGTTGCTATGTCAGTCGAGGTTGTGGGTGCTAATGGTTTTATTTCAGTTAAGACAAGGAACAAAAATCGTGGTCAGAAGAGGTCCCTTCAAGAGAGATAGGAGGAGGATACCTTTAACAGATTTGAAGCATTTGATGACCTCAATCAACAGGAAGTGAATCTGGGGTTAACCCCTTTGGACCAAGGTGCTTTCGAGGGGGTTCGAAAAGGGTTATGGAGGATTTTACCCAGGCCTTGCTAGTGATTGGAAGCCAACAAATGGAGATGGAGCAGACTGTAGGGGCCAAGTTGGGACTCACTCTTGTTTCGGAGGTGAATTTGGTGGGGGGGGAGGGTTCCTCGATAGCTCTAAAAGTGGAACTGGTTGGAGCTAAAACTAATAAGTCTTCTGTTCACCTGGGTCTTCATCAGAAAGATATTAACAAAAGTGCTTCGGAGAAAATCTCAAAGGTTGGCAGAAAGAAGGATTTCGATAAAATCAAATTGATGGGAGAGAATTTGGTTGAGTCAAGGTCAGTAAAGACTTTGGATTCTCACTTTTCCAATCCTCCTAAATGATTGTGCTTTCATGGAATGTGAGGAGCTTGAACAGCAACCCTAGACAAAATGTTGTTCGGGAATTGATTAGGAATCATTCACCTGATGTCCTATTCTTGCAAGAAACTAAACTTTTAGTGGAGAGTATGATGGGGTTGATGCCGAAGCTATGGGGGCGAGGCGAGTGTCGATGTATTGGGGCAGCTGGGTCATCTGGAGGAGTGGCATGTCTTTGGAAACCTTCAAAGATTCACCCTGTCTCGTGGGTGGCTTCCAGATCTTCGTTATCCAGGGTTTCCTTGAGTCTTGAGACCAGAGACCATATCTTGTTTACTAATATCTATGCCCCCACTGATTTTTAAGGGCAAGCAAAACTTATGGTCTCATATTTCTTGTATGCGAAGGTTGGTCCCTTTTCATCCTTGGATTATGGCAGGAGACTTTAATGCTATCATTGAGTTGAGTGAGAAGAAGGGGGGTGTCATGTGGCTGGATCCCTCTTCTTTTCTCTTTTGGGATAGTATATCTTCGCTGCATCTGATTGACATTAAGCCTCGCAATTGTTTGTTCACTTGGAACAATAAGAGAGTGGGGGAGTATTGGATTGCTGAGAGACTGGATAGATTTTTGGTTTCCAGTTCTTGGGTTGGTGGGGGGTGGTCCACAAGTTCTAAGATTCTTGACTGGAGAGGGTCTGACCACTAGCCTATCAAGCTGGTCTCTTCTTCTACCCGGGTTGCTCGCTCTCCTTCCTTCAAATTCCAACTTATGTGGCTATGGGATCCTGCTCTGCAAGCTCTTATTGAGTAGTGGTGGAGGAAGGGGAGGCCGGCCTTTGGCACTACTATGTATACTTTTGCCAAGCAGCTACAGTTTGTTAAGTTTCATCTTAAACAGTGGAATAGGCAAGGTTTCGGGAACATTTTTCACTCTAAGAAAGCTGCCCAAATAGTGTTAAATAGAATTACCAGCGAAATCAGAGAGCAGGGTTTGTCTGAAGCCTTGCTTAGGGAGAAGGACAGGGCTCTCAAGGTTTTAGAGGAATGGGAACTTAGGGAAGAAATTTACTGGAAACAGAGAGCTCACATTGATTGGCTTCAAGCAGGCGATAAGAACACTGCTTTCTTTTTCAACTCCATGAAAGTGAGACGCCATGGAAACTCCATTTCTGCACTGGTCAATGATAGAGGTGAGATGTTATTATCCTTGCAGGAGATTTCTAGGGAGGCTCTTCAGTATTTCCAATCCCTCTTCAGTGAGGATTCTCAAGGGGAATTGGTGGAGGAGAACCAGGTCCTTGCTTGCATTCCTCCTCTCATTTCTAGGGAGATGAATGAGAAGCTTATGGGTCCTATTTTGTTGGAAGAACTCGAGAGGATTATTTTTCACATGAGGAAAAGAAAAGCTCGTGGATTGGATGGGTTTCCAGTTGAATTCTTTCAAGAGTTTTGGGATATCATCAAATTGGACTTACTCGAAGTAGTCCAAGAGTCCCAGAGGAACAAACAGATACTTCGGGCCTTGAATGCGACCTTCATTGCACTAATCCCTAAGTGTGATGGAGCCGACAGGTTAGGCCAATTCTATCCTATATCTCTTTGCAATGTGATTTACAAGATCATTTCTAAGTTGATAGCAGAGAGGTTGAAGAAGTGCCTGGGGGCTGTTATCTCAGAGGAACAGAGTGGATTTGTGGATGGGCATCAAATTTTGGATGGTGTGGTCACTGCTACAGAGACCATTCATTCTATGGCATCCTCCAAGGAAAAAGCTATGTTTATCAAGTTGGATATGGCTAAGGCTTATGATAGAGTTTGTTAGTCCTTCCTTCAAAAGATCCTCAGGTCTTTTGGCTTTGCTGAGGAATGGAGCCAATGGGTTATGAGTTGTGTTACGTCCACCTCTTTCTCAATGCTAATTAATGGTGATCACACTGAGCTGTTTGGTGAATCTAGGGGCCTTCGCCAGAGGGACCCCCTCTCCCCTTACTTATTCATTCTCCTGGCTGAAGGTCTGGGGAGGCTGATCAAGCAATAATGTGGGTTTGGGTAGTATTCAGGGCTGGAGTTGGGGTAATGACTTGCAACCTCAATCTCATTTGCAGTTTGTTGATGACACGACCTTGATGGGACTTGCTCGGATTAGAGAAGCTACTAATCTATGGAAGGTTTTGGATGTTTATCTGGTGGCCTCGGGTCAGTTGATCAATGAAGATAAGTCTTATATTCTTTTCTTCAACACTCCTAGAGCTATTCAAAGGAGGATTGCTCTTATCTTGAGGTTCCAAGTGGGTACTTTGCCCATGACTTATCTAAGTATTCCTATCTCTCCTAGTAATCCTCCTCGGGAGTCATGGCAGGGTATCTTGGATAAATTTTGCTCAAAGGTGGAACATTGGACTCACAAATTGTTATCTTTCGCTGGGAGGGTACAACTGATTTAGTTGATGGTTCAGGCTCTTCTAATTTATCGTTGTATGCTTCAAGTGGCCCCTATGTGGTTCTTGAAGGGCTTGGACTCTTTAGCAAGGAAATTCTTATGGGCAAGCAATCTATCCTCCTCCAAATCGAGTCTGGTCAATTGGGACCTGGTGTGTAGCCTGAAATAGTCGGGGGGGCTTGGTTTATGGCAGGGTATTTTATTCGGGGAGGCTCTAGCAGCTAAATTATATTGGAGGTGGTGTGTCAAGAAGGATCATGGTTGGGCTAAGCTTTTGGCCTACAAATATATGCGGGGGATCCCAGTTCAGAAGGTTCCAAGATATCCGCTTGAGGGAAAAGTCTCAATGATTTAGTATACTCTCAAGAAGGGGGCATCTTTCATTAAGGAGGGACTCTTTTGGATCTGCGGGAGGGGGGACAAGGTCCTTTTTTGGAATGACTCTTGGGATGGGTACCCCCCCATCCTTGTTCAATTTTCTAATCTTCAGAACCTTAGCCAAAGATTTTTGGAGCTAAGGTGGTCAAGGGTGAGTGACTTCAAGGTGGTTTACCGGTGTGGGCGGCTAGAGATGGAGAGGTGGAAGGCTCCCAGTGAGTGGCCGGTTGTTGGGATGGAGGAAGAGTATGCTGAGCTGCAAGGCATTCTAGCAAGTAGACACTGTAGTGCTCTCAAGGGTAGGGATGGACTTGCCTAGTCTCCGAATCCTAAGGGCATCTTTACTGTAGCTAGTGGTTACCAAGTTCTATTGAATTGAATTTTGGAGGGTAGAGAGGTGCACTGGTGGAAATATGTTTGGAACAATTTCTCTTGGCCAAACTGCAATTTCTTTGCTTGGACTCTGGCCTTGAATAGATGCCTAACTTGGGATAATATTCGCAAGAGGGGATTCTTGGGGCCTTCTATTTGTGCTTTGTATGGTAACGGGGAAGAAGACTCCTCACATCTGTTCTTCAGATGTCCCTTCTCTATGCTTATTTGGCACTACTGGTGGGGGTGTGGAAGTGTCTGTGTGTTCATGTTGATTCTTTGGTGGAATTTTGGAGCAGTTTAGGTAGACCTCCTATTTTGTCCTCCTTCCTCCAAACGGTCTGGTATATTGGGCCCATCTTCATACTCTGGCAGATTTGGCTTGAGAGGAACAGAAGGATCTTTTGTGAGGCCAAACTATTAGTGCAGCAAGTATGGAATAGAATCGTGGCTATGATTCGGGAGATGGTGGAAGCTAAGTGTGAGGTTGATCTTCCTTTGAACAGAGATGAGGTGGACATTGTGAGTAGGTTGGGTTGGCATGAGCTGTCTCCTGCCTCTGCTTGTGTCAGAAGAGATAAATTTGCTATGAAGAAGGTCCAAAGGGTGGGAAAGTGGATCCCCCCTCAGGATGCGATTATTAAGATTAACACCAATGGCTCCTCTAGGGGTAACCCAAGCCCTACAGGGGTTGGTGGGATAGGTCAGAACTGTATGGGAGAGGTGGTCTTCCTCTTTTCAGTGCATAAAGGGAGGCAATCTAATAATTATATGGAGGGACTTGCTATTCTCTATGCCCTGGAGCGGGCTTGGGACTTGGGTTGTAGGAAGGTTATCTGTGAATCTGATTCATAAATTATTGTTAATTTGTTGACTGAGCAGAAGGTGAGTGGGATTCATTGGTAGCTGGCAGGGATTGTTCATCAGATCTTCAGATTAGTTCATTAATGGAGCAGGTGTCTTTCATCCACATTCCCCGTGAATGGAATAGAGCAGCAAATTGTTTGGCTAAGTGGGCTTCAGAACATGATAGTGATTGGAAGTTTGAAGGTTGGGAGTGATGCTCTGCAAAAAGGATTAGAAAATCTGTTTGATGGCAACACACACAAGAGCACAAGAAACAGACGTTAGTGTTAGCAACAAAAGATTATCCTAAACAGGCATATCAAGAGAGATATTAAGCATGAAATAGAAAGCATATAAACATAGAATAAAATAGCTAATCAAGATGCTCATAGTTGCTCCTCCCTTGTTCCTCTCCTCTCCAAGTCCCAAATGAGTGTAGCTCTCAGCTTTTAGCACTAGCCATGGATGCCATATGGAGATTCAAGATAGTTGAATATGATAAGCAAATGCTATGCAAGTGTAGATAGTGATGCTATGAGAAAGCTCTATGCTAATGCCAGTATAACAACAATACTCTAATGCTTCCTTTTTGCTTGAGGAGAAGGGTTCTATTTATAGAAAAATGGGGAAATGAAGGGTTAAGATTGAGTAATCTTAATAAGGGTTAGGATTGAAAGATATTCAATCCATGTGAGACTTTCAACCCAATCCCATGTTGACAAGTGTCACCATGAGGAGGCTTGAGAGGAGAGATAAGGAGCATAAAATGCTTGAGGGGACATGATGGTTACCCTAGTCAAAGAAATAAATGCTTTGAAGAGACACATGGGTTACATGAGGGTTAAGTTAGGGGTCAAAGTCCTTAACCATGGGTGCAAGTGGAATTAACCATTAATAGTCATGTAAGAGCCATAAGTGGTTTGGAAGACTTTAGAGGTTAATTTGTTGAACACACAAAGCATTAATTGCTTTTCAAAGACTTTGGAGTCTTTGAGAAGTGACTCCAATTTGCTTAGGAATGTGACAATATTTAGGGGATGAATTAGGTTAATTAGGAAGGGTTTAGAAGAATCTAGAAGGGGTTTAGGCATGCAAGTGGATTTTGTAGGAAAATGCAAGTGGGAGGAATTTTGGTATTTTCAATTAAAATAAAATCATTTATTTCAATTAAATGGTGTAATTTGCATTTGGATAAATATTCAAATAAATATTAATTTATTTAAATGAGAAAAAGGAAGATAAAGCATTAAAATGCTTGAAGACTTTGAGGGAAACCATTAAAGGCTTGAAGACTTTAAGGAAAACCATTAAAGTCTTAAGAAGACTTT
The DNA here is from genome assembly GCF_030272615.1 of Cryptomeria japonica. Classification (NCBI taxonomy): domain Eukaryota; kingdom Viridiplantae; phylum Streptophyta; class Pinopsida; order Cupressales; family Cupressaceae; genus Cryptomeria; species Cryptomeria japonica. The sequence goes on along the minus strand of NC_081409.1, from coordinate 250,880,124 downwards.
AAGGGAAGCCATTAAGTTTGAAGACTTTAAAGCCATCAAGTTTGAAGACTTTAAGGGAAACCATTAAAGGTTTGAGAAGACTCTAGAAGGAAGCCATTAAGTTTGAAGACTTTAAGGGAAACCATTAAAGGTTTCAAGTGGGTGAAGATAAATAGGATTTTAAATAAACAATTTATTTAAAATAGTTGTGCAACTTGCATTTGTAGGAAAATGCAAGTGGGTGGAAGATAAAGGTGATTTAAATAAATGATTTATTTAAAATAGTTGTGCAACTTGCATTTGTAGGAAAATACAAGTGGGTAGAGGATAAAGGTGATTTAAATAAATGTTAATTTATTTAAATGTGAGAGGTGGGATTTTGGGGGAATTTAAATAAATATTAATTTATTTAAATGTGAGAGAAAATTTAATTAAATAAATATGATTTATTTATTTAATTAATGGTCTGAATTTGGTTAAGTGAATTAAATCAAATAAATTGAATAATTTATTTAATTAATAGGAGAAGAGGGTTAAGATGAATTAATTAAATATTAATTTAATTAATTATTAATTGATGGTTAAATAATCAAATAAATACTAAGTATTCATTTAATTAAGTGGACAGATTTATGTGACTACATTTGCCCCTCTTTGAGACGGTGCAGTTTATCGCGTCGTTTCAAAGAAAGAAAAATAGGTGTGAAGAAATGCCCCATAAACTGTAAATTTAATGGGTGGTATGCCCCCTCGAGAGATGGGCCGAATTTTTTTTTTTTTTTTTTTGAAAAATCGGGTGGTCTCTCGAAAAAGAATGAAAAGTGGAGGGGATGTAGAATAGAAGAAATTAGAACTAATGATGAAAGAATGGGAGAAAATGGAGTGAATATGAAGAAACAACAAGCCAACGAGTACCCTGAGGTCATGCAAGAGATACATAGCAAATGTAGTGTGGGGTTTGGATTGATGCTATACAATTGATCAAAATTGGTTGGACAATCTGGTGCAATCGGTTTAATTGCCCTAGTCAAGTCAAAGCGTGACAGTTGATGTCAGTTGGTCACTTGGACATGATAAAGTCTGAGTAAGTGAATCAAAGTGACCTGATGTGACTTAGACAATTGATATAATTGCCTGATGAAGTCAAGGTATATGAAGCAAAATACTCATTGAGACGTAGACAATTGAGGTAATTGTTCGTTGGATTGTGTTTGATTGGTTGATCAATTGATAGTGTGTGCGTGTGATGGATGGTTGTGGGGAATCATGGCAGCCCCGTTGAGACTAGGTCATTATGATAAATGCCTGATGTAGTCTAGGATTACCATGATCGATTACCTGTTGAGACCCGAAAATACTTGATCAGAATATCTGTTGATAGTCTAGGTGTGTGGGAGTCGATGTATCTGTGTAGACAGAGTAACTGGCTTAATTTTGTGGATGAGTGAGGATGGGAAGCGATGAAGGGATTAGGATGATGTTGATGATCAAGATAGGGAGGGTGAGGGGGGATTTGATGTTAGATAGAAAATATGGAGGACTAGGACCGAGTCCTATGGAAGAAGATGAGTAAAATAGAGTATGCATTATTATGACTATGTATGCATGATATGCAGCTATTATAAATGTATGAATGGGTGGAATGCAACGAAATGCAATATATACAGATGAGATGGAATGACGATCCATGGTGCTTTATTTTTCATCATTGAGCTTTAAAATTTTGTAAGAAAATACAAGCAACTTGACATAAAGATTCAAGATGACCAGAGTATTTCTTACATGGATTTTATATAGCAAGTTAATACAAGCAACTTGATATAATGGATCAAGTTGACCTGAGTATTGCTTGCGGAATAGACAAGGATTATCTCCTTTCATGCATGACTTGGATCGTCCTCCTTGATCTTAGGCTAATCATATCCTGAGACAAGTGCATACCGTAATAAGAGAGAAAACCTTTATCCAGTTTGGATGAGGTAGGAGGAGCCAAAGAAAAAGCATTGTACTTGCAAACAAACAGTATATACATAAAGAATAAAGAATATGGATCCTTGGTAATGGTTCATGCTCATATGGTCGAGGTATACGTTGTAGTCAGCAAGCCATAGTGATCTATGACTGCATTTTGCATAAGATCACGTAGCTTGGTGAACTTCCCATGTAGACACCATTAGTACATGCCCCAGTACTTCATCGGAATAATGTGTCGAAGATACACAAACAATGTCGTAGGAACCTGAAATAAATTACTAGACCATAAATCAATCAAGTATATGATAGCTTAAACAGAATTTTCTTGTCAAAGAAAATGTCATCTTGTCTTTGTTTTGGTAAGAAAGGATGCATCCTTGTTGAAGACAGTTTTGAGTGTTGATGTTGATTGTGTGGTCGATTGATAAGTGATCATTTTGTGGAGTATATTACAATGTTTGTTTGGTATCTGCGCGAATGAGTATGTACAATGTGTTGCCATGTTTTTGTTTTATTTTTTATGTTTTTTGATGTTTTTGGATTTTGTGAGACGTTTTTTGAATATTTTTGAATTTTGTGAGACCTTTTTGAATGTTTTTGTCAATGAATCACCAGTAATGTAGAATCCACTTCCATCATCTAGATTTTTTAAGGGTATTGCCCCCAAGTGTAGACATGACCATGAAAAAGTGGGATGCAAGACGCATGAAGTACTATCTATGATTACAGATCAAATAACAAGCCATGGTTTGGATGGATGGATGTGTGTATGTATGAATGTGATCACAACGAGCCTGAAAGATACTGGAGCCATTGTCTTTACAAGTGGCACCTATTTGCCAGGTTTTCACCATCGCACTTACCCAAGGTGCCACCGGAGTGGTTGTTCACCATTTGGATGCATGATTTTTCTTTACTTTTTGAATGTTTTTGTATTTCTTTAGGACATTTTTCTGAATGTTTTTGGTATTTTCTGATATGCAGGGGAGCCTGATGCTCTGTACAGCTTAGGTATAAAACCGTTTGAGGTGCATGCTATTAATTGGATCTGTGAGCGGTTCTCCTTCTAATGTAGCCAACTGATATGCCCCGGACCCGAACACAGCAGTGACAACATATGGGCCCAACCAGTTTGATTCAAACTTGCCCTGATGTTCTTTGTTTGGTTGGTTGTGAGGATTCTCTTGTAGAACAAGATCACCTACCTCAAATGTACAAGACCTAACTCGGTGATCATAGCTTCTGCTCATGCGCTGTTGATAGGCTTTGAGGTGATTGTATGCAGCTTGTCGCTTCTCATCGAGTAACTCTAAGTCCTGAAGACGGGATACTCTATATGCTTCATCATCGATGAGATTGTGCAAGGAAACCTGTAATGATGGTATCTCAACCTCAATAGGCAAGATAGCTTCTACACCATAGACTAACGAATAAGGAGTTGCACTTGTAGGGGTTCGAATGCTAGTTCGATATGCCCATAGCGCTGGATTTAGTTGAACATGCCAATCACGGCCGGCATCATTGACTATCTTCTTGAGGATTCTTAATATGTTTTTATTTGATGCTTCGGCCTGACCATTGCCTTGTGGGTAATAGGGGGTGGAAAAGCGATGTTGGATGTGAAATTTCTCACAAAGTTCACGGACATCCTGATTTTTGAAAGGAAGACCGTTATCTGTGATGATGGACATGGGCACACCATACCGGCAGATGATGTAGTTGAGGATGAATGAGGCGATCTGCTTGCCGGTGACTTGGGTAAGTGGAACAGCTTCGATCCACTTTGTGAAATATTCGATGGTGGTAATAATGAATTTATGGCCATTAGATGAAGATGGATGAATCTTACCCACAAGGTCAAGGCCCCATTGACAAAAAGGCCATGGTGTTGTGATTGGTTGCAATTCCTGTGCTGGTGCATGTATCAGGTCACCATGAACTTGGCATTTCTTGCACTTCCTGACAAAGTAGTAGGAATATTTTTCCATAGATGGCCAATAATATCCAGCTCGCATGAGTTTCTTGGCTAGTGATGGACCACTTGAGTGAGTCCTGCAAATTCCTTCATGTACCTCTTCCAAAGCCTTTGTTACCTCACCTTGTTCCAGACATCGAAGGAGAGTACCATCAAGACCGCATCAGTATAGGGTTTCAGCAATAATGGTATATCGAGCAGTTTGGCGAATGAAGGTTTTACGTTAGTTATTTGATTGGTTGGGAGGAAGGGTGTGATCGCGGAGATAGGTGTAGAACTCACTGTACCATGGGGATTCAGAACCGACAAGGCGACATGTCATCTCAGATTCAGGGATATCATAAGCGGGGATCCAAAGCTATTCTACCAAGAACTCGTAGCGTGTTGAATTTTGTGGAAGATCTAGGAGAGATGTGATGGTAGCCATAGCGTCAGCAGCTCGATTATGATCTCTTGGTATCTGCTCAAAAGTGATAGTAGTAAATGATGTCTTTAGAGTGTCCACCATTTGCTTATATGGCATGAGTTTATCATCTTTGGTCTGATATTCATCTGTTGCTTGTCGAATGACTAGTTGGGAATCGCCATATACTTGCAGTTCTTGTAATTTCCATTGTACGGCTAACCTGAGTCCTGTGATCAAGGCCTCATACTTTGCTATGTTGTTTGTGCATGGAAATGTGAGCCTGTAAGACTTCAGGATGCTATCACCTTGAGGTATGATAAATAGAATGTCTGCCCCCGAGTCGTGCCTAGTGTATGAACCATCAAAATATAGTTTCCATGGTTGTGTTGTTGTGATCATGAATATCTCTTCATCTGGAAAATTGGAAATGAGAGGATGATCGCCTATGAGTGGTGCATCGGCCAACTAATCTGTAATAACTTGACCTTTGATAGCTTTACGGTCCACGTACTCGATGTCAAATTCACTTAGAATCATCACCCATTTGGCCAAACGGCCTGTCAATGCTGCTTTGCTGAGTAAATACTTGAGTGGATCAATCTTTGCAATGAGTTGTACCTTGTGTGTTAACAGATAGTATCTCAATTTTGTGGCTGCTAAGATTACTGCTAGGCAAGCTCGCTTAATAGGGGTGTAATTGAGTTCATAGCCTACCAGTGTGCGAGAGATGTAGTAAACAGCACACTCTTTTCCTTCTGCATTCACCTAATGTTGTACTTGTCGCTGAGATATATAATAACAACAGTCTTCTTGGATCTGGTGGCATCAGCAATGGTGGACTCATGAGATAGTCTTTAAGCGTCTGAAATGCTTGTTGGCATCTGGCATCCCACTGAAAGCGGATGTTCTTGTGTAGCAGGTGTGTGAATGGGTGACATTTATCAGCCAATTGTGCAATGAATCTTTGGATGGATTGAAGTCATCCTTGTAATGTCCTTAGCTGACTAATATTCTTTGGAGGTGGCATGTCCATGATTGCTTTTACCTTTGCTGGGTCGACCTCAATACCTTTGCTTGAGACAATGTATCCTAGAAGCTTCCTGGAGGTCACTCCAAAGACACATTTCTTTGGGTTGAGTCGAACATGGTATTGTTCCAGTCTATCAAAGATTTTATCTAAGATGTGGAGATGCCCTTCTCTGGTGAGTGATTTTGCTAGTAAGTCATCAACATAATCTTCCATCATGGTATGCATCATGTCATGGAATATGGTGGTCATTGCTCTTTGATAGGTTGCTCCTGCATTCTTTAGACCGAAGGGCATTACATTCCAGCAATATGTGCCCCATGGACATGTGAAGGTTGTCTTATGTTGATCTTCTGGTGTGATCTTTATCTGATTGTATCCTGAAAAGCCATCCATGAGTGAAAGCATGGCATGTCCTACTGCTAGATCCACTATGATGTCGATATTTGGTAAGGGGAAGTCATCCTTAGGACATGATTTATTCAGATCTCTGAAGTTAGTACAAATGCAGATGCCCCCTTTTGGTTTGTCGACAGGCACAATATTGGAGATCCATTCTGCATAATCAATTGGCCTAATGAAACCAACATCTAGGAGTTTCTTGAGTTCTGTTTTGACTAGCACTGTAATTTGGGGATGCATCTTACGAAGCTTCTGCTTGACAGGTTTGGCTCCTTCTGCTACGGTGAGGTGATGCATGACTAAATCAGGATCAAGCCCAGGCATGTCTGCATATGACCATGCAAAGTTGATCTGACGCTGTTGAAAGAACTCTATAAATTTAGGTTGTTCCTCTAGAGTGAGAAGAGATGCTAGATGTATGAGATGAGGATTTTCAGGAGTCCCCACATTGTATTCTTTGGTTTCCTCGATGAGAATTGTTGATCGTTCCTGTTGTGCATTAGCAGGGAGAATGTCAAACCCTTCATCCTCAAGCGCCTCAGAGAGGTTTTCACCATTGGATATGCTCTTTCTTTTTACTTTTGTGGGATCAAACAGTGCCACAGTGTGGTTTTCACTGGAAGATCCATCTTTTATTGTTATATTTTTGCAACTGAAAGGTTTGGCATCCACCCTGAAGTATGTTGTGCTATTAAGTTCAATGGCGAATCTAGCTTTGTGATCCCCGCTTGGTAGGTTATCCCTTAATTCCAAAAAGTCTATGATAGCCTCATCGTTTTGGAAGAAGTCAAGACATGGGGGATTTGGTTGGTTCCATTCAATGAGTTCAGGGTGGATAATGGGCATTACTTCATCGATTAGGTTAAGTGTGTTAAATGTATCAGTGAGGGTTAAGATGTTATGGTGAAGGTTGTTAATGGTACTCTCCCTGTCAGAATCAGGCGTAGGATGAGACGTAGGGTCTGTGGAAGATGTTTCCAATTCAGGAACCCAAGTGGTCTTTATCTGTGCTTCTCCGTAAATAGGGATGTCTTTACGTGGTGGAGGTGGTGATGTGTCTTCCTCATCTGAAGTGTTAAGCTATATAGAATCAAATTCCCATTCATGCGAGTCGGTCTCTGAGTCACTTTCCAGCATCCGATTACTATACCATACTGGGATGTCTTTTGAGTTAAATACTACAGGTGTGATTGGTTGATGTACCTTTGTAGTGATCAGTGCTACAGGAAGATTGATGGGGATCAAGGAATCTAGTACGGGGAGTATCGGTAATATTGACTCAGTTGCTTCTGCTGGAACTGCTGGTGCTATAGATGCTGATGTGGGTTCTGATACAGTTGCTGCTGCTGATGGGATTACGATTTCATTTGGTGGGATGAGTGGCATTGGTGATGGTTGTGTTGGGGTTTTGTGCCTCAGTGGGGTAGGTGAGATGGTGCTTGATGCCGCTTTGATAATGAAAGGTGGCCTTTTGGCAGTAGGCTGACATAACGGTTTGCTGGGTTTTCCTTTGAATTTTAATTTAGGAAAGATCTCTTTTTCAAAGCCTAGGCCTGTATTACCTTTGGGATTGAATTCCGGTAGCAAAGGTTCATGTCGTCCTTGTTTGCAATAGCCCAAAGCACTCTGACCATCATACCCCATTCTTTGCATAATGAGGAGACCTTTGCCATACTGATCTATAGGAAGTTTAACTTGTGGTATATCAGTGGTGATGGGATCTTTATAGATCCAGTCCACTAAGTCCTCATCTTGGGTTTCTTCTTCTTGACTCTTTCCAAGGATGAAAGGCATCAAAGCACATGCTGGCGTGATTAGTGGTTGCTGGAGTAACTGCTATGGTTTACCATGTGTTCTAGGAGAAGTGTGCATTTGTCCCACACAAAAGAGTTGACTCAAGTTGTATTCCCCAGGGCCTTCCTCTGCTACTTTCATCTTAAGCTTTTCTTGCTTTGGTATAGTGGTGTTTGAACTGGCAAGAGAGGCTGGACTTATATATGATGCGGAGGAAATGGCTTCTCTATTATTAGGAACAGTAATCTCTGGTTGATGGCTGATATTATGGCAAAATGCAAAGGGGTTTGCATCGCCCAGAATTGTGATCTCTACACCATTATGTGGGAACTTGATACATTGATGGTAGGTAGATGGAACAGCTTGCATGGCATGTATCCAAGGTCTCCCTAATAATAGATTGTATGGCAGAGGAAGGTCCAGAACCTGACAGATGATGTGCTTTACCACAGGGCCCACGCGGATTGGTAGTACCACAGCTCCTTTGGATGAACGCTCTGCATCATCATAGGCTTTGATTGTGATCTTCTTACGAGGATCCACTGATTCTACCGCATAGCCCAATGTTGTGACCAACTGTAGTGTACAAATGTTCAGGCCTGCTCCATTATCAATCAAGACTCGCTTGATCCTGTGTTGGTTGATAAAGCCTTCAATGTGTAGCGAAGCATTATGAGGTTGCTGGAAGGAAGAGTTGTCACTTTCGGAAAAAGTGAGACAAGGTGATGACTTTAGACTTCCAACCATTGCTTGAAATTGGTCTGTATTCAGGTTTGCGGGGACTGACGCCTCTTGGAGTGCTTGATCCAAGATAGTTTTATGAGATGGCGATAGACGCAAAAGCTCTAAAATGGATATAAGCGCAGGGGTTTTGTCTAATTGTTCCACAAGATTGTACTGCTTTGGGATGGAGGTGGTGCCTTGTGGAGCTGCCTTTATGGTAACTTTGCCGCGACGCGTAACAACATTGCAGTTTGAGTTGGGATTTTTGAAGGTTATAGTTGCAACTTGTTCATTGGCATCATACAAATGATTTACAATGTAATTATACACAGCCTGTGTATAATCAGTGGTATCAGTGCCTTGCCTAGAAGTGGAAGGACCCCTTTGATCTTGTGATGGAAGTGGATTTTTGAACATGAGATGATCATTATTTGTTGTTTTTGGGTCATGTCCTTCAATTTCAATTTCTCCTCGATCAATAAGATCCTGAATGAGATATTTCAATCGGTGACAATTACTTGTCTTGTGCCCTCTTCCTTGATGGAATTCATAGTGTTCAGTATCTCTCCACCATGCCGGTTTGACCTGAGGCTCATAGTTTGATAGTTTAGGTAGAGTGACCAAATTTTGAGAAATGAGTTGTCGCAACACTATTTCAATGGGTTCCCCTAAGGGAGTGTATGTTTGTTTCTGTTTTTGTTGACGAGGTCTAGGTTCATCATGAGATGTGATGCGACCTTGATTGGAAGGAACATTTGTGTTATTCTGAGGTGGAGGATTTTGTCCTGCAAACCGAACCACAGGTTGTGCATTTTGGATAGTTCGGGCATCCACAACCCCATCGTTGACGATATTCTTGTTTTTATTCCAGAAGCTCGGTTTATCATTATTGAAGCGTGGGCGAGGACCATCCTTTGGTTCATTATAGATTTTGATGAGTCCTTTCTTGATAAGTGCCCGTTCACATTTCAAACCCTTGGTAATCATATCATTAAAAGAGTCTGTGTCTTTGACATCCAGGTGAAATTCCATTTCTTCGTTTAAGTTGGAAATGAATATTTCCACTAGTTCTCATTCAGGTAACTGAAGAGAACGTCTGCTAGACATTTGGTGCCATCGTTGCAGGAATACTGAGAATAGTTCACCTGGTTTTTGTTTGGTGTTGCACAGATCAGCCATGGTGATGTCACGTTCAATGTTATGAGAGTAATGAGCGAGGAATTTTTGGATAAGTTCCTCAAATGTTCTAATGCCACCTAGTAGTCGGGAAAACCATGATGTGGTTGTTCCTCCCAAGCTTTGGGGAAAAAGGCGCATTAGGTATGTGTCTTCATATGCTACTTCGAGACAAGCGGAATGAAATTCTTGGACATGATCACAGGGATCCCCCTTTCCTCTATATTTTTCAAATTTGGGTGTTTTGAATCCTTGTGGAAATGGTGGCATGTAAAGATTCCTATCAAAAGGATAGGGACAGATGTCATTGAGTGAGAATTGGTTAGTCTTGACACCATTATGAAGCTGTTGGGCGAGATTCTTGACTTGTTGCCGCAACATCTCCATTTCATTTGGAGGAGGTGGTGGTGGGTTACCTCGAGGAATGTTATATCTGATGGGATCTCTACCTCTTTCCTCTTCATGGTGACTTTGTCTTTTTGATGCTTGTCTTAATTGGGCAAGATCAAAGTCAGAGGGGAGTTTTGCTCCTTCTTGAGCGAGTCTTAAGAAGTGAGCATCCGCATTGCTCCTGAGTATTTTGTCAAAAAGTCTATTAAAGAGAGGGTTATGCTGAGCCCTTTCTATTGTTGCAAGAGTGGGAGTACTTGGGTTTTTGTCATCTGCATTTCCTCCAAGTGCTTCTTGAAATTCATTGAGATTTTCCTCTTCTTCTTCTTCCCTTTCTATTTCTCGTTGCCTGGACTGTGATCGGGTTTGGGCCATTTTGTTTATAAGCTTTTTGTTGAAGTTGTGTGAAAATGATGATGAGTTTTTGTTGAAATGAGAGATTGATGGTTGGTGAATTGTGTTGCACGTGGATCTCTAGCACCTTTAAGGTGGATGTAACTGAAATTTCTTCTTTGAATTGCTTGTTTGTTTGATAAGTTTTGATGTGATAAGGTGTAGAGAAATCTGAGATGTGTTATAGATTTAACTACCTAGTAATGAGAGGATTCACTCATGAACTAGTTTTAACCTGTGTAGATGTGTCTCTTAGGATGAGCTTATCCTAGATGTAGAAACAATATAAAAAGTGATGTGATGTGTTTGATTTCAAGAAATATCTAAAAGAGAACTTGGGACAAGAACCTCTTAATGTTTTGAGAGTTGGGACGGATTGATGATGAAGTGATGATGTATGAGTGAGATGATGGATGAAAATGTTTTCAACTTCAATAAAAACTTTGTGTTACAAATGGGACAAACTCTATCTCTTCCCTTTCGGGTGTTGGTGGTATTTCTCGAGCTACATTGTATGTGATGCAGACGTTTGGGAAAAAGTTGGGATTAATCTTACCTCCTTGGTTTTTGTGATAACTCAAAGCTCTATATTGCATAAAAGCTCTGCGGTTCAATGATTCTGAATCAAATTCGTTTGTTTTGCCTTGAAGGTAGAGGCGCATGTGACGCAAAAAAACTCTATGGGAGACAAAGATTTGTCTATTTATATAGAAGAATTTCCTCCTTTTGATCAAAGCCTTTGGGCTTAATGGTCTTCTTTTCAAGTTGATATTCTGATGACGCTTCTTCTTTCGCAAGATGTGAAGAATGGTCATAAATTTGACTCTTCGTTGTTTGCACTTTGTTTTTGATGTGTTTGGTTGTTTTTGAGAAATGTTTGGTTGGATGAATACTTTGTTTTTGGGAGTGATTTTCTGATTTTTTCTTTGAAAGAAAACAAAGCAAGCACACAAACACAAGAATGTTGCCTAAAAGGCACAAATGAGTATGGGTCTAGATTAACCCAATCCTTGGACTTGTATATGACCCTTCCTTTAGATGTATTTTAAGGTGTATTTCCAAAGCCTGAAGTCGGCTCAATTTGCACTTGATCTGTAAAACGAACACACTTCAAACACTTTTTATCCCTAAGGTCAAATGGCTAGTTGTGATAAATTTAGCCCACATCTTGATATTTCTTCGACTTTGGTACTACATACCTTATGAATCCCGTCATGGTAGGTAAGGATGTGATATACTAAGTCTTGCATGAGCATAACAAATAGATGATCCCTATGATGGGGGAGTCACCACTTTTATCAAGCCACAAGTGACTTTTCAAAAAGCTATGTTTCTACGTCGGGTTCACCAAATGATGCTCTGCAAAAAGGATTAGAAAATCTATTTGATGGCAACACACACAAGAGCACAAGAAACAAATGTTAGTGTTAGCAACAAAAGATTATCCTAAACAGGCATATCAAGAGAGATATTAAGCATGAAATAGAAAGCATATAAACATAGAATAAAATAGCTAATCAAGATGCTCATAGTTGCTCCTCCCTTGTTCCTCTCCTCTCCAAGTCCCAAATGAGTGTAGCTCTCAGCTTTTAGCACTAGCCATGGATGTCATATGGAGATTCAAGATAGTTGAATATGATAAGCAAATGCTATGCAAGTGTAGATAGTGATGCTATGAGAAAGCTCTATGCTAATGCCAGTATAACAACAATACTCTAATGCTTCCTTTTTGCTTGAGGAGAAGGGTTCTATTTATAGAAGAAATGGGGAAATGAAGGGTTAAGATTGAGTAATCTTAACAAGGGTTAGGATTGAAAGATATTCAATCCATGTGAGACTTTCAACCCAATCCCATGTTGACAAGTGTCACCATGAGGAGGCTTGAGAGGAGAGATAAGGAGCATTAAATGCTTGAGGGGACATGATGGTTACCCTAGTCAAAGAAATAAATGCTTTGAAGAGACACATGGGTTACATGAGGGTTAAGTTAGGGGTCAAAGTCCTTAACCATGGGTGCAAGTGGAATTAACCATTAATGGTCATGTAAGAGCCATAAGTGGTTTGGAAGACTTTAGAGGTTAATTTGTTGAACACACAAAGCATTGATTATTTTTCAAAGACTTTGGAGTCTTTGAGAAGTGACTCCAATTTGCTTAGAAATGTGACAATATTTAGGGGATGGATTAGGTTAATTAGGAAGGGTTTAGAAGAATCTAGAAGGGGTTTAGGCATGCAAGTGGATTTTGTAGGAAAATGCAAGTGGGAGGAATTTTGGTATTTTCAATTAAAATAAAATCATTTATTTCAATTAAATGGTGTAATTTGCATTTGGATAAATATTCAAATAAATATTAATTTATTTAAATGAGAAAAAGGAAGATAAAGCATTAAAATGCTTGAAGACTTTGAAGGAAACCATTAAAGGCTTGAAGACTTTAAGGAAAACCATTAAAGTCTTAAGAAGACTTTAAGGGAAGCCATTAAGTTTGAAGACTTTAAAGCCATCAAGTTTGAAGACTTTAAGGGAAACCATTAAAGGTTTGAGAAGACTCTAGAAGGAAGCCATTAAGTTTGAAGACTTTAAGGGAAACCATTAAAGGTTTCAAGTGGGTGAGGATAAATAAGATTTTAAATAAACAATTTATTTAAAATAGTTGTGCAACTTGCATTTGTAGGAAAATGCAAGTGGGTGGAAGATAAAGGTGATTTAAATAAATGATTTATTTAAAATAGTTGTGCAACTTGCATTTGTAGGAAAATACAAGTGGGTAGAGGATAAAGGTGATTTAAATAAATGTTAATTTATTTAAATGTGAGAGGTGGGATTTTGGGCGAATTTAAATAAATATTAATTTATTTAAATGTGAGAGAAAATTTAATTAAATAAATATGATTTATTTATTTAATTAATGGTCTGAATTTGGTTAAGTGAATTAAATCAAATAAATTGAATAATTTATTTAATTAATAGGAGAAGAGGGTTAAGATGAATTAATTAAATATTAATTTAATTAATTATTAATTGATGGTTAAATAATCAAATAAATACTAAGTATTCATTTAATTAAGTGGACAGATTTATGTGACTATAGGGAGCATCTCTCCTCGGATTACTGTCAAGTCTTGTGGAAGATTCTTGCTGAGGACATGGATAGTTATGATGTTGGCTGAGCTTGGTCTGGGCCTAGGGCTCTTTTTTTGGGGGCCTTGGGGTGCTGGTCCTCCTTGTAATTTTTGTGTCTGATCTTGAATAAAGTTTTTACCCTTTTTATTCAAAAAAAAAATGTAGACACCTAAAATTAATTAAACAGTATTTAATTAATTTAAGCTTGTCAACATAATTAATTGGTTTAATTGTGTTATCCTTATTTCTTCCCAGTGTTAATTAAATCTAATTTAATTAATCTTGTCACTATTGTCCAATAATTAATTTATCAAATAATTTAATTATTTCCCTGCTCTTCTAAAGTCCCTCCAATAATTATTTCCTCTAAATCCACTCAGTTAATTAATTTTAATTAATTAACCTAATCATGCGATTTCTACAAATTACTTTTTCCTAATCCCCACTTAGCCTAATTAATTCCTCTAGAATCTCTCATAATCCCACTTATCATTATTCTCCAATTTTCAATTCCCCACTCATATCACATCAATCTTGAACCTCTCAAAGAAATTCAAATTTCTTTGAATCCCCCTATGCATCCTCACTTTGAAATTCAAATTTCTTCCCCCCTTTTTCCCCAAGGAATTTTATATTCCTTTTATTTCGCCAATGCATCCTTGATCCATGTCTACTATCTTGAATCGATCTTAGCCCTTCATAAGCAAATCAATATTGGCCCTCCATTGGCCTCCTCCAATCTATAAATTGGAGCATCTTTCCTTCTCAAATCAAGGAGTCTTTCATTCTTCTATCATCATGCTACTAATTTCTCCTCTCATCTCCCTCTATCACATTTTTATCATTTTATCATAGTCCTCTATCAAATCCTTGTTATCCATATCCATCTATCCTTGATCCAAATCCAAATCCTTAATCCATCTATCTTGTTAAGCATTCGAGAGAAATCCACATCTACAACGAGCAAAGAGAAAATCAAGTGGAGCATGAAAGGGGCGCCTTCACTTCATCAAGCTCAGTCCAAGGGAGAAGACAATTTTATGAAGATATACTTGGTTTTTGTGTTTTGAATGCTTTTATGCTTATTGTTTGATCATATAACCATTTCATCCCCTCACTCATTTTGTCTCTCTCCATTTTGGCATGCCCGGTGGGACCCACGTCCCTAATTTGATGTTTTTTCAAGTTTTTGTGTTTTGAAAAGTTGTAGGTTGTGTTTCCAGCATGAAAGCTCGTACGAATTTTTGTTGCGCACAAAAATATTATACTTCTTTAATCATATGGGCATCTGCTAATTTTCATATGGGCATGTGATGAGGCTTGTATAAGTTTCTATCTCATATTTTGTTCTAAAACTGCAGTTTTTGCTTTCTGTCTAAATTTTATCTTCTTTCTATTAATACTCATACGAGTTTCTATATGATGTAATATGAGTTTTTGTTCTCATATGAGTCTATGTAGTTTGTCATATGGGTACCTAAGAAAACTCGTACGAGTTGCTTCTTTTTGTTTGCTCGTATGAAAAATAGAGAGGTTTTTTTTTAAAATGATATGAACCAAGGTGTGAAATTAGGCTTGTGGAAGGACAATATAGATGGAATATAACATTATATTCCATATATATTGTCCGGATGTTTGAGAGGGGTTTCAGACCTCTAGGAGTTAAAATGCAAAATCTAGTTTTTGGAGGATCCTCCAAATTTCAAACTTAGTCAAATTTTAGGGCTTATTATCCCTCTCCACTTTAGGGGTGTTTTGATATGAACTTTTTAATACTAATCCTAACCCATTTTTGTTCTCTGTTGTTTTGATATTTTTTACAACCTAACCTGTGTTTTTGCAAAACGTTAGTCCAAGATTCCGATTGTCAAAGAATATATTGCTCAAACCATAGGACTACTAATTCGTTGTTTTTGCAGGTTGCCTAAGGAGATACAAGCAAACATTGTGTCTTTTGTAATTATTTTCTTAGGCACTTAAATATAATTGGGTAAAATAACTATCTGTTTTATGTGTTTGAGGAAAGCATAGAGGTAGGAGAGTATGCTCTTGTCTATATAGACAATCAGAAATCTAGACCCTTGAAACTTGTATAGTTTGCTTGCATTCTTTTTACCCTTAGTGGGCCTACCCTCCCGATTTTCCTATCACACTCACATAGGCATTGGTGAGAGGGGAATGACCCAAGTGAGTACTGCTAAACCCAACCATTCCAACTCACTATAATAAATAGGCCTCTTGGGATGAAAATCTTGGAGGACGAAGCTATCTGAGAGTTTACTCTCATATCAGGCATTTTGCAGGGCCTTTAAGTCTCAATGACGCTTGCATGACTACATCTTGCTTGGTACTTTGTTGGGCTATAGGCCTCAATTGCACTTTCTTGACTGCAAAGGTAGTCTTTGAACGGAAACCCTTACTAAGAACCCTGGGAATAGAAACTACATGGTTCACCTCCGACAGGTGGATAATCTTTGTGCAAGGGAGATAGTAACTCCCCTAAGAGACTTGCAATTTCGCGCCCCTGTTAGTGTTTGGAGTCGGCTAATACAGCATTGAGAATCTATTGCATGAGACTTAACGGTTATATTCTGATAATCTATTGGGTGTGTGCCTGAGTCAGCAAGCAAAGGTTTTCCTCAGCAAACTTCCTAGGATAGCGCATTGTGTTTGGATTCTCTATTTGCGTCAGTGGCCAACGTGTATTCATTGCTTGATATCTCTTGCCAATTCCATCCTTCCTCGAACCAATCAAGCTTACCTCTTTCCAAATTCCATCTTGCCATCATCAAATCCCTAATCCATTTCTATCTATCCAAGCAATTCTCCAATCCCCAATGCACTTTCATCCATCCAAACAATCATCCTTCCTCAACCAACATTTTTGTCCAAATCCTTCATCCGACTTTGGGTAGCCCTCCCCTTTCTTCTTCCTATTATCTATCCATTCTTCCACAATCATTCTCCTTCTAATCCAATCAATTCTCCAAAATTTCAATCAATCAATCAATCAATCCATCTTTCTAATCCGGTAATCCAATCACCCATCAATCAATCATCCAATCCTTTAATCCAATCATCCCCCAATCAATCATCAACCCTAATCCAAGATCAATACCTTGTGAGAGTTTTATTTAGACCTTTATTTTAAATCAAATCAATCATCTTGGCTTGTGTGCTTAGGAAATCATCCCCCCCAAGCATATTTGCACAATCCTTGTGGTCGATCCAGACCACTATCCTTTTATCTCCTCTTTGCTTAGGGTCATAAGTCTATCCTTAGTAGAGGGATATTTGATCAATCTTCATAAGGTCTAAATTTTACCCTACCTTGGTCATCACCTAGGTTTATGGTCTTCATCATCAATCCTCCACCCAAAATCCTAATCTAAGGACTAGGGTGCAATCTTCATCAATCCTCGATCAAGCCATCAACCAATCTAATCCAATCAAATCCAATCCATCATCATTCAAAGCCAAGTCCTAATTCATCTTCATTTAACATCATTTTCATCATATTTCTCCTCCAAAACATATTCATCCAATTCCAATCTAGTCCCTCATTCTCAACATGGCTACCTAGAATTTCAAAGCTTGGTATGAGAAGATGCTCATGGAAGTTCACAGACCACCTCAACCTGCCTATCAAGTCAATCCCAAAATCTCTCATCCACCTATCATATCTTCATCCATCCCACATCAACACATTGCACCTAATCCCAATCTGTATCACAACTCTTATCTTCCTGCTATCTTTGACAAAGGAAATCCATCTTATTCCCCATTTGTATCTCCATATTATCCCTCATCCACATATATACCTTCATCTCCCCTCCCATCTACATCCCAATCCCCTTCCTTTTGCAACACTCACTATCCAAATTTGTTACCCCATAATCGTCCACACCCTACCACGAATTCCCCAATCCATTATCCCAATCCTCCATCCAATCCTTATCCTCCATCTAATCCCAATCCTCCATCTAATCCTAATCCTCCAAAATCCATATTATCCACATCATCCAAGTCCATCATTTGTGATCTTATCCAAGACATTCTAGCAAAGGAGACAAAATCCCCTTCTCGGAATCAAGTTGCCTCATCTCCTCAAGTCACCTCCACCTCAAAACAAATCCCAATCCCCCACATTTCATGATACCCCCATTCCTCCATCTACTCACATCGAAGCTTTTGTATCCTTCTCCATCACATCACCTCCACAACCCCAAACATGCCAAGGGATTTTTCCAAGGCATGCTAGCATAGAATCCTCTCCATCTCATAATGCATCACCCTCTACTCCATCTAATGGTCCCATCCCCTCCACTTCCTCTCATGATCATATGATTCCTCTATCGCATGATCCACTTCCATCTCATGATCCAATCACCCCTCCCACTCCATCTCATGATACCCTCCCTAGTAAAGATCAAAGTATCACATCATCTCCATGTCATGATCCCAATCCATCTCACACTCCTGATCCTCCACATAATCTCGATCCTCCATATAATCCCGATCTCCCACATGAACTTAACTCTCCTCTAGATCCCATCACTCCCATCCATGTCGGTTGTCTTCAAGCACCTACAACTCCTTCCACCTCCCGTCCCCCTCAAAATGGACTCACGTCTTGTTCCCAAAATAATAAGGGTCCTCAAGCTAATGCTCAAGATGTTGGTACATCCTCTATTCCTCCTAAATCCAAAAGTCCTTCATGCAAATCAAAATCCCGCCATCCCTCATCTTCCACGCCCATTTTGGGCCCCTATGTTCCAATGTTCAATCCTCCATCCCTTCCATCCATTTTGGGTCCTTACATCCCTCCATCCACTATCCCTAAGCAAGATCAACAATAGCATAAATTCTTGAATCCCTTCCAGCATTCTCCCTCCACCATCCCATCCATAAAATCCATAAACCCCTCATCCTCATGCACCCATCCCATTGCTATTGGAAACAATTTGGATGCCCAATCTAAAAAGCATAAAGCTCAAAATCCACAAAAATCAAAGGATCAAGATGTCCCCTAAAAATGACATGCTCAAAATAAAAATATGATCTGAAAGAAAGGACAATCCAAAAGGTCGCAAAGGCCTCAAAAGAAAAAATCAAAAACTATGTGGATTCCTAAGATACTTCTAGAAGCAGAACAATCAAAATTGGTATCTAAACTTGATAATCCAAAAGCTCCATCCATTCATAAGTCCTCCAATCCTCCATCTAACACTCCTCCATCTTCAAAATCCATTTTGGGTCCTTATGTCCCAAAATCCATCATCCCAACTCCATCATCCCCTTCTTCTATTTTGGGTCTTCATGTCCCAAAATCCATAATTCAAAACCCTCTCCTCCACTACTCCACCACTCTTCAAGATGTGTGCCAATGTTGATCTTCCACAAATTTTTCAAAACCTCATTCATTATCCACCATCCATTTTTCACAATTCCATTCCATTAGTCCAATCCTTTGCAAATCCTTATCTTCCATCCCCTATCCATTTCATCTCCCCAATTATGTTTACCTTGACATCTATGAGCATACCTCCAATTCAAAGAAATACTAAGGGATACCATCCATGCAACTAGATGCTTGAGTCCTCCCTTCCACCTTCACACATCCACTATCTTACATATCCACTTATCCTCATCTTTATCAATCCAAAAAAAAGCAAAAAAAGCAAAAAAATATATTTACAAAAATCATTTCATCCAATTGTGAAAACCACTTCTTGTGGCACCTTGGGTAAGTACCATGATAAAAACTTGGCAAACAAGCGTCATGTGTAATCCCCCCTCTTGCACTCTACACTTGGGGGCAAGCTTCATCCATGTTATCCTACCATCTTCATTATCCATATCTCTTATCCTTTATCCACCTCCTATTAGCATCCTTCCTTCTTTACTATCTTTGATCTTGACTATCCTATCCATATCCTCCTTCGCATATTCCCTCATCCTATCCAAATCCATCATCCATTCCTACATTTGATCTTGATCAATATAGAGGTAAATTAACATTTGTGCATGCTTTGAAAAGTAAAAGCCTTAAAACCTATATCCATCCATATCGATTACACGTTATCCTTCTACCTCATACATTATCATCCACCATCTTTCCTATCCTTCATTCCACTACCCTTAGTGGGGAATTTTTCTCCTTTGCAACATAGTTCTTGGATCCCCCATTCCACCTATTCTTCATCCCTTTAGTCCTCCTTATCTTATCCCCATCCATCCATTCTCTTACTAGTCCTTGGTTCTCCCTTATCATTGGTTCCAATCCATCTATCTTATATCCACCAATCCACCCCATCCTATCCAATCATATTTTTAATCTAGTCCTATCTCATCCAATCACATTATTCATCTCTTCCAATTCAATATTTAATCCCATCCCCAATCCAATCCTACTCAATCATCCATCCCCCTTTTCATCCTATCTAATCATTTATCCTTCTTCCATCCTATCCAATTCATCAAACTAATCTTTTCTCATCTACTTGAGCTTACACTGACTTGTGCCTAATCCAAACACCCATCCATACTGTGCTAATCAAATCCAAGGAATAATCCTCTCATTTGCAAACCTTGCACATCCAACTTGCCTTTTGCTAATCATCAACCTGTATCCAAATCCATCGCCTATCCATCAAGATTCATCCTTCCCTAGTCCGACAGTTTATCCAAATCCATGTCCTACTCTTGGCAAGAGATGTCAGTTGGTCATGTGCATGTTGTTTGCATGGTTGATCTTTCTGGTTTGATTTTTATCTTGTGTCCCGGGACTATACTTGCTCATGGCTGCCTTGATCATCCTATATCTTGGTATGTCTTGGCTTGGGTATAATGGGACATCATCTTTGCAGTATGGCATGTTTGAGGGTCTTTCTCTAATGAACCTACAAACTTGTATCAATTTTTCTCAACATTTACATGGTTGTGTGCAAGAGATTCATGTTTGTTTGAGCATCACTCCACGCCTCAGATTTTCGTATCATCCTGGTTCTTATAATCAGTGGTGTAGATTATCCATGGCAATATCAAACCGAGCTTTTCTCTCTATATTTTCTCAACAAGAAATCCCATCCATTTATCATTTATTTATCTCATTTCATTCACAACACTCCAATCCATCCTCTTTCCCTCTTCATCACTCTGATTCTTTAATCACCTCATCTTCTCATCCATTTAGAGAGCACTCCCGTGTTCTTCGAACCCGCATGTCCTCTCGAGGGGGCATACAACTACTTCTGCGCCATCCTTCCTCCTCGTCATTTTTCCTCATCTTATGACTGGGGCATCATGCTACTAGTCCTTATCCTTTTCTTCCACTATGTTTTATTCTTCTTTCATATAACATCACTTCATGACGCTATATCAAAGAGGGGCAAAATGTAGACACCTAAAATTAATTAAATTAATATTTAATTATTTTAATAAGGATAACACAGTTAATTGAATTAATTGTGTTATCGTTATTTCTTCTCAATGTTAATTAAATCTAATTTAATTAATCCTATCACTATTATCCAATAATTAATTTATCAAATAAATTAATTATTTCCCTATTCTTCTAAAGTCCCTCCAATAATTATTTCCTCTAAACCCACTCAGTTAATTAATTTTAATTAATTAACCTAATCATGTGATTTCTACAAATCACTTTTTCCTAATCCCCACTCAGCCTAACTAATTCCTCTAGAATCTCTCATAATCCCACTTATCATTATTCTCCAATTTTAAATTACCCCACTCACATCACATCAATCTTGAACCTCTCAAAGAAATTCAAATTTCTTTGAATCTCCCTATGCTTCCTCACTTTCAAATTCAAATTTCTTCCCCCCCCCCCTTTTTTCCCAAGGAATTTTATATTCCTTTTTATTTCTCTAATGCATCCTTGATCCATGTCCACTATCTTGAATCAATCTTAGCCCTTCATAAGCAAATCAATCTTGGCCCTTGATTGTCCTCCTCTAATCTATAAATTGGAGCATCTTTACTTCTCAAATCAAGGAGTCTTCCATTCTTCTATCATCATGCTGCTAATTTCTCCTCTCATCTCCCTCTATCACATTTTTATCATTTTCTCATAGTCCTCTATCAAATCCTTGTTATCCATATCCATCTATCCTTGATCCAAATCAAAATCCTTAATCCATCTATCTTGTTGAGCGTTTGAGAGCAATCTACATCTACAACAAGCAAAGAGAAAATCAAGTGGAGCGTCAAAGGGGCGCCTTCACTTCATCAAGCTCAATTTGAGGGAGAAGACAAGTTTGTGAAGGTATACTTGGTTTTTGTGTTTTGAATGCTTTTATGCTTATTGTTTGATCATCTAACCATTTCATCCCCTCACTCAATTTGCCTCTCTCCACCATGGTTTGGAACCTAATTGAGGTTTCCTCTTTAGAATATAGTAATCATGTGCTTTTGTAGGAGTATGTACATTTTGTTAAGTCTGGTATTACTCCTAGAATTTGACGATAATGTGTTTAGGGTATGTGATGAATAATGATGAACAACAAATACCCTAATCAGTACTAAGAGGGGGGTGAATTAGTACATACAAAAACTTCTCAACAACTTATCAAGTTAAAGCAATGCTAACCGGTTGTCTTCATCACTGAACTTAACTATGGCCAATACTGATTAAACACAATAAGACTTCAGACAGCAAAACTAGTAAAACTAAATACTTCAAATAACATTCAACACTTGATAACTACTTCACCAACATACTCATGCATTTATTGTATCAGTAATACCATAGCCATTATCTTTGCATGCATATTCACCTAAACAAAGACTACTTAATCATCACATGAAAAATGCACAACTCATGACACACAGATTTTTCATGTGGAAACCCAAATGGGAAAAACCGCGGTGGGGATGAATACCCACAAGCTTGTTTTTGAACTCTTTTGAAGCTCGCTCTGTTAGGAGCCTAGTCCAGTTAAAGACTTTACAATAAGGTTCTGTTAGGAACCGATCATGTTAAAGATCACCCAGTTAAGGGATGGCTACATACCCTGTTAAAGGTTACCTTGCTAGAGGATTTGAAGAAATCAATGATCTTGAATCACCTAGTTAGAGGATTTGCAATACACCTGTTAAAGCTACCCAGTAAAGGGATTTTCCTACTATTGAAATGGTTAGAAGACAATAGGTAAAACTATGATCTGATAACAACACTACATGCTAAGGCGGAACCTTTTTAGCTCCTCTACTCTGCAATCACACTCTGTAGTTTTCCACTCACTGGTCTGGCGAGTATCTCATCACTCAGATACAAACACAACATTTGCCAACACAAACAATAACAAACATCATCGACATTATAGACAACAATTAGGTTGGTAGCATAAACCCTAAACCCTAAACATTTTAGGTTTACAATTACAAGTGGTCTAATCCTGGTCGTTCAAACACTTTGCATAGAATAAAACAATCTCAAACAGATCACAAATCATTCTGCATCGTCCATTCTTCACCACATATGGAAATCAGTAACCCATCACGCTCGCTTCACATACCACTAAGAAGAATGTTCATTCCCAAGGTAGACATTTAATGCAATCGATCTTCACATGCAAGATCCTCAAGGAAATCCTTCACATGCACAAAACTGATGTGGCATCTCGATCTCATCCTCATATCTTAGCTAACACATCACAGAATGTCATCGGTTGCATCGCACAAGCTAGATTTCCAAACCGGAAACCCTAGAGCTGAGACTACCAACTGGTAGTCACACTTAGTGAAGCTCTGACACCGGTCCACTTCATCCCTACATACCGGTTCTCCTACTTGAACATCAATAACAACTTCTTCCAATCTTCATACCAGTTCACTTGCACTTATTGACATCAATGACAATATACATTATCATCATATCATCATACCGGTTCATCATATGCTAACAATCTCCCCCTTTGGCATTGATGGCACTACTTAGTGTAGCATTGTAACTATAAACAACTTAGACCAGTGTAACTATAACATATATCTTCTTTACTTCAGATATCTTCTCCCACGTGCATCGGATATCTTCTCCCCCTTTGACAGTAATGCCAAAGTGGAGGCACAAGCTTCCATTCTCCACTATGCTACTACCCTCGTGGAGTAGCATCCTTCAACACATCAATCCTGAAAGATTTGACACTGTAGTACTTGACTGATGAGGAGCACACATTTTTAAATCACTTCATGAAGGGGCAAAACCCCTAATTCGCCTCTCAAATAGGTAAATGTAGTCTTTGGTAAGGGCTTAGTGAATATGTCTGCTAACTGCTCCTTACTGGAAACATGTTCTAATACAACTTCTTTGTTTTGAACCTTCTCTCTCAAGAAATGATACTTGAGCTCAATGTGCTTAGTTATAGCATGCAATACCAAATTCTTGGAAATATTTATTGCACTTGTGTTGTCACAAAATATACTCACTAGTTCAGATATAGGTACTTTGAAACCATCCAATACATGTTTCATCCAGATTGCTTGAGTGCAGTTCATAAATGCTGCCACATACTTCGCTTCAGCTGTAGACTAGGAAATACAGCTTTGCTTCTTACTCATCCATGAGACTAGTCTTCCACCAAGAAAGAACGCTCCACCGATTGTGCTCTTCCAGTTGTCCACATTACTTGTCGAATCTGCATCGGTAAATACTTTGAGATTAAAATCACCATTGTATGGATACCACAATCCATAATCAATTTTCCCTTTCAGGTATCTAAGAATCCTCTTGACTGCTACCAAGTGGGATTCTCTTGGATTTTTTTGAAAACGGACCACAATGTCCACTGCATGAGCAATATCCGGTCTGATGTGTACCACATAGTGCAGCTTAAAGATCATTGACAAGTACTCCTTATCATTCACCAACATTGAATCATCTTCCTTAGTCAATTTACAGTCGGTCACCATCGATGTACCAACCGGTTTTTTCTCCTCCATGCCAAAGGTCTTCAATACCTCTTTGACATACTTGGACTGGGTAATGAAGATACCCTCTTTCATCTGCTAAATCTGTAGACCAATGAAGAACTTTATCTCTCCAATCAGAGACATCTCAAACTCTTTCTTCATTTCATCTACAAATGCATAGCTCATTTCATCATCTCCTCCAAATATTATGTCATCTACAAACACTTCACATATCAGAATCCGATCACCTTCAGATCTCAGGTAGATGTTGTTGTCCTCACTTGTTCTCTGAAATCCTACCTTCACAAGATGAGAGTGTAATCGTTCATACCATGCCCTTGGTGCTTGTTTCAATCCATATAGGGCCTTGTGTAATCTACACACCATGTTACTATCTTCTGATAAGGCAAACCCATCTAGTTGCTCAATATACACTTCCTATTCTAGGTTTCCATTCAAGAATGCAGACTTCACATCCATCTGGTATACCTTTAATCCCTTAAATGTTGCAAATGCAAGTAGCATTCGAACACCTTCCAGTCTAGCCACTGGGGAAAAGGTTTCTCCATAGTCTTCTCCCTCTTCCTGAGCATATCCCTTGCATACAAGTCTTGCCTTGTTCCTTACAACTATGCCTTCTTCATTCAGCTTATTCCTGAAGACCCATTTGGTACCTATGACATTCTTGTGTTCCAATCTGGGCACCAAAGACCATGTTGCATTCTTTTCTATCTGGTCCAACTCCTCTTCCATTGCCTTAATCTAGTCTTCATCTGTAAGTGCCTCTCTAGTGATCTTAGGCTCAAATTCAGAAATCGTGCAAGAGTTTTCTTTCACCTTTCTTCTTGTTAGTATCCCTACATCTTTATCTCCTATGATCTACTTCGGATCATTACGTAGTTTCACATATCTAGGAATGAGTCTAGTTGTTTCTGCTTGCTTTTCCTCTTCTTCTTCTTCTCCATCTTCTTCTTCACCTACTGCATCTTCTACCGGTATAGGAACACTGAGGTCTTTGCTTATTTCTTTCTTAACCAATTCCCAGAAGGCTACACCCAGTTCATCTTCCACTTGCTCGCTACTGGTTTCCTCAGGCTCCTCAGGGGATTCATCAACCTTGACATTGATACTCTCAACAATTTTATGAGTCCTATTGTTGTAGCACTTGAGAGCTTTTCCTTTAGTGGAATATCCCAAAAATATTCCTTCATCACATTTAGCATCAAACTTACTCAGATGCTCACCTCTCTTGATATAACACTTGCTGCCAAATACTTTAAAATAACTTACAGTGGGAGTCTTCCCAGTCCAGTACTCATAAGGGGTTTTATCTTTACCTTTCTTGATGAGTATCGGGTTCATAGTATAGACTGTAGTGCTCACCACTTCTCTCCAAAAAGTGTGAGCAACCTTTCCTTGGATCAACATTGTTCTGGCCACTTCAACTACAGTCCTATTATTCCTTTCTACTATGCCATTCTGTTGTGGTGTCCTTGGGGCAGACAAGTGCCTCTTGATATTGTTCTCTTCATAGTACTTGTTGAATTCACCTCCTTGATCAATTCTTAGGCATTTTATCCTTTGACCACTTTCCTTCTCTACCAATGCTCTAAAGGATTTGAACTTTCCAAATGCCTCAAACTTGTCTTTCAAGAATGTGACCCACATCATTCTTGAGCATCCATCAGTAAGAATCATGAAATACCTATCTCCCTGAATACTTCTAGTTTTCATTGGACCACACAGATTGGTGTGCACAAGATCAAGTAAGTTCTTTGCTGAAAAAGACTTACCTTTGAAAGTTGAGGAAGACATCTTCCCAAGTTGGCATTCTTTGCACAAAGAATTCTCTGGTTTGTTCAGCAAAGGAAATCCTCTTACTGCCTTGATCTTACTGGCTTTTACAGTATTGTCAAAGTTTATATGACAAATTCCCCTATGCCATATCCAACTATCATCAAACTTCGCCATCAGAAACTAACTAATCTTGGCATTCAACTGAAACAAGTTACCTCTGGTCTGCTTACCAATGGCAATAAGTTCACCACTCTTTCCAATTATACTACACACTCCGCCTTTGATCTCCAAAATGATTCCTTTGTCGTTTAGCTAAGCAACACTCAAAAGGTTGTGTTTAAGACCTTCTACCCAGTAGACATCATTCGCACTACTCTTTCCATTCAGTGAGATGGATCCTTTACCTTTCACTAAGCATGGTGCATCATTGCCAAACCGGACAACACCTCCATCATATTCTTCCAAAGACAGAAAATTTCTCCGGTCACCAGTCATGTGGTGAGAACACCCACTATCAATAATCCACTCATTAGAGTTATCAATGCGAGAGACAAGGGATTTCTTCTTACACACTTCTTCCTTTACAGCTACAAACACTATGTCCTCATTCTCTTCATCCTCAGATTCTTCATCAGTAACACCTTCATCCACTGCAACAAGACAATTTCTCCTACCATCCTCCTTTATACTTTCTAAACCTCTCTAGTTTATCCTTATTGTCATTGTTAGGACAGTTAACAACTATATGTCCTATCTTATTGCAGGAAAAACATTTTAAAGGAAGCTTACCTCTGTATTTTCCGGTGCCTTTTGGAAGTCTCTTGGCAAGAAGAGCTTCAAACTCCATCAGAATCTCTTCATCATCCATATCTCTGCATTGCCTAGATTCATAACTGGTACTTACTTCTTTTCCTTTTCTGGTTGGTGCAGCAAATTCTCTAAAGGCTAACTCAGTCTTCTGAACATTGCCATCATAGCTATTCAACTCATATGCAGTCAACTTTGCAATGATAGAGTCTAAGGATACATTGGTTTTGTCGATAGACTTTAGCTCCTGAATAGCAGCAACTCTGATTGCATAGACCGGTAACAATGGTCTCAAAACTTTATTGACAACAGTGGCATCATCAATTGTTCCACCAGTGCTCTTGATATCTCCAACCATGATCTTGATCCTTATTCCATATTGTTGAATGGTCTCTCCTTCAACCATCCTCATGTCTTCAAATTTTCCTCTAAGGCTCTCTTCCTTAGCTTGCTTGACATGCTCATCACCACCATAAATGGTTTCCAATGTGTCCCATACATCCTTAGGAGTATCCTTATCTTGTACATCAATGAACTCAATATCGAACAGACTACTAATAAGGGCTTCCATGACTTGCCCATTTTTTTGAATCTCTCTTTTCTGATCATCGGTTAGAGTGCCAGTGGGGATTACATAGGCATTCTCAACATAGCTCCAGTGTTGAGCACCCAAACTCTTGATATAAATCTTCATTATGTCCTTCCATATTTTGAAGTTATCTCTATTGAACTTAGGACCTTCCCTCTCATCATTAAAGCAAGATCTTTTACCTCAAGAGGTTAAGCTTATATCACCGAGGACCTAGAGTTGCTCTGATACCAATTGATGAATAATGATGAACAACAAATACCCTAATCTGTACTGAGAGGGGGGGTGAATCAGTACATACAAAAACTTCTCAACAACTTATCAAGTTTAAACAATCCTAACTGGTTGTCTTCATCATTGAACTTAACCATGGCAATATCGGTTAAACACAATAAGACTTCAGACAACAAAACCAGTAAAACTGAATACTTCAAATAACATTCAACACTTGATAACTACTTCACCAACATACTCATGCATGTGTTGTATCAGTAATACCATAACCATTAACTTTGCATGCATATTCACCTAAACAAAGACTGCTTAATCATCACATGAAAAATGCACAACTCATGACACAAATTTTTCACATGGAAAACCAAATGAGGAAAACCACGGTGGGGATGAATACCCACAAGCTTATTTTTGAATTCTTTTGAAGCTCGCTCTATTAGGAGCCTAGTTTGGTTAAAGACTTTACAATAAAGTTCTATTAGGAACTGATCTTGTTAAAGATCACCAGGTTAAGGGATGGCTATATACCCTGTTAAAGGTTACCTTGCTAGAGGATTTGAAGACGTCAATGATCTTGAGTCACTTGGTTAGAGGATTTGCAATAATCCTATTAAAGCTACCCGGTAAAGGGATTTTCCTACTGTTGAAATGGTTAGAAGGCAATAGGTAAAGCTCTGATCTGATAACAACACTGCATGCTAAGGTAGATCCCTTTGAACTCCTCTACTCTACAATCACACTCTGTAGTTTTCCACTCGGTAGTCTGGCAAGTATCTCATCACTCGAATACAAACACAACATTTGCCAACACAAACAATAACAAACATCATCGATCTTATAGACAACAATTAGGTTGGTATCATAAACCCTAAACCCTAAACATTTTAGGTTTTTAATTACAAGTGGTCCAATCCTGACCGTTCAAACACTTTGCATAGAATAAAACAATCTCAAACAGATCACAAATCATTCTGCATCGTCCATTCTTCACCGCATATGGAAATCAATAACCCATCATGCTCTCTTCACATACCGCAAAGAAGAATGTTCATTCCCAAGGTAGACATTTAATTCAATCGATCTTCACATGCAAGATCCTCAAGGAAATCCTTCACATGCACAAAACTGATGTGGCATCTCGATCTCATCCTCATCTCTTAGCTAACACGTCACAGAATGTCATCAGTTGCATCGCACAAGCTAGATTGCCAAACCGGAAACCCTAGAGCTGAGACTACCAGCCGGTAGTCACACTTAGTGAAGCCCTGACACTGGTCCACTTCATCCCTACATATCGGTTCTCCTACTTGAACATCAATAACAACTTCTTCCAATCTTCATACCGGTTCACCTGCACTTATTGACATCAATGACAACATACATTATCATCATATCATCATACCGCTTCATCATATGCCAATAGTATGAACTCCTCGTTAATTTTGGACCTATGTGTTGTTTAAGGACTTCTATTACAGTATCTATCAGTCTTTCTGAAAATAGGACTACAGACAAAGCTCTAAGAAAGTTTATGAGAATTTTTAGAATTATAATCCTGCAGATATGTTAATCTATCAATTTGGTATATATCATGTTATATTTTTGAATGTTATATTTTCATATATATAATATATCTAGATGTGAATGGTTTTTCCCTC
Source organism: Cryptomeria japonica (assembly GCF_030272615.1). Lineage (NCBI taxonomy): Eukaryota > Viridiplantae > Streptophyta > Pinopsida > Cupressales > Cupressaceae > Cryptomeria > Cryptomeria japonica. Next base: position 250,850,741 of record NC_081409.1, on the reverse strand, counting down.
ATTTGTCTATATATATATATATATATATATATTCTTTTATATATATAAATTTTATTATATATATACTCAAATATATATATTTATTTAGAATGTATTCTTGTTATTGAATATATTTGGTCATAAATACTTCGTGTCTAGTCTGTTTTATTTGCAAAGATAGGTAGGTATGGATAGTTTGGTTGATTTACTTCTACTCTGATGATTTTATTACAGGGACAGAGAAGGGTTCCTTTTCAGAAAGTTCTATTACATTTTATTTGCGAATATTATGCTGCAGTGTTTATGAAGTGTCGGTGCGATGATTTTTATTTCTCTTGATTGATGATGATGGTGAATTTAAGTTCTTGATTATTCTTTCTCTTGTGCCTCCCTTTCTTTTGATCTTTTTAAGACTGTAGATTTCAATCTTGGGTTGAAACATAGTCTTTCGCTATCAGCATAATTAGATTTGTCTCCCTTCTACCTTTCAAATACGCTAGTAAAGGACAGTTGATCAGTTCTTTCTGAAGTTGAATTCTTGTAAGTATTATTCTATTGAATTATGAGTTTACTTGTAGATAGTCCTTAAGCTATGTAATAGAAAAGAGGGCACTAGTTACTATTCATTGCATTATTATTTAGTCTAACAAGTTCTAGAGCAATGTAGTGGTTTCGGTATTTCAGGGCAGCATTGCAGGTTAAATAATGAGTTGCATGGGTGTTTACTCGGGGATGGATGAGGGAACATGGATAGGAGAATTTAGAGGAATGGAAATTAGAGGCTAGCATAAAAGAATCTGCTTCTGTCATAATAGTTGATGCTCTGCAAAAAGGGGTTAATGTTAGACTAAAACCTGTGGTCGTATAACACATAAGAAACACAAGAAACAAAGAAGAGTTAGTGTTAATCAACCAAAAACTAGTCTAAGCAGGCATACCAAGAGAGACACTAAAAACATAATGAAGTATTTAAATATAAAAGCAAACACAACAAGGCATCTCCAAATGCCTTCCACCATGCTTGTAGCTCCTTCTCCCTTGTTCCTCTCCTCTCCAAGTTCCAAATTAGTGTAGCTCTCAGCAGCTTTTTGCACTATGGATGCCTTATGGAGGTTCAAGATGAAAAGATGATTAATGTAAAATGTTATGCAAATATGAATAAGAGCTAAAATAAGAGATTATCTGATTAGCTAGTGTTGATTTTAAAACAAAAGAGTGAATATGATTGATTATCTAATCCTCTCTAAAAATGACTATAATGTAAATGCATACAAGTTTTCGGGATATGGATTATGAAGAAATGAGCTCTATTTATAGGGAAAATGGATCAATGGATGGTTGAGATTGAGTAATCTCAACAAGGGTCGAGATTGAATGATATTCAATCCATGAGAGGGCTTTCAACCCAATCCCAAGATGACAAGTGTCAACATGAGATGGGTTGAGAGGATAGGGAATAAGCATTAAATGCTTGACATGACCTGAGAGTTCATTTGGGAGTTAAGGTTAAGGTTGGGTTGAGTGAATAAATTCATTATCCAAAGAATAATGCTTTTATCCAATGGATAAACTCTTGTGCAAGAGTTAGTGAGGTTAACCATGGTCAAAGCAATAAATGCTTGAGGAGACACATGGGTCACATGAGGGTTGAGTTAGGGGTCAAAGTCCCTAACCATGGGTGCAAGTGGATTTTACCATAAATGGTTATGTAAGAGCCATTAATGGTCATGTAAGAGCCATTAGTGGTTTGGAAGACTTTAGAGGTTAAATTGTTGAACACACAAAGCATTTAATGCTTTTCAAAGACTTTGAAGTCTTTGAGAAGTGACTCCAAGTTGCTTAGGAATGTGACAATATATAGGGGATGGATTAGGCTAATTAGGAAGGGTTTAGAAGAGTCTAGAAGGGGGTTAGGATTGCAAGTGGGTTTGGTGGGTGAGGGAAAATAGGATTTTTATTAAAATAAAAATTCATTTATTTCAATAAATAGGTGCAAGTTGCATTTTTAGGAAAATGCAAGTGGGGGGGATTTTAATGATTTAAATAAATGTTTTATTTAATTTATTTAAAAGAGGAAAGGGGATTTAATTAAATAAATAGAATTTATTCATTTAATTGATTGTGAATTTGGTTTAATGAATTAATTAAAATAAATTGAATAATTTATTTAATTAATAGGAGAATGTTTGAAGATGAATTAATTAAATATTAATTTAATTAACTGATGGCTAGTGGATTTTTAATCAAATAAATAGCAAATATTCATTTAATTAAACTAGACAGATTTATGCGACTACAATAGTTATATTTAAAGCAAAATACAATGTAATTTATGTATTTCCAGTGTTGTACCAGGAGAGAAACTCCTTGGTAAAGCCATGTATTGTCTGTGCTAGTGTTAGGAAATAAAGCCTAGAGCAGCCCATGTATTATCTGTAAATAGTTTTACTAGGAAGAATTTCCTTGGGCAAGACCAAAGGTTTTCTTTACCCGGTTCTTTCCTACTGATGCCCACACTGAATCGGGATGCAAAAAAATTAATAATTAATAAAAATATTCGGTTACGACCTATTAGCTATCAAAAAAAATTAATAGATAAATCAAAAAGACAATTTTAAAATAAATAAGTCTACTACATGTTATGACTATGGAGAAGAAGAGCATAAAAGTGATCAATTCCCTAGAAAATCACATGTAGGACATTTTTTATTAAGAAGGAAGTATAATACATTTTTTTTATTAAGAAGGAAGTATAATATATCAATAGCCTCATTAGATATTAAGGAAATTTTAAGTAACACATAGTATAGTAATTTAGGAGCTAGCCAACATATGACTTGCAATAAAAAAATTCTTAGTTATTTAGAAAAAGTGAAAGGTGTAAGAATATTTCTTGGTGATGATAGTTCACATTAAATTGAAGGAATAGGTTCAATTTCAATGACAAGAAAAGATGGTAAGAAACTAGAAGTAATATGTGTGAATCTTCTACCTAAATTTAAAAAAAATCTCTTAGTAAGTTAAATAGCTCAAAATGGTTATAAGGTATGGTTTTATTTATATGTGTTTAATCAACATCGTTGATTACAAATTTAAAATTGTAGTTATAAGAGTTGAGAGTGATGACATCTATTAATTTTTAGCATATGCATATAAGATAATGTTCACTGCTATAGGTTTTGAGCTAAAAGTGAGTTGTGTCACTAAATATTTGGTCACTTCAATTATCAAAGTTTAGCTATGCTTTCAAAGTTAAATATGATACATGAACTTCCTTGGGTAAAGGTAAGCACAAATGTGTGTATAAGATGCATGGCAAGAAAAAATATAGTTACAAGAACTAAAGGTCTATGTGTAAGAAAAGCAAATCTCTAGTGATTTATTTGGGTGGATGAAAGGGGAAGAGCTAGATATGTCTAGTAACAATTCCTAAAGGAAAAGGATAAAGCGTTTAGAAAATTTGAATGTTTAAAGAATTTATAGAAAATTAAAATGGAAACATGGTCAAATGAATAAGAAAAGATAAAAGTAGAGGATATGTCAATAATAAGTTCAATGTTTTTTAACAAATGAAAAGAATCTCTCATAATTTATCTTCTCTCTTTTGGTTCTAAACCTATTTCATTATATAGTAAGAAGCAATATACTATTGTTTTATCAACTACAAAGGTAAAGTATACAAAAACAAATTAGGTACGATTAAAGGAATAACTTGGTTATAAGATCCTCTTTTAGTACTCAAACAACATCAAGTAGGGCCTTATTTATTTATCTATTTAGAAAAAAGCATATAGAGATATATCACCATTACATTTAGAATCTTATCTAGTAGTAAGTGATTCATCTTCAATATTGTACCAAATAGTTAATATTTTAACCAAGGATTTATGTGAGACTAAGCTTGTATATTTTATGTGTCTTTAGGATTATGATAATTCACATTGAAAGAATTAACAAAAATGTTATTCTCTAGACCCAACCACTTCATATAGTTTACAAAGGTATTTATCATCATATTTCTATTTATATTGTTTCATGTTAGATTACAAAATGTGCATGTTAAATATTTTTGTTGAAATTGTTAGACTTGATTCTATTTCATGTTTCTCTCTTTTGAAAGATTAAATAGAACCCTCTCTAATATTTTAAGTCTGATATGCATCAATTCTAAGCTCATTTATGTTGTTCTTCAAGTTGTTTATTTGAAAATGTTGACTAAGAGTAGAATTGTTATAATTCACAAAAAATTAATATATTATAAGTCTAATATACATTGAGTCTCTTATTTATGTTGTTATTCCTTAAGTTGTTTATTTGAAAATATTGAGTGAAAATGAAATTGTCTTAATTTACCAAAAAAATAATATATTCTTAGTATGATGTGCATCGAGTTTGAACTAATGTATGTTCTTGTTCCTTATATATTTTGTTTGAAAATATTGAAAAAAAAAATTAAAAATTGTAAAACAATATAACTGTCGAAATGTATATAACTAAAAATATCATTAAATATAACTCTCAAAATTTATATAAATTAAAAATCATTAATTGTGGGTAGGGAATTAATCATTCTCCATATGTGAAAAATATACTACCAATAATATGAGAAGGAATTATGCAACGTGCAATCAAGGGATGGTCGCAACGCTTTCAGTCCAGCCTCTCTCACGGAATCGAGGGCCCGAGTGTTTTTATTGGGGATGAATTTTTCCAACAATAATGAATGACAGGGAATTTTTGTTCGCAACAGCCACCTGGATTACTAAGGGAAGCTGGACTATGAAACTAAGTTGCTATTATGGGAAGGTTAGGTTTACAACAGGCTGTGGATGATCTGTGCATGAATAATGAACACATTTCTAGTTTACGCGAAAAGAATCAGCCTTTATATGGTTTTTATGATTCAGAGATCTATGCTTCTCTTTTACGAGGCTGCATAGGCTTACAAGCTTGTAAAAAATTCCATGGCTATATGCTCAAAACCGGGTTTAAGATTGGTATCTTCTTAGCCAACCGTCTAATTCATATTTATGCAAAGAGTGGCTATTTGATGAATGCACGCCAAGTGTTTGACGAAATACCTGTGAGAAACATATGCTCATGGAATACTATGATTGCAGGATATGTTAAACTTGGAAATGTAGAGTGTTCACGCCAACTGTTTGATAAAATGCCTCAAAGAAATCTAGTGTCTTGGAATACAATGATTTCAGGTTTTTCTGGCAAAGAGGGAGTGGAATTTTTTTGTCGAATGCAACGGGCAGGTGTAAAGCCAGATCGACTTTGTATTGTTGGGGTTCTGAACGCCTGTGCTAGCGTAGGCGTGGAAGCACAGGAACAGGGTAAGCAGGTACATGGTTATGCTATAACGAATGGTTTGGTATTCTGTAATTCAATTGTTAGCAACGCATTGATTGATATGTATGGTAAATGTGAGAGAATAGATGATGCACGTCGCGTGTTTGATACGATGCCTCACCACGATGTCGTCTCTTGGACTGCAATAATCAAGGGGTATGTGCAATTGGGGGAAGTGGAGATTGCACGTGAATTGTTTAACAATACACTTGAACGAAACATAGTCACATGGAACACTTTGATGGCAGGATATGCACAGCAAGGGTATGGTGAAGATACTCTGATACTATTTGGGAAAATGCTTAGGCAAGATGTGAAGCCAGACCACTTTACCTTTGTAAGTGTTCTGAGTGCATGTGCTGGCCTGGCTGTGCTGGAATGTGGAAGACAAGTGCATTGTCAGATTACTAGAACAGGACACGATGTAACCATCTTTTTGGGCAATGCTCTTGTTGACATGTATGCAAAATGTGGGAGCACTGTAAATGCCCACAATTTATTCGACAGAATGCTCGAGCGAGATGTTGTGTCATGGAATGCAATGATGGTTGGATATGCTCAGAATGGATATGGCAAAGAGGCCCTTCAACTCTTTGAAAAAATGCTTGATGCCGGCTTGAAACCAGATGAAATTACTTTCATGTGCATTCTCTCTGCATGTAGCCATACAGGCCTAGTTGATGAAGGCCATTACTATTTTAGTTCAATGAGTCATCGTTATTCAGTCACACCAAGAGCAGGTCACTATGCAATCATGATTGACATCCTTGGGCGAGCTGGGCGCATGGATGAAGCAGAGCACTTGATAGACAACGCACCATTTGAACCAGATGCAAGCATGTGGAGGGCATTGCTTGGTGTCTGCAGGATTCGTGGCAATGCCGGAGTAGCAAAACGTGCAGCAGAATGTCTTTCTATGTTGGAACCACAAAGTGCTTCACAATATGTGGTGCTGTCAAATTTGTATGCTGCCGATAAAATGTGGAATAGAATGGCCGAGGTGAGAAAATTGATGAGAGAGAGGAGAGTGAAAAAAATGCCAGGGTGCAGCTGGATTGAGGTGAAGAACAGGGTGACTGCATTTATTGCATAAGACAAGTCTGTGACAATCACAATTCATCTTTCGAAAACTAGAAATACTTGCATTGGAGACAGACAAGGCTTGGAACGTAAGATGCAAGTTTTATTTCATCTTAGGATAGGAGAGTGCACGAGGTTTATAGACACCTATCAGAATTATCCAGAACACTTCATAGAGGCATCCATGTAACTCATCTGTTCTGAAGTGCTATGGCTAATCAAAACACAGAGAAACACAGCTATAAAGACACGTGAGAATACTTAATAATATCTTACATGCACTGCTTCCTAATACAGAAAACATAAAACTACCGTATGCCTTCAGACTGGTGGGAAATTTCTCGCTAAGCCCTTATGATGACAATGTCCAAACAACAACTCTTTCACAGAGGCTTTTAAGATGTTCTGTGCAAAGATTTTACAGCACAAGGAAAGAGATACTTTTTGAGGCCGCTAAGAAGAAAGAGAGCTTAGAGAGCTTAACTTAGACCTTTAACTGCCCTGCTATCATTTTTGGCTTCTCTCACGTGCGTTTGATGAATAATGGGCACTTTATCTGTGTATGCTGCAGTCTTCAACGTGCAGAGCTGCCTTTTAGATACGTGGGGAACAAAATTACATGGAAACAGTACCAGGTTCAGCTGATGCAAATCTAGTTACCCTACGAGAAATTTGGGCTACCAGAGGGTTTTCTGTGAAAACCAAATATTCAATTTGTCGAATGGAGGTATGATTAAGTAGAAACAAGTGTAGAGATTAATGGGAGAAATTTAAACGGGAAGTATTACTTTATGAAAAGAAGGCTTTAGTCTCAGTAGGCAAATGAAGGACAAAGGCACAGTCTGGGAGTATCCAAACAGAGTTTTGGACATTCGAAACTGGTGGTCTGCAGACTATATGTTCAACATGCCCTTTGAGAATGTACATAGCATGAAAAAGAGCAAAGAATTTGGGCTAATTTGGTTTCTCTGAACAAGTTTCTTTTGTATATTAAATAAATATATTGGTGGAATTTGAGATTCTTCCCTGAGCTTCATGAGTATGTATACTGTAGGTTAGTTCTAATCTTGATGTTTGAGCTTATTTGAAGCTAAAAGGATAGATTAATCTGCTCTGACATTGTGATGAAAGGAATATTATTTCTATCTGGTTACATTCAGAGGATGATTAATAAGTCATGCACTAGTTCAAGGCATGTGGTATACTAGCAAGGATATCTTTTCTTACAATTAGCGGTCCAGGAGTCATTGAATATGCGACTAAGTTATAAATTTGAATAATGAAGAGAGAATAATCTCCCGGATTGGTCGACAATGGAGAAGTCATAACTACAGGGTTTTTGTTTCCCATTTTTTAAAAGTTTGATAGAAACCATTTCATCCCTTGGAGTTATCCTCCTTGAAGAGGACTTATAGATTAACATCTCTGTTTAGTTTCATTGGTTTTATTTAAATTGTTTTGAGCTGAAGAAGCTTATGACTAAATGATAAAATTTAGAGCCCTTTCTCAAATCTCTATCTGACATGCAAACTACAATTGTAAGAAAACCTCTCAATTGTGATAATAATATAGCAATAAGATAATAAAAGAAATCATATCGTTTTAGAAAATAAGTTTTTATTATGTAAGAAGAAATTTCTAATTTCTTTAAAAGAATAAAACAAGTTTTTTTCTATATTTAGTGGTGGTTGTTATCTTGAAGATATTATATATATCTTTGTTGTCTTGAAGGCAAAGGAAGAGTTGGTAATTGTAGATTGCAAAAGTAGTTTTGAATTGTAGATTGTCAAAGCAATTGTTAAAGTTGTGAATTATAGATTGCAAGAGCAATTTTGTTAGTGTTGTTAATTGTAAATTGCAAAAGCAATTGTGAATTGTAAAATTGCAAGAGCAATTATGATAGCAGCAGTTGTGGATTGTAATTGTTTTCTCTAAATAATAAGAATACCGATACCTTGCCCTATGGATGTTTCCTTGGTGCAATATTTAATTTTCTAGGTTTATGCTTCCACTTTTCCAACAAGTGGTATCAAAGCAATTATTTTTGCAGCGACTATGTTAGGATTTGGTGTTGATTTTACAGCATCAAATGGCACAGGTTTCAAATGCAAGGTTTGAATTAGAGAAATTTAATGGAAAGAATAGCTTTGAGTTGTGGAAGCTCAAGATGCATGATTTGTTAGTGCAGCAAGGATTTTCACAAAGCATTGGTAGGAAAGTTAAAGAAACCTTCAAATATGTCTGACGAAGATTGGGAAGATCTACCATTGGTTCTTTTCAATATAGTTAGAGAGGAAACAATAATAGACTTACGGAGTATAATGCAATGCTTATGGTGAGTTCATGATTTTAGCCCATGGCTACATGAAAGCACTAGATGATTAACCACTAGTTGCAAGTGAGCTGTGGAGTTGGTTATTCTATGGCCTGAATTATCCTAGACAACTCTTGATAGGTCTTATAGTTGTATTGTTTCTAAAAGTTGTGGGTTTGTTGATCTTCGTTTGAGATGTTAGATCATGATGTCATGGTTAGGTTCCCAATTATGTGGTTGGAACTTTGACAGTTGATCATGTTTGGTTTTTTATGATATTGAGTACACTAATCATTTGCTTGGACTTCATGGTTATGCACATGTGCTTCATTTGGAGCTTAGCATGTATTGATCAATTACACCTATGCTCATGGATAAGTTTGGAGACCTAGGCAAGGCTTGGATTTCTCTTGTCATAAGAGACAATTGTTGAGATTTCAGTAGGAAGTCTAAGAAGTCTACACCTTGGTTGGGCATGGGTAGATATTAGGTGAATTGTTGTCAAGGTGGAGATTGTTGGATTGTGACAACAATAAAACAATAAATCAATAAAAGAAATCATATCTTTTTTAATAAAATTGTTTTTATCCTTCAAGAGGAAATTTATAATTTCTTTAAAGGAATAAAACAATTTTTTTCTATGTTTAGTGGTGGTTGTTATCTTGAAGTTGTTATATATATCTTTGTTATCTTGAAGGCAAAAGAAGAGTTGAGAATTATAGATTGCAAGAGCAGTTTTGAATTGTAGATTGCTAGAGCAATTGTTAAAGTTGTGAATTGTAGATTGCAAGAGCAATTGTTAGTGTTGTTAATTGTAAATTGCAAGAACAATTGTGAATTGTAAAATTGCAAGAGTAATAATGATAGCAACAGTTGTGGATTGTAATTATTTTCTCTGAATAATAAAAATATCAATACCTTGCCCCGTGAATGTTTCCTTGACATTTTGTCAAGGTTTTACCATGTAAATCAGCGTCTTATGTGTTATTTTGTTATTCCATATCATTCTCTTTGTTATTTCTTTGAAACTAATTTTTGTTGTAATATTTAATTTTTTGGGTTTGTGCTTCCGCTTTCCCATTAATATCCCATATTTCACAACATTATATCTTAGTAACAACTTTATGCTAGGTTCTATTTATTCTAAGTGAAGGTGGTGGGTTAGTGAATTTGTTTCTCTCTCTTTCATTTATTTTGTCTATGAGAGAGATGAAAGGCAGTCGAGAGATGCTTATAAGCCATGTTGGTAAGAAACAAGGCATTTTATGTTTATTATTGTGAAGCTTTGGGTTGTTGAGAGATGCTTATAAGCCATGTTGGTAAGAAACAAGGCATTTTATGTTTATTATTGTGAAGCTTTGTAAACCCCGTGAGTTGTAGTGAATTTTCTATAGAGCCCATGAAGTATTGGACATTTGCAGTCATAATTTGTTCATTGCAACATATTACCAAATCTAAAGATGCATGAAAGTCCACATGCGAGGAAGATTTGTACAACGTGATTCTAGTGCCCATCAATGTGTTAAATTTTGTTTTGTTTTGTTTTGTTTTAATGATTGGATTAAAGGTCATATTGAATTGATTTCAATATGATGTAATCATAGGATAGATTACACGACTTTATGGGTTATTATATGTTGTTTCGACTATGATTTTCATTGTCGAATTTGATACATTATATTGAGTGTGTAGGATATATGTTGGGATTGGTATATGCTTGGACTCAACAGTGTTTTGGTCTCACTATTTTTATTAGAATTTGCAATTTGCATGTTTATTTGTGATTATTTATTATACATTTGTATATTTGAATTGATATAGTTTTGTTCCTTGAATTTACAAATTAGTCCCCAAAAAAGTAATAATATGTTATGTCCTAATTCATGAATTTAAACAATATCAATGTTAGAAAACTAAAAGGCTTAAATACAACCATTTTGTAAATATATAAAGCAACATTAAGTTATTTTATATTATTGGTACTTAGAAAACTACCGCAATAGACACAAAGAGGGGATCTAGAAAGATTGTCTTCATACTATTCCGCCTCTATTTTGTGTCTTCCCTTTCTTCTCAATTTCATCTTCAAAAAACTAATATCTCCACTAAAATTAACCTCCCTAAAAACCTATCCTTCCCAACCTCTAATACTAGCACAATTATTCTCTCCTATTTTTTGTTCATTGATCTATAATTAGATGGATACTAACAATTGTTAAAAAGCTGGACAATAATAAAATTATTTAATATTAAACTAGTAATAGTAAAAACAAGGTCCTAAAAAGATTGAACCACACTCAAGTAGTAGGAAGTGGTAAGGAGAAAGTTAAGGAAGATGCTTTGCACCATCCTCTCTCTCATAAAATTGAACTACCTAGTGCTAGTTCTAAAGGTGAAGTTGTTCTACTATGCATAAGCAACTCAACTTCTATAATCCAAGAGCTATAAGAATCCAATAGGCTTTTTCACTTGAAAAAATATAGCTTCCATGACATGGATTGTGTAGCCATCACATTGATATCCAATACTCATTCCATTGACAGTATTTTCTTCTTTAGAAAGTGCTTGGCCCAATGATTATGTTTCTTCTCATTGTGCATCAATGATCAAGATGAGACAAAAAACCTTCATTTACACATTTTTTATGAGAAAAATCAAAGGTCGAGATTCAATGTATAATGAGTAGCTAGGATTTAATGAGAGTGAGGGCATGGATTGAAGGTTTAGCCTTGTGACAAGTGTCACAAGAGGAGTGGACATGTAAGAGCTAGGTGTGCTCACATGTGTGAACACACATCGAGAAGCTCATGGAAGGGACAACTGAAGGAAGTAGGGTGGCTACTTTATGACATGTAACAGGTTGTTGGCATTTGACTGAACCGGTAAAGACTGTCGGTGAAATCCAACCGGTAATTGATTGATTGGTGAATGTGATGAAGAGATTGAGATTCATGTTTGATGACTAAGTCTTGTGTTGTCATTGATGGCAACAATATTTTTGTGCTCATCTAAGTCTTGGAACCCAACCATTAAGGTTTAATCGGTACAGATGGCAGTTTACCAGTGACCCAGCAAATAGGTTCTTAACCAGTAAACAAAGACAAAGTTGCATTCATGCAACCAGTACAGGCGATTTATGAAGAGTTGAATGATGTGGTTTTACAAGAGTGATGGAGACAGGTATTTGGAGCTATGTCCATGACCGCATTGGCAAATTCAACCGGACAAGCGAGATTTGATGTACAAAGCAAAGTATTTTGATGAACACTTAACCGGTAGTGAGAAAGTCACTTAAATCGGTAAAATGGCACAAGTTTTGATTTATTATGTCGGTGGCCGACATAAGTTCGGCGTGTAATATTATTTTGTCTAGATTCACTGAACCTAGGAAATTGTTCCAATGTTGTAGCCAACTTAGTTGATGTCTATAAAAAGTGTGATGAGCTATGAGATAGATATAAGATCGAAGGCAAATATTGAGATTGTGATTGTGCAGTGATTAGTGAAGCTATGTATTGATGTGTTATTGATATTTTGAGGATCTGAAACGGATCTTATCATACATAGAGGTGTTATATGAAGATCATTTGAACTGTTGTTATCCTAACAGTTACAACAGTAAAATCCCCTAACCAGGTAGGTCCTAACAGACCTTACATTGTAAATCCCTTAACCGAGTAGCTCTATATCATAGTGTTAAATCCTCTTGCAAGGTTGATCCTAATAGTCAAAGCTCCTAACAGGCTAATCATTTAAATCCCTTAACCAGGTGACTCCTAACTGGGTTTGCTCCTAACAGGGCATGTTTGTAAGAGATTTCTATTTTGCAGATAGTGAATCTTGTGGGTATTAACTCCCACCATGGTTTTTCCTTTTTGGGTTTCCACATATAAATCTCTTGTGTTATGTGGAATTTGTTTTATTGGGAATTAGCTTATGTGGTGATATTCCTCTTATGTTTATTAAGTTTTAAGTTGTTTAAGTTGGTGATCAAATTCATACTTTTTTGCTTGCACTATTTCACCCCCCCCCCCTTCTCAGTGCCTTATAAGTTTATCAATTGGTATCAGATCCAACCTTCTTTGAGGCTTAACCTCTTGAGATGGACTCCTAAGGTAGACATGGGGGATATGAGTTATAGAGAGATGTCTCATAAAGTTGCAGAAATTGAGGAAGCCCTAGAAACATTGAGAAGCAAGTATAAAATTTCACTTTCTAAGAGAAGAGAGCTAATCGAACAATTGTTGGAGGTTTCTGAAAGCAATTCTTTTGATGAAGCAAACATAGGTGCACTGGTTGATGAGGTGGAGAAACTGAATGATGAGAAGACTAACTTGAGGAGAGAGCTAGAAGCCCTAACTATCCGGATGAGTCAAGAACTTGAAGCAAGGAGGGCAGTAGAAGACAAAATCAAAGAGAAAGAACATTAGATCTTCAAGATAAATCAAGAAAATGGCACTCTATATGAACATTGACATGAGGTAAAAGAAGAAAAATAAGAGATAAAGGAATAACTGGATATGGCAATGTCTCTTAGAGAGACTCTCATGAGAAGGAATGAAGACCTTACAAAACAACTTGTTGATGCTAATGAGAAGCTTGCAAAGTTTAACAAAAGTTCTACCATGCTTGATGAACAAATCCAATCTCAAAGGATGAACGGTGATACAACTGGATTGGGTTACAATACATTTGAGAAAGGTGAGTCTTCTGGTACTAAGGACAACATGCATGAAGGTAAACCTACTCCTAAGATTCATAAACCCACCGGTAAGAAATCCTATAAGCCTGTTTATTTCAATTGTCATAAACTAGGACATACTACTAATGTTTGTAGAAGCAAATATGATGTTGCTAATGGTTATAGACCCAATTCTTATCAAGGCTATAAGCCTAGAACCTTTACTGGTTATTGTTTCACTTGTAGCATGCATGTACATAAAGCTATTGAGTGCAGGTATGGAGCAAATAATCCTACTCCTCACATGAGTCAGAGGTTTGGTGGTAGTTGGCAAAGAACCTTCAATGACCGGAGAAGTCCTAACTGGCAAAGATCCTATGCTAACCAGTCTATTCCCTATGAGATGGAAAAGAAGATGAATGTGGTTTGCACAATATATCATAACTGCAATCATGTAGCTATGAACTGCAGAAGAAGGACTGGTAGAGGCAATGTTGGACCTTGGAGAGCATCTGGTATGGCTTGTTATCATTGTCATAAACCGATACATATTGCAAAGTTTTGCAGAGAAAAGGTGAACCAACTGGTGAATCAATCTACTTACCAGAAAGGGAAGATGAAAGATGATGTGGAGGAGACCAGAGTTGAAATGAACAAAATCTGGAAAAAGAAGGATGATGAGAAAACTGAAGTCAAACCATCTGAAGATCCTATTTCTTCACCTAGTATGGAGAACCCTTCACCGGCAAACTAAGTTGTTAAAAAGCTTAAAGCTTAGGGGGAACTTAATGTTAGATCCATTTCAGAACCCCCTAAAGAGCCATGAGGTATGTTGAATCTACATAGTTTGATGTATTATGATTTTAAGAAGTGATTTTGTGATCAAACTGGTAGGTTTGATGTGTTATGTGAACCAGTAATGTGCTATAAGACATTTTAGGGTTTTACCGGTAATGGCATTTAATGTGGTAGATAATGGGCAAATAAAAGGAAATTTTTGAATGTTATTTGTCACATTGCATACTTGTGAGCACGAAGAGCGAGAAGAGAAAAGGTTGTGTTTGTAGCATCTAACTTGTTTGACAGATATTTGAAGTGATTTGGTGTGTCTTGCGATCGGGAATCAATAAGAAAGATTCAATGGTGTTTGGAACCCTAGTGTAGTAGCGATAAAAGGTATTTATCCAGATATCTTGTTATCTACTTATCTATCTGAATCATTGAAGATGGACACCCCACATTTAGTTGATGTTACTGATAGACCCCATCCTGAATTTAAGAGGCACCCGTTTAAGTCTGAGGAAACTGATCTCGTCTGAGCCCTATCTAGAATTCGTTATGGTGTCTTACATGTTGAAGATATTAGATCTTTCTATCATTACAAACTAAAGGACCTTGGTGTTGCTACTATTTTTAATCAATATAAAGCATTGTGTGATAAAAATGGTATTTTGAAGGACCAGTTCAAAAGGATTACCGAGAAAGGGTTTCACCATGCCCTGAATTTCATTAATGATTTTGATGATGAACTTGTGAGATATGTGCTTAGCGAGATTCATGACCAGTTTATGTGGCTCAGACAACCACATAAAATTTCTAAGTTATTCACGCAATCACCAGATTTTGTGCCACTGGTGAGGTTCCAATTTTGAGATCCATTCCTAAGAATGATGTAGAAAAGTTAACAGGATCTAAATGGGATGGAAGAGCAATGACGGTGAATAATATCAATGATCTGGCAGTAAAGTATGCTTCTATGGTGATCGGTTACCGGATCTATTATTCTAGTAGGATGAATAGCATCTCTCTTGCTTCTATTCACACTGCCCACTGGATTATCAAAGAAGATGTTGACTATGACTTGTCTGAGGTGTTGAGGAATCAACTTGTGTTGAACCTGGAAGCCATCAAGAAGGATAAGAGGTTAAGGTTTAAATTTGGTCAATTGATTCTGGGTCTATTCTTTTATTTTGAGAAATGTTTCCCCGATATTGGTGATATCCAATGGATAGATGGCACTCCTGCATTGATGCAGATGAAGTACAACATTAGAATGCTTGGTAATGATTTTGGAAAAATTGCATGGGGATATTTTAAGGACTTTCAAAAGAAAATGCATGTAAGGTAAAGGATATCGACAGAGGTTGTCAACCAATATGAAAGCACAATTTTCTTTATGGTTGATACAGATACTTGCATGATGGAGGCAGTTGTGCCTCGGACTACATGGGCTATGCCCATGGGATATGAAGTGGACAAAGATTTTTTGATTGCATATGTTGATCATTTGCTTGCCCAACCGGTAGATACAACTGTAGAATGGTTTGGCACTTACAAGGAGAAATCCCTTCATGTGCACTATGAACTTCAAAGACTGGTAATTGCAAAGAAAGTAAGAAAATAAGTTGAAGCATTTGCAGATCAAGCAGGATTCACAAAGGAAGCCATTGCTGAAGCAAGAGAAAAGCATGTTGCTCAATAGGCTGGAACATAAAGTGCACCAACTGGTACTCCCACTCGTGTAAAGACAAGAGCTGGAAAGAAGAAGGTTGCAGAGAAAGAAAAACCATTAGAAATTAAGAAGGAGAAACCGGTAGAAACTAAGAAGGAGAAACCATCAAAGATTCAGTTCTAGAGAAAAGGTAAGATTGTTGAACCTCCTACTGCACCAGTTAAGGTTGGTAAAAGGAAAAAGCAACAAGCACATAAACCGGTAGATGATGATGAAGAAGAGACTGAGTCCGAAGGAGAGAAGAAAGCCCTAAGGGCCAGTGGCAAAAGGTCAAAGGGTGTTGGTACTCCAATTGTGAAATCTCCAAAGAAACCGATAATGAAGCACACACCTCTTGAAAATTTAATAATAAACATTAAAGAGTATGGTATATTGATTGGTGTGAAGAAACTCTTTGATAAGTTTAGTAAAGATGAACGAGGGGAAATAGAAGATGCAATTGTTTACATGATGAATAAATAAAGAAAGACCCTAATTGAATTGCAAGGGCAAATTCCAAATTCATTGTATAATATAATTGATGCTAGATGGCAGGCAGCCATGAAACAAGATAGAGAATACATTGAATATTTTTTGAAAAACTTACAACTTGAAGCTACTGAGGAAGAGATAGATGAAATTATTGCTAAGGCAAAGTCATCTTTTAGGTCAAAGAAAAGGTTGTCAAGAATGTTAATAGGCGAGACCCAATCAACCCATGAGGAGACTGAACAAATTTTGAAAAAGAAACTGGGTTTGATTCTGGATGAAGAGGAAGAATTTAAGGAAGATGAACTGGAGAGGTTTGAGGCTGAAGATCTTTTGAAAGGTGTTAAAATAACTGATTTTAAGCGTGATGAAATTGTGTTGGATAATCAATCGGTGAACACACAAACTGAACATGAGATTATCCCTGATGATGATGATACCGGTAATAATGATGATGATGGTACTCCTGACAATGTAATTGTACATGATATTGATGTTGAAATGTTTGAGAAACATGAACAGGAACAAGGACGGGAAGAAAAGAAAGATAAGGAGCCACCGGTAGTTACTCAAACTGTAGATACACAACCCCCACCAGTACAGGAAAATGAAAAGAAAGAGGAAGTGATAGAAGAAAAAGAAAACGAAGAGGAAAAGAAAAATGAAGATGCAGAGAAGAATATTGAACCTAAAGTGACACCTTTGTCACTTTAGTCTAAAAACAAAATTATAGATGATGATGATGATGATGCTATAAGCATCAAAGGTCCACTAGACATGGATCAACTGAGTTGATGGAGATTGCAACTGCCATGCCATCCTGGGCCAAGAAGAAGAGGATGAAAGAACAACAGAAGGAAGCAGAAACAATAAGGAATTCTATTAAGATTTTGTCAAGTCTCCTACCAAAGACTGATACTGATAATTTTTTTACTCCTATTGACAAGCTTGGACAACTTGTTTCTGATGTTGGAGAATAGATGAAATATTTTGAGGATTCAACTTATGTTAGTGTTGAGAAGGATTACAAGAAGAAAAGAACTGAGCAATTGATGACTGAAATTGATAAAGGGAAAGTTTCTCTTACTATCAATAAGGGCTGTTTGAAAGAAGGACTTGAAACCGAAGGTAAAATACTTGCAACCGTTTCCAAATTTTCATTGTTTTATATTGACTTGAAGAAGAAGAAGGAAGAAGTTGAGCAAGAACTTGGAGTTCTTAGTGAGTCATTCAAGCCCCTTAATGACTCTGTTATTAAATATGGCAAGTCAGTTGTAGAACTTCAGCATAAGCTGAAAGCTTATGAACATGAGTAGGTTAAGAGGATCAGATCACTGTAGGAATTATAGACATAGCTAATACCGAAGGTGGAAATCTTGCAAAGAGCCTATAAAGAATTAAAAACTATTCTTGCTACATCAGAGATGAGCACTCTAGATACCATGGAGGAGTTTGTTGGATAGATGAGGACACTTGTGGAGATAACCAACACTATTTTGGAAACCTGGCATAATGATCTGACACAATTGAAATCACATTTTAGTGATGCTTTTTCTAAGATTGCATGGTAAAAACATTTTGAACTCCTAAATCTATATATGCTATGCAATTTTGATACAAATTTTGTTGTAAATGTATTTATCTTTCATGTATTTACTTCTTTGATTGGCATTGTTGTCAAAGGGGGAGTAATAGTTGACGAGTCAGTCAAATTTTGTATGTTAAAGGGAAAGTAGTAGTATAAGTTTTATTTTAATTTTTGTAATAGCACACAATTGCTAAGGGGGAGTATATGTCATGAAGTCAATTTTTGTTTTGTACACTTAGTTGACAAAAAATTTCCTAAGTGTTGCCATCAATGTCAAAGGGGGAGAATATTGGCATTTGACTGAACCAGTAAAGATTGTTGGTGAAATACAACCGGTAAATGATTGATTGGTGAATGTGATGAAGAGATTGAGATTCATGTTTGATGACTAAGTCTTGTGTTTTCATTGATGGCAACAATATTTTTGTGGTCATTTAAGTCTTGGAAGCCAACCGGTAAGGTTTAACCGGTACAGATGGTAGTTTACCAGTGAACCGGCAAATAGGTTCTTAATCGGCAAACAAAGACAAAGTTGCATTCATGCAATTGGTACATGCGATTTATGAAGAGTTGAATGATGTGGTTTTACAGGAGTGATGGAGATAGGTATTTGGAGCTATGTTCATGACCGTATTAGCAAATTCAACTGAACAAGCAAGATTTGATGTACAGAGCAAATTATGTTGCTGAACACTTAACTAGTAGTGAGAAAGTCACTTAAATCGATAAAATGACACAAGTTTTGATTTGTCATGTCGGTGGCTGACATAAGTTCGGCGTGCAATATTATTTTGTCTAGATTCATTGAACCTAGGAAATTGTTCCAAGGTTGTATCTGACTTAGTTGATGTCTATAAAAAGTGTGATGAGTTATGAGATAGATATAAGATCGAAGGCGAATATTGAGATTGTGATTGTGCGGTGATTAGTGAAGCTCTGTATTGATGTGTTATTGATATTTTGAGGATTTGAAGTGGATCTTATTAGACATAGAGGTGTTATATGAAGATCATTTGAACTATTGTTATCCTAACAGTTACAACAGTAAAAACCCCTAACCGGGTAGATCCTAACAAACCTTACATTGTAAATCCCTTAACCAGGTAGCTCTATATCAGAGTGTTAAATCCTCTTGCAAGGTTGATCATAACAAGTCAAAGCTTCTAACAGGGCTAATCATTTAAATCCCTTAATCGGGTGACTCCTAACCGGGTCTGCTCCTAACAGGGCATGTTTGTAAGACCTTAACCGGTCAAGATTTCTATTCTGCACATAGTGAATCTTGTGGGTATTAACTCCCACCGTGGTTTTTCCCTTTTGGGTTTCCACATATAAATCTCTTGTGTTATGTGGAATTTGTTTTATTGGGCATTAGCTTTTGTGGTGATATTCCTCTTATGCTTATTAAGTTTTAAGTTGTTTAAGTTGGTGATCAGATTCATATTGTTTTTGCTTGCACTGATTCACACCCCCCCCCCCCTATCAGTGCCTTATAAGTTTATTAGAGGCATGGTGGTTGTGTGGTGACCTTTGCATTCCCAAACATGTATGAGGATAAAGGGGGTAGGGACACTTGTCAAGTGATACCAATTTTAGGTCTCGATCCATGTAGATGGATTCAATGGTCAGGATTAAATAAACAAGGATTCAGGGAAAGGTGAAATTAAATATGAGGGAAAATGGTAATAAAGGGGAATAAGGTTAGACTTATTAAATAAATATAAATTTATTTAATTAAAGATGAGAGATCAAGGTGAAGATTAAACTTAATTGGATGAATGTAAATTTATCTAATTAAGGGTGAGGGGTAAAGGTAGGGGATAAATTAAATAAATAGTAAGTATTTTCTTAATTATTAGGATGGGAAAAGTCAAGTGTGGTTGAGTATGGAAATTTAGGTGACTTTGGAAACTAGAGTGATATTGGAAACCAACTCAACAGAATCAATAGTATGTATAAATGTCACTTTCAAAAGTTTTTGTAATTATATTTTTACTAGGAGAGTAATTTGTAGATGCGTCTTTCTTATTTTTTCTTTACTAGTTTGGCGTCAGAATATACTGCCAAGTGGTGCACTAATGATGATGGGTAAAGTCCTGACATATTTGAATAGGACCACACAAAATTATGAGATCTCCTTTTAAGGAAAGATGATATATCTTATTTGTCTTCGATGGTGAGTGATGTTTCTATGGAAGTGATCCAAGGTTTCTTTTTAGCTCCTAGATATATATCTCTCATTTCTTTAACCAATATTATGGATTTATCTTGATAGTGGGGTAATTTTGAGGGTATCTTAGGTACCTCATCCTCTAGCACCTCAAAGAGGTACATCATGATGGATTTATGTTCAATAATTGTTGATTCCTTGGATTAATTAAGGGAATAGAGGATATGTTTTTTTATTTTTTATTTTTTCATAGTCCAATAGTGTCTCATTGAGGTTTTCACCAGGGTACTTCTCTTCGGGTTTTCAATAGTGACTAAGGCAACTAACATATTCCCAAAAGTACGTAGCACTATTTAATTTGCTGTAAAATCCTTATTTGTGATCCCCAAACGATATGTGCTCATGAATTCCTATAAGTTCATTGATTGCCTTGTCATTCTAGAATATATCAAGAACAAGAGGTCCTTGTTGGTGCCAATCTATCAAGTCAAGGTAAATGAGTGGGAGATCAATGGGAGTGGATGACATAGGTGATGGTGCAAATGCTTATGTCTTACAATAATTTGACAATATGTTCGAAAATGTTTTCATGGGTACTCACATTGATGCTAGTAACATCAAGAAAATATTTAGTTGTGTCAATAAGGATGCACATGAATTCTAAAGGAATAGTTTTTAATGACCCATAAACAAGGCAATTGTAACTCGTATTAATTTGAGGTTGTAAGAGTTCTATTGTTCCTTGTTCTTGCAATTCAAGACCCTTTCCTTTATAGCTTATGTTTTCACATATATAATGACCCTTAGGATATCATTTTGTTGGTATGGTTGGTGTCTATATTTCTTCCTCTCTATAGAGCCGTGTTGTTATGTCTTCCTCAATAATTTCTTTATTCTGAATTCCCTACAATTTGAAACATTGGAAGGTAACTTTAGGGGATATCTTAGGAAGTTTCCCTACATAGAAGGAATTGTGTAATTCATATTCTCTACAACTCATGGTAGTGATTTTAGCCTTGATCTCTAGAATAGTATGTGAGGTGAATGATGATATGAGAAAAGATGGATATGTGTAGGATGAGGAAGGGGATGTGGCATCATTAATTTGATAATGACAAGAATGGTTATAGCTTCCTTCAAAAAATTTGCAATATTGGAAGGTTTGTGACTCTATAAGAACAATGAATTCAACACCCTTGTATGGGAATTTGATGCACTAGTGATATGTGAAGGGGATGGCCTATATGGTGTATATCAATGGATTAATAAGGCATTTTTTTCAGGGGAGATCAAGGTCTAAATTTGGACATGTGGTCTCGATCATAACAGGTCCAACCTATATGGGCAATTTTATAGTTCATTATGACACATGTTCAACATCATCATATGCTCTAATTTAATCATATTTTGGGATCAATGAACCTTCATAATATCCCAATTGTTTTATTAATTTAAGGGTACATATATTTAGTCTCAATCCACCATCTATACAAATGCATTTGATTTTATGTTTGCAGATAAGGGCTTCAATCTGGAGCTCTTTATTATGGAACGGATCAAAAGAAGGGAGATCTTTTTTTTTGTGAATGCAAGATGATGTGGGGAGGATAGGTGTCCTATCATGGCCTAAAATTGATCAATATTCAAGCCATTTAGGACACAAAATTATTGTAACCCCTTGTCTAGGATTTCTTTATGCATAGAGGAGGTCCTAAGTAGCTCTAAAATGGATTTTTGTGTGGGGATTTTTCCTAAATGGTCAAGGAGATTATACTTAGGTTTTAGATGAAGAAGATGGCTATGCACCTTGAATAGTAAATTAACCATGCCATGTAGTAACAACACAATCAATTCATTTTATGGTTATAGTGGCTACTTGGGTGTGGATCTCTTCAATATGATAAATAATAGAATCATTTGATGGGGTTTCAACATTGTTGGTATAAGCATAGGGGTTTTTCTTTCTGAATGTAGAAGCTTTACCCTCATCATGTGGAGGAAAAGGTTGTCTACATATACCTAGTTGTTTATCAAATATTTGGTCATTTGGCCTTCAAGGTTATCTCACCCCAATCAATAATATTCTGGATATGGTTTTTTAATTTCATGCCTTTTGAAATGGCATATACTTTTAACCCATAGCATT
The DNA here is from genome assembly GCF_030272615.1 of Cryptomeria japonica. NCBI lineage: Eukaryota > Viridiplantae > Streptophyta > Pinopsida > Cupressales > Cupressaceae > Cryptomeria > Cryptomeria japonica. The sequence goes on along the minus strand of NC_081409.1, from coordinate 250,828,445 downwards.
CACAATATTCATTATTCTTATACCATGTGGCTTTAAGTTGATTTTCATTGAAATGTTTTGTCATGAGGAATTTGATTAGGTTGACTTAGACTATTATATGGGAAACAATCTCTATTGGTTCCCCTATGGACTGTATTTTCATTTGGGATGGTTGTTCTATTTAGGTTGTCCTTGTGGGATGGTCATGTTATTTTGAAGCACTGTGGAGTAGTCAATGCTTGTTGTTATACATTTTAAACATGTTTAGCATTTGTTACACCGTTATTGACAACTCTCTTATTTTTGGACCAAAAAAAAGGTTTGTCATTACACTGGTTATCGTTGTTATCTTTGTGATCTTTGTAGATCTTTACCAATCCTTTTGAAATGAGGGATTTTTTATGGTTAATCATTTGTCAATTATTTCATCAAAGGAATTAGTTCATTGGATTTGTAAAGGGAAACCCATTTCTTGGTTTAGCAAAAGTAGTGATTACTTTTTGGGGGATATGCGAAAGGAATCTACTAGTGAGGTGTCTCCATCATTGCAAGAGGAAGAAAATATTTCCCAATTATTTTGTTAATATTTCACAATTCTAGCATGGTAATTTCATGTTCAATGTTATTAGATAAATTTGCAACAAATTTTCAACTAGGTCTTTAAATGTGAGAATGGGGTCATGTAGAAGGTGTCTAAACCATTATAAAGCTTGTCCATAGGCAAATATTGTAAGATTAGAAGAACATGGTAGTCATGGAAAGCAAGGACACTATAATCTAGAACAATGTTACAAGTTCCTATCTAGTTTTACTTTTGAACTAGGAATGCAAAAGGTTTTATTATGATGTCAAATGCAAGTCATGAGAAGGAACAAAAATTTGAGACTAAGTCCCAAGTTCCAATTTGGTCCTATGACTTGATTGGAAATAGAAGTATGAAGTGAGGAATTTGTTATGAGCATGCCATAGGGCTTGGATGGAAATGTGGCTATGGAATATTATGTTAATCTTAGAGGATCTGGTTAATACTGAGAGAGGGGGGTGAATCAGTATTAACAATAATTTGAAATCAGAAACATAGACTCATAAAACTTTCATCAAATCAAATATAGACCAACATTACAGTCATTTACCAGTATCGGTATCTATTGATAAGCATCTACTAAACTGATATATCAATGTTGGACACTATGTGTTCATTAACCATGCATAAACAGAAAGTAAAGCATAACATCACATCAGAAACATTCACCATATGAACACCACGATTTTCACGTGGAAACCCAAATAGGGAAAAACCACAGTGGGAATTGGTATCCTCAAATATTTTGCACTCTTTCAAAATGCACCCTGTTGGGAGCCAAGCTCGGTTAAAAGCTTACAATGATGCCCTATTAGGAGCAAACCCTGTTAGGAGTCACCTGGTTAAGGGATTTACCTCAGACTTGTTAGGAGCTTTGATCTATTAGGATCATCCTCGCAAGAGGATTTAGAACTCGGATATTGAATCACCTTGTTAGGGGATTTTACAATGTGAGGCATGTTAGGACCTACCCGGTTAAGGTATTTTAGTTGTTGTAATTGTTAGAGAACAACAGTGAACGATCTATGTATATCACTCAACTGCTTGCTTGATCAGATCCAATTAAGTTTTAAGTTTGCATTGCTCTGGAAAATCTTCTCACACCCTAGTTCGGCTTCACACACTTCTCAAAATCACCGACACACTAAAACATCAACTATACTAACATAAATAATGTTTACAACTAGGTCGGCATCAAAACCCTAAGACTTACAACATAGATCATCACAGATCTTTACAACTCATTATAGATCATCATATGTATCATTACAATCAATTACAAATCAATATCAACTGTTGAATGATCGTAAGTCATCACAGCAAGTCGATCTAGTACAAAGTCAAACCCTTAGCTCATTCGGCTAAGCACTTTGCACATTCCCAATAAATTCACTCTCCAAACGTGCCAAAACATATTTCAAACACTTCATGTGGTTTGTGTCGCGTTATCATCAACATGTGAACTTGATGTAGATCACCGCCAAACCAAAAATCATTATCGGTCAAGAGAATTCTTTATCGGTCCTTAAACCTTGGCAAAAACTCAACATAAATTATAAACATAACTTCTGGTTGTGACAACATGATGCAGTTCCTATCAGATACATGTTACAATGATAGAGACTCACATTCAAAACCACAAAGCCTCAATCATCACCAATCGCCAGATACAATCAGAATATTTCCTCATTTACCGGTTAAGGTCCCAAAACCCAATTCTTGATTCTTTACCGGTACGCTCTCTTCGGTAGACCAAAAGATTTAGATGACACAATACAACATACGTAAAAATCAATAGACATGAATAAACATTAGTTTCCAGCAATGACAACACAAATAACTGATTAGAGTCATCCATCATTCAATCTCAATCTCTTCATCACAATGTCATCTCAAACAATCTTGTACCAGTTCATTGATCATTCTCCATCTGTATCAGTTATGCCAAACATGCCAATAATCTCCCCCTTTGGCATTGATGGCAACACTAAACATCAACATACTCAACTCATGTTGTTCCGCTCTGTTCTGGACCTTCTCTACAACTCTACTCTTCTTTGTTGCAACTCATCTGTCGATTACACTTTATCTTCATTTCTTCTCCTCCTTTCTGTTACACATATTCTCCTCCTAGACATATTTCTTCTCTCATGACTAATCATATTTCTTCTCCCCCTTTGACAACAATGCCAAAGGTGCATAAGCATCACTAATCATCAAATATATTGTTGTCTTCAACATGTCTGCAAAACTCATCCAAGTTGCTCCCCCTACGGAGTAGCCTGCATCCCATCAATCCAAAGTGAAAAATAGTCATTAAGCCCACTATATTGATGCATCTCTTGCATCCTAGTGCTTTTTGAGTAGGGGTTTGACCCCTAATTTACCTCTGAGGTACTCAAAGGTTGTCTTCGGCAATGGCTTAGTGAAAATGTCTACAAGCTACTCTTTGCTTGTCACATACTCCATCCTTACTTGTTTTCCTGTACTCTTTCCCTTAGAAAATGGTATTTGAATTCTATGTGCTTTTTTCTTGCATGTAGCACAAGATTTTTTGAAATATTAATTGCACTAGTATTATCACAGTAAATAGTTACCGATTCAGACATATCAAACTTGAATCCTTAAAGCACATGTCTCATATCCAGATTGCATGTGTGCAATTCATTGATGTTGCATCATACTCTGCCTCTGTTGTTAACTGAGAAACACAAGTTCGCTTCTTACTTGTCCAAGCAACCAATCTGCCTCCAAGAAGAAAAGCTCCACCGGTAGTGTTTTTTCAATCATCAACATTGCCTGCCCAATCAACATTAGTAAACACATTCAAAGAAAATTTTCATTTATAAGGATATCATAAACCATAATCTACTGTGCCTTTCAAGTACCAGAATATCCTTTTCACCGCTACCAAGTAAGTCTCCTTGGGATCCTTTTGAAATCTAGCAACCAATCCAACAACATGTGCAATATCAGGTCTGTTATGAACAACATAATGTAACTTACCAATCATAGACATGTATTCTTTCTCATCAACAGATGGTGAATCGTCTTGTTTAGACAACTTGCAGCCTATCACCATCAGAGTACCAACCAATTTACAATCCTCCATGCCAAATGTTTTCAACACCTCTTTGACATACTTACTTTGACAAATAAAAAGTCCACCATCCAATTGCTAGACCTGCAACCCAATGAAGAATTTAATTTCACCAATAAGAGACATCTCAAATTCCTTTTTCATCTCCTCAGCAAAATTCATGCATAAGTCATCATTACCACCAAAAAGTATGTCATCCACAAATACTTCAGCTCTTAATACTTTATCTCCATCAGTCTTTAGATATATGGTGTTGTCCTCACTGGTACACTAGAATCCTATATTGATCAGGTGTGCATGCAACCTTTCAAACCATGCTCTCGGTGCTTGTTTCAATCCATACAGTGCCTTATGTAGTTTGCAAACCATATCTTTGTCTTCAGACAAAGAAAATCCATCTGGTCGTTCTATGTACTCTTCTTCTTCAAGGATGCCATTAAGAAAAGTTGATTTAACATCCATCTGATAGACTTTAAATCCTTTACATGCAGCATAAGCAAGTAGCATTCTTACTCCTTCCAATCTCACAACAGGTTCAAAGGTTTCACCATATTCTCCGCCTTCTTGTTGTGCATAGCCTTTGCAAACCAATCTTGCTTTATTTCTCACAACCTTGCCTTCTTCATTTAACTTGCTTCTAAAGACCCATTTACTTCCAATCACATTCTTGTCTTCCAGTCTGGAAACAAGTTTCCATGTTTTGTTTTTCTCTATTTGATCCAGCTCCTCATTCATTGCATTAATCCAATCATCATCCTTTAATGCTTCTCTTACTGTTTTCAGCTCAATAATAGAAATCAGACAGGAATTTTCTCTGATTTTCCTCCTTGTTTGTACTCCAGCATTTTTATCTCCAATTATTTGTTCTTCGGAGTGATTTAGCCTGACATATCTTGGTATAACCAGTTCCGGTGTTGTGCTTCCTGCTTCATGTTCTTGATCTTCTTCATTTACTAGTTGAGCACCTATTTCTGCAACATTTTGCTCATCAGTCTTCCGCACTTCCAGTTCTATAAACATAAGTCTTTCTTCATCTTTCTCAGGCTTAGATATGATGGTCTATGTAGATTTCTCAGAGAGTTCATCTATCTTCACATTATAACTCTCAATGATCTTCTTAGTTCTCTTGTTATAACATTTAAATGCCTTACTCTTTGTAGAGTTACCAAGAAAAATGCCTTCATCACACTTAGCATCAAAAATTTTCAATGTAATCATCTCTCTTAATATAACATTTACTCCCCAAAATTTTGAAATAACTTACACTAGAGTCTTTCCATGCCAAATTCATAAGGTGTTTTATTATTACCTTTCTTGACAAGTACCCGGTTCAAAGTATAAATAGCAGTGTTGACTGCTTCTCTCCAAAAAATCTTCGGTACTTCACTTTGAATCATCATGGTTCTAGTAGCTTCAACAATTGTTCTATTCATTCTATTAGCTATCCCATTCTGTTGTGGAGTTTTGGGAGCTGACATCTACCTCTTAATTCCCTGTTCATCACAGAACTTCACAAATTGATCAAAAGTAAATTTTCCACCTCGATTAGATCTTAAACATTTTAGATTCTTCCCGGTATCTTTCTCAACAAGAGATTTAAATGCTTTAAACTTACTGAATGCCTCAGATTTTTCTCTTAGAAATGTTACCCACGTCATTTTGGAAAAATCATCAGTAAAGATAATAAAATACTTATCACCAAAATATCTCTTAGTCCTCATAGGACCACAAAGATAAAGCAAGAATATTCTCTGAAGAGAAAGACTTACTCTTAAAAGATACAGAGGTCATCTTACCCATCTGATAGTCCTTGCATAACACATTGTCTGGTTTCACAAGCTGGGGAAAATCTCTCACAATACTTGACTTACTAAGTTGTAATCAAATTATCAAAATTGACATGACAAAATCTCTTGTGCCACAACCAGCTGTCTTTAATCTTCGCCACCAAACAATCATTTACATTAGTATTCAGATGAAATAAATTCCCTCTAGTATGCTTCCCAGTAGCAATCAATTCTCCATTGTTTCCAAGAATCCTACACACTCCACTTTTGAATTCAAGTACATATCCCTTATCATTAAGTTGTCCAACACTTAAGAGGTTATTTTTAGTCCATCAACCCAAAAGACATCATCTGCATTGCTCTTACCATTTAATGAAATTGATCCTTTACATTTCACCATGCAGGGAGAGTTATTACCAAATCTTACAACACCTCCATCAAGCTCTTCAATGGATAAGAACTTAATTTTGTCACAGGTCATGTGGTGTGAGCAACCACTATCTATTATCCATTCATTGTTGTTATCTATGTGAGACACTAATTCCTTCTCATCAGTCAAATCCTCCTTCACAACAACAAATACTATCTCCTCATTGTCATCTTCTGATTTATCATCGGTCACACCTTCATCCACTACAACATAACAATGTTTCTTGCATTTTCCTTTGAATTTCCTAAACCTCTCTTTCTTATCAGTGTTAGGGCAGTTAGTAGCTATGTGTCCAATTTTACTACAAGAGAAACACTTCAAGGGTAATTTACCTTTATATTTACCTGTTCCACTAGGGAATCTTTTAGCCAGTAATGCCTCAAGTTCCATCAAATGATCTTCATTATCACCATCACCCCTACTACCGCCATGAGGAGACTTGCAGTCATGATTATGACAAACATCTTTTCATTTCCTTGCAAATGTACTAGTTACAGAGGCCTTAAAAGAAAATTTAGAAGGTTTAGAAACACTATTATCAAAACTATTTAGCTCAAATGTAGTTAGCTTTCCAATTAGAGAATCAATAGTGACTTTATCTTTTGGAATGGATCTCAGTTCTTGAATAGTAGAAACTCTGATAGAATATTGTGGTAAAAGAGTTCTAAGTATTTTACTAACAACAGTATCATCTTCAATCTTACCTTCGACACTCTTTATACCACCTACAACTTCCTTAATCCTTTGACCATATTGAGCTATGTTCTCACTGTCAATCATTTTCATATCATCAAATTTTCCTCTCAAGCTCTCTTCCTTTTCCCTTTGTACATGTTCATCTCCTCCATAAATTAGATTTAATTTCTCCCATACCTCATTTGCAGTCTCTAATCCATGAACATCAATATACTCAGAGTCAGACAAAGTACTTACAATAGCTTCAAGGGCCTGAATGTTTTCCTGTTGTTCTTTAAGTTCATCTAGTGTCAAGGGACTAGTAGTAGGAGCAACATACTTGGTTATCACATGGTTCCAATACTGTGAACCCATTCCTTTAATGTAGATCTTCATCCGATCATTCCATATCTGGTGGTTGTCCTTGGTAAACTTAGAACCCTCCTTCATCATCTTTCATAGAATCTTTCCCTCAAGCTGTTAGGCTTTCTGCACATAAAGGACCAATGCTCTGATACCAATTGTTAATCTTAGAGGATCTGGTTAATACTGAGAGGGGGGGTGAATCAATATTAACAATAATTTGAAATTAGAAACTTAGACTCATAAAACTTTCATCAATTCAAATATAGACCAACATTAGAGTGATTTACCAGTACCGATATATGTTGATAAGCATCTGCTAAACTAATATATCAATGATGCACACTATGTGTTCATTAACCATGCATAAACTAAAAGTAAAGCATAACATCACATCAAAAGCATTCACCATATGAACAACATGATTTTCATGTGGAAACCCAAATAGGGAAAAACCATGGTGGGAATTGTTACCCACAAATATTTTGCACTCTTTCGGAATGCGCCCTATTAGGATCCAAGCACGGTTAAAATCTTACAATGATGCCCTATTAGGAACAAACCCTATTAGGAGTCACCCAGTTAAGAGATTTACCTCAGCCTTGTTAGGAGCTTTAATATGTTAGGATCAACCTCGCAAGAGGATTTAGAACTCAAATATAGAGTCACCTTGTTAAGGGATTTTACAATGTGAGGCTTGTTAGGACCTACCCGGTTAATGGATTTTAGCTACTATCATTGTTCGAGAACAACAGTGAATGATCTGTGTATAGCACTCAACTACTTGCTTGATTAGATCTAATTAAGTTCTAAGTTTGCATCACTCTGGCAAATCTTCTCACACCTTGGTTCGTCTTCACACACTTCTCAAAATCACCGACACTTCAAAACATCAACCTTACCGACATAAATAACCTTTGCAACTAGGTCGACATCAAAACCCTAAGACTTACAACATAGATCATCACAGATCTTTATAACTCATTACAGATCATCATATGGATCATTACAATCAATTACAAATCAATATCAACTATTGAATGATCATAAGTCATCACAGCAAGTCGATCTGGTACAAAGTCAAACTCTTAGCTCATTCTGCTAAGCACTTTGCACATTCCCAATAAATTCACTCTTCAAACGTGCCAAAACATCTTTCAAACACTTCATGCGGTTTGTGTCGTGTTATCATCAACATGTGAACTTGATGTAGATCACTGCCAAACCAAAAATCATTACTGGTCAAGAGAATTCTTTACCAGTCCGTAAACCTTGGCAAAAACTCAACAAAAATTATAAACATAACTTCTGGTTGTCACAACATGATGCGGTTCCGATCAAATACATGTTACAATGATAGAAACTTACATTCAAAACCACAAAGCCTCAATCATCACCAATCGCTAGATACAATCAGAATATTTCCTCGTTTACTGGTTAAGGTCCTAAAACCTAGTTTCTTGATTCTTTATCGATAAGCTCTCTCTGGTAGACCAAAAGATTTAGATGACACAATACAACATGAGTAAACATCAGTAGACATGAATAAACATTAGTTGCCAGCAATGACAACACAAATAACTGATCAGAGTCATCCATCGTGCAATCTCAATCTCTTCATCACAATGTCATCTCAAATAGTCTTGTACCGGTTCAGTTATCATTCCCCATCTATATCAGTTATGCCAAACATGCCAACATATTATTCACAAGTCCTTGGTTCCACTTGATGTTTAATACTTAGAGTGCTAAAAAGCAAGAGATGTACTAATGATGATGATGAAGGTATGCATTGGATTTTGAACACGAACAAAGACATGGAATGTTAGTTCTAAGGTCTTGGTTCCATAAATTTTCAAAGAGAAGTGAGATACTTTCTATTGAATATAATTAGAAAGATCTAGTTAGTTTTAGATGTATTTAGTCAACTTTTATGGACCCCTAGCTAAGTTAGAAAGAGAAGTGAGATACTTTCTATTGAATATAAGGAAAAATATTTCCAAGAAAATAGGCTAAAGCATGGATTCAAGATTGAATTTCATGTGACTAATTAATGAGAAGAAGCAAGAAGTGTAGTCTTGAATAATTTTGGTGTGATCTTATCTACAATGTGCAAATCGTGTAAGAGAAACCTTTAGTCTTATGTTAAATTGTAAATGAAGAGTAATGTCCTAAACAAGATCAAAAAGGGAGTGAAAAGACATAGGGGTAAAATATGGAACTAATGTAATACATCATTTATCAATGTTCTAAGAAAGTGCTTGGCTAGATCAGGATCACCAATGATTGATAACTGAGAAAAAGATATAAAAGTATTATGCATGTCAAATAACGTATCCATGGCCATTATAGTTATCAAAACATATTTAGGCCATGTGAGAAGGATGAGGGTACAAAATTGTGGTAAATGAAAGGGGTAATGTCATCCATCAAGGCACAAAATATGGAGTATGGGTGAGTTTATCGTATTGCACTTCTAACTCATGGAGATTCATATGTGATTATGTCTAATTAGGAGTAGGAAATGGACAAATACATGATGAAAAGGAGAGTAAGGAGGTGTGAAATAAGAAAATGACTCATGATAAGTAGGAATTAAGGACTCTTATGAAAAAGGATGAGTAGAAGGAAAAGTGGATAAAGATGCCATGCCCTTAAAAGTGGAAGAGATACCTTTAAATGTTTATCATGACATAAACCTAATGTGTTGTATAAGAAATTATCTATGTTATGTTCATCACATGTATCAAGATCTTCATGCTAGGGATAGAAGAAAATTATGTTGGATCATAGGAAAATAGAGACATAATCAATTAAAGATGTTTGAAGTGATGTGGAGTAAAATTTAATACATCATAGGTGGAAAGATAAGATGGTGACCCATATGGCTTGGGAAGCACAAAACAATTGGTGGAAGGAAAATGGTAGAAGAGGATGATATTGGATGAAGTGGATCCATAAAAAAGAGGAACGATAAGTTTATGTGTGAATTTCATCCTCTTGGAAATGTTTAGAAATTTCATAGTATGGTGATCAAATAGAATTGGAAGAGAAGTATTAGAAGCACACGATCAAGGAGAAATAGGAGAGATCAAAGGTTCAAGAGTAGAAAAATAGGTTATACCATCACTAAAGGAAGAATAACCAAAATATCAAAATATAGATCATAAAGGGATGTGTGAGTCTTAGGTGAAGGGCATAGGGGAAACAAAAATAATAGTAGGGAATTTACACAAAGCAATATTATCATCATCATCTAGGTCATGGGAAGGGAAAGATGGAGAAGGATTGATGGTGTTGAAATCATCATAAAAGGACATAGGAGTTTCCAAGACACTAGGATAGATACTAAAGAAGATAATAAAAGTGGAGGATGGGAAAGATTAGCCCATGTGAACTTGGTTGAAAAAGGAAAAAATTCTAAGTGAAAGAAATGAAGATGTGTAAAAATAAGGGGTGAGTGGGGGAAAACTAAGAGAATTTTTTGGGATTCATGAAGGAGGTATGGAGGGAAACAAGAGAGATGTGAGAAGGCATGAGGAAACACCAACAAGCACAAGAAAATGGATGCAATTCTAAACTACTCACACACAAATCAAAAATGAAATTTAAGTAAATTAGCTTTAACAAATGAAAGAGAGAAAAATAGGGTATGCATTTATTATTATTATAGATATTACTTGTAAATCCCTTATACAACCTAGTTGATAGATATATATGCTATTAGGGGTGTTAAAGATGCAAAGTGTACATCAAATATGCAACCCTAAGAAATGTTAAATTTAAATCATACACTGGCATTTGTACTAGTACATATAGTATACACCTGCAAATTTTATCAAACTTTATGATAGATTGCATATTCTTATGTTGAAGACCCTATATGTAAAATTTTCTCTTTGACATCCTTTTACATCACCATGTTCATACCCTTTCTCCCAAACAAAACCTTACGACACATGGGTATTCTTTTATGTGAAGGGAGGGTAAAAAGAAAGAACATTATTTTGATGTCCCTATCATAGGAGGGTTTCTAGAGACATCTAATATATTAGCATCCCTTTTGTGACACACATGGTCTCTAGGCAAACTGTGCGAAAAGAAAATGAATATTTTCAAAACTTCAAAGTATATTTCCACACAAATTTTCCTCACACATAAAGAGGGTTTAAATTGTCTCTTCATATGTCTATTTTATGTGTCACACTTCAATTTGTTACTATTTATCAAGTCTAGAATGAGCAAGGTGTGCTAGTCTCATCACTCTTTGACAGATAATACTTCTAACTTTAGTTCCAAGATATCCATATCAATGTTTTCTCATTTCACTTACTACACCTACTCTTCTATATGAGGCTAAAAGATGTGGGCCTTTCCTTTAGAAAGATTATCAAAATTTAATTGAAAATGTGCTTATTTTTGTTCAAAAAGCTCAGTTTCCCAAGACATCACTCTTGCTGAATTTGGTGCAATCCTCATTCTTCTTGTTATCTTCAAGTGGTAACTATTATACATTGGCTTAAATGAATGACCAATAGTTTGGATAGTTTTTTGAGTTTCCATATGAAGAATTCAAATCCTCTATACAACTAGCATAATTTGGGTTTACTTTTGATGATACTTCAAGGGTTCTACTTTGCTAGGTCTTGTAGGAATTATCATAGATAAACTTCCTCTAGATAATCTTTCCTAGATCTTTTTACATGATAATAAATAAGAATATTAGAGAAGAGATCTATAGAATCTGCCTATGGTCAAAATGGTTAGATCCTAGAGGACCTCTTTCCTTGAAGCTTTAGCATTAATACAATACATATCTTCATTTTTAAGGATGGAAGCATCCGCTCACTAAGGTACACTTGTCTTTAATTATTCTACTGCAACTTGAGGGTGCCTTTTGTATAGTTCAAACTTTGTTCACACTCCCTCTATATTGAGATCAATCACCATAATCTTCAAATGCATTGCATTTTTCAGATTTGTTTGGTGGAGTCTCAAATGAAGGATCATTTTGTTTATAGTTATTCTTCTTAACTATAGAATTAGTAGGTGACTTTTTTGCCTCTATAAGACTCATATAACTTTCTTTAGATCTTCATGGTTTACAAGGATTATAGATGTTTGACTCTTTTCTTTTGAAAGATGTTTGATCTTTGACAAGGTTTGAAGGCTTTGCTTCCACAATGCTCTATACTTGAAAGATCGCTTATTTCATTAATCTTATTTCTTCCTTTAATATTAGATAGAAAACAATTTCATTAAATTCTTATAGATATAATAAAATGTGAGGCATTGAAGAATGTGATTTGTTTTAATTTTCTTATAATATTTTCTTTAGTACATGTCCTTCAATTTTTGTTCTCTTTTATATTGTTGAAGCTGCACTTACACCTCTAATCCTTATTTTTCCTTTACTTTACAGTCCCATGGGCCGATTTGACCTTTCATGGACATTAACGTCATTATTTTATCTTATCTTATATGAATGGGAATTGGTAGCTTATAATCATACTAAATTGAACTGATTGGAACTTCAGGTTCACGTCAGTGGTCTTTAATTTGAATTGGTCTACATACAATCAAAATGCAAGCAGCTAACTAGGATCTAACATGAGAAGCCACTTTATTAATTGGACAATCACACAATATGCACTTAGGCCTCCAACTAAACCACAAAAGATACTTGAAAAATTGAACTGTACCATTTTTTTCTGCACTGCATAAATATCATACTATATAATATGTAAATCAAATACATTCTCATACAAAATGAGAAGAAAGCATCAAATCTTGTTGGTTATTTAGTCATCAAACACATGGTAAGCAATTTCTCTAGGGTACTTGAGAGTCTGAGACTGCAAGCTGCCTTCCTACATAATGGATAATTTGCTCCAGACCATTCATCCCACTTATTGGGCTTCCTTTGGGGCATTGCAAATCAACAGATATAGCAACTTATCCCATAGAGTGGGCCTCCTTATAAGCAATGCAAATGGAACAGACATAGCTGATGGTTAACTTGAATTTGTTACCCACCTTATGGTTTAGAAAGTAATAGTGTAAATCTTATTTATTCAGATATAAAATACTGAAATAAAGGTTGAGCAATTGGGGCATAGTATCATGGTAAAGTCGTTTCATTGGTGAGGCAGTCACAAAGGTTCAAACTTCCACTGGATCGCTGAGCTCGCAGGCCTTGTACCTTCGCTAGACCGTTGAGCTCATGAGTTTGAACAAGTGAAATGTGATAATGAAGAAAGATGGCCCCAGAAGTGACCTAAGTAGAAAGATATCCTCCATAAATGGTCTCTTCAGGCCCAGACCAAGCTAAAAGCTTGGGTTTCTCCAAACAAACAAAAATCTTGAGCAATTGCTAACTTCAGAGCCTTTGAATATCAAACAAATGAAGGAACCAAACTTAAATGATTTGCTTTGTAAGTAAAAGATTACAAGAAAAACTCGCTTAGAACAAGATGGCAACTTAAAATTCAATATGAAGCATTTCTTTTCTGGCGCAGAAGCAACAATACAACAAGATAGGTGGAGTTTATACATAGTAATCCACTGCAGGCCACTCACTCTTCCTCCTGAAGTTTCCCAAGTCCAAGCATACTAATCAAAGCTATGGAATAATATTAGAAGCCTTCATTTTGTCAATCCATGATAGGAAGGAAGTTTCTGAATCACGAAATCCAAAGAAACCATGCTCCTTGCTTTTGTTCATGCTATTTGCACACTCAAAGGGGGCATTTAGTACATGGTCTGCAAACCACCAGTTTCCAACTTCTTCAACCTTGGTGGGGAGTAAATTATTTTCTTTCACAATTGCATCCCAAACAGGGCCTTTGTCTTTCATTGCTTTGGCCAGGCTAAAACCTTCCCCCTCATATGATGGCACTTCCAGTTCAAATTTCTCTGCCATTAATTTCCACAGTTTTTTCCATCTAAATACATCTCCATTAACACAATTGAAGGCCATATTCTTGGCGTAAGGGTCTATTGCAGCCCAAATTTCTTGCTCTGCGATCAATTCAGCATCAGATGCATCCACAAACAGTTCCCATGCGTTTTTATTGCCTGGATATTTCAAAGGAAGCCCCTCGTGTTTGCAAATGGCAGCATAGACAGACAAGGTACCAATGACGTTCATCAAGCTCCAAGGAGAGAACCCAAATATGACTGCAGGGCGGTGAATGGACCAAGTTAACCTCTCTCTCTTTTTAGCAGCATCAAATAGTATATCTTCAAGAATATAGTAGAAGTTAGGCTCAGGCAGCCGTGGAAGCTCTTCATGGAAGGGTGGTTCATGAGGCTGAATATTTCTATTCCTGGAGATACGATCAAATGGGCCTATGTAATGTTTCCTGCCAGTTTGAAGACATATGTGCTCAAGATTTTCAGCATTAGGCAGTAGCGCATCTAAAACATTATTAAATATTCTTCCATTGTCTTCACAATTCTGCTCCTCTGTCTGTCTACTAACCCAACAAACCCAAAAAAGAGTAGTTACATCCTTCAAGGCAGAAATCTTTTCTAGGGTTTCTTCTCTGTTTAACACATCACATTGGATGTAATGTACTGCAGTATCTGCAGACCAATTTGGCTTAGGCCTCCTGGCAACACCATAAACTTTCCAAGGCCCACCAGGAGTATCAGACAAAGGCAAGATTTCTGCCAAGCTATTGCCTACAATTCCTGTGACTCCTATTATCAAAGCTACTCTTTGCTTCTCCGACTTCACTTCTGAGCTCTCAACAATTTGCTCAACTTTCCTCTGCATGCAAAGCAAAAGTCAGAAAAACAACATTGTCAGACAACAAAGCAATAGGAAACCTTTTCACAAAGTGCTAGGTAAATTTTTAAACGTGACCAGTGATATTGCCTGACATGTCCTCTAGTACCACATGAAACGCTTTTGACCCAGAGCTATGAACTGGTGAGGTCACAAACAGGGGACCTCATTCCCATTTAACAATGCTGACTCGCTGAGGCTCAAATCTACAAGCACATTAGATCAGCGAAGGCACAAGCCTACGATCACAATTGTCCATTAGAAATTTAAACCTTGGGCCACAACAACATCACCACTTGACCAATATACTCTGAAAAGAATCCCAAAGCAATAGGAAACTTACTTAAATGGTGCATCACTGTCTTTTAATGAGGAATTCAATTCTACTGATAAAATAAGAGTTTCGAGCAGAAAAAGGGCAAACTTCACCTACGAGAAGAAAATAACAATATCTTGGTCATCTCCACTTGACCATCTATAACCCTAGAGATTAAGAAATCATATACAAAACAAGGTGAAGATATCGGGATTAATTTTTCAAATTGAACACTATATATATTTTTTTCTTCTTTCATGGCTGATTATGGTGCAGCAAGCAACTATGTATCCCATAGGTTCTTTTCAGTGATTAAACCCAACTGTTCAATCCCTATACAATAAAGCTTGTACCAACAGATCTTGGTACTACGCTTCCAGCTATCACCTAATTGGGTAGAGAAAACCCTCTTGCCAGGTAGGGAGGGTTATGATTATTTGGCATCTTGACATTTGCAGGGTTGGGTTCCAACCCACAAGTCATCATTTCCAGAGTATGATGCTTGCGTGTAGCACCTTCATGAGATTATCAGCAGCCATACTATAATTTGAGCCAAATTAGGTAGGGAAAGTAGAGCTAGGCTGACTAGTTCATCAGGATCAACTATCCCCAGTGATGACTGCTAGGAAGAGTATCATCTGCTTAAATTTCTATCATCCATGTAGCCAAGTTTTGAACTCATGCAATCCAATTAAGTGCAGGTCAACTATGGACAGCAGCAACATTCAACTACAGTTTTCTCTTTCTCACAATTCCTTCCAACCTCTTTTTGCACAGGAGGACTCAACCAAGTAATCAGGTTCCATTACAGAAAAAGGACCAGTCGATTTCATAGTTGCTTGCTACATTATATTACCCTAAGTTTAATAAATTACAGCCAAGAGACATGGACATCTAAAATACTTACCCTAAGTATAATAAATTACAACAAAAATACAAGGACATCTAAACTACTTACCCCTCCAGGGCCAATAGAACCTGTCCGTGTACTCATGAGTGATCCAGCAAAATGTCCCCGATTGCCAATCTGCTAATCTGTCACAACAAACATTCAAGGCAATCAATCACTATATAGAGTAAAGAAGAATTCACAACAGCCAATGAATTCCTCTACACCAGTTCATCTATTCAAACATAGAAACACAGCTTTGACTGCGTACTGTCTGGAAGCGGCTATCCAGTCTCTAGGATGCACCAGTCCTAAGTTATGATATATGAGGATAATTTATGCATGGATTCATGCCATTTCCCTACTACCACCATGGATATCTGCGTTGAAGACCTAGAGTTCCCAATTATAAACTGATATTATATCAAGATTAGCAACCCAAAAGAAGACTCTTGTATGTTCTTGTTAGTCCATAACCTGATTAACCCAACCATTAGCAAAGACTGACAGCCACATCCATGGTGAAAAGAAATGATTTTTCATTGCTTTTATCTTATCTAATTCAAACTTTCAGATAAAGAACACAAATAAAACATACGCCGGAGCAGTTACAATGTAAATCTGACAGATTATATAGTTCTTACCACGGAAGGAAGGACAAGTAAAATAGAAAAGATAACTTGATAAAAAGATATTGCAGGTCGATTCAGAAACGGCATAGATTCTGCATTTTAGGGTAGTGTATAACTGTTTTAGACGGCCATCTCGAATGCTAGGTAAGGTCCAGAGTCACTGGGGCACAAGTTATTTGGTGCAGCCAAGTCAACTGGGATTGATTCTTATTCGTCCCCGCCTTAGCAATTCTATAGTGATCAATATAGTCAATTAATTGAATGGTATATACAATTTTTATTAGTCCCTGCCTTAACTAATGTTTTCATCTTCAACATTAGTGTACTTTGATAATTGTGCAAATTGAAAAATTTAATCTTATATCAAAGTTTCATTTTTGTTCCTATTAAACTATTTTAAAAATTATTAATTATTTGATTTGTCATTGGCTATTTCATTTTTTGCTGGGGTTTTAATTCTTTTATATTTGAAAATTAAATAGGTATCCAATAGAAAGCTATTATTAAAATATTTAAATTGAAGACTATAATGTTAAAAGTATTTTTATAAAACTATGTAAAAATCAGTTTTATAACTTTTTCTAGATAATTCTTTAGAGCAGAGAAGAAGCTGCGAACATTCTGGATGCTGCTTCAAACCCTGGTGGCCCACCCTGGCGTTCTTCTACTCAATCGATTGCAACTGATGACCAAGCCTTAGCTTTGCATTCTGACGTGAATTTCTCTGGAGCACCTCTGAGGTCTGTTGCTTTTCTTATTAATTCAATTTTCATGTCTGTCTAAGGACATAACAGCAACTGCATGCTCATGATTGGAAGTGACATTGGCTAGTTGGCAAAGTTGCCCTAGCTGTTTTCGGTTTACTTCACTAGGCTGCTTGTGTTAATTGGTAAAGTTTTATTATGTGAGGTCGATAGGCCATTCACACGTTTCCATTTGCTATGTCGGCCTGAAGGATCCGACCGTAGCTATCACATTAACATGCTTTTTCAAAATTCAGCTGTATTTTGTGACTATACAAAGAGTTAAGTATGTTCTCTGCTCGGCTTGTGATCAGGGCATGAATGTTCATCAAATCAATATTTTTTTGTCAGATGTTGTAGTTGTGACTACCCTAGTAGCTGTGTATGGAAAATGTTGAAGCTCAGATAAAGTGTATGAACTGTTTGACTGAATGCCTTAAATAAATGTTGTCTCAATACATTTTTAGCAAGTGCAAATTGGCAGGCATTAAGCTTAATTTCAAAGATCTTAGCGAACCGGATTGATTTATCCAGGTGAGTTTCTAGAAAATTTCATGCTTTAAGATAAAATGTTCTCTGCAATTTCTCTCTCTATTTTCTGATGACCCAAATTCGCAGTGTTGCTTGAGTTTGTTTGTTTTGACCACAATTTTGTCCATTGTACCTTGCATCCATTTGCTGACAAACAAACCTGTGAGGGCAGACTAATCCTAGTCTGCAATAGTTCCATGGCGGCGTGGATAAGCGGGAAACTCAAAATTAAAGAGGGGTCACAGCCAAAATATCTGACAAAAAGGGCTACTGTCGAATCTTCCGCAGCTATTCTGCCAAGAATAAACTTTAAGGGCTAACTATATAATAGCATTGCAAAACCCTGTATGTATGCAGGGTCTTAAAAAACCATGTAATAACAAAGCAAAAAGGCGTAGGAACATAGAAACTGTGAAATAGAAAGCCGTTGTTGAACATCCAGAATGGACCAGGCGGACTTCATGAGACTAAGGTTCTCCTCCTCTGTCAAGTGGACATTAACAACACCGAGCACACGTCCTCTTCCCAGTTGCGTAGGTAGGATAAGAAAGACCTCTTCTTCAATTCTGTGAAAACCCTTGGCCAGAACAGAAATCGGGTGGCTCTTTCTCTGGTTACGTAGCAAACTCCTGGCCAAATTAGTCATCGAGTACATTACAGTATCTGAATTTTTAGGGTGAAGGTGTATTAAATTCAATATGCAATGGTGGTTTATTTTCATTAGCTGGCTATGTTTTTCAATTTATAAATGCCCAAGGAGAATGCCTCTAAGGAATTTAGGATTTTAATTACTCTTTATTGTATTCTATACATTGGCTAAGCAGATTACCACAAGAAAATAAGACTCTTTTATTGACAGGAACTTCACAGGTCCAGATGTCCATTTGTCCATTTTTATCCTTTTACAGAGTCTTTGAGTTTACATGATTCATTTGTCATTTTCTGAATGCCTTTCCAATTTTTTTAAAAAAAATCTATTATGTGCATATACTACAATCATCGCAGTTTACGAGTAACATTTCTTAGCGGCATTCTATCAAATAGTTCACTGTGCCCTGAGGCAGGGAGGATGTTGGCAAAGGTTGTGCAATTTGGCTTTACAACTACCGACAGGAGCTGTGTGCATTTACATTCAATTTTGAGTCCGAATTCTGAGTTATGTTGAATCTATAATCCGTCCAATTCGTTCATGTTAGACTTTGTTGTGCAGAAATCTTTCTAGTCCAAGATTTAGAAACAGAGTATATATATTGTGATCCTTGTCTTGTACAATTTCGGCATTTGGATCCTTTGTTTGAAAATTTGTTTAAAGCATGAAATTTTTAGAGGGCGACTTATTTTTAATTGAGGTTTGAGTGGATTCAAAGAGCCGGAGAATTCTTTCCTCGCCACATAAAGTTGGAATAGTTCTATGATTTATTCCATTCAATTAGAATTTAATACCAGACAAGTTTTCTGTGGATTTGAATTTTGGGTTTTACCGTAACTTTATGTTTTATTTTTTTATATCATACCATTCAAGTATGCTAAAACAACTTAATATCATATGTGGTGAAGCTCAACAAAGAGCTAAAGCGGGGAGGGTTTTTCGATATTATGGCCACAATCTCAAGGGATCTGTACTTTATATAATTCCATATCAGAAAGCACTTTCTTTACTCCTTATTTTTATATTTAGATTGTTGTACAGGATTGAGTTCAGCTTCAGTATCAGCAGTTTCAACTAGCTAAGTCTCCTCCAGTTTAAGCACCTTCAGTAGTTCTTCCACGACTATTTCATAAGTAGCACCAACACCTCCAAGAATAATAGGAGCAATTCTGCTTTTTACATAAATCACATTGCCCATTTCATTTTCTTTGATTATCTGCCCCCTGTTCCTCTTATAAGGCATCACAGGTACCATTTCCATAATACCTCCCCCCATTTCTAATTTCTTATACATTTTAATTTATTTTTCAAATATTATATTATATTTAGACCACCATCCCCAAATTGTGAAAAAAATTCCACCCGTCCTCAAAATCTGTCCCCAAGTCCCCCCTTTCCAAAAGCCTGTTGAACCATGTTTACTTTCGTTGGCACATTTTAACTCTATTTTGACAATATTAGACTATCACGTCACAACAATTCGATATTTTTCAATGTCTGGAAACCTTAACCACATCAAATGTATCTTTAATAATTTAGTTCTTCATTTCACTCAAAACTCTCAACATTACATTGATAAATAATTTGTACATTGATTTCTTTGTATTGCTAACTTCTTTTTAAATTTCCAATTTGTGATATTTTGCATGAATGGGAAACTTCACCGCATTGTATTTTTCATTGATTTAACCATTAATCCATTGACTAGAAAATTATGTAACTTCAAAATTATGCAATCTTTTAAGCTTCGCATTATAAACCTCTACTCATGAATTTGTGGGGCTTCAATCGTCACTTTTCCTTCCATCAATACTCTCCCCTCCATCCTAGAACCTACTAAACTCATACTCTCCAAACCAATAACAAGCCTTCTTTTTCATACTCTTTCAATAGAAAGGTTCCCATAGTTAAAATATTCAAGGACCCACATCTCCCATTTTATAGTTCTTTACAGTTCATGGAAAAAAATTCCAACATAAAGCTCCATAAATTCTGAGCTTCTCATAGTCTAACTTTTCATAATCTCTTGCATTCGAACACAATTAATATCTGTTTATACAAGGTATTAATTGTTAAAAACAACTTTTATATGAAAAGAGAAACACATAATTCTTATTTAAAATACAAACCACTTTATTATCTTTCAATTTTTTCCACCACATTCAACACACCGACATCTATAAACATTTCAGTGCTGAAATTTTCAAATTCAAAGTACAAAACTAAATAAACAATTAGCATGTAGATAGAAGTTTCCGACTAAATGGCTTTGTATCCTGATTCTATGGAAGCATGATGTCTGGTACTATAACAAAAACCATTTGATCATTTCTTTCAAACTCTACTATGTGCAAAATTATTCCCTGCATCTTTAAATCCGAACAGAAATATAATAACTCCAATAGAAGAGCTTGTTCAGCCAACTCCACCAAACACTTTATTAGATCAAGAGGTGAGGTATGTACCATAGAAATGGCCTCCAAGTGAGCTCCTTCTTCCATGAAAGCAATATTACCATTCATGATCAGACCATTTTCAAGTGAGGTCCAACCTTGATTCAATAATGTTGATGCCATACCACTTTCAACAACTTTGGTCATCAGGGCACATAAATAAACAATCTAGGCTTATTGTCGTAGTACAGACTTGAATATATAGGTTGAATTTACCACTTGAATCATAACATTTGCAAAGTAAGTACTTTGAACTTTAGAGTTATATCTAATGACTTTCTTAAATTGCACTGTCTACTTGTATAATAGTTTTGAAGACGAGTTCTTAGAACACTACAACACGTTATCTTTTTCGCATTCAATATCAGTTGTTAACTATTTTCAAAATTACTTAATTGTTCTCCACACTTCAATGCATTGCTTACATGTTTTTAGCTAAAGGCAGGGACTCATGCTGTCTCACAGCTCTTATTTAATCTAAAGTTAACAAAATATCTTCTAGAGGATAGTTTTATAAGTAATAGATGTTTGGTCTAATAAAATAAATTAAAACATTTAATTTATATAATATAATCAGGATAGATAATAAAAATGAAATGTATGGAATAATTAAATAAGAGGATATTGTATTTAGTTTTATCATTGGTAATGAATAAATGATGTTGATATTGTTCTAAAATGGTTCACCATTATTAAAAGATGAAATGCATCACTTTGATGACAAAAGATTATACAAATCAATCTTGAGCCCCGCAAGTTCAATCTCAATTACAATGAGCTTCATACAATGAGTAGAATTGATCTAATCCAATTGTAATTGATTTGACAAAAAGTGTGCTAGAAGATTTGCTCACCTTTGCCTTCAAAATATTTGATCACCTTCCCCTTCAAAATATTTGATCTCCTTTCCCTTCAAAATATTTGAGTCTATCCATGTGGTGTTCAGAGAAATTGTCGAGGAACTTGCTAACTTGATAGGGGAATGGATTTTCCAAGTTCAAATCCCTTGGTGGACTAGATTAACAACAATGGAAAGATAGAAGACAACATTCATAGCCATGCATGTGGCCCATATGATTATGCATATTGAATTCCTTCACAACCCTTTAGAATTGAAGTGAGATTAATTTTTGGTTTTAGTCAACATAAAAAGTAAACTTTTGGACACTCACAAAAGAATACAAGTCATTCAAAAAAGATATAATTATTCTTCTTCTATCCTTATGATGAGTGCTTCATTGAATTCTACAAAAGGAACAAAAAATGATTAGTGTTTGTCACATAATCAAAATAAGCACAAACTAAAGTTGCTCTAATTTTCTAGAAAAAATTGGAAGACAAGAAAAGGGATAATATTTTTTGCTTGTTTGTAAAATGATATGAAAACTTCACATGTTGTAGGAATGCGATAAGGGTCCATGCAATGTATCTATTTGACAAAGGTACATGAAATATGACAAAGTGATAAAGCTCCATGAGATGTGGTAATGCAATATATTAAAACTTTACAATGTGGCATGTGGTAGAACTCTATATGATGTGGTCATGTGATAACACTAGCCATGCAATGCAATAATACTCCATACAATGTGGCTATGTAATGTGATAAGAATTTGTGCAATGTGGATGTGTCACTAAAAAATATAATATCTTCATTGACAAATGTTGATTAGTCTCTATCTAGCACAAGCCACCATCTAAAATATCAACCATGAAAATAGTTAGCAATGATATATGTCTATCCATAACTGGTTGCATCTATTAGATGCAAGGAATTGGAGGAGAGGAAAAAGGATGCATGAAAATGATAAAATATAAAATTGATAAAATGATCCAATAAGATGTAATTGTGTAAACACATATACCATGGGGAATTTGCATGATCCCCCCTGATTTTCTCCAATTTGGGTCAATCAATAAGATAACTCTACAAGCTATATATGATTATGTTAGCATAAGATATAGTAGCATAAGTAATATGTGATGATATAAGAGCCTTAACATTTAATCATAAGTTAAGGACATGATAAGAATCCATCTCTTACAAAATATGTGAGATAAGCATGATAATAACAAAAATGTTTAAGGATAGGCATACATCACTAGTAATCATGGATTATGTTAAGGACCATAACATAACATGAGCATGCCAATATAAAGCAAGATCATTGATTAGAAGCATGTCATACAATAGCATCACATAATATATGTAGCATGAGAATATAAAACATGTAAATTACATAAGATGAAACATTAGGAAAATATAAGGATTAATAGGAATGAAATGAAAAAAATGTACAAAATATAATGACAAAAATATGGGGTAAATTATTGATATAGAACATGGGGAAACAAATAAAAAAAGTGAAAAAAATATATAGGAAGACATAAAAGGAAATAGAAAAAAGTCTATAAAAAGAAACATGAGACAAATAGGAAGATACTCCAAGTGGGGGAAGAAAAAATAAATACAAGGTGAAATGAGAATAAGAAAACATGGTACTTGAGTTGGGGGCTTGACTTTGGCAAGAGCTTCATGTGGTAAAGCATGAGGTCACGAGGTCCAATCTCCCCATAGCCCACATTTTACTAGAGGACATATTGTGTTGCCATCACCGGTCACATTAAGAAAAGCTTACCAAGTGCACTATGGTTTATAAGGGGTTTTATACCTAATTCCTGCAATCTAAAAAAAACATGGTACCATAAAATATGAAATATAAGGATACATAAATCTCCATAATAAAAGTGATGAGATGAAGGAAGAAAAATGAAAATATGTGAAAATCGTAGGTCTTAGGCAAGGAAAATCACAAGATTTCCCCCAAATGAGGAAATCAATGCATGAAAACATCACATGAGAAGTGATATGCACAAGGTAGATGAAAAAATAAGGAACTGGGATCATAATATATATGGCACAACATAAAGAGAAAATCAAGAAAGGAAAGAAAACATCAAAAGGTAAGGCAATTGAGAAGAAATATGGGTAGGAATATTTAACCAATATAGTTATCCCTATCAAACATGTTTATAATATACTTAGAAGATTTTTCATTATCGAAACCAATACAAACTATAGGACTATCCATGTCATTATATGATGTATACTCTAAAAGATCTATCTTAGAAGTTGCTTTTGTGGTTCCTCTATTATTTTAGGTGTAACCTCAACATGAGGTGTGTTAATGGTGAACAAGACCAATCTTGTTATGGACAAAGTTTTAAGATAAGATGATATTACTCCTACGATCCAATGTATTAATATTGAATCTCCAACATCATGGGAATGGATACTTAGATTGTAACATGCATGCTTAAATTTAAACCACAAATAAAATTGGCTCATTTCAAATTGTTCCAATATAACATACACATTTAAATTTAAACTAAACATAATATTAAATCATTTTAAATATTTCCACTTTAGTCAAATATCTAAATTCCTAGACAAGAAAGTTGGCATCATACTATAAAATTATAACACTTTAAGCTTACTAACTTAACTTAGTTCGATATTCATTAAATATATTTTAATTTCATTACAGATCTTGTGCAATTCCATCATATAAGGTAATATTTTAAACATTACATGTTTAAATATCAACCTCATAAATATGAGATACATATCGCCTCATTAAAAACCATTAATAAATTCAAAACTTTACAAAATAAATCTAATACAGTTTCAATAATACAACAAATTTATTTCTTTTCTAGATTTGATTTGGAGAGAGAATCAAATCATAATGTTTTAAACACCAATCACAAAGCTTGTTAGCCATAAAAGGTGAACCCATCCCTAGCATAAAAGCAGTAGAAAAAAGAAACCATCTGAAATGTAGAGAATCTTGAATAAATGTCTACTTATCGCATACACTATAACTTGCACATGAACTTAGAATACATAAGAATACTTTATAAAAACAAAAAAGTCATTTAAAAAATAATCATTTAATAATACTTTGGCCAAATATTTCTAAAACCATCTTCTTATTCTCTGAATAATTAAACCAAAAAATAATCTATTAACCATCCTTCATTAAAAAATATTGATAACACTGGTACACTCATCTAGAATCATGATCTTTATCAATGAATACAATTTTTAATATTCTTACTAAATTTAAGACAATCAATCATAATTACATATTTAAAAAAATGCTTCATCTAAATACAAAAATATAATAGAATACTAATTTTTGTCATATAAAAATATATTTTTAAAATAACAAATTCTCTTTGATATTTAAGATCATGCTAACTGCTCAATAATATGAATTAAAAAAGTCACAAAATTCTTCAATTAAATTTTCCACATGATTAAAATTGTGTATGGTGAGTCCTCATGTTGAATAATGACTGAACAACATAGACATCACATATGAAACATTTAATCGTTAGAAGTTTATAATCTTAAATACTAAGATCATCAATGATATATTTAATTAGATTTGTGTCATTAAACATATGATACATACTTTAAAATTTATATCTATAGTTCAAATTATGTGACCTAATTATTTCATACTTTGCTTATGAGTTCATTTCATAATTTCAATAAATAAAGATGTTGTGAACAACATAAAAATTAATTATATTTTACAAGGATATCATTGTAAATGATTCCTATAATTAGGCAACTTTTTAATTTCTCCTAGTCACGCAAATTTGATTGGATAACTATCACCCAGAAATATGTTTGATTATTTTTGAAAAAAAATTGAAGGATGGCATAAGGTGCCACTTTTCTAAAACATTCCTAAGTTTCAATTTATTTTTGAGTAGTTCATATTAAATTCCATTATAATCGGGGATGGTAAAATTCTATTTAAATTAATGAAATGAATTATTCCATAGTCTATAGAATTTGGAGTTCATAAGATGAGTATTTATAATTTAATTTAAATTAAATCTATTGAAAACCATTTATTCGTGTTTGTTAAAATCAAAAAACAAACTAATCATTAT
Organism: Cryptomeria japonica; assembly: GCF_030272615.1. Taxonomy (NCBI): domain Eukaryota; kingdom Viridiplantae; phylum Streptophyta; class Pinopsida; order Cupressales; family Cupressaceae; genus Cryptomeria; species Cryptomeria japonica. Next base: position 250,802,552 of record NC_081409.1, on the reverse strand, counting down.
AAGATATCAATTCTTACAAAATTTATCTGTATCTTCGTTGTTGAAAATATTGATCAAGGTCTTCATAGTTATTCTTCTTTGTTAATATTTTTGCTATTCTTCTTCAATCTAGTTGTTAAGATAAATGTGTCATCAATCTTGTAAATCTTATGTATATAATTACTCTAAATATCATTGTAAGTCATTCATAAAGGATGAGAATTTGCCATCAATTGTAAATATTTTTTACCATCAAGACTTATCAAGATGGTAATTAATTCACCTGAAATCAGTAACTAATTATTCGTTGGCAAGTTCAAAGTTACCATTTATCAGAAGAGAATCTTCAAGGTTAAAGTTGTTTTGCATACTTATGATGTTGTTTTGGATGGTTATAACACCCCCACATAAATATGATAGCTACTTTACAAGATAAGATAAATTAGGTGTCCATATATAAGAGATGAGTAATGGAGTTGCAACCACTATTGTTTTAGGCATTAAATCCTTGAATTTATCTAGGGGAAGCGTTGAGATATGTAACCAGCTTAGCTACCTCATTTAGAGGGTGAAAATGTTATAAAAATATGGATTATGGTGGTAGAATGGGAAGATTGTGAGTTAGTGTGAAAACTATGTTTACAAGTGCTAAATGAGTGAAGACTAAAGAGGAGAAAGGAAGGATTGTATGTAATCTCAACTATCAAGGATAATACAAACTTTGGGTCTCTCTTCTTTGTTTATTTTTTTCTTGAAAGTTGTTCTCCACATAAACATGATATTATGTGTTTGATCTTTTGTTCCATAATTCTTTGTGTTATTTCTTTACTTCATAACAATATCCATTAGGGCAGTAGTTCATTAAATTTAAAATTGAGTTAAGACTTATATTTTGTACTTGTTCCCCTTCATTTCTAATATTTGGTATCAAATTCTAGTCAACTTTACTTCTTGGTAGAATTTTGAAGGTATTTTGAGCTCTAGTTAATCTTATTTTGTATATTTTTGCGTCCAAACCATGATTATATCATCATCTTGTTTAGCCATTAAGAAGTTCAATAGAAGTGGTTATGAGCTATGGAAGTTGAAAAGGGAGAATCTCCTTGAAGAGAGAAATCAATGGTTGGTAGCAATAAAGGAAAACAGATAAGACAAGATAGATCAAGATGGTTGAGATAAGATGGATAAGAAATCATGAGGAACTATTCAGATTTGTCTTGCAAACATTGTCCTATTGAATGTTTCTAAAGAGAAAATAACCTAATAATCTATGGAAAACGTTAGGTGAGATCTACCAAGAAAAAAGTTTGGTAAATAAGTTATATTTGAAAAGAAAATTATTTTCTCTTAAAATGAAGGTGGTTGATTTGATAGTAGAGAATTTGAATACATTTAACTTGAATTTAAGTCAATTAAATTATATTGATATTAAGATAGATGAATAAGATAAGTGTATTGTGCTTCTATATTCTTTGCCTATGTCACATGTGGGACAACACAATTCTTTCTTTTAGTGCTAACCTTTTAGATACTCCAACAATGAAGAATGTTGTTGCAACTTTGTTGTCAAAGAAAATAAGGAAGAAAGACACTACAGAGGGTTCAAAGGATTCTTTCCATGTCAAGGGAAAGTTCAATGAAAGAGAATCTAAGGCATATTAGAAGGGTCCTAACGACAAGTCCAAGGGTAGACCTAAGACTCCAAGTAAAAAGAATAAGTGCTCAAACTATGTTAAAAGAGGGCATGTGAAGAAGAATTGTAGAAACAAAAATAAATAACAAAACCCTCCCTAGTGTTTTACATTTTCTTGAAATAGCTAAAAATTTAATTTCAATAACTAAGTTGAATGATTCAATAATATATGTAACTTTTGATAAGCATGGTTATAGATTGGTAAGAGGGATTTTGGTGATAGCAAGAGAGACAAGTATGGATCTCTATTTAGGATAGATGTCACCACTATTTTAACTCTACCAATACAATTGAAAAAATTGAAAACATGTATGTTGTGGCACCATAGATTGGACCATATAAGTGACCATAGTTTAAAGACTATTTTAAATAAGAAGTTAGATAGTTTTTTATATACTAATGAGATTTTTTATTTGCATAAATATTGTGTGTTTGGTAAACAAAATATAATATATTTTCCTTCAAGCAGTAATAAAGCTAATATTAAATTGTAAATTATTCATATAGATGTATATGGTCTTGTGGATATCTAATCTATTGGAATATCTAGATATCTTGAGTCCTCAATTGTTGATATTTCAATATTTACATGGATTTATTTATGAGATAAAATATGGAGTTTTCACTAAGTTTAAGGAATTTAAGACCTTAGATGAAAAGCAATCAAATTTAAAGATAAAGGTTTTGAGATCTAGTAATAGAGGGGAATATTATTTTAAGGAATTTGATGGGTTTGTTAGCATACAGAAAAAAAATTAACAAAAGACTACGATGTACACTCCTTAGCAAAATGGGGTGGCATAAAGGATGAAACAATTATGGAAAGAGCTAGAGATATGTTAACTGGTTTACAGTTGTATATATGCGCTTTTGGGTAGAATCTGTGAGTAGTGCTTGTTAAATAAACCTCATTGTAAGGCTCTTGATTTAATACCTTATGAAGTACAAGTAGATAAGAAACTTTATGTTTTACATTTGAGAGCTTTTGGCTGTACACGTTATGTTTGTGTGTATAAAAAAAGAAACCTAAGCTGAATCTAAAAGAAGAAAGGAGTATTTTCATTGGATATGATGAGAATATTAAATGCTATAAGATTTTGAATCAACTAACCAAGAAAGTTATCTTTTCTAGAGATGTGATTTCAAGTAGCTTAGAGTTATTTCAAATCTTGAGGAACCCAAGTATAAAGATATGAAAATAAGAGTGAGAAATCCCAAGAGCTCAAGAATAAGAACAACCCCTTTCTCCTATTCTAGGGAGATCCACAAGACAACAAAATCTAGTTAATATATATAGCCCACTAGATTTTTTATGTATACTTTCTTTATTAAGTACTAATAATGAACCTAGATCATGTAGGGAAGCTATTATGATATATGATAGTGAGTATTGGATCCAAGACATGTGAGAGGAGCTTGCACATTTTCCCAAAGGAAAGAAGGCCATAAATTGTAAATGAATATTTAAGAATAATTTTGGAGCAAATGGTTCATTGGAAAGGTACAAGGATAGACTAACTTAGCCAAGGGCTATTCCCAAAGTGAGGGAATTGATTTTCATGAAATACTCTCCCATGTTGCTAAATTATCCTCAATCAAATTTACTTATCCATAGCTACTGCTCATGATTTTTAAATTTAATAAATGGGTGCTAAAACTACATTTTTTATGTGGAGAATTGGAAGAGGAAGCTCATATGAAAAAGCCTAAAGGTTTTGAGGTTAAAGAAAAAATAGTTGGTTTTGCAAGTTAAAATAATCTCTTTATAGTTTAAATCAATCACCCTAGATATGGTATAAAAAAATTGATTTTTTTGTTTTGAAGTTAGATGTTTTAAGAAGTGAAGAAGATCACTATTTTTATATGAATATTATTGATGATCATATATACTAATTATTTCATTGTATGTGGATGAAATGCTATTTTAGTAACACCAAGGCTATAATTAGTGAGCAAAAATCTCAACTTTTAGGTGCATTTGAGATGAAATATTAGGGAGCCATGAGGTGCATATTGGGAATGGAAATCAAGAGAGATGGGGTAAACATAAAACTTTGGTAATCCTAGAGTAAGTATATTGATACTATTTTGATTAGTGTGTAGGATTGTAAACCAGTTAGAATTAATTCACTACTGAGAACTATGATTTTGTCATATATGTGTCTTAAGAGTGAAAATGATTTTGAGGATATATCTAGTGTTGATATTGTATAGAAAGTTTAGTGTATGCAATGTAACTGATCTCTACTAAGTTCAATAGGTTGATGTTGACAACTCAATGCATACACTTAATGGACCAACATATCCCCAAATTAAGTAACCTATTGTCTTAAAGTGGTTCATTTAATTATTGACTAGGGAAGTTTCTTCTTGGATGAAGTCGAAATTATATGTGCACTAAGGAAGCCTTCTAGATTTTTTCTATTGATGTGCATAGCAAATAAACTAAAAGTAATAAACTAAATTAAAAAATAACAATATTGAAAGCAAATCTGACTACACAACAGTTGATGCAGGTTGATTGGTTAAGTGACACAATAGTGGTTGCAGGTTGATTGTTCTAAAACTACTAGAATTAACTACATTGCAACACTACTTATCCCAAACATCTCATTACTAATAACTACACATATAAACAACAATGTGAACTTTGGTAGAGTCACAATACCTCAAGTAGCCCTTGCTTGAGTGGTTACAATCTTAGTTATTAGCATTCAATCTTCAAGCTTCATTGTCAAAATATTCTTCTTATTGCAATTCAAAGAGATTACATAGACTAATATTAGACTTAATTGAACAAAGACATTACTAACAAGACTCAACAACTAACTGGTTACTCCCTTCTTTTCATCTCAAACGAAATCTCATATTTATACATGAGGCCTGAGAGTCTGATTAATTACCATTTAATGGTGAAAAAGGGAGAGACTAAACTAGTTATCAAATCAACTAAGACCAAACCCTCTATCATTAAATATTGGAATACAAACCTCAAAAGGGTTTATATGCTTGACTAACTCTTATCCAAAGAGAGTCAAGCAATCCCTTGGGCTCTATTCCTTTGTTGCTTTAAAAAATTTCTTGTATGATTTAAAATGTAAACTAACCAAGTTCTAAGAATGCATAAATGAAAACATAAACTGATGAAAATGTCCAATGCAGAAACTAGAACCACAAAACAAGTACAAAATTGAAATAGAGACTCGAAAATGCACTCATGCCTGAAAGTAGAGTTGAAACTAGGTAGACATTGTGGTTAGGCAATGTGATCCTAATTGATGAATAACTGAGCACAGAGACCAGATCTTATTCACTTGTCTTATTCACTTTTTGTCTCTTGTGCAAAGAGGTCCACAATACTATCAGATCAAGATGTCATGTAAGTAAGAACTACAACCAACCAAGATCGAGGCCTTGATGTGAGCTATGACAAAGGGTAGCCAGACACATGAAGTAGGACAACCTAAATTTGCCTTGTGTTCAATTTGTGATTTTGAGTTTGATTTTTTGCATATATTCCTAGCTTGAGCCTATGGATTACAAGAAAGATTAGTCTTTCCAGCCCCATTAACGAAAAAAAAATCATTCATTTTATTATTCATAAATATATGCATTAAAATTATATGTGCAAAATTTCCTACAATCTCACAAGTTTATTTTAATTGAATTTTTTATTATTTTAGAAAAAAAAACTTAAATTCTATATATATATATAATGAAAACATATATTTAAAGATATCAGAAGTGATGAGACCATAAATTGTCTCATATTTAACCCATTAAAATCATTTATTTCTTCTCAGTGTATTGTTGTAAAAGTGGATTTGAGCAATAATTGAAAGTTCCTTAGCTTGTTTAAGGTAGAATATAAAGTAGATATTTGGTTTATTTAGTTAAATAAATATGATCCAAAATGCTTATGATGTCATGGAAATGGGGACAAGGAAACAACAAAGTTCAATGTCAATAAGTTAGTTTCAACCATAAAACCAAAACAAAGAACTAAAAACTATTCCAAACATATCAAAAGAGATTTCAAAAAGCATGAAAGAAGTTTAACAAAACAAAAGAAAGGAGAAGAGCCTCCCTAAGATGCTTCCATGATGCCTTTTGATGCTTCTCCCTTGTTTCTCTTCTCTCCAAGTCCCAAATGAGTGTAGCTCTCAGCTTTTAGCACTAGCCATGGATGCCATATGGAGATTCAAGATGGTTGGATGTGATAAACAAATGCTATGCAAGTGTAGATTGTGATGCTATGAAAAAGCTCTATGCTAATACCAGTATAGCAACAATACTCCAATGCTTCCTCCTTTTCTTGAGGATAAGGGTTCTATTTATTGAAGAAATGGGGAAATGAAGGGTTAAGATTGAGCAATCTTAACAAGGGTTAGGATTGAAAGATATTCAATCCATGTGAGACTTTAAACCCAATCTCATGTTGACAAATGTCACCATGAGGAGGCTTGAGAGGAGAGATAAGGAGCGTTAAATGCTTGAGGGGACATGATGGTTACCCTAGGGGGTTGGGTTAGGGTTAGGTTAATGGTTATTTCTTTTATCCAAGGGATAAATGAATGTGCAAGGGTTAAATGGTTACCTTAGTCAAAGAAATAAATGCTTTGAAGAGACCCATGAGTCAAAAGGATGGTTAAGTTAGAGGAAATTCTCTAGCCAAAGGTAAAAGGTGAGTTAACCATAAATGGTTATGTAAGAGTCTTTAATGGTTTGGAAGACTTTAGAGGTTAACCATGATTTGAAGACATAAAGCCTTTAATGGTTATTGAAGACTTTGGAGGTTTTTGAGAAGTGACTTCCTTTTATTTAGGAATGTGATAATGATTAGGATAGGATTAGGCTAATTAGAAGAGTTAGAAGAATCTAGAAGGGATTTAGGCATGCAAGTGAATTTTGTAGGAGAATGCAAGTGGGAGGAATTTTGGGATTTTCAATTAAAATAAAATCATTTATTTCAATTAAATAGTGTAATTTGCATTTGGATAGATATTTAAATAAATATTAATTTATTTAAATGTGAATGTAAATTTTGGATTTTATTTAAATAAATCTTAACTTATTTATATGAGAAAAAGGAAGATAAATCATTAAATGCTTGAAGACTTTGAGGGAAACCATTAAAGGCTTAAAAAGACTCTAGAAAGAAGCCATTGAGTTTGAAGACTTTATTGGAAACCATTAAAGGCTTGAAAAGACTCTAGAAGGAAGCCATTAAGTTTGAAGACTTTAAGGGAAACCTTTAAAGGTTTCAAGTGGGTGAGGATAAATAGGATTTTAAATAAATAATTTATTTATTTAAAATAGTTGTGCAACTTGCATTTTCCTTTGTAGGAAAATGCAAGTGGGTGGAGGATAAAAGTAATTTAAATAAATGTTAATTTATTTAAATGTGAGAGATGAGATTTGGGGGATTTAAATAAATATTAATTTATTTAAATGTGAGAGAAGACTTAATTAAACAAATATAATTTATTTATTTAATTAATGGTCTGAATTTGGTTAAGTGAATTAAATCAAATAATTGAATAATTTATTTAATTAATAGAAGAGGGTTAAGATGAATTAATTAAATATTATTTTAATTAACTATTGATTGATGGTTAAATAATCAAATAAATACTAAATATTAATTTAATTAAGTGGACAGATTTATGTGTCTACATTTGCCCCTCTTTAAGACAGTGCGGTTTTATCGCGTCGTTTCAAAGAAAGAAAGATACGTATGAGAAATATATGAGAAATATGCCCCAGAAATGTTAATTTAGTGGGTGGTATGCCCCCTCGAGAGATGGGCCGAAAAAATTCAAAAAATTGGGCGATCTCTTGAAAAAAGAAAGAAGTTGGGGAGAGGTAAAATAGAAGAATTTAGAAGTTTGGGTGAAAGAATGGGAGAAGACAAAGTGACTCTGGGGAAACGACAAGCCTCGAAAGTACACGGGGTCACAGTGCAAATGTAGTGTTTGTGCTTTTGATTGATACTATACAATTGATCAAAACTAGTTGGAAAATCTAGTGCAATCGGTTTAATTGCCCTGGTCGAGTCAAAGCATGATAGTTGATGTCAGTTGTTTGCTTGGACAAGATAAAGTCCGAGTAAGTGAATCAAAGTGACTTGTTGTGACTTAGACAATTGATGTAATTGCCCGATGAAGTCAAGGTATCTGAAGAAAAATACTCATTGAGACTTGAGACAATTGATGTAATTGTTTGTTTTGATTGTGTTTGATTGGTTGATCAATTGATAGTGTATACGTTGTGATGGATGGTTGTGGTGAATCATAGTAGCCCCATTGAGACTAAGTCATTATGATAAATATTTGTTGTAGTTTACGATTACCATAATCGATTACCTGTTGAGACCTGAAGATACTTGATCAGAGTATCTGTTGATAGTCTAGGTGTGTGTGAGTCGATGTACTTGTGTAGACAGAGTAACTAGCTTGCTTATAGGATTGATGGGAAACAATGAAGGGATTATGATGATATGGATTATCAAGATAGGGAGGGTGGGGGGGATTCAATGTTAGATAGAAGATATGGAGGACCTAGGACTCATTCCTATGGAAAAAGATTAAAAAATAGAGTATGCATCCATTGTCATTACTATGTATGAATGATATGCAGCGATATGGATGGGTGATATGCAACGAAATGCAATATAAACAGATGAGATGAAATGGTGATCCATGGCTTATTCACAATGCATAATTTTCATCATCGAGCAATGGTAGTATCAATCTTGGACGAGGCAGTAGGAACCAAGTTTGGAGCATTGTACCTGTAAGCAAGCAGCATAGATAAAGAATATGGACCCTCCATAATGGTTCATGCTCATATGGTCGAGGTATACGCTGTAGTCAGCAAGCCATAGTGATCCATGATTGTATTTTGCATAAGATCAGGTAGCTTAGTGAGCTTCCCACGTAGAAACCATTAGTACATGCCCCAGAACTTCATTGGAATAATTCATAGATAATAAACAAAATGATACTTAGGAACCATCTCGGCCACTCTAATCACTTGTGGATATCCCGGAGTAGCGTAGGAACTTGATATTAATGAATAAGTAACTTATCAAACCAACCAAGTACTTGATAGCTTAAACAAAAATTTCTTGTCAAAGAAAATGTTATCATGTCTTTGTTTTGGGTAAGGGAGGATGCATCCTTGTTAAGATAGTCGTGCGTACCTGTGTTGATTGTTTGGTTGATTTGATAAGTGATCGTTGTTTTGAGTAGCTTAAAGTTTGTTTGATGTCTGTTTCGGTGCGTATGTACAATGGATTTTTTATATGTTGCCATGTTTTTGATTGATTTTTGATGTTTTATGATGTTTTTGGATTTTGTGAGTGTTTTTGAATGTTTTTGGTATTTTGTGAGACAGTTTTGAATGTTTTTGAATTTTGTGAGACAATTTTTGAATGTTTTTGGTATTTTGCGAGACAGTTTTGAATGAAGAACTCAATGAATCATAAGTAATGTAGAATCCACTTCCATCAATAGGTTTAAAAGCATTTCCCCCAGTTTAGAAATGACCATGAAAAAGCGGGATGCAAGACGCATGAAGTACTATCCTTGATTGCAGATCAATAACAAGACATGGTTTGAATGATGGATGAGTGGATGCAATGAATGTGATCACAACAAGTCTAAAAGATAATGGAGCCATAGCCTTTACAAGTGGCATCTGTTTGCCAGGTTTTCACCATCCCACTTACCCAAGGTGCCATTGGAGTGGTTGTTCACCGTTTGGATGCATGATTTTTCTTTACTATTTTGATTTTTTTGTTTTTACTTCAAGACATTTATCTGAATGTTTTTGGTGTTTTTTTTATATGTATTGGAGCCTGATGCTTTGTATAGATTATTTATGAAATCATTTGAGGTGCATGTTTTTGATCGGATCTACTACCGGTTCCCCTTCTGAAGTAGCCAACTAATATGCCCCAGACCCAAAGACCGTAGTGATAACATATGCACCTGACCAGTTAGATTCAAACTTTCCCTGATGTTCTTTGTTTGGTTGGTTATGAGGATTATCTCTGAGAACAAGATCACCTACCTCAAATGCATGAGGTCTAACTCGATGATTATAGCTTCTGCTCATGCACTGCTAATAGGCCTTGAGGTGGTTGTATGTAGCTTGTCGCCTTTCGTCAAGTAGCTCCAAGTCTTGAAGACGTGATACTCTGTATGCTTCATCATCTATGAGATTATGCAAGGAAACTCGTAGAGATGGTATCTCAACCTCAATAGGAAGGATGGCTTCTGCGCCATAGACCAGTGAGTAGGGAGTTGCGCCTATAGGGGTTCGAATGCTAGTTTGATACGCCCATAGTGATGGATTTAATTGAACGTGCCAATCACGGCCAGCCTCATTGACTGTCTTCTTGAGGATTCTCAATATGTTCTTATTTGATGCTTCGGCCTGACCATTGCCTTGTGGGTAATAGGGAGTGGAAAAGCGGCGTTGGATGTGAAACTTCTCACAAATCTCATAGACATCCTGATTTTTTAAAGGAAGCTCATTATCTGTGATGATGGACATGGGTACACCATACTGGCAGATGATGTAATTAAGGATGAATGAGGTGATCTTCTTGCCGGTGACTTGGGTAAGTGGAACAACTTCGATCCACTTTGTGAAGTATTCGGTGGCGGTAATAATGAATTTGTGGTCGTTGGATGAAGATGGATGAATTTTACCCACAAGGTCAAGTCCCCATTGACAAAAGGGCCATGGTGTTGTGATTGGTTGCAATTCTTGTGCTGGTGCATGTATCAAATCTCCATGAACTTGGCATTTCTTGCATTTTCTGACAAAATAGTAGGAGTCTTTTTCCATGGACGCCCAATAGCATCGAATGTGCATGATCTTCTTTGCTAGTGAAGGACCACTTGAGTGAGTCCCACAAATTTCTTCATGTACCTCTTCCAAGGTCTTTTTTATCTCATCATGTTCCAGACATCGAAGGAGAGTACCATCAAGACTGTGTTGGTATAGGGTTTCAGCAATGATGGTATATTGAGCAGTTTGGCAAATGAAGGTTTTGCGTTGGTTATTCAATTGGTTAGGAGGAAGTGTGTGATCATGCAGATAGGTGTAGAGCTCACCGTACCATGGGGATTCAAAACCGACAAGGGGACATATCATCTTAGATTCGGGGATATCATAAGCGGCAATCCAAAGTTGTTCTACCAAAAACTCGTAGTGTGTTGAATTTTGTGGAAGATCTAGGAGAGATGCAATTGTAGCCATGGTGTCAGCAACTCGATTCTGATATTTGGGTATTTTCTCAAAGGTGATAGTCATAAATGATGCTTTTAAACTATCCACCATTTGCTTGTACGGCATGAGTTTATCATCCTTGGTCTGATATTCATCTGTGACTTGTCAAATGACCAATTGGGAGTCGCCATATATCTGTAGCTCTTTCAGTTTCCATTGTATGGCTAGTCTGAGTCCTATGATCAAGGCCTCATATTCTGCTATGTTGTTTGTACATGGAAAATTTAGCTTGTATGTTGTCATCTTGAGGTGTGATAAACAAAATGCCTGCCCCCAAGCCGTGTCTAGTGTATGAACCTTCAAAATATAACTTCCAGGTTGTACTGTTGTGACCATGAATATCTATTCATCTGGGAAGTTAGAAATAAGGGGATGATCATCCTTTAGTGGTGCATCAGCCAACTGGTATGTAATAACTTGGCCCTTGATAGCCTTACGGTCCACATACTCAATGTCAAATTCACTCAGGATCATCACCCATTTGGCCAAGCAACCTGTCAATGCTTCTTTGTTGAGTAAGTACTTTAGTGGATCAATCTTAGCAATGAGTTGTACTTTATGTGTTAACAGGTAGTGCCTCAGTTTAGTGGCTGCCAAGATTACTGCTAGGCAAGCTCACTCAATAGGTGTATAATTGAGTTCATAGCCGAACAGTGTGTGAGAGATGTAGTAAACAACACACTCTTTCCTTTCTGCATTATGTTGTGCCAGTAGCATGCCCAATGTCGTATTTGTTGTTGAAATATAGATCAATAGAGGTCTACTTATATATGGTGGGGTCAACAACGATGTATTCATGAGATAGTCTTTAAGCATCTGGAATGCTTGCTGGCATCTAGCATCCCATTGAAAGTGAATGTTTTTGTGTAACATGTGTGTAAAGGGATGACACTTATCTAATAGTTGTGCAATGAATCTTCGGATGGATTGTAGCCTCCCTTGTAATGTCCTTAATTGACTGATGTTCCTTGGAGGTGGCATGTCCATGATTGCTTTGACCTTTACAGGATCGACCTCAATGCATTTGCTTGAGACAATGTATCCTAGCAACTTCCCTGAGGTTATTCCAAAGACACATTTCTTTGGGTTGAGTCGAACATGATATTGTTCCAGTTTGTCAAAGATTTTCTCTAATATTTCCAGATGACCTTCTCTTATTAATGATTTTTTCAGTAAGTCATCAACATAATCCTCCATTATGGTATGCATCATATCATGAAAGATGGTAGTCATTGCTCTTTGATAGGTCACCCCTGCATTCTTTAGACAAAAAGGCATTACATTCCAACAGTATGTTCCCCATGGACATGTGAAGGTCATCTTATGTTGATCCTCTAGCGTGATCTTTATCTGGTTGTACCCTGAAAAGCCATCCATGAGAGAAAGCATGGCATATCTCGCTGTTAGGTCCACGATCATGTCAATGTTTGGTAGGGGGAAGTCATCTTTAGGACATGCCTTGTTTAGATCTCTGAAGTCAGTACAGTTATGGATGCCCCCATTTGGTTTGCCGATAGGTACAATGTTGGATATCCAATCTGCATAATCAATTGGTCTAATAAAACCAACATCCAGGAGTTTCTTAAGTTCTTCTTTGACTAGTATCGCAATCTGAGGGTGCATCTTGCGAATGTTATGTTTTATTGGTTTAGCTCCTTCTGCTACAGTGAGGTGATGCATGACTAAATCAAGATCAAGACTAGACATGTCTGCATATGACCATGCAAAGTTGATCTGACGCTTTTGGAAGAATTCTACAAACTTAGGTTGCTCCTTTGGAGTTAAAAGAGATGCTAGATGTATGTGGTGAGGAGTCTCAAGGGCCCCCATGTTGAATTCTTTTGTTTCCTCAATAAGGATTGTTGATCGTTCTTGATTTGTACTAGAGGGGAGGATGTCAAACATTTCATCCTCAAGTGCCTTGGAGAGGTTTTCACCATTGGATATGCTCTTTCTTTTTATTTTTTTGGGGTCAAATAGTGCCACTGTGTGGTTTTCACTGGAAGATCCATGTTTTATTGTAATATTTTTGCAGCTGAAAGGTTTGGCATCCACCCCAAAGTATGCTACAGTATTAAGTTTTATGGTGAATCCAGCTTTGTGATCCCCGCTTGGTATGTTATCTCGTAGTTCCAAAAATTCAATGATCGCCTCATCATTTTGGAATTGGTCCAGGTAGGGGGGATTAGGTTGGTTCCATTCGATGAGTTCAAGATGGATAATGGGCATCACCTCATCAATCAGGTTAAGCTCATAAGATGTGTCAGTGAGGGTCAAGATGTTATGGTGAAGGTCGTTGATGGTACTCTCCCTGTCAAAATCAGGCGTAGGATGTGACGTAGGGTCTGTGGAAGGTGTTTCCAATTCAAGAACCCAAGAGGTTTTAATCTGTGCATCTCCGTAAACAAGGATTTCTTTGTGAGGTGGAGGTGGTGATGTGTCTTCCTCATCTGAAGTATTGAGTTGTACGGAATCAAATTCCCACTCATGCGAGTCAGTCTCTGAGCCGCTTTCTAGCATCCGATTACTATACCAAACCGAGATATCCTTTGAGTTAAATACTACAGGTGTGATCGGTTGATGTACCTTTGGGGATGGAATGGTTGGTGCTATAGGATGGATTATTGGGATCAGTGAATCCAATACTGGGACTATTGGCATTGTTGAATCCATTGCTTCTAATGGAATTATCAATGTTGTCAATACTGCTGGGGGTTCTGATATTGATAATGGTGTTGTTGATGCAGTTGTTGTCATTGATGGGGTTGTTGGTTTGATTGGTGGGATGATTGGTGTTGTGGATGGTAGTGCTGGGATTCTTAGCCTCATTGGGGCAGTTGGTACGGTGCTTGGTGTTGTTGATATAATCAAGGGTGACCTCTTTAGAGTATTAAGCTAAGATAGAGGTTTGTTGGGTTTTCTTTTGAATCTGAGCTTAGGAAGAGTCTCCTTTTGAAAGCCTAATCTAGTGTTATCTTTAGGCTTTAATTCTGGTTGTAATGGTTCATGTCATCCTTGCTTGTGAGGTCCCAAAGCACTCTGACCATCATAGCCCATTATTTGCACAATGGTAAGGCCTTTACCATATTGATCTGTGGGAAGCTTAGCTTGTGGGATTTTTGTGGTGATAGGGTCTTTATAGATCCATTCTGATAAGTCCTCATCTCTGGTCTCCTTTTCCTGACTCTTTCCGAGGATAAAAGGTGCCAAAGTGCATGCTGGTTTGACTAGTGGTGCTTGAAGTAACATTTGAGGTTTACCATGAGTTCTCAGGGAAGTGGGTAGTTTCCCAACACAAAAGAGTTGGCTTAGATTGTATTCCTCAGGACCTTCCTTTGCCATTTTCATTTTTAGCTTCTCTTGCTTTGGAATAGTGGTGTTTGAACTCAAAAGAGAGTCTGGAATTACAAATGATGTGGATGGGATAGCTTCTCTGTTGTTGGGAATGATGATCTCTGGTCGATGGTTGATATTGTTACAATATGCAAATGGGTTTGCATCACCAAGTATCGTAATTTCTACACCGTTATGAGGAAATTTGATACACTAGTGATAAGTGGATGGACTGACTTGCATGGTGTGTATCCAAGGTCTTCCTAACAACAAAATATATGGTAGAGGAAGGTCCAAAACTTGACATATGATGTGCTTCACCACTCGTCCCACTCAGATTGGTAACACAACTGCTCCTTTGGAAGAACGTTCTTCATCATCATAGGTTTTTATTGTTATCTTTTTGCGAGGATCCACTGATTCAACTGCATATCCCAATGTTGTGACCAATTGTAATGTACAAATATTTTGGACTTCTCCATTGTCGATCAAGACTCGCTTGATCCTGTGTTGGTTGATAAATCCTTGAATATGGAGTGAGGCATTATGAGGTTGTTGGAAGGATGTATTGTCACTTTCAAAGAAAGTGAGACATGGTGATGACCTCAGATTACCCACCATAGCTTGAAATTGATTTGTATTTAGATTGGCAGGGACTAATGCCTCTTGGAGAGCTTGATCCAAGATTGTTTTATGAGATGGGGATAGGCGCAAAATATCTAAGATGGATATAAGTGTGAGTGTCTTATCTAATTGTTCCACAAAGTTATACTTATTTAGGATGGAGGTTGTGCCTTGTAGAGCTGCTTTAATGGTGATCTTACTATGACGTGTAACAACATTGCAGGCAGGGCTTGGATCTTGATGGTAATGGTTGTAATTTGTTCATCGACATCATATAGGTGATTCATAGTGTAATTATAGGCGGCTCACGTATAATTATTGGTATTTGTGTTTCATCCTAAAGTGGAAGGACCCCTTTGATCTTGTGATCGAAGTGGATTCTTAAACATAAGATGATCATTATTTGAGGTTTTTGGGTCGTGTCCTTCAATTTCAATCTCTCCACAATCAATAAGATCTTGAACAAGATCTTTCAATCTATGGCAGTTACTTGTTTTATGCCCTTTCCCTTGATGGAATTCGCAATGTTCATTATCCCTCCACCATGGAGGTTTGACCCAAGGTTCATAATTAGATGTCTTTGGTAAGGTCACTAGATTTGAATAGACCAATTGACATAACATTGTTTCAATAGGTTCCCCTAAGGGAGTGTATGTACATTTTGGTTTATAATTTTGTTGTCGTTGTCTCGGTTCCTCTTGCGGTGCATTGCGACCTTGATTTTGCGGGGGAGCAAGCGTGTTGTTCTTAGGAGGGGGGTTTTGCCCCACAAATTGGACCATAGGTTGTGCACTCTTGATAGTCCTTGCATCTACAACCCCGTCATTGATGATGTTTTTGTTTTTATTCCAGAAGTTGGGTTTATCACTGTTAAAGTGTGGGTGAGGGCCATCTTTTGGTTCATTGTATATCTTGATAAGCCCCTTTTTGATGAGGGTTTGTTCACATTTTAATCCCTGGGTGATCATGTCATCAAAGGACTCTATGCCTTTCATGTCTAGATGGAATTCCATTTCTTCGTTCAAGTTGGAAATAAATATTTCCACTAACTCTCGTTCCGGTAGCTGAAGAGAACGTCTGCTAGACATTTGTTGCCATCATTGCAGGAAAGCTGAAAATCGCTCCCCTGGTTTTTGTTTGGTATTACATAGATCTACCATGGTAACATCACGTTCTATGTTGTGTGAATAATGTGTGATGAACTTTTGGATAAGTTCCTTGAATGTTCTAATGTCACCCGTTAGTCGAGAAAACCATTGTGTGGTTGTCCCTCCCAAACTCTGAGGAAAGAGGCACATTAGATATGTGTCTTCATATGCCACTTCTAGGCAAGCTGAGTGAAATCCCCTGACATGATCTCTAGGGTTTCCTTTTCCCTGATACTTTTCAAAATTAGGTGTTTCAAACCCTTGTGGAAAAGGTGGCATATGTAGATTCCTATCAAAGGGATAGGGACAAATATCATTAAGTGAAAACTAGGTAGTTTTCACACCACTGTGGAGTTGTTGGGATAGATTCTCGACTTGTTGCCTCAGCATTTCAATGTCATTAGAAGGAGGAGGAGGTGGGGGATTTCCTTGATGAAGGTCCTATCTGAAGTTATCTCAACCTCTTCCACCCTCATTACAACTATGGTGTTTCGATGCTTGCCGTAATTGTGCAGTATCAAAATCAGAGGGTAGTTTGACTCCCTCTTGAGCAAGTCTCATAAAAAAGTGAGCATCAACGTTGTTCTTGAGGATTTCATCGAAAAGTCGATTGAAGAGGGGGTTGTGTTGTGCCCTCTCTATTGCTTCAGGAGTGGAAGTGCTAGGATTTTCATCATTTGTGTTTCCTCCAAGGGCTTCTTGGAATTTATTGAGATTGTCCTCCTCTTCCTCCTCAATTTTGAGTTGTCTAGTCCTTGATCTGGTTTGAGCCATTTTGTTTGAAAGTTGTTGTTGAAGTTTGGTGAAGATGATTATGATTTGGTGATGGAATGAGAGATAAATGTTTGGTGAAGTGTTTTGCATATGGATCTCTAACACTAAAGGTTTGATGTTACCAAAGTCCTTCTAAGAATTGCTTGTTGTGTTTGTTGACAATGTTTGAGATGATAAGGTATAGAAAAGTCTGAGATGTGTTACAAACCAAGATACCTAGTAATGAGAGGATACACTCATAGACTAGTTTTAACCTGCGTAGAAAATGCCTCTTAGAATGAGTTTATCCTAGATGTAGAGACACTCTAAAAAGTGATGTGTTGTTTTGATTCAAGCAATATCTAAAAAGAACTTAGGACAAGACCTCTTTATGTTTCAAGAGTTGGAATGGATTGATGATGTATGAATGTGAGAATTGATGGAATGTTAACTTCAATAAAAACTTTATGTTACATATGGGACAAATTCTTCCTCTTCTCCTCAGGGGTTGGTGGTTCTTCCCGAGCTATGTTATATATTATGTATATGTCTGGAAAGAAGGCAGGATTAATTTTGCCTCCCTTATTTTTATGATAAATCAAAGCTCTATATTGAGTAAAAGCTTTGTTGTTCAAAGACTCTTGATCAAACTCGTTGGATTTTCCTTGAAGATATAGACACATATGACGCAAGAAGGTTCTATGTGAGACAAAAAATTGTCTATTGAGGTAGAAAAAGTTCCTTCTTTTGATGAAAGCCTTTTAGATCAATGGTCTTTTATTCAAATTGATATGTTGATGAAGATTCCTCTTTCTCAAAATGTGAAGGATGGTCATATAGTTTGATATCTTGTTTGCACTTTGTTTTGATTTTTGCCAAATGTTTGGTTTTGAAAATTGGTGTTGGATGAATACTTGTTTTTGAATTGGTTTTGATTTTCTTTGACAAGAAAACAGAGCAAGCACATAAACACAATAATGTTGCCTTAAAAAGGCACAAATAAGTGTGGGTCTAAATCAACCCAATCTTTGAACCTTTTGACCCCTTTTCAAATGTTTTTGTGTATGTTTTTCCAAAAGCCTGAAGTGGGCTCAATTTATCACTAGTCTGACACAAAATGAAGACACTTCAAACACTCTTTATCCCTAAGGTCAAATGGCCACTTGCGATAATTTCAGCCCACATCTTGATATTTCTTCAACTTTGGTACTACATACCTTATAAATCCTGTTGTAGTAGGTAAGGATGTGATATACTAAGTCTTGCGCGAGCATAACAGATAGATGATCCCTATGATGGGGGAGTCACCACTTTTATCAAGCTACAAGTAGCTTTTCAAAAATCTCTGTTTCTACTCAAGGAAATATGTATGGTGAGTATCTTGGGAGCAAAACCATCTATGCTCTTGCACTGAATTTATCACAAATATCCTCAATCAATAGAACGGGTGGGCTTCTATATAAAAAGGTGTCTAGTAATGTTTTGATGTTTTTGGATATAAGTTCATTCTGCAGTGACTCACTTAAAAGCCTTGTAACTTGTGGTGGGACCCATATGTCCTTTCGGCAAGTTAAACTGTAGGAACAGCTATACCCAAGGCTACAACTTTCACTCACACCTTATTTCTATAGCGGCTCGAAGGATTTACCACACGAGGACATTCCCAAGAGTGATGTATCTCTTGGTAGGCCTCTCTGTAGCGTCCTAAAATTGTGACACTTGCAATTTTGACCGCATTTGGGTCTTCACGATGGCGATGCAACACGGAACCTGAATGGAGACCCCGAAACTTGTCCACAACATCAAAAACTGCATTTTTCCAGCACCCTGCTTGATCCCTCCTTGCACCCTGCTGTCCCGGGAGGTGGGACCAGAGCACCCAGCGCCCTGGTCCCCCAGGACCATGGCACCCAGCGCCCTAGTCCCTGGCCCTATTTTGGGCCCGGTCTCCTATGGGGCTTCGGGTCTTTAAGTTTGCAAATTGGAAAATAACACTTCCTGGTCGGCCCAAGGTCGGAAAAATCAGTCTGTCAGCCCTAATTGACAAGTATATAAACTACATTTTCCTCTCCCATTTGGGTGGATGAAAAAAAGGAGGAAGGACATATGTGTACAAGATGCAGAAACGATATTCAAGCATTCAAGCATTCAAGCATTTCCTTCAAGCAATTGATCATTCTAAGTCTCCATTCAAGGCTAAGTGTTGCATTCAAGACAAGGATTCAACCATTGAAGAGGAGATCACATATCACATACCACATACAACATACAACAACATCTACACCTTCGCATGTAAGAATACAAACATTCTTACAACAAGGTACTAGTACTTGTTTTACATTACAATCATTTACATTTACAGCAATTTCTCATTTCTTGGTTAATTCCAAAACCGGGGTTTGACCTAAGGGCAAACCCCTCATCCCTAACCCCCCAATTGTCTTCGCTTTTCTGTGTGTAGGTTGCAGGTACGCGGCTGAAATTGAAGATCTGGAATCCTTGTGCAGAGACGAACAGATCCCCCTTCGTTTCGCGGATTTTTCGGAGGACCGTGTGCACACCGGGCGCCATCGTCCTATCAACTTTTGCTCAAATTTGCAGAACAGCACCGTCTCGACATTTTACTGCTAATTCCAGGTCCGCAGCTTCATATCATATTCCTATCTCTGTTTATAAGTGAATCTTTCCTACTTTCTATGCATTCCTAGCTTAATCATTCTTTCCACATTTCTTTACAAAAGAGGGTATCCTTGCTATCACAACCCTTGAAACTCATATAGAATCCAATCTTGCATTGTGTGGGATTGGATCTTGTGGGTTTCAACCCCTCTTTTGAATGTAAAGTCTCCCCTAAGTGAAAACCATCAACCCTAGTGAATCTCCCTTCTCTCTCCTTGGAGTTGGGGAGGGGAGAACAACTAGGGTTCGATTTTTCCACTTTACATTTTGGTGAACTCGACGTGAACATCCTCTTTCTGATTATTCATGGTTAGATCTGAAAATTTTGCTTTCCTAATTACATTTCCATGTTTGATCTTTTGCAAAATTTTAGAGGTTAATTGCATAAAAACCCTAAATTTTCTTTTTAAGTAATTAAACTTGTGAAATGTTTAATTGTTAATGCTTGTTTCAGATCTGCCCTTCTATTACAAATTATCAATTCATATTTGTGCTTTAATTTTGAAAATTAAGTGGTTAAGTGTCAAAACCCTAATTTTTGAAACCCTCTTGATTCAACCTTTGTCCGACAATTTCACTGATCAAAACATCTCCAAATCAGCTGCAACTTTGGATTCCGCAATAAAATCATAATATCTTTCATCCCTGAAAATTTGGAAAAAAGTTGCGAGGACTGTGTGCACTCCGAGCGCCATCGTCCCCGACATTTTTTCTGAAATTTCGGGAGCTAGATCTTACTGTATTTTTCTGCTAAAATCCAAAATTTTGGCTGATTTTATCAATTTTAACACCTTCAAAATTACAGTCAAAGTTGGTCTAGCGATTGCTTGGATTGAGGCTTCTAATCATTCAAAAATTGTTGAAATTGAAATTTGTGTCAAAATTGTGTTTCTTACAGTCCTAAATCTGAAAAGTGTGTTATCATTCATTCGAAATTTCAGTGATTTATTCAAATTTTTGCAATTTGTGACTTTTGAAATTAAGTGCTTAATTACAACAACTTTGATTTCTGCTTTCAAAATTGAATTTTGCGTGAAATTGAGTCAATTGTTAATTTTCAAAACTTGCATTGCTTTTGGTATTCCCTCTAAAATCATAAAATTCAAAATTTCAGTTTCCCTCTCTTTTTCAAAATTCAAATTTTGCATTTTTCGACAATCTGGGTAGGGTTCAATTTTAAGATTGCAACTTTAATTTGGCCTATCTACAGATCGTAAAATCACTCAATTTTTTCAGGTTAGCTATAAAATCATCATAACTTTCATCCTTGCAAATTTCGGAAAAAGTTGCAAGGACCGTGTGCACCCCGAGCGCCACGGTCCCGGACATTTTTTCCGAAATTTTGGGAGATTGTCCTGATTGTATTTAACAGCTTAAATCTAGAAGATTGGCTGGTTTTACTGAAATTTGCTACCTCTAAAATTCAAAATCTTCTCTCTTTCTTTAGTGCATGAGTTTTACAACAATAAGTCCTACTTACACTATTCCCGTTAGACAAAGCCTTAGAATTAAGTCCTTCCAAGGTTTAATTACTGAGGAGATGGAACCTAATTTGAATGGCCTTTTTAATGAGGACATGGGTAATTCCTCTAATCCTCTTAATGATGAAGAAGCTCTCCATGAGGTTTCTGTAGAACAACTTTCGAAATTGGATAATCAATTTGACGATTTTCGACAATGGATGTCTCAAGAATACCCTGATAGTCAAGCTCTTCCTTTAATTGAGGGTCTAAAACATATGCTTCAAAGTGATAAGAATGGAATTGATATTTTGCGTGGTATTGCACACATTGTGGATTCAAATGTGATGCCTATGAAGAGTTGTGCTGAAACCTTAGGTTATACACAACCTCCTACTCAAGTTAATCATTCTATTCCTTTGACAACTCCTATTGCTAGTATACCTACTTTTACATCAAACATAATGACTACTTCAATACAAGACATTCCTCCTATGATCACTAGTCATGGGGGCAATCCCTCTTCTTCAATCAACCCTCTTCCTTCATTCAATCCTACTTCTTCATTCATTCCTTCAATAAGTGTTCCTATTATATCACCACAAATGAACATGACACAAGGGGGAAATTCGTTTTCCATTCCTCCTTGTAGTGTTCCTCCTGTCCAATCATCTCCTATGACTAACTATCATAGTGTCCCACCACCTTACTCTCTACCTTCTTTCAATAACATAACACCTCCATCACAATCTAACACATCTAATATGAACTCTTCGACTGAAGCGACCATTAACAATCTTGCACAAACTGTCTCTTCTTTACAGCAACAAATCGCCTCTATGAATCAATCTAAGTTTAGTGTGCCCACATTTGATGTTGCGAGCCCACTTTCTCTTGACATTGTCTGAGCTATTCCCCCTAAACATGTTGAAATTCCGCATTTGGAGCTTTATAATGGTAAGGGTGATCCTCTAACACATGTTAAGACCTTTCAAACAATATGTACTGATTTTGCTTATGACCAGAGGTTGCTTGCAAAACTGTTTACTAGAACATTAAGAGACAAAGCCCTACAATGGTATTGCTCGTTGCCTTCCTATTCTATTTCTTCTTTCGAACAACTTGCAAATGCTTTCATTCAACAATTTCAAAACAATATAAGTCCTAAAGTTACTTTGATTGATTTAATGCATTGTAAACAAGGTGTTAAAGAAAAAGTGACTGATTTCATTGGTAGATATAAGCATTTGTATGCTCAAATTTCTTTTCCAGTGCCTGACAATGATATTCAAAGAATCTTTATTTCTAATTTACAAAAAGATATTCGAGACAAACTCCTATTTTCTGAGTTTACTTCTTTCCAACAGTTGTGCGCAACTCTTCACAATTATCAACTGACTGTGAGTCAAATGGAACAATCACATCCTATGGCTCCGAGTGATAAGGGTGATAGTAGTCAAAAACCATTTGGGAAGTTTAAACCGAACAGAGAGTCCATTAAATTCAATGAAAACATCATCAACAACAATGTGAATGCAGCATCAGGTGTGCCTCCTATTTCTAAGTTTTTTAAGAAAGAAAGAAAGTTTACTCCTTTGAATGAATCATTGCATAGTATTATGAATAAGTTATTGGAACAAAATGTGCTTACTCTTCCTCCTATAAGGCAAATAGATCCTGCAAAGATTAATTCACCCTATTTTGATAACAACTCTTTTTGTCAATTTCATCATCAACCTGGGCATGATACTGAAAAATGTTTTGCTTTAAAGGGTAAAATTCAAGATTTGATTGATAATAATACTATCTCTGTTTCTGGAGTGAATGATAAAGGCAACACATCTGTAGCTCCTCCTAACCAAAATCTTTAGATTTTTACTGATCCATTACCTTCTCATACCTCTAATGTGATTGATACTAATGATTCCTCTGTCTCACCTGATGATCTTGTGTCCATGACTCCGAATGTGATTAACTTTGTGGAGCAGCAGAAAATCCCTAAAGAACTTTCCATCACCTTTGATTCTAGCGAAACTATCAGGGCACCTGATGGTCCTTTCTATATAGTTGCAAAAGTAAAAAAATACACCTTGCTGTGGAGTGCTTATTGATCCTTCTTGCATGGTTAATGTCATTACTGAAGAATTTCTTTTTACTTTGCAATTGAATCAAGTGATCTATGATGAAACAAATGTGGTTGTGAAACTATTTGATGCATTTTCTTCTCCTGCAATTGGTTCTATTACATTACCTATTGAGGTCCATAACAAATCCCTTGATGTGGACTTTGCTATTATTCCATCATCCGAACAATTTCGTGTGAAGCTAGGCTATCCTTGGCTATCTTCCATGAAAGCTATTGCTTCTCCTATTCACAAGTGTTTGAAATTTCCCCATAGTGGTGAAGTTGTTACTGTCAATCATAGTCTCTTTAAACCAGCTGAAAGAACTTCTAGCGTTCCTATTGATTACTTTTGGCCTAAACAATTCCAATCTCTTCCTTCGCGAAGTGATCATCTTTTCAAATCTTATCAAAAGTGGAAAAAAGATATGATCCTATCTCTAAGTGAACCTAGAACACCCAAACTTGACATTCCTATCATTCTTGAGAAGGAAGTTCTTCCTTTGAAAGATAAAACTAATGTCTTTCCTCAAGAAGATTCCCAACCCATCCCTATGGATGTGACTATGCCTATATCTAATAAACTTCCTAAAAGTAGACCTATCCCTCCTCGTCATGATGGACTTGGTCTCCTTCCTAAACCAAATATTTCTCCCTTATATGGAGCAGTTCCTCCTCCTTCCTCTTATGGTGAGAAGAGACCTTCCTCTTCTCCTATTGTTCAGCCTAAGAGACCACAACCTAAACACCCAAGTGATAAGGATGAGAACATTCCTCCTCCTCAATCTTCTCAACTTCCTACTAAGACTAGACGAAATCGTTCTGCACGTGAACGCCGACGAAAGCGTCGTCTTAGAGCTCAAACTTTGCAATCCCCAAAAACACCTTCAACAAGCATTATTCCATTTTCTCCTTAGCCGGAAATTGAGCCAAAATCTCCTAAACATAAGACGCATGATGGCCTTGATCCTGTGCGAGTTAAAGATCCTATTTTTATAAATCTTGATGATGATACAGATGAAAATGTTACTTCTCTTGCTTCTGATAGTGAATATGAACTTGTTGATGTTGATAACCATTTATCTAACGAATTTTCTAAAGCACTTATCCTAGCTCCTAGACAAGAACAACGTGGCTTGGAACATGAACATAGTCCTTGTTTGGATCTTGTGATAGCTCCATCTGCTGTGTTGGATGTTCCTCCTCTAGCATGTTTCCTACCTTCCCGAAATATTGATCAGCAAGATCGGGGGGTAGATGACGTGCTAGAATAATTCATTAGCATAGCAGATTCTCTCCTCCTCTCTTTTGTTACTTCTTCTATGTGTTATTCTCATTCTTCTATTTGCTGTCCTTAGTGTTGTCTACTTGAGGACGATGCAAAACATTGAGGTCTCTTTTGGTCTCTCTCATGTTGACTCAAAAGACACATGTGTTCCCTTCTTCTAGGTGACCTTCCTTGATTGGGGAATGAAGAACAATTATGCATACATACATATGATATACATGAATTATCATACAACATACTGACCCCGAGGAAAGCGAAGTCACCTTGTGCTTTGTGTTTTGTGTCTATTATCCTTGGGCTTATCTCACACTTGGGGGCTAAATCCTTGTGATAACGTGCTCCTTTCTCATTTCTTATATGTATCACTACCTTAAAGCAATCACCCCCAGTGAGGCATGTGCGATCGCTTTAATGTAGGGGGGCATACATCCCGTTCATATCTTTTCAAGATAGTTAAAAATTTCTTGACAAATTTAGCTTTGCCTTGAAAATTTTTGATATCTTTCTTGCATGACTCATAGTGAGGGAACCTTACTACTGACAGTCATGGTTCTCCCTCGTGATCTTCCCTTTTACTTTGTCAATCGAAGTCATAAGATCCTTAGTCCACTGGGGGCTTGGTGTATCTTGCCTCCTTGACGTGGTGAAAGTTTTTCAATGTTGTTTCCTTGTACTTTACCGGAAGTCTGAGCGTACGCTTATACTCCCGCTAAAGTGGGGGCTAAATGTAGCGTCCTAAAATTGTGACACTTGCAATTTTGACCGCATTTGGGTCTTCACGATGGCGATGCAACATGGAACCTGAATGGAGACCCCGAAACTTGTCCACAACATCAAAAACTGCATTTTTCCAGTACCCTGCCTAATCCCTCCTTGCACCCTGCTATCCCGGGAGGTGGGACCAGAGCGCCCAGCGCCCTGGTCCTTCAGGACTAGGGCACCCAGCGCCCTGGTCCCCCAGGACCATGGCGCCCAGTGCCCTGGTCCCTGGCCCTATTTTGGGCCCGGTCTCCTATGGGGCTTCGGGTCTTTAAGTTTGCAAATTGGAAAATAACACTTCCTGGTCGGCCCAAGGTCGGAAAAATCAGTCTATCAGCCCTAATTGACAAGTATATAAACTACATTTTCCTCTCCCATTTGGGTGGATGAAAAAAAGGAGGAAGGACATATGTGTACAAGACGCAGAAACGATATTCAAGCATTCAAGCATTCAAGCATTCAAGCATTCAAGCATTTCCTTCAAGCAATTGATCATTCTAAGTCTCCATTCAAGGCTAAGTGTTGCATTCAAGACAAGGATTCAACCATTGAAGAGGAGATCACATATCACATACCACATACAACATACAACAACATCTACACCTTCGCATGTAAGAATACAAACATTCTTACAACAAGGTACTAGTACTTGTTTTACATTACAATCATTTACATTTACAGCAATTTCTCATTTCTTGGTTAATTCCAAAACCGGGGTTTGACCTAAGGGCAAACCCCTCATCCCTAACCCCCCAATCATCTTCACTTTTCTGTGTGTAGGTTGCAGGTACGCGGCTGAAATTGAAGATCTGGAATCCTTGTGCAGAGACGAACAGATCCCCCTTCGTTTCGCGGATTTTTCGGAGGACCATGTGCACGCCGGGCGCCATCGTCCCGTCAACTTTTTCTCAAATTTGTAGAACAGCACCGTCCCGACATTTTACTACTAATTCCAGGTCCGCAGCTTCATATCATATTCCTATCTCTGTTTGTAAGTGAATCTTTCCTACTTTCTATGCATTCCTAGCTTAATCATTCTTTCCACATTTCTTTACAAAAGAGGGTATCCTTGCTATCACAACCCTTGAAACTCATATAGAATCCAATCTTGCATTGTGTGGGATTGGATCTTGTGGGTTTCAACCCCTCTTTTGAATGTAAAGTCTCCCCTAAGTGAAAACCATCAACCCTAGTGAATCTCCCTTCTCTCTCCTTGGAGTTGGGGAGGGGAGAACAACTAGGGTTCGATTTTTCCGCTTTACACTCTCTTAAAAAGATAAAATTTTGAGTGTTACTAACACTTTTCTCTTGCATCGAGGATCATGAAATCCAAGGGAGAGGATAGTGTGTGTTAGAAGTAGGACCACTCGAACAACTTTGCACAAGCGTGCCAATCACTGAAAACACTTGTTCTTTTTAACTGATTTTCATTGAAATGTGATCTAACTATTTGGAGATGTTGCTCCAATAGATATGGTGTTCTTTTTAACCAAGATATCAAAATGTTTAACACTTAACAAAATTTTGGAAAGCAAACCTGGTCAACAAAAATAAAGTCATGTAGCCTTTGTAGCAAAAAAGGTAAATGTGAAGTTCTTTTTATGCACCAAATGAAAATTTGAGTTTGTTTTAGTTGCACCAAATAGAAAATGTGAAGTTCTTTTTATCCATTTGTGAAAAACAAGAAAGATGAAGTTCTTTGTTATGCACCAAATGAAAACTTGAGTTTTGTTTTAGTTGCACCAAATAGAAAATGTGAAGTTCATTTTTATCCCTTTGTGAAAAACAAGAAAGATGAAGTTCTTTTTTTATGCACCAAATGAAAAAGTTGAGTTTGTTTTAGTTGCACCAAATAGAAAATGTGAAGTTATTTTTATCTCTTTGTGAAAAACAAGAAAGATGAAGTTTTAAGCCAAAGAAATTAAAATGTTTTAAACTAACTTCTTCCAAAACCTACACAAAAAAAAATAAAAAACTAGAAAATCTGCAACTAAAACATTCAAAAAAAGTTAATGCACGTGGTGTGCTCACAAGCCTAAAAAAATGTCCTTGAAGTTACAAAAGTGTTGGATTCACGTCGAGTTCACCAAATGATGTCATGGAAATGGGAACAAGGAAACAACAAAGTTCAATGTTAATAAGTTAGTTTCAACCATAAAACCAAAACAAAGAACTAAAAACCATTCCAAACATATCAAAAGAGATTTCAAAAAGCATGAAAGAAGTTTAACAAAACAAAAGAAAGGAGAAGAGCCTCCCTAAGATGCTTCCATGATGCCTTTTGATGCTTCTCCCTTGTTTCTCCCCTCTCCAAGTCCCAAATGAGTGTAGCTCTCAGATTTTAGCACTAGCCATGGATGCTATATGGAGATTCAAGATGGTTGGATGTGATAAACAAATGCTATGCAAGTGTAGATAGTGATGCTATGAAAAAACTCTATGCTAATACCAGTATAGCAACAATACTCTAATGCTTCCTCCTTTTCTTGAGGATAAGGGTTTTATTTATAGAAGAAATGGGGAAATGAAGGGTTAAGATTAACCAAACTTAACAAGGGTTGGGATTGAAAGATATTCAATCCATGTGAGACTTTCAACCCAATCCCATGTTGACAAGTGTCACCATGAGAAGGCTTGAGGGGAGAGATAAGGAGCATTAAATGCTTGAGGGGACATGATGGTTACCCTAGGGGGTTGGGTTAGGGTTAGGTTAATGGATATTTCTTTTATGCAAGGGATAAATGAATGTGCAAGGGTTAAATGGTTACCTTAGTCAAAGAAATAAATGCTTTGAAGAGACCCATGAGTCAAAAGGATGGTTAAGTTAGAGGAAATTCTCTAGCCAAAGGTAAAAGGTGAGTTAACCATAAATGGTTATGTAAGAGCCTTTAATGGTTTGGAAGACTTTACAGGTTAACCATTTGAAGACATGAAGCCTTTAATGGTTATTGAAGATTTTGGAGGTTTTTGAGAAGTGACTTCCTTTTATTTAGGAATGTGACAATGATTAGGATAGGATTAGGCTAATTAGAAGAGTTAGAAGAATCTAGAAGGGATTTAGGCATGCAATTGGATTTTGTAGGAGAATGCAAGTGGGAGGAATTTTAGGATTTTCAATTAAAATAAAATTATTTATTTCAATTAAATGGTGTAATTTGCATTTGGATAGATATTTAAATAAATATTAATTTATTTAAATGTAAATTTTGGATTTTATTTAAATAAATCTTAATTTATTTATATGAGAAAAAGGAAGATAAATCATTAAATGCTTGAAGACTTTGAGGGAAACCATTAAAGGCTTAAGAAGACTCTAGAAAGAAGTCATTGAGTTTGAAGACTTTAAGGGAAACCATTAAAGGCTTGAGAAGACTCTAGAAGGAAGCCATTAAGTTTGAAGACTTTAAGGGAAACCTTTAAAGGTTTCAAGTGGGCTAGGATAAATAGATTTTTAAATAAATAATTTATTTATTTAAAATAGTTGTAGGAAAATGCAAGTGGGTGGAGGATAAATGTGATTTAAATAAATGTTAATTTATTTAAATGTGAGTGATGAGATTTTGGGGGATTTAAATAAATATTAATTTATTTAAATGTATTAAACAAATATGATTTATTTATTTAATTAATGGTATGAATTTGGTTAAGTGAATTAAATCAAATAATTTATTTAATTAATAGAAGAGGGTTAAGATGAATTAATTAAATATTAATTGAATTAATTGTTGATTGATGGTTAAATAATCAAATAAATACTAAATATTCATTTAATTAAGTGGACAAATTTATGTGTCTACAACTTCTAATATGTTTCTATGAGTGTGCAAGATGATGCAATATAGTTGAATGAGTTATTGAATAACTCATGACAAGAAGAAGTTTCAAAAACACTTGGAGCAGAGGGCTTCAAACATTAAATCCAAACAACTCTTGATAAAGCTTTGAAGACATTAAGAAAAGATAGAGAAGATTCTTGAATACTCCCAACACACTCCAACAATCATGCAAAATCATGGAGCACCAGTCATTCTTAAATCAACGGGAAAAGTATATGTTTCATACAAGTTGCAGTTGCACACTACACTACGTTATCTTTCTCCAACAAAGATAAATCAAGCTACCAAAGTACTCTACTATGATTGAATTATTGTAGAATATACTTCATTATGATCAATAATGATTCGATCAACTGAACTGATGATTAATTCCTTCATTCATGTTGAGAACTTGAAGACTTCCTAGAAATCAAGCACCCAAAAATTCTGAAAAACTCAATCTCAGTAAAAGAACGATATCTCCCTCGTTTCTTAACGAAATTAAAAAATTCAAAAGGATCTCGAAACTAGACTTGAAGGGATAAAAACCCTTTTGAGCGTTTGGCACGGTTCACAACAAGGAGAGAGAATTAATTGACTGAAAATGCCTGAGACAAAGATGACGAGATGAAGGACAACAAGTTCAGTTTTCTCAATGATTTGTAAGCATCCCTTTCAAAAGTGGATCTTGGATCCACATTATTAGTAGATTGGTTGGGTAGATATGGAATGATAATTCTATAGATATATTGTAATAAATTAAGCAAAGGGGGGATTAGAAAGGCTTGTTTTAGCCTGAGGAAATAGGATAGACTAGTTTCATTTCCAGCAATGTATTTTCCAGAATTTCTTAGAGTAAATTTGAATTCAAGCAAGTATTTTATTTCTAGTAAGTGTTTCTTAGTTCAGAATTTTCAATTCATACAAGTGTGCCTTATATTATCCTTTCCTTTCATGCAAGTGTGCCTTAGATTAAATTTCATTTCCTACAAGTTAGAATAGACTGTCAAATGAGTTTTCTCAATTCTCTATTGCATACGGCCATGGACACTACCTTGGATTGACAAATTAAATGATGAGGATTACAAAGACCCCATCAACAAGCTTATATATCTCTCTTTTAAAATTATTATTATTTTTTATTTTGGTGAAAAGGCAAAGCCTTATATATAACAATACTATAGAAAATAGTTACAAAATAGCTATTGTTCAAGACTCTTAAATAGACAGATATGAAATAAGTAACAATTCCCAAGACCTCCTAGAAACTAAGGCTCTGAAATAGCCATATTTAATCAATGTTACATTTGATTGTATTTAGCAAAACATATGAATGATTAGATATCTCCCTTAGATGGCAATACAGACAAAACCCTAAGAACATGTATGCAAAACATAAAAACTTGGAGTTCTAGACCCCTTCATTCTTCCATATCCACCCCCTGAGAGTGGTGAGTTCCATGAGCATCCTACATGTTATGATTTCGAGAAGCTGAAGGTTGAGGGTAGTAGTGTCGTCGAGAGGAATTGGCATTGTCAAGAGCATCCTCCCCAGGAACATCCCGTGTGCGCTATGGGCAATAAGGATGCAAAGCATGGGAAGGCATGGAGGGAAGAGTAGGATCTGGAGCATGTTTAGGGTGGCCATGATCCATTAGTAGAAAAATAGCATCCACCTTCTCTTCAATTATTTCAGCAAGCTTGACCCCAACTTGATGAAGATGTTGTTGTAAAGCAATTCTGAGAACCCTAATGCTCTGCAACTCCAAAGCATCCTTAATGGCATTGAAGACATAAATAAATGCACATCCTTTGCATAGGAAATGGCTGGGAAAAAAACCCCCATTAAGGGCTTGTCGACACCATAAGTCATAGCCATGAACAACTCATAGGATACGGTTGTCTTGGATAAACACCTCGTTAATCACCCTCTCGGCAATAAGTTGGAGTGCTCGACATGACTGTAGTAGGTAAAAAAAAATGATAGAAAGATGGAAACCTATTGAGATGGGAATATTACCCTTCTAGCCTTTGGCATGAGAATTTATTAGCCAATAACTTGCTTGATACTATCTCTGCACTAGTGATAACAAAATTTGAAAACCTGACCTAGGTGTTGGTCAATAATTGGTCCTGAAAATGGTAACTCCCAGTCGAAGACCTGCAACTAGAGGCGATAATTCCTTGGATAATATTCCATGTGCACCATGGTACAATGTATGCATAGTCTAGAAGAGATCCTAAGCTCCCCTTCGTCCTCTGAAGACTGCAGAGAAAACATACTCACAAGCAGGAACATGTATGAAATGCTAGTGAATGAGAAACAAAGGATGAACAAAATAAAAATCCAATCACACATGTAGCTTCCTCGAAAATGAAGAGTTCATAAATGAAGAATGCGACACATAACGTGGCATGATGAAATGAAAAGATCACTCGTATACCTGCAATCAAAGAGAACTCATTAGAGAAAAAAGCCCCTATCTTGACAACCATGCATGTTGTCCTCCACTCGCCAGTGATGATGGAGACACATGTGTGAAGCCACAAGTTTAGAAGGTAAGTGGGAGGTTGGCGGCGACAACCATATGAAGATGATTACATATGAATTTTTCTTAATGAGGCCCAAGAAATATACGTTCTTTCAGCATAATGACCCTACCACGGTAGTAAAAATGTGTAAAATGAATGGGCCCATTGGAACTAGAAGAATGATAAATCATAACACAACAATTTGCATCACCAAATTGATAGGAAGAACATGAATAGAGGGGTTTGTAGTCCTTAAGCCCGTAACATTTATTTCAACACTAACTCAACTAGTTGTGGGAATTGCATGAGATGGTCATGATGTCCCATAATGGAGAATTCTTGCTTATTGCACCCCATGTTTGCTAGGTGACATGCAACCCCATTACCTTCCCGGTATGTATGTGAGATATGAAACATACCAAGTTTGTCAAGTATTTCCTAGACATTTTGAATAATGTACCTAATTTTCCAATTTTGACATTTACATTCTTTGCAAGCATTCACTATTAAGAGAGAATCCCCTTCCACGTGAATATATTATATACCCAGATTTATTGCAAGAACAAGGTCATGCTGGAGTGTAAGAACTTCTGCTACATTGTTAGTCACAAAAGGTAAAGCAAATGATTTTGCAACCAAGATAAGTCCCGAGGAGTCCCTAATACACATACTATCTCCTGAGGCTCCCAGGTTGCCCTTAGAAGCACCATCAAAGTTAAGCTTAAAGTAGGGAGGCAAAGGAGGTAGCCATCTAACTAAAGTCCTATCAACTTTGGTTATGGGAGGGACTTTAAGTGACCCTTTGAAGGGTAGGGATATCCCTTTCCAAGATCTCAGTATGGAATCATCCCATGAAATGAAGACAAAAGAACAATTTTTAGTATTTTGCACGAATGCATTCACTGATTTTGAGACTAACTTTTCAATATTGAACTGAACTTCTTAGATAGAAGATGTTACTTTCCCAAAAATCTGCTTATTTTGTTCCCACCATATGGACCAAGTAACCACAACTGGTAGGATACGCCAAATGCATGCGAAAAATGCTTCTATATGGAGAAGTGGCCATGATTCAAATGTTGGCATTTGCATGAAGATTGGATTAATGAAATGTTATGTTGTCATTGATGTCAATTATAACTGGTAATGATGTTGTAATAATGTTGTTTTCTAACCGGTAAGAGAGCTTGTGAAGGAAACCGGTATTACTAGAGATGAAGTGAGATCAACTAGTAAACCCTACCTATTGTTATGATAAACCCTAACCCATGAAGTTTGGTGAATTGGTTCTATTGGTTTATTATCAAATGATGAGCAATAATGATTATGCCACGTATGCATGTTGTATGAGAAGAGTTTCAAATGGTTTTTGGCGCATAGAGATAATGATTTTTATCTTGGGAATGAGCAAGTACACTGCATGTAATGTAAACCACGTGATGAGTTACTGTGTTCAATGAAGTGGTGATCAAGGAGTGGTCGAGGATATCTTGAATGTTGTGCAGTGATTGTTATGTAATCCAACAGTCATACTTGAACTGATTTATTTGTAATCGCATTGAGATGTTTAGGTTTGTGATGTGTTACCAGCCTATTGATTTGTTTATAAGGTCGATGAGTTGTTTTTATTGAAGTGTTGGCAATTTGTAGTTGAGAGTAAGAGAGTGTGGTTGTCAAACCAAATCATGTATTTGCAGTATGTGTAAAGGAAGATATGAGCATGAAAAGGATCTAAAGAAGCAAGTGTAGTGCTATTCAAACAGATCAGGAAACCCTTGTTGTTCTCTAACAATTACAACAGTCAAATCCCCTAACCGGGTAAGCTCTAACAAGCTTAGTGTTATCTAAATCCTCTAACCAGGTGATCCATTAGCTTGGATTTTAAATCCTCTATCGAGGTTACTCCTAACAGAGTATTTCTTCTAATAGGGCATTATAGTCAATCCCTCAATCGGGTGGTCCCTAACAGGATCTATTCTTAACAAGACTTTTTGTAAAGCTTTAACAGGCTAGGCTCCTAACAGGGTGAACTTCAAAATAGTTCAGAATACTTGTGGGTATTCATCCCCACCATGGTTTTTCCCATTTGGGTTTCCACATCAAAAATATTGTGTCAAGTGGTGAATGTTTTGTGGTTATGCTTACTATGGTTGAATTGCTTAACTGCTAAATCCACTTTGATATGTTATGTTAACTAGAAGCAATCTGAAATATATTTTAACTATTGTCAGTAAAGTATTTGAATGATTCAGTTAAAAGGTTTTGAGAGTTTCAAAGATGTTTTACTGTTAGTCTGTTATAACAGTCAGTCAGTTTAACTTGTCAGTAATATTGCATTTGAAGTTTAGTGTTTAAACCAATCAGTTTAGAGTTTGCTTTGAGAGGTTGTTTTTGAGATTGGTGAAAGTCTATACAATTTTCTATCTACTAATTCACCACCTCCCCCCCTCTCAGTAGTTGACCGAATCCTTGTTCTTTCATCATACCATCAATTGGTATCGAAGCATTTCAAGTTTTATAGGGTCTAAGCCTAACAACTTGAGGTAAAGATCTTGTAGAATATGATGAAGAAAGAAGGTCCGAAGTTTAATAGAGAGAACTACAAAATATGGAGTGATAGAAGGAAAATTTATATCAAGAGGCTAGGAAGTCAATACTGGGAACATGTTGGTACTCAATATGTTGCACATAGTGGGATTATGATTGATGATTAGAAGAAAGAGCAACAAGAAAACAATCAAGCACTGGAGGCTATTATCAGTTCTTTGTCTGATGCAAAGTATGTTGATGTCCATGGTTTGTAGACTACTTATGAGGTATGGAAGAAACTTGAAGATATCTATAGCAATGATGAGCATGTGAAGATTGCCAAAGAAGAGAGCCTGAGAGGAAAATTTGATGACATGTAGATGGCTGAAGTTGAGAATATACAACAGTATGGTCAGAGGATCAAAGAGATAGTTGGTGAGATCAAGAGTGTTAGCGGTAAAGTGGAAGATGCCACAGTGATTAGTAAGGTGTTGAGAACCCTTCTACTGGTTTATGTTATCTGAGTTGTAGCCATTCAGAAGCTAAAGTCAATCGACAACACTAAGGTAACTCTTGGCTCTATCATTGGTAAGCTTACTACTTTTGAATTAAATGGTTATGATGGTAGTGTTCAGAAATCTGAATCTACATTTAGAGCTTCATTTTCTAACCCTTCTATGAGGAAAAGTAGAGATGTCAATCACAACTATGAATCTAGATCCAGTAGAGAAGTTGATGATGAA
This sequence comes from Cryptomeria japonica, assembly GCF_030272615.1. Classification (NCBI taxonomy): domain Eukaryota; kingdom Viridiplantae; phylum Streptophyta; class Pinopsida; order Cupressales; family Cupressaceae; genus Cryptomeria; species Cryptomeria japonica. The sequence goes on along the minus strand of NC_081409.1, from coordinate 250,767,792 downwards.
GACAATTTGGTTGAGCTTGAAGCATTGTCGGCCAAGCGGTTGCCCAGAGGTACCAGTAAATACAGAGGTAAATTACCTTTGAAATGTTTTGCATGCAACAAGATTGGACACATTGCAACTAACTATCCTAATGGTGACAATGAGCATAAGTGTGATAAGTTCAAGAAGTTCAAAGGAAAAGGCAAAAGAGATTATCTCATTACAGTTGATGGTGGTATCACTGATGAGGAATCTAAGGGTCATGCTAATGAAGATGTTGTTTTTGTAGCCATTAAAGAGGAGACATCTAATCAGAAGGCATTAGTTTCTCGCATGGATAATTCTGATGATTGGATCATTGATACTGGTTATTCACACCACATGATCGGTGACCGGATTAAATTTCTTACCTTGAAGGAATTTGATGGAGGAGTTGTGAGATTTGGTAATGATTCACCCTGCATGGTAAAAGGTAAGGGAATTATTTCTCTTAATGGAAAGAGAAGTGCAGATGATGTCTACTGGGTTGAAGGATTAAAGCACAATCTTTTGAGTGTTGCACAACTCAATGACAAAGGGTATCCATTGGAGTTTAAGAATGGAGTGTGCAAAATCTATGGGAGAAAAGGTGAACTGATTGCAACTGGCAAGCAGACTAAAGGTAACCTGTTTCACCTGAATCCTAAAGTCAACAACTTTTAATTGCTAAAATAGATGATAGTTGGCTTTGGCATAGGAGATTTTGTCATATAAATTTTGATAATATTGTCAAAGTGAGTAAGTTCAAGTCAGTGAGAGGTTTTCCTTAGTTGGACAAACTGGTTAATGCTCTATGTAAGGAATTTTAGTTAAGAAAGATGACATCCTCAACTTTTAAGAGCAAATATTTTTCAGCAGAACATCTATTAGATTTGGTTCATACAGATCTCTATTGACCAATAAGGACCAAAAGTATTCAAGGTGATAGATATTTTATGATCTTCACTAATGATTGCTTAAGAATGATGTGGGTCACATTCTTGAAGAACAAAACAAAAGCATTTAGCAAGTTCAAGGCATTCAGGGCCTTAACTAAAAAGGAAAGTGGTAAGAAGATAAAATGTTTAAGAATTGATCAAGGTGGTGAATTCACTTCTTAGGAATTCACTAGATATTGTGAAGAAAATGGAATATAGAGGCAACTTTCTGCATCGAGGAAACCACAACAGAATTGTATTGTAGAGAGAAAAAACCAGTCAATTGTTGAAGCTACTAGAACGATGTTGATACAAGGAGGAGTAGCAAAAACTTTCTGGAGAGAAGCTGTTAGCACAACTGTCTACACTATGAACCTGATATTGGTAAAAAGAGGTAAGGATAAAACTCCTTATGAATACTGATATGGTAGATCACCTAATGTTATTTATTTTAAGATATTTGGCAGTAAATGTTTTATTAAGAGAGGTGACTATGTTTGTAAGTTTGAGGCTAAAAGTGATTAAGGCATATTCCTTGGTTACTCCACCAAGAGTAAGGCCTACAAATGTTATAACAACTGGACATAGAGAAACATTGAAAGTGTTGATGTTCGAGTGGATAAGTATCCTGAAGTCTCAGGGGAAACCAGTGTGGAGAAAAAGGAAGAAGATCCTTGCATTCCAATTTTGGAACCAGAACTAGTGAAGCCAGAAGATGATAAAGAGAATGTTATTGTACCAGTTCAACTGGAACAGGTAGATTCAAAAGAAGATGATAATAATGAAGAAGAAGAACTTGAAGATAATGATCAAGTTATTCTGAGGTATGTGAGACTCAACCACAATCCTGACTAGATTATTGGAGATAAGGATGTTGAAGTGTTAACCGGAAGAAGAATTAGAGAGAATTCTTGCATGATCTCCACTATTGAGCCTAGAACTGCTAAGGAAGCATTTGGAGATGATAATTGGATCAAAGTTATGGAGGAGGAGCTTGATCAAATTGAGAAGAAAAAAACATGGACCCTAGTACCCAAACTCGCGAATAAAAATGTGGTAGGTACTAAGTGGGTATTTAGGAACAAACTGAATGAAGATGGAGTATTAGTCTGAAACAAAGCTAGATTGGTATGCAAAGGTTATGCACAAGAAGAAGGAGAAGACTATGGTGAGACTTTTGCACTAGTTGCTAGACTAGAAGGTGTCAGGACTTTACTTGCATTTGTAGCACATAAGGGATTCAAAGTATATCAGATGGATGTGAAGTCAACATTTTTGAATGGAGTACTAGAAGAAGAAGTATACATTGAGCAGATAGACGGTTATGCTTTGACTGATGCAAAATATATGGTATGTAAATTGCACAAGGCACTATATAGGTTAAAGAGAGTACCAAGAGCATGGAATGAAAGGTTACATTCACACCTAATGAAGGTAGGTTTTCAGAGAACCAGTGAAGACAACAATATATATCTCAAATATGAAGGAGATAAGATACTGGTTAGTGAAGTGTTTGTAGATGATATCATATTTGGAGGCAATGATGATATCAGTGATGACTTTGAAAATGAGATGAAAAGTGAATTTGAAATGTCTCTAGTGGGAGAGATAAAATTCTTCATAGGTTTGCAAATACAACAGATGAAGAGTGGTATTTTTATCACATAGTCTAAATATGTGAAAGAAGTGTTAAAGACATTTGGAATGAGTGACTGTAAACCAGTTGGGACACCAATGGTTACAGGTTGCAAATTGTCTAAGGAAGATGAAGTCACATCTATTGATGAAAAGGAGTACAGGTCAATGATAGGGAAATTGCACTATGTTGTTCATAGCAGACCAGATATAGCTCATGCAATTGGTCTAGTTGCCAGATTTCAGAAGAATCCAAAGGAGACACACTTGATAGAAACCAAGAGGATATTCAAATATTTGAAAGGCACTATTGACTATGGTTTATGGTATCCATATGCAGGTAACTTTGATTTGAAGGTTTATATAGATGCAGACTGGGCAAGTAATGTTGATGATAGGAAAAGCACAACTGGTGGATCATTCTTTCTTGGTGGAAGACTTGTTACATGGAGTAGCAAGAAGCAGAGTTGTATATCACAGTCCACTGCTGAAGCTTAGTATGTTGCAGCTTATATGAATTGTACCTAGGCTATCTAGATGAGACACATTCTGGAAGGATTCAAGATGAAGTTTATAGAACCAGTAAAAATCTTATGTGAAAATACCAGTGCCATAAATATCTCAAAGAACCTTGTTTTGCATGCACGAACCAAGCATATTGAATTGAAGTATCATTTCTTGAGAGAAAAAGTGAAGAATAAAGATGTGATATTGGAGCATGTTTCTACCAAGGAGCAGCTTGCAGATATCTTTACAAAACCTCTCCCTAAGACTACTTTTGAGTATCTTAGAAGTCAACTAGGGGTTGTACCCCTACATGAGGTCAATTGAGCATGATATAGAATACATCAGTCTCGGGGCTACTTGAAGAATTTTATAGCAGGATTGGTGTAGAGTGGAGTTATTCCACAGGGGGAGCATCAAGTTGCAAGTTGATGATGCTTAATAGTGAAGTTTGACATTGCATGTTTTACTTTCACTTTGGCTTTGATGTCAAAGGGGGAGAAGAACTATATGATTGAGGAAATAATCTACATGATTGACAGAGAGAAGATCTATAACCAGTTACCAGCTAAAGACATGGAGACTTAGTTGAAGGAGAGTACATGGTAAAATGTAAACCAGGATTCTTATTCACAATCATAACAATCAAGGGTATTGATACTTGTATTTCCATCAATGCCAAAGGGGGAGATTGTTGGCATTTGCATGAAGATTGGATTAATGAAATATTATGTTGTCATTGATGTCAATTATAACCAGTAATGATGTTGTAATAATGTTGTTTTCTAATCGGTAAAAGGGCTTGTGAAGGAAACTGATATTACTAGAGATGAAGTGAGATCAACCGGTAAACCCTACATATTGTTATGATAAACCCTAACGGATGAAGTTTGGTGAATCGATTGTATTGGTTTATGATAAAATGATGAGTGGTAATGATTATGCCACATATGCATGTTGTATGAGAAGAGTCTCAAATGGTTTTTGGCATGTAGAGATAACAGTTTTTGTCTTGGGAATGAGCAAGTACATTGCATGTAATGTAAACTACGTGATGAGTTACAATGTTCGATGAAGTGGTGATCAAGGAGGGTCAAGGATATCTTGAATTATGTGCAGTGATTGTTATGTAATCCAACGGTCATACTTGAAATGATTTGTTTGTAATCCATATGAGATGTTTAGGTTTGTGATGTTTTATCGACCTATTGATTTGTTTATAAGGTCGATGAGTTGTTTTGTTGAAGCGTTGGCAATTTATCGTTGAGAGTAAGAGAGTGTGGCTGTCGAACCAGATGATGTATCTACAGTATGTGTAAAGGCGGATAGGAGCATGAAAAGGATCTGAAGAAGCAAGTGTAGTGCTATTCAAACAGATCAGGAAACCCTTGTTGTTCTCTAGCAATTACAATAGTCAAATCCCCTAATCAGGTAAGCTCTAACAAGCTTAGTGTTATCTAAATCCTCTAACCAGGTGATCCATTAGCTTGGATTTCAAATCCTCTATCGGGGTTACTCCTAACAAAGTATTGCTTCTAATAGGGCATTATAGTCAATCCCTCAACCAAGTGGTCCCTAACAGGATCTATTCTTAACAGGACTTTTTGTAAAGCTTTAACAGGCTAGGCTCCTAACAGGGAAAACTTCAGGAGAGTTCAGAATGCTTGTGGGTATTCATCCCCGCCGTGGTTTTTCCCATTTGGGTTTCCACGTCAAAAATATTGTGTCAGGTGGTGAATGTTTTTGTGGTTATGCTTACTATGGTTGAATTGCTTAACTGCTAAATCCACTTTGATATGTTATGTAAACCGACAACAATATGAATAATATTTTAACTACTATCAATAAAGTATTTGAATGATTCAGTTAAAAGGTTTTGAGAGTTTCAAAGATGTTTTACTGTTAGTCTGTTATAACAGTCAACCGGTTTAACTTGTCAGTAATATTGCATTTGAAGTTTAGTGTTTAAACCAATCAGTTTAGACTTTGCTTTGAGAGGTTGTTTTTGAGATTGGTGAAAGTCTATACATTTTTCTATCTATGTATTCACCCCCCCCCCCCCCGCCTCTCAATAGTTGACCGAATCCTTATTCTTTCATTATACCATCATCAAAAAGGTCCCAAACAGAATTTGGGAGTGGAGTGTGAAAATGAAGTTTAAGGAGTATAAAATGCCAATATTTTTTAGCAAAAGAGCATTTGAGAAACAAATGTCTTGTATCCTCTTGTACTTCCCCACACAAGACATATGTGAAAGGTTGAGCAATCTATAACTTGGCCAACCCTTCACTAGTTAGAACTCTTTTTTTGAGGACTAACTAGGAAAAACTACCTGCTTTAGATGGTATCATATTACCCCAATAGAAGGAATAAGCTCTATATGGCTTAATGTGAGCTTGGGATTTGAGAATTGCTTCATACCCCAGTTTAATTATGTAATTGCCATTTTTTGAAGGGGCCCAAATTAACCTATCTTTTTTATTTGATAGGAAGACCACTCTATCCTAAAGTGTAGATCTTAGAGAACCTTCTTCTGATCCAAAGATATCAATTCCACATAACAAACATAATCTATTAGTCTAACCCCCAGTTCTGAATTAAAATCAACATAGTTGTTTGTAACTCAAGGATATTTTGTAGAGGTGGACATCCTGTAATGCCCCGCTAGGAACCCTAAAGGAAAACAACACAACTAGGCAACTAAAGGGTGAAATGTTTTTTTCTTTTTTGTTAAAGACTAAATGCACTAACTAAAACCATTGCACGTTGAATAACATAGTGGAAGTCTATCATATGTTTTCCTAAGGGTAACCAACAAAGATTAATTTTGTAGATTATATTAACACCACAATTAATCCATTTAATTAGATAAATTGAATGCTTAAGTTTAAAATTACACATACATCCAAATTCACAATAAAGAAATAAAAGTATTCCAATGTATCCAATTTCCATAAACCATTTAAACATAAGATCAAAACAATAACATTCATTTCACTCGCATAATAATATTACAATATCCATAAATACATGGCTTCCAATAATACCAATGGTTACAAAGATACAATATCAAGGTTACATAAAAGTCTGATACAATGACCACAAGGTCTCAACTGAACAATAATTTTGAACAAGAGCTGGTACATAAACCACGATCCAAGAAACACCAGTGAAGCCTTTCCTCGCCTGAAGATACAATCCAGATCATCTGATGGGAAGTGGCACTACCACCCGACCATGTGATCCCAAAATGGAACCACCCCACCATGCTAGGAGATAGTAGAAAACCCTCAAGCAAGCAAAGTAAGACAAGTACAAAAGGACTACAACACTCTGCAACCATCCATGTAACACAACTCACAAAACACTAGTAACTCTAAGAAGAGAGTGTCATCACATAGCTTGATGGTTACCATGGTACAGCCTCCATAGGTCCCGGCCCCCATACTCGGATTTCTCCTGGTAACCTCTCCCGAGCCTCTGGTTCCAACTAAGTCTCATGCAGACCCTACCAATCCTTTCATGAAGACAAGGTGGTAAGTTTGCCATTCCAAGCATTCTCGTAACATTATGAGCCCTGTACAAGCACTCACCTATGCATGAGGTAAATTTATCTTAATTAATATTTAATCTACCCACCCCCTAATCAATTATTAGGTTATCACTTTTTAACTAACTTTCGATGGGTTATCCTGTCATCCACTTCGGGCATGGCCCCCGCTCGAAAGCCACTCTCTCTCCTAGGACACTAATAGGAAATGTTTCTCTCTACGAGAACTCCATGGCGAAATAGGCAATCATAAACAATCCTAACAAGCACAAGTGAAGGATGCACAAATAGCAACCCAAGATTGACCATTTGGACAAAAACACACAATGGCTCATATCAAATAGGTTATACAACAACACCTAGTCTAGGAGAAATAATAACATAGGACACAATGACAATTTAACCAAAATTGCAATGAAATAAAGCTTGACTGAGAACACAATATACGCAAGATCCTATAACAAGCTGTGAGATTTTGCCAAGATCAAGAGCTCAATGAAATGTACAAAATAGAGACATAATATGGAACAAGAATAAACTGTATTCTCATCAATAGAAAATGATCAATAATCAAGATTACATAGTTACATACAATGTAGATGAGCTTGCTTATATAGGCAAGGCTAGGGATATGTGAGCACACAAACATGACATGTGGCTCAATAAGAAACAAGGGTAGGTAGGAAATAGGTGTGGGTAGGTAGGAGAAATAATATAATAGTCCACATGAGGTGGCTCACCCACTGAATGTGGAGTGTAACAACAAGATCAACACCATAAAAGGTGGAATTTCTCCTACACACACTATCCCAATGTGGCACAAACACCCAAGTGTCTCATACCCAAACTACTATAAAATGCATTATCTAAGTAAACTTAAGTAAGTGTAATAATATCCAAGATGAATAATTATTTACACCAACACAGACAATCTTTCCTTAAAAACAGCCAAAAGCATAAATAACATGCAATTTACGAATTTCCAGATAACAAGAATTTACAACTATTTAATACCAAAAACATCCACCTTATCATTTGTCCAAAAAGATTTAAAATACAAATAATTCTCCTAATGTATTTTCAACATATTCATATAAATTAACATTCCAAACTGTAATTAAATAATATTTAAAATAACATTTAAAATATTATAATAACTACCAGAAGAACACATATCTTAATATATATATATATATATATATATATATATATATATATATATATATATAAACACATATATGAATATACATATATTTATTTATATACATATATAATTTAACACATAATAAATTTAATTTATCTAACCCCTAGGTACGAAACCCGAAACAGTGCACAGGGTTTAGAAATTAATTTTTTTTTAAAAAATTAAAACACTTTAAAATTTTGAAAAGGCCCTGATCACGGTAGCCTAAGCTACCGCTGGTAGCTAGTACTACCATCCAGTAGCACAGCTATCGTCTGGTAGCACTGCTACCGTTGGTAGCTAGTACTATCGTCCGATAGCACTGCTGCCGTCCAGTAGCACTACTACCATAGGTAGCTGCTACCGCTAGTAGCGGATGCTACCATGGGTAGTTTTTCTTCTTTTTATTTATTTATTTATTTTATTTTTTAATATATTTTTTTTAACAAAAAAAAAACCTTTTCAATAATTTAATTTTAATAAAATTTTAACAATAATAATAAAAAAAAAAAAAAAATTCCAATAATTCCATTTTCACAAAATTTAATCCTTCTTCATATATATATATATATATATATATATATATATATATATATATATATAACCCAAATAAATTTAATGTGTAATTAAATTTATTTTTCTTAAGGTAATTAAAACCATTCCTTAGGTAAAATACCCTTTCTCACAAATCTTGCAAATTTCCATGCATCCTAAAATCTGACAAATTTTCTATAATAATTTCTCTTAATTTTCTCAAAAATTACATACTTCCCATAAATTAGAAATACACATTAGGCATGGAGTTCAAAACAAAACTCGAATTCACTAGAAGAGGGTTTTGGATTTGACAATTCTTTTACACACACATCAAGTAGAGAAAAATAGAAATATTTTTAATAAAACACACAACTAAGAAATCATCCAACCTGGTATAGCTTTCATGGAAGAAATCTGTAGAAGAGCCCTAATCCTTTCAATAATCTTCCAATAGATTTCTTCACCTAAAATTTTTGACTTGTTCCAATATGTTCCTGTGTAACTAAAATAAAAACTTAACCCCTATTTAAATTAAAATTCTAGGTTCAAAAGCTTTTTCACAAAAAACCTAAATTTAGAATAATAGTAATTTTTTAATTTTATTTTCTAAATTTATCACATGCAATAATTAAAAAACATTATTTTTTCTTTTCTTTTCTCATGCACATTAATTAATTTTCTAAATAAAGAATTAAAACAATATTTTAATTCTAATTAATCTTTTTATTCATTTATTTATTCTTTTATTTATTTAATCATTTATTTATTTAAAATTCAAGGAAACAATAAATATAATTAATCTAATTTATTTAAATAAAAATATATTTCAAATACCATGTAGCCTGCAACTTAATTTAATAATTTCTTTAATTAACTAAATTTATAATCTCAATGCATAAATAATACAATAATGAGAAAATTTCATAAACTTAATTAATTAATTAATTAAATCCACTAAAACACTCAAATTAAACAAATCTCAAGCAATTACCCATAAAAGATAAAATGACAAAATACGAAGACCGAACTAACTCACAAGACGACCAATTGACGACACTCAGACAAGTGTAACTAAGTAAAATAGGGTCAACTACTATCTCCTCCACTTCCATCAGAAAATATAAGGCATGCTCAGACATGTGAAGCCAAGTGGAGATGATACCCCGTACCTACCCGGTACTTGTACCTGCAATATCCTGCATCACCGAACCACACGTGCATATATATACAATATAGAAAACACGGCATACACATCGATGAAGGAGAATCATGACATTCCATGTCTCACCGAAATGAGTGAAGGAAAATCATCCCCTTGCATCCAATACACTCGCAAACACACAACATATAATTTCACATTGCATAGGTAAAGTAAAATGTTAGTACATAGCAATAATCCATAAAATGCCATAAATCACAAGTACTGAATACTGCAAATAAATTATACATCTCATCTCTAGATAAAGCATAATGTCATAAAAATCTAAATAACATATCATGGTAATTTATCCACTGAAAAACAACCAATAATAAAATATGAGTCTAATGAGTTCAAACTAGTAGGGGTACTACATTCTCCCCCCCTAAACTAGGCTTACTCCTGGAAGCCTAAAATAAATAAGAATACAGTTCTCTCATTTTTGCTGCATCCTCCCAAGTCACCGAGGTCTCGTCATTTGGGTCCCATAGGACCCTTACCTGGTCGATGGTATGACGCCTGAGGATCAAATCTCGACATTGAAGAATGCGCACGGGCTCCATGGAAAGTTGCCTGTCCTCATCCTGCAAAGAGTTCCAATCAAGAACATGTGTCACATCTGGATGATAAGGTTGAAGAACTAAAACATGAAAGACATCGTGGATGTGGGATAGACTCGATGGCAAGGCAAGACGGTAGGCAACAGGTCCTATCCTCTCAAGGATCTCAAAAGGTCCAACAAACCGAGGTGCCAACTTAGATCCCTTTCCATAACGGATCGGACTCTTCTACGGATGCACTCTCAAGAATACACGATCACAATAGAAAACTGAAGATCTACCCTATGAGCATCTGCATACTTCTTCTGTCTATCCTGTGCTGCCACTAAATGCTCATGAATCCTATCTACCTGCTGCTCCATCTCTCGAAGAATATCTGGTCTTATAAGCACCCTATCCTCCAACCGATCCCAACTCAAAGGAGTGCGGAAAGGATGACCATATAATGCCTGAAAGGGGGACATACCTATGGAGCTATGATATCCATTGTTATAAGTAAACTCCACTAGATATATATAGTCCTCTCAGCGTGATTGTTGGTCCATCACATACATGCGAAGCATGTCTTCTAATACCTGATTCACTCTCTGTCTGACCATCTGTCTCTGGATGATAAGCTGAACTAAAATTCAACTGAGTCCCCAAAGCATGCTGAAGTGAGGTCCACAATGCTAAGGTAAAGATAGGATCTCTATCAGATATGATCCACCTCGGAATCCCATGCAATCTCACTACTTCTTCTAAGAAGACTCGTGCCACCACTGCTACTATGTAGGAAGCTTGAATAGGAACAAAATGAGCAACCTTAGTCAATCTGTCAACTATGACCATGATGGCATCATGACGATGAGAAGAGACAGGCAAACCAACAATGAAATCCATGAAAATGATATCCCATTTCCAATCTGGTACTAGATTAGGCTGCAAAAGCCCCGCTGGGTGCTGATGCTCTGCCTTCACTCGTTGACACTCTAGACACTTCGACGCAAAATCAGCAATGTCATGTTTCATGCCCGCCCAATGATAAATTTGTCTAAGATCTGCGTGCATCTTCTTGACACCTGGATGTGTCGAATAAGGTGCACGATGGGCCTCGGTCATGATTAAAACACAAAGACCCTCCAAAGGAGGTACATAGATCTGTCCATGGTGATGAAGAAGTCCCTCTGCCTCAAGGTTATACCCAAAAAATCTACCCTCTAAAGGCCTTCCGGACTCTATCATAGCTCTAACATACTAATACCAAGTATCTTGAGGAAGAACTCCAAGAATTCTCTCTCAAAAGTCTACTCCAAGGGATAATGTTGAAACTTCATGCCGCCTATGACTCAAAGCATCTGCTACTACGTTTTCTTTGCCCTGAATATAACGAACCTCAAAATCATATTTGCAGAAGAATTCCATCCATCTTCGCTGTCGAGCATTCAAGTTTGGCTATGTGAATATATACTGCAAACTGCAGTGATCACTATGCAGCTCAAACTGACACCCTAACAGGAAATGCCGCCATCGAACCAAAGCATGAACTACAGCTGCCAACTCTAAATCATGAACTGGATAGTTCAACTCGTGGTTCTTGAGTTTGCGAGACTCATAAGCAACCACACGTCCATCCTGCATAAGTACTGCACCTATACCTTCCAAAGAGGCATCTGTGCATACCATAAAATCTCCAGATGGATCAAGAACTGCCAAAATCGGAGCACTGACAAGGAGTTCCTTCAAGGTCTTAAAAGCTACTTCACACTGTTCTGACCAAACAAACTTCTTCCCTTTTCTCTAAAGAGAAGTAATCAAGTGTCCTATCCAGGAAAAGCCTTCAACAAAGCGACGATAATATCTGGTCAAACCCATAAAACTCCTAACTTCTGAAATGTTGGTCGATGCTGGCCAATCAACAATGGCTTGGATCTTTGAAGGATCCACAGATATACCTTCTCCTGAAACCACATGACCAATATAGTTCACCTCAGTCTGGAAGAAGTCACAGTTTGCTAAATTGGCATAGAGTTGATTTTCCCTTAAGCACTGCAGTACCTGACGTAAGTGACCCTCATGCTCCTCCACAGATCTAGAATAAATTAGAATGTCATCCAAGAATACAATGATGAAATGATCAAGGCAGGTGTGAAAAACCCCATTCATTAAGCTCATGAAAACTAAAGGCATGTTCGTCAACCCGAATGGCACCACTGTGAACTCATAGTGATCATAACTAGTACGAAATGTTGTCTTATGAATGTCTGCATCTTGAATGCGTAACTGATGGTATCCAGATTTCAAGTCAATCTTAGAGAACACCTTGGCTCCCTTAACCTGATGAAAAAGGTCATCTATACGAGGCAATGGATATCTATTCCGGATGGTTACCTTATTTAGCTGTTGGTAATCAATGCATAACCAAAGAGAACCATCTTTCTTCTTAACAACGATAACAGGCGCACCCCAAGGGGAAACACTAGGACAAATGAATCCCTTGGCCAATAATTCTTCTATCTGCAATTTCAACTTGCTTAGCTCTTGAGTAGTCATCCGATATGGAGCTCTCGAAATAGGTTCTGCACTAGGAACCAAATCAACTTGAAAGTCTATATCTCGCTTCGGAGGCATACCAGGAATATCCAATGGAAACATGTCTGCATACTCTCTAAGAATAGGGTGACTATCAAGAGTGATTTCTCGCCTCTCTGACTCATCCAATTCCTCAAGAGTGATTGCAAAAAGTTGGCATCCTCTACGCATGCACCGCTTAAGTTGCATAGTGGAGATCATACGCAAGGATATCGGCCTTTGTACTCCAACAATCTCCACTTCTTTTCCCAGGTCATCTAAACACACTACTGTCTTCTTGCGACAATCTACACGAGCACTATGAGATGATAGCCAATCCATCCCCAATACAACTCCATAAGATCCCAAAGGAATAACCCAAAGGTCCACTGAAGTAACTATGGTTCTTAATTTCAACTCACAACTAGGAATAAAGGCATCTACAGAAACATGGACACCTATAGCCAACTCTACTTGCCACCTATCCACCTGCTTAGTAGATGTAAGTCCACACCGCTCCACAATGGATGAAGAAATAAAAGAATCAGAGGCTCCAGAATTGAAAAGTACAGAGATAGGGGTTCCATGCAACATACTTGCTGCCTCAATGACTGTACCCTAATGATCAGATTGGCAGTCATCTACCACTGCAAAAAATCTATGGGACCTCCCTGCATCTCCTACTGTAGGTTCAGATGTTGCTGGCCTCTGACTAACTATGTTGTGGACATTTTTAGGGCACTGTGCAGCTCTGTGACCAAACTGCCCACAAGAGAAGCAAGCTCCTCTATTACCTGTTGGTCCACTAGATTGCTAGAAACTTCCTTGGCTAGGGGCATAAGATGCACTCTACGAGGCCTACCCTGTAGGGCCTTGTTTGCCCCTCTGCCAGTTCCTACCCTTCTTAAACTGAGAATTTCCACCTTGTTGGCCCTGGAACTATTTTGGTTTTGACTATTGTTGATGTTGTTGCCCACTCTTAGCAGGTGCTTGAGGAGTTCTAAATGGTGCAGCTGACTGGGACTGATTTCCCTGAGCTTTATTTCCACTGGTAGGTGCACTTCCTATCTGCACACCTGTCTGACCACCAAGTGCACGACTAAGGTTCAGCTCAACTAATTTGGCCTTCGCCACGGCTATCTCCATTGAAGCTAGCTCAAATACCCTCACACCTCCATTGATACGGTCGTTCAAACCTCTTAGGAAATGTTGGACAAGCATAGCCTCGTCATTACCAATTCTGGCGTATTGTTTGAGCTCATAGAACCTATGCTCATATTGGTCTATTGTCATCCCATACTGATGCAAGGCATAAAACTCATCTGCTTGAGTTTGCCTCCACTGGGGTGAGAGAAATCATGCCCTGAATCTCTCCATAAATAGTTCCCATGTGATGGTGTTAATACATACACCGATCTTCTCCTCCTCTAATCTCCACCAGATTGAAGCAAATTTATTTAGACACATAATAGCACATCTTGCCTTGGTGTTACTATTGTATGGAAACATAGCGAAGCACCGGTCCAAGCCAATAAGCCAGGTCTCTGCCTCAAGACCAGTACCCATACCATCAAAGTAAGGAGGATTGGACCTCATCAAGTCTTTTATGTGACCCAAGGAAGGTGGATCTTAGACAGCTGGAATCTCCCCTCGCCTTGGTGATCTCTCTCTCTCTCTTTCCTCTGGAAGTTGTTGAAGTGGCTCCTCAACCTGAGCATGAATAGGTTGCTCAAACTCAGGCCTTTGGCCTAGCCTAGCCAGAACCTCCTGAAACATCTGTCTCAGCTCTTCCCTTTCGGAAACATGTTCTCCTGCATGCTGAGAGTTCTAATGAACAGATTGTTCCTGCTCCTGATGAACTGATTGTTCTGGCTCAACACTCACATGAGTGGGTGGTGGTGAAGGACTGTGATGGTCAGAACTACGGCCCCGTCCTCCACCTCTGCCTTCATTGCGACCACCCGTACGACCACCTCCTCTAGCTTTCTTAGCCAAGACCTGGTACCATAAAAGAGAAAACGGATCAGATCCATTGCAAGGATAAGACATGAGAGATGCAAACATTTATGACCTAAGCAAGATGGTCAATTGAAAGGCACACTACAAACCCAGAGTACCCAGTGTTGAAACTTGGGCTCTGATACAAAATGTAATGCCCTGCTAGGAACCCTAAAGGAAAACAACACAACTAGGCAACTAAAGGGTGAAATAATTTATTTTTTTGTTAAAGACTAAATGCACTAACTAAAACCATTACACGTTGAATAACATAGTGGAAGTCTATCATATGTTTTCCTAAGGGTAACCAACGAAGATTAATTTCGTAGATTATATTAACACCATAGTTAATCCATTTAATTAGAAAAATTGAATGCTTAAGTTTAAAATTACACATACATCCAAATTCACAATAAAGAAATAAAAGTGTTCCAATATATCCAATTTCCATAAACCATTTAAACATAAGATCAAAACAATAACATTCATTTCACTGACATAATAATATTACAATATCCATAAATACATGGCTTCCAATAATACCACTGGTTACAAAGATACAATATCAAGGTTACATAAAAGTCTGATACAATGACCACAAGGTCTCAACTGAACAATAATCTCAAACAAGAGCTGGTACATAAACCACAATCCAAGAAACACCAGCAAAGCCTTTCCTCATGTGAAAACCCTCAAGCAAGCAAAGTAAGACAAGTACAAAAGGACTACAACACTCTGCAACCATCCATGTAACACAACTCACAAAACACTAGTGACTCTAAGAAGAGAGTGTCATCACATAGCTTGATGGTTACCATGGTACAACCTCCATGGGTCCCAGCCCCCATACTCGGGTTTCTCCTGGTAACCCCTCCCGAGCCTCTGGTTCCAACTAAGTCTCATGCAGACCCTATCAATCCTTTCGTGAAGACAAGGTGGTAAGTTTGCCATTCCAAGCCTTCTCGTAACATTATGAGCCCTGTACAAGCACTCACCTATGCACGAGGTACATTTATCTTAATTAATATTTAATCTACCCACCCCCTAATCAATTATTAGGTTATCACTTTTTAACTAACTTTCGACGGGTTATCCATTCATCCACTTCGGGCACGGCCCCCGCTCGAAAGCCACTCTCTCTCCTAGGACACTAATAGGAAATGTTTCTCTCTACGAGAACTCTATGGTGAAACAGGCAACCATAAACAATCCTGACAAGCACAGGTGAAGGATACACAAATACCAACCCAAGATTGATCATTTGGACAAAAACACACAATGGCTCATATCAAATAGGTTATACAACAACACCTGGTCTAGGAGAAATAATAACATAGGACACAATGACAATTTAACCAAAATTGCAATGAAATAAAGCTTGACTGAGAACACAATATACACAAGATCCTATAACAGGCAATCTTTCCTTAAAAATAGCCAAAAGCATAAATAACATGCAATTTACAAATTTCCAGATAACAAGAATTTACAACTATTTAATACCAAAAACATCCACCTTGTCATTTGTCCAAAAAGATTTAAAATACAAATAATTCTCCTAATGTATTTTCAACATATTCATATAAATTAACATTCCAAACTGTAATTAAATAATATTTAAAATAAGATTTAAAATATTATAATAACTACTAGAAGAACACATATCTTAATATATAAATATAAATATATAAACACATATATGAATATACATATATTTATTTATATACATATATAATTTAACACATAATAAATTTAATTTATCTAACCCCTGGGTACGAAACCCGAAACAGTGCACAGGGTTTAGAAATTAATTTCTTTTTTTTTAATTAAAACACTTTAAAAATTTGAAAAGGCCATGATCAAGGTAGCCTAAGCTACCGCCGGTTGCTAGTACTACCGTCTGGTAGCACAACTATTGTCCGGTAGCACTACTACCATAGGTAGCTAGTACTGTCAGTAGCACTACTACAGTCAGTGTACTACCACCAGTAACAGATGCTACCGTGGGTAGTTTTTTTTTTTTTTTAATTTATTTTTTATTTTTTTTATTTATATATTTTTTTTAACAAAAAAAAAACTTTTTCAATAATTTAATTTTAATAAAATTTTAACAATAATAATAAAAAAAACAATATTTTTCCAATAATTCCATTTTCACAAAATTTAATCCTTCTTCATATATATATATATATATATATATATATATATATATATATATATATTTTAAATTTAATTAACCCAAATAAATTTAATGTGTAATTAAATTTATTTTCTTAAGGTAATTAAAACCATTCCTCAGGTAAAATACCCTTTCTCACAAATCTTGCGAATTTCTATGCATCCTAAAATCTGACAAATTTTCTATAATAATTTCTCTTAATTTTCTCAAAAATTACATACTTCCCATAAATTAGAAATACACATCAGACACGGAGTTCAAAACAAAACTCAAATTCACCAGAAGAGGATTTTGGATTTGACAATTCTTTTACACACACATCAAGCAGAGAAAAATAGAAATATTTTTAATAAAACACACAACTAAGAAATCATCCAACCTGGTGTAGCTTTCCTGGAAGAAATATGTAGAAGAGCCCTAATCCTTTCAATAATCTTCCAATAGATTTCTTCACTTAAAATTCTTGGCCTGTTCCTGTGTGTTCTTGTGTAACTAAAATAAAAACTTAACCCCTATTTAAACTAAAATTCTAGGTTCAAAAGCTTTTTCACAAAAAACCTAAATTTAGAATAACAGTAATTTTTTATTTTATTTTCTAAATTTATCACATGCAATAATTAAAAAACATTATTCTTTCTTTTCTTTTCTTTTCTCATGCACATTAATTAATTTTCTAAATAAAGAATTAAAACAATATTTTAATTCTAATTAATCCTTTTATTCAATTATTTATTCTTTTATTTATTTAATCATTTATTTATTTAAAATTCAAGGAAACAATAAATATAATTAATTTAATTTATTTAAATAAAAATATATTTCAAATACCATGTAGCCTGCAACTTAATTTAATAATTTCTTTAATTAACTAAATTTATAATCTCAATGCATAAATAATACAATAATGAGATAATTTCATAAACTTAATTAATTAATTAATTAAATCCACTAAAACACTCAAATTAAACAAATCTCAAGCAATTACCCATAAAAGATAAAATAACAAAATACGAAGATTGAACTAACTCACAAGACGACCAACTGACGACACTCATACGAGTGTAATTGAGTAAAATAGGGTCAACTACTATCTCCTCCACTTCCATCAGAAAATATAAGGCACGCTCAGACCTGTGAAGCCAAGTGGAGATGATACCCTGTACCTACCTCGTACTTGTACCTACAATATCCTGCATCATCGAACCACACATGCATATATATACAATATAGAAAACATGGCATACACACCGATGAAGGAGAATCACGACGTTCCCTGTCTCATCGAAATGAGTGAAGGAAAATCGTCCCCTTACATCCAATACACTCGCAAACACAACATATAATTTCGCATTGCATAGGTAAAGTAAAATGTTAGTACATAGCAATAATCCATAAAATGCCATAAATCACAAGTACTGAATACTGCAAATAAATTATACATCTCATCTCCAGATAAAGCATAATGTCATAAAAATTTGAATAACATATCATGGTAATTTATCCACTGAAAAACAACCAATAATAAAATATGAGTCTAATGAGTTCAAACTAGTAGGGGTACTACAAATCCATTCCAGGAGTCTTTTCAAAACATAACATCTTCTCCATTATGCACTTCCCATGATAAAATGAAGTAATTGTGTCTGTTGAGGAGATCATAAAATTCCACATGGACGACCTTGATGGAGGATTTTGAAAGGGTCAAAATTCTAGCAAGAATGTCTAAATCTAAATATTTGGCTTGCATAAGTTTACACCAGGTAGCTCCTATCTTGGCATACATCTGTCATACTAATTTCCCACCAAAAGGCTTGTTCCTCGTAGTAATGTCATGTAGACCAACCCCTCCTGACCTCTTGTCCATGGACATATTTTGAAGGGAAATAAGGGGAACCTTGTTTGAATCATCCATGTTTCCCCTCTAGAGGAAGTTACGGATAATTTTGTCAATATGATCAGTAATAGATTTAGGAGCTTTTAGGACAACAATAAAGTAATTAGGGATGGTTGCAAGTACTGTTTTGTCAAGCAAGATACAACCCCAAAATGATAGCCATCTAGCCTTCCAAGAGGAAACCCTAGCTTTCAGTCTCTCTATGACATTAGACCAAAATGTGGACTTGTTGCAACCCATAAAGAATGGGATACCCAAATAGGATCCCAGAAATTTCGTAGTTTGATAGTCTAATGTGTGAATAATTCTCTTTTTAAGGGCTGGGTTAGAATTGAAAACATAAACTTTAGATTTGTGTTTGTTAACCACTTGTCCCAACTGAGAGGAATACAATTGCAACACTGCCTTAATTTGTTTTGCCTCCCGAATAGTACCCTTACCAACGAGGAGTGTGTCATCAGCAAATAATGAGTGTGTAACAACAATAGTAGTGTGAGGTATTTGAATACCCTGCCAATGTCCCTGCATATGTCTCAATATGATAGTTCTACTCAGAGCTTCTACCATAATGACAAAGAGGAACGGGGAGAGAGGGTCACCCTACTTGACACCCTGGGTAGCCTAAAAGAATCCTATTGCTAAATCGTTGATAATGACTGAAAATTTTGCTCCATTAAGGCACACCATAATCCATTTGTACCATTTATCATAAAAACCAAATTCTTTAAGGACCTTGATAAGAAAGCTCCATCTAACCTTATCGTACGCCTTCATCATGTCGAGCTTAACAACAAATGTTGACAACTGATGCTCTTTGATCGAGTGAAGGACTTCATGAGCTACCAAAGCACCTTTCAGAGTCTCCCCGCCAGGAAAAAATCCCCCTTATTCCGTAGAGACAAGAATTGGGATAAATTATTGCAGCCAAAGATAAATGGCCTTAGTAAAAAATTTATAAACCGTGTTACATAAGGAGATGGGTTTGAATTCTACAAATATTTTTGGTAGTTTTTGGGATTAAAGCAATGTTTTTCACATTAAAATTACTCAGAACTACCCCATTTCTCCTTGACTCTTCCATAGCCAAAAGGATATCGAAACCTAAAACATCCCATATCTTTTGAAAGAACAAAGTTGTAAATCCATCTGGACCCAGAGCCTTATTCAGAGGGAAAGAAAAGACTACATATCTAACTTCTTCCAATGTGAAATGCCTTATTCTCCTGAGTGATGATAGATGAGATTGAGTTGAGACGATTATGTTCATCCTAGATATTAGTCTGAAGTTGTCCTTGAGATGGAGCAAGTAAATTTGAAAAAAAATTCACACCCACCTCTTGAATCTCAACCTCATTGGTGGTTACTCTCCTCATAATGGAATCTTGGATAGATTAGATTGAATGCACATTTCTCTTTGATTGTGTTGATGCATGGAAAAATTTAGTATTTCGATCTCCTCCTCTCAGCCATAGTTCCCTAGATTTCTGCTGCCAATAAACTTCTTCCCTTTTTCCTAGTTCCTTCCAAATCTTCTATAACTCTTTATGTTTAGAAAAGGTAATTGGATCTAAATCATTTTGTATGATATGCTCATGAATGAGGGCTAATTCATTGGAGATCACTTTCTTTTGGACAAAAATGTTTTTGAATACACTTTCATTCCATTTTTCAGATCTGAGCCTTAACATACTGTAATTTCTTGTAAAATTGAAACATACGTGATCCTTTCTAAAATAGAGCACTTACCCACCATTGTCGAAGAAGAGGGATGAAATGTGGATGGCAAAACCACATTTTCTCAAACTTAAAGGATTATTTTCTAACCACCTTCTTCAGCTGGTCCAAAATGTCAAGAGAGATGGCATAATGATCTGAGGAATTCAGTGGTAAGACTTTTGATGATAACTGAAATGAAGAATCAATCCAGTTGTTTGAAACTAGAAACCTGTCAAGTCTCTCAACTATTTGAAGAAATTTATCCCTCTTGTTTGTCTAGGTAAATTTCCCTTTCTCCAGGTGAATGTCACTCAAGTCATTATCTGATATGAAGAAATTGAAGTCATCCATAGTTTTTTGTGGATGACATATCCCACCTTGCTTTTCGTCTAGTGAAACAATAGCATTGAAATCTCTAGCAAGTATTACTTTATCATTGCCCAATCCATGCATAGCCCTCATAAACACCTCCCATAGTTTGAGCTTATCAATTGTAGAAGTTGGACCATATACATTGAAGATAGAGAATGAGAGGTCGAAGTGCTACACAGCCAAATGTTGCCAATTATTTGCACTATTACGCACTTCAATGGTCACTATTTTCTTATTCCATAACGTCATCAAATCCCTTGAGGCCTCCTATGATGCAACATGTGTTGACTCCCATCTACACCATTTCATTACCATTGACTCATAGGATTGGTGTGACATTTTTGTTTCTTGTAATAGCATGATATCCACCCCTCAAGCATCCAATTGTTGTTTGATTTGGGCATGTTTGTTAGAGGCATTTAGGCCTCTAACATTCCAGGATAGGATTTTCATTGACCTTGAGGAGAGCAAAGAGCCCTCCTCGTCCTTTTTCTAATGGGAAAACTATCCTCCAAGGTTGTTTGTAGCCCTATCTTAATCTCAACCTTTAACTTATCAACCTTCAATTTTCTACCTCTATTAGTCGAGGTTCTTTTCTTCTCAGATTGGCATGATGGAGATTGAGAAATAGACAATGACTGTGTAATCAAAAGAATATTGAATCTGCAAGTTTGAAGTCTCAAATACAGATGCATCTTGCCATGGTGGAAGAATTTGTTGAGATTGGATAGAGCCTAGGGTCTCCAAGACCAACTCCTCATGCACAGGTACTAGTAAGGGTTGGGGTTGGTTATCCTCTTGTGGGAGCATACAAGGACCTTCACAAGGAAATAAATCTTCTTGTTCAACAATTTCATCAAAGAGGTCAAAGCCTACTTTGTGAAGAAGATTATCCGCCAACTTTTCCAAAGAAGTAGGGCATTTAATATCCCTTGATATGTGAGTTGAAGAAATGTCCCTTGTGACTAATGTTATAGTCTGAGTGCAAGAAAGAAGAGGGAGTTGCTTCTTCTGAAAGAACCAAGGAGGATAATTAAGGACCCTGAAAGTATCTGGCAACAGTGGAGAATAAAACTCCAAATGTTTTGGAATCCATGGTTTGGTAATAAAATTAATCATAAGTGAGACTAGCAGTGGGGTATGTATATCTTGTGAGAGGATAAACTAATTAGAGACTTCCTTAATCAGACAATTTCTCTTGCTTTAGATTAGTTGGCCCCCCTTTGTTGGCTCTAGAGTTAGAAATAATTGAGAGGAATGTGGCCCTGAATCTATCTTTAAATGAGTGTGATTTCCTCTAGTAGGATGATATACATAGTTACTCACCTCTTGCACTATCTCTGAATCCGTGTATAGTGGACTAGGAGAATTCACATTTTGATCCTCCAAAGCATGTTGAAAATTCGAACCTGCTTGAGGACTGACTTGATTATCTTCATTTGGTTGGGAAAAGTTTTTGGTCGCCCCCTAAGATGTATACTTTGAAGTACAAAATTTGGGGTATGACCCATCTCATAACAGGTGTTGCAAACATTAGTAGCATCCTCTATCATGATTTCTTGAACCCACATACCAAACTTTGAAGCTAGATGCATTTGGGAAGGGATAGTATTTGATGTATCAAGGAGAACACAAACTCTAACCAGTTGTGTTGGGTTATTAAAGAATGTGAGGTCATGTTTGAGAAATATCACAATATGATTGCTCATAATTTCAATCAAATTAAGCTCTCTATATTCAAGTGACAGAGAGTTAAGTCGAATCCAAAAGGGAACAAATCTTGATTGAAAATGGTCTGATTTGAAATTAGGAGACCAAGGTTGCATGCATAAGCCAGAACCTTCTAATACCCAAGACTTGATTTTAAAAATCTTATCTCTCTCCAGAGACGAGTTGAAAAGCACAAGAAAAATGCCTTCTGCTTGATCAAGGTAAAAAACTTGGGAAACCTCATCCCATTCTTGAAACACCAAACCCTTAAGAACATCTAGATCCAAAGTAAGGTTCCAGAACTTACAAATAAGAGTGCGTTGGCGTAGATCTTGAACTTGTGGCTGAAGCTACTTCAAAGGGAAAGTTAAAGAGATAGAGTCATGCTTGTCCAATGAGATCTTGGGCTGCAGATTCACATTTGGGGGAGGCAATGTATTGTCCTTGTTACTCTTCCGCCTCCAACGCACATTGGGCTTAGAAGACTTAGGTGGGAATTTACCATGTTTTGTCTTCTTTGGATTCTTTTTAGGTTTATGCTTACCCTTGAGGGTTGGCCTGTGTTGAAGCTTTCACTTGCTCTTTTTAGAAAAGTCTTCACCGATTCTGTTTGGCTTGAAGGGGGCTCTATCACCAACTTGTTGAGTTGCAACCTGGGTATGAAATGTTTCCTTATGTTGGGTACATGCAAAGGCATGACACCCATTTTATTGTCAATATTAGAACTCTCCGCATGCAGAGGAACAAACCCCTTTTTTGGGGGAACACCCTTTTGGGTTGCATAAAATAACGGAATATCATCCCTATTGGACTTGAAGTCCTTAGCAGTATTGTAATATAGGCAATCCAAAAACCCATGGTGATTTTCCTGTGTTCGGTTTTGAAACCCTTGTTGAAATCCCTACTGCTTATCATCAAAACAAATGTCAAACAGTTCTTGTTTATCTTTATTAAGATGTTGATTAATATTTATTATTATTATTTTTCTCTTTTCTTTTGTAAATCTGATGAATTTCTATTTTAGTATACATGGTGAAAATAGTATATATATATTATATACTTAGAAAATATTTTGTAAATATATTTATTTTTGAAAAGAAATATAAAATAGATTTTATATATAAAATAATAAAGATTTATGAAATTTATTTTTTATTTTTTTAAATAGATTTATATTTATTAATAAATTTCATTCATTTTTTTTCCTTTATAGGTTTTAGAATTAGATTAAATAAATATAAATAAAATAAATAAATAGATTTAATAAAAAAATGATATTAATTAATATTTGAATTAAGTTCAATTTTGATGGAGCTTCCTAGTAAAAATCGGGAACATTTGAAGCAGGTTGTGTTATAAGGAATCATTCAAGTAAGGTCATAAAAGAATTTTCTTTTAGATTGGGAAATGGAACAAATATTCAAACAAAGGCTCAAACTCTACTTGTAAGATTGAAATTAATTGCAAAATTGTTTCTTGATTCAATTGTGTTAGGTTTTTTTGCATAAACATTTTGGATCACACTTTGTGATCCATCATCGAGATGATACAAGAGAGCATAAGGAGAAAAATGGATAAGTTTCAGAACAAGAATCTACTAAAAAGGATAGGGGATGGGAGAGAGAGGGGAGGGGGTACACAAGGAACAAGACACCTAACTAGACCTAGAAAGAGAAAAGAATTAAAAATAGGAGAAAACACTCAAGGGAAAACAACTAATAAAACTACAAAAAATAGAAAATAAAAGAGAAACCCAAAGAATAACAAAAGAAAGAAAGCATGAATAAAGATATGTGTGTGTGTGCGCGTGTATATTTATATATGTATGTATGTATATAAAAGCATAAATATACATATATTTATAAATGTTTATATGTATACACACACACATATTAGCATAAATATACATATATGTATATATATAAATGTATACATATTTAAATGTGTGTGTGTGTATAACAATGAATATACATATATATGTATATATAAGTATACATTTATGTATATATAAAAAGATAAATGCAAATGCAAATATGTATATATACATATATGTAAATTTGTATATAAATATATAAGTATATATATACATACCTACATATATCTATACACACATAAAAAAGAGGGCAAAAGAAGAAAATGCTACGGAAATAGAAAAAAGGGGGAACTACATTAAAGAATGAAACCATGATGAAACAAAGAGGAAGAAAGGAAAGTCAACAAGCAAAGGAAATGAAAACCCCCTAGGAAAAGTCATGAGAGACAAGCGAAGGTGCTAAAGGAAACTCCAAGAACCCAGACCCTAAAAGAAAGAAAGGAGGATAAACAACAAACCAAGGACAATCGAGTTAATAAAAAGAAGATGATGGTTTCTTAAGATGGCTAAACTCGCTTGTCCTTGGTTTGTGTTTATCCTCCTTTCTTTCTTTTAGGGTCTAGGTTCTTGGAGTTTCCTTTAGCGCTTTCACTTGTTTCTCATGGCTTTTCTTAGGGGGTTTTTGTTTCCTTTGCTTTTTAGCTTTCCATTCTTCTTCTTTGTTTCGTCATGGTTTCATTCTTTTATTTAGCTCCTTTTTTCTATTTCTATAGCATTTTCTTCTTTTGTCTTCTTTTTTATGTGTGTGTGTATATATATATATATATATATATATATATATATATATATACACACATATATATATATGTATATATATATACACACATATATATATGTATATATATATACATATATATATACATATATATATATATACATACATATATATATATATATATGTATATATATACAAATTTACATATGTACATATACACATTTTCATTTGCATTTATCTTTTTATATATACATATATGTATACTTTTATACACACACACATTTATATATGTATACATATGTATAGATATATATATGTACACACACATACATATACATAAACATATACATACATACATACATACATATATACATATATGCACATATATACATATATACACACATATACACATATACATATATACATATACATACATATACATATATACACATATACATATATATTTATACATATGTATATATATGCATACATACATATATATGTATATGTATATGTATATATACATATATGTATGTATGTGTATGTGTATATATATATGTATATATATGTATGTGTATATATATATGTATATATATGTATATGTATATGTATATATACATATGTGTATGTGTATATGTATGTGTATATGTATATGTATATATGTTATGCATATATGTGTATATTGTAGACACCTAAAAATGTCTCATTGATCATGTACTAATTATTCCTCTAATTGATTAAATAATCTTTATTATTTAATTAATTTAATTAACTATTTCTTCTAATTTCATATTTCTTCATAATCTTACTAATTATTCTATTTCCTATTCTATCATCATTTAATCATTTTCTAAATATTAATTAAATATTTATTATTTAATTAATTATGATTAACTCCTCAATTTAAATAATCTTTATTATTTAAATAAATTACTAATTATTCAATTTCTATCTCTAATCATCTAATCATTCAACCCTCTTCTAAATATTAATTAAATATTTATTATTTAATTAATTGTGATTTAATCCTTTAAATTAAATAATCTTTATTATTTAATTAAATTCCATTTCTAAAATAATTAAATAATTTCTTTAAATTATTTAATTAACTAATTAATTCTTCCATTTCCAAATCCCCAAATTCTAATTTCATTCAATTTCTTATCCTTCTAATTTCTTCCAAATTCAAATACATGTGCATGATTTCAAAAACCAAATTGAAAATCAAAGTCAAGTTCTAAATATATTCAAATGCTAAATTGAATTAATAAATTCAATTATTTGAATAATATCTCATGCAAAGATTAAATTAAAAATCTAAATCTAAATGCAAGCACATGCTAAATTAATCAATTAAATCAATTAATTAATTAAATCATTTATCTCTCCAACTTCTATTTTCATCTTTCAGTTAGCTTTTTCTAAATTTAGCTCTTTGTGTCATCCTCTTTATTTCCTCCAATCATTCTTTTTCTTCCTTTAGTTAACTCTTTCATCAATCAGTTGACTCAATTAATCTATTCAATCTATTGAGTTTTACTCCCACAATCAGCAGTTCAACTATCAACTTGCATTTGAGCTCACCTGAGTTCACACCTCTTGATCATTTTGTTCCACCTTTCAATCAATCTTCACCAATTTTCTATAAATTGAGCATCGAATCTCCATTTTCAACAATCACGAACTTCAAATCTTATGTCATTTGCAGGTTACTAGCGCAATATTTGAGAGCCATCATACCATAAAGAGGAGAAGAGCAATGGAAGCGATATGCCATCTTGGGATAGGGAGTTTTATTGAATGATTTTAATTCATATTTCTTAATTGCATTATTTCATTGGTTTTATGTTTGAATTGTTTAGATAGTTAAGGATTTCGTGATTGTCCTTATTCCTATTTAGCAATGGTATCTTTGAGCATAGCACATTTTGGTGAACCCGACGTGAACTAACAACAATTTAACATTTTTCTGTGTTCTTTGTGATTTTTGCAGATTGTGCGGATTTTTATTTTTTTTGTAGGTTGCACGAATTTCGAGAAAAGATTTGTCGTCACGCAATCAAGCTTACATCATCACACAATTGCATAGATAGAATCACGCGTTCGACCCTTTGGGGTCACGCATTCATCCAGACAGGGTCACGCAATCGCCCTTTCTGGGTCACGCATCCACAGGGTTAATTGTTGTTTTATTTTTCTTGTCTGTTATTAATTTTGTATAATTTTGTCTTAAATTTGGTTAATCAGGGATCAAAATTACTTTTTTATTTCAGGATTTGATTAACAAAGTTTATGGCAAGAAAAGTTCAGTTCAAAATTTCAGGTGCGAGAAGGACGAAACAACAAAGGAGGGAAGCTAAACGATATCAGAAATTTCTCCAAGTAGAAAAATTGATACAGGATTCAGAAGAACAATTGGCCTTAGATAGATATAATAGCCTTGTTCTTTCTTATATAGTTAAATATGATCTAATCAATATTGAATGGATGATGAGGGATTTGGCTAGGGCTTCACAATTGGTTTCGCAGGTTCTTGATCGGGTTAAGTTTTCTTGTTTTTTTTTCTAATTTTTGTTGTTGTTTGTATTCCGTCACGCAATCGAGCAGATAAAGTCACGCATTCGTTGTGTCAGATTTACACATTCGCTCTGTCAAATTCTCGCAAGTTCTCAGTTTCTGTTTTCTGTTGGTTTATTTTGCTACTAATCTTTTGTTTATAGCCTGCGGCGGATTCGCAGAGAGGATTATATTAGTAATTTTTCATGCACATCTCACAATAGTTAAAATTGACATCCATGGATAATCTCACACTTCAATTTTTAGTGCTTAAAATCAACAACAGTTAAAAAGGACATGCATGGATAATCTCACACTTCAATTTTTAGTGCTTAAAATCAACAACAGTTAAAAAGGACATGCATGGATAATCTCACACTTCGTTGTTGGTGCTTAAAATGAACATGGGCTAAAATTGACATGTGTGTATCTCACACTTAGTCTTTGGTGCTTAAAAATCAAACAAATGGTTAAAATTGACATGTATGCTTTCATTCTTGGATTTGGTGTTTAAAATTGACATGCAAATGCGGATCTAACACCTAAATTTGGGCTATAAAAAGAACATGAATTAGGCCGCATTAGATTAAATCATTTTTCATTTTCTTAAGGGAAAAAAAAATTTCATTGTGTCTGGGGTGGACCTACTATTGCACTAACTGACTTTCTACCCGCCATCGGGCCTAAGGGAGAAAGAAGGGAGGTGACAACGACATCCAAATTTTCTTTTATTCTACGTAGTGAGGGGTATCTTTGATTGGGGATTTCATCACCCCACAGAGGTACTTTGAATTGGGATGTGCTGGGGACATCATCTCTCCCAGCGTACTCTCGAGCGG
The DNA here is from genome assembly GCF_030272615.1 of Cryptomeria japonica. Taxonomy (NCBI): domain Eukaryota; kingdom Viridiplantae; phylum Streptophyta; class Pinopsida; order Cupressales; family Cupressaceae; genus Cryptomeria; species Cryptomeria japonica. Next base: position 250,739,288 of record NC_081409.1, on the reverse strand, counting down.
ATTTTTCGAGCTGCTATATAAATATACTGGTCAGGCGGCTAGAGTGTTGAGTGAATTCGACGTATGTGGGGGCCTTCCCTACACCGATAAGTTCAACTAAATCCTTAAGTGGCTTGCTCTAAGAATCTGTCATTGCATTGGGATCCCTCAAAACCTAATACTAAGAACCAATTTAGTTGCCAAAAATCCTACATTCAGTGGTTTCGGGAGTGCGGATCGTACCCCATAGATACCCCTCATGTACCTTACATTATGAGATAGAAATCCCTCGGTGATAAGATCTTTGGATCTTCGGGGTAAGAGAGACTGGCATGCCCAAGAAGTGTGTGTTGTGGAGTGGAGCCAGTGCTGCCAGACTCTCTATCTGTCCATCTTGTTTTGGTATTTTGCTGCGGGGGCCTCACTGAATGGTGTCCACTATCCAGCCTAAGATTGTATTTCGTGCTTTTTTATGTATCGTTGTGATAGACTAGTATTGAGTCAGTCCTTTGGGCTATTTCAGGCCCTATCCTATGTATCTCCGAATTTTCTGAGATTGTATGAAGTTTGAGTTAGTCAGCTATACATACCTACCAAACATTGTTCTCAGATTTGGAAAACTGCAAAACATTGTCCTACACATGAGGTTACCAAAAACAAAGTCCATTTTGAAACTGATTCTCAAAATGTCCTTACATACTTGTGACCATAGGCATAGTTCCACTTACGTCCTTATTATCATCCTTAGTCTTTTGCATAGTTCTACTTATGTCCTCATTATCATCCATAGTCCTTTGCATAGTCCTATCTTGTATCCTCATTATCATCCTAAGTCTTTTGCATTATCATGCATATTAGTTGCATAGTCCACCATTTATCATATACGTCTTCACCTAGACCTCATATACGTCTAAGTCCATTATCATTTATAGGTCCATAGCATGTGCCTTCATGGGTCTCCCAGGTGATGGCTTGCTCCCCTTCGAGCAACCCAATCTAGTTCCAAATGGCGGTCAACGAGAAATCATTGATGGTCTAGCTAACTTAGCTTGGGATTTAAGAAGAAGTGCACCCCAGTATATGGGAGTTACATACGAAATAGATATTGAGTCTAGGATTGCCCGTAAGATTGATAGAGAGATTTAGGCTGAACAACTTCATCAACAAATGGAAAGACTTGCATTAGAGAAAGCTACAAAGGCTAAAAAGATCTCACATCAAAATCGTCAATAGAGAGTCTAGTATAGTATTGCATACCTCATATTTACATCTACTATCTAGTGTTAGGTCATCATCTAGCATAGAACCATCAACATATAGGAAATTTTAGATGCTCGTCACAAGGTCCTAGAAAGAAAAAGGAATAATGGACCCGAACAACACACAGTCTATAAACCCTACTTGGAACATGGACATGTCAATAGGTCAACACTCAGGTACACAGACAATGTCCACCATAAACGAATTACAACAACATCTAACAAAGGAATAAATTGAGTCCGCACAACAAGACCCGTATGTCCTCATGATCCTAGACGCACTTATAAATAGTGATAGGGACAAGTATCTTTCACTGTTAATACAAAATGGGGCAAAATTACCTGATGATTTTGATGTCACAAAGATTTTACCACTAGGAAAAACTTTAGGTCGAGATAATAATCAAACACTACCCTTGATGCAAATATAAGCAATGACCTCTAGTCTTCCTCAAAATGTACCTCTTCCAACAAATGTCAACACAAGTGAAAAATTTCAAACAAGCGTGTCATCTTCAGTGATCAATGCTAGTATACCATCACAGAGCATACCAATAATGTCAAGTATCTCAGCACCTATTCAAACGCAAGCAACAAGGGTAAACCAACCTCTAGTTTCCTATTCTATGGGATCCACATATGGTTATCAAAATCCAAATCTAGGTATTACCAATACAACAGGTACAAGTCAACCAAACATAGGTTCACATGTCACCTATTTTATAGTACCTACGAGAACACACAACACACAAGGTTATAATCTTGGTACCTTTCAACAATCTCCTAGTTATGCAACTATGAATCCTTTTGTGGGACATACACACACACAAGGTATACCTTTGACATCAACAGATATTCTGACACAGCAAGTACAAAGTTTGCAACAATAGATGACGACCATGCAAACTGGTAACGATAAAAAGAGCTACACAATGCAGGACTTACGTCCTTATCCATTTGATTAGACATTATACATGCCACCCTTCCCACAACATTTTGAAACACCCAAATTTGATAGATATCGGGGGAAGGGTGATCCTAGAGATCATATCAGATAATTTTTTACGGCATGTATAGAAGTTGCCTCGGAAGATACTTACCTAATGAGACTATTCCCTAAAAGTCTGGGAGGTCTGGCTTTAGAGTGGTTTCCACATCTACCATCAACCATCACGTCATGGGGAGAATTAGCAGAACAATTTATTGCAAACTTCTTGCACAACATTGACACCCCGGTTACTTTGATGGATTTATGTGCCACTAAGCAATACGAGAATGAAACATTCACATCCTTCATACAACGATGGAGGGCTCTCTACAGGAGATGCAAGACATTTATCCCAGAAACAGAGCAAGTGGATATGTTTACAGAAAATTTGATTCCTAAGATAAAACATCCCATACAAATGCAGTGTCTTACCACATTCAAACAAATCATAGAAAAGGCTCTCAAATGTGAGAAGGGCTTGGTAGAACAAGGTCTTATTAAGTATGGCAATACCAACACCAATGATAAATCTAAGTTTTGGTCAAAAAACAAAAATGTGACCAATGATGGTATTGTAGACGCCAGAACAATAAATAGAACTCGACCTGTTTTATCACTTGGAATGAGTCAGTCAACAAATCCACATACCGGGAATAACACAACCTCAACCAATGTAAATGCTATGCAAAATACAAACACAAGATACCCCAGGGTAAACGCTCCAAGAAGAAATTACACACCTTTAGGAGAACCTATTGATTCAGTGCTCAAAAAGTTAATACAGACAAATATGATCACTCTACCTGAAGTAAGAGTATATGAACCAGGTCCTTTCAAACCCACATGGTGGAATGACAATGATTTCTACGATTATCATAGGACTAAAGGTCACAAAACGGCAAGTTGCTACAAGTTGAAAAACTTGGTCCAAGATATGATAGACCAAGGGGATATCACAATTGATATGGATAGGACCTCAACAAACACAAATCATATGATTTTTAAAGATTCGTTTGTTAAGCATGATAAGGGAAAAGCTACCACATCAGGTACCCAAGACAACATGTCTAATTACACGAAAGTCTCATATGACTACACTATTCATGCCATTAGCTTAGGAGAGACAACAAATGATGATTCACAAGAAACACCTGATCAGGAGGACCAATATCAAGACACTCATAAAGATAACAACCAAATTTGCATGATATCTGAAGGACCAAAGTACGATGATGATACGAATCTTTGTCTCCAAGACTGGGGGCAGGATCAACCATCTCATTCATATTGGTTTGAAGATGAACTCATTGAACATATTATGAGTGTCAAGCATAGACATTGGAACTATGAAGAAGGATTTAATATAGATCTAGATAATACAGCCTATGATACAAATGATACAATTGCTACAATCACAATTACTCCCAGAGACAGAGACTATGCAGTGTTTACTCGCAGGTCAAAGGTAACCTTGCAAGGGATACCACAAAATCAACCACCAGCAGTAGGGACTTACAATGTAGTTGAGCAACTTAAGAAAACTCCGACACAGATATCCTTATTCGAACTACTACGTATTTCACCCAATCATAGAGCTATACTGGACAAAGCACTTCAAGATTCAGTAGTGGACAGAGATATAGATGAACGTGCCTTCTAGTCTATGGTAGGAAATTTGACACATGGTACACATATTGCATTTACAGAACAAGATATTCCTAGTGATAAATTGCTTCATAATGACCCACTACATCTAGAAGCTTACATTCACAAGAAAAGAATCAGAAGAGTACTTATAGATGGGGGAGTCGGTCTGAACATTTTTACCTTAAAACTGGTCAAAGCACTAGGATATTCTAAACTTCACATTGATTCTTCCAAAAGGATAAACATCAAGGCTTACGATGATGAAGAACGTCCATCTAAAGGCATTGTAACATTTCCTGTACAAGTACGATCAATAACAACAGAGATAGCTTTTCAAGTCTTGGACAGAGAGCTGGGATATAACATGTTATTGGGCCGCCCATGGATCCACACTATGCAAGCAGTACCATCTACATTTCATCAGTGTGTCAAATTCCCATACAATGGTATTGAAATCACTGTAAAGGGTGATCCAAATCCATTTCAACATTGTAATTATCTAAAAGATAGTGTCGATAATCAAGTACCTATCAATCAGGCTGCACCTCTCACTACACAGTTGGAAACATTAAAAATCACATAAATACAACAAGATATGCCTACGACATCCTCCTTACAAATAAAGGATATGGTTTGTGGAGAGTACTCTATTGCAAATAATTTAAATGGGAAATAGTTATCTCTTTCTCCTAAGTCCTTTGGGAAACCTCACACTACAGTACAAAAGAAAGACAAAGGAAAAGAAATTGTCAGATACTTAGACTCAAGCTCTTTCATTAGATGGGGAGACATAGAGGAAGAATCCTTGAATGAAGATGTTAACCATTGGATATATAGAGAAGAAGATCATATGACAACACCCAAAATACACACAGATCAGTATGGCAATGGATTCAAAATACTCCAAAAACATGGATATGATGGTACCACAGGCCTAGGGTTACAAAAGCAAGGAAGACTGGAACCTGTTGTTCCTAATGATAATCCAGGAAATCAAGGATTGGGATACAAGCATGTACAAAATATCACACAAGCTAGATAGCGTACCCTTGATATACTAAATTGACCAAGTAAACCATCAAATTACATATCACAAAGGAATTGGTCCACACAAGCTCTTCCATCTTCAACTCAAACAAGCAATCAGGTACCTACATCACCAAGCACAGAATCAGATGGGGAAGACATGAGACAAATCTTGCAAGAACCCACCGCGGAGTTACAAAATGATGTGGTTATTGACACAATAGTATAGGCTAATGTGGCAATAGATGTAGGATTACCCCCACCACCTGATTCCCACCCATGGTTATTGTCACTACTTTTACCATGAGAAGCAACTCAGGCTCAACCAGATGAAACAAATGAAGAAAGAATGCAAAGGCTTATACCTAGCTTAAGAAGGGTCACTAATGCACAAAGAAGACCAGTCAATCTACAAAGGAATCAGGGACAGGAACAAGAAGAAATAAGTGATGATAGCCCATATGATGAAACATATATTGACAGTGAGACAGATTCTCATGACTACGAATTCTTATCACTCCATGATTCTAGTCCACCAGAAAGTGTAATATTACGGAATCAAATAAGGCTTATACAAGATGAAGATACACAAAGCCAGTCAAACAATCAAGTCTTCATGTTATCCAAGTACACTAAAGAAGGGAGTAATGAGTTACCCCTAGTACATTCACGCTTGATTGATCGGGGGAAAGAAGGAAAACCAATGCTGGATTGGTTTGAAAATGACAAAGCGATGTCAGAATTTTTAGGAGTCAGAAAGGGATTTCCGCAAGGTGATCATAAAGCAGGGTTTGCTATAGACCTAAATAGAATGATGTACTTTAGAGAAGAAAGTACTTCTCAAATAGAAGATAAGGATCAAACTACCCCTAATGACTTGGGAAATCTTCCTATGGAAAGAGAAAGTTCAGCATTACTTATAGAGGAAACAGAAGAAGTAAATATAGCAGAAGGGGAAGTTGTACATAACATCCATCTGGCAAAACCACTGAGCAAAGAAGAAAAAGACAGATTCATTCATTTTTTCAAACAGTGACCTATCAACTTTGATTGGTCCTATTCAGACATGTCGGGCTTAGATTCTGAATTAGTGTTGCATCACTTACCATTGATACCAGGAGTTAAACCTTACAAGCAAAAATTAAAAAAGATGCATCCAAGTATTGCATTGCTGGTTAAAATAGAATTACAAAAGTTGTTGGATGTAGGTTTTATCAGACCTATTGACTACGCAGAATGGATATCCAACCTGGTACCTGTGACTAAGCCCACAGGAGGCATCAAAATCTGTACGGATTTTCGAGATCTAAATAAAGCTTGCCCTAAGGATGACTTCCCGCTACCTAATATTGACATGATAGTTGACCTCACAACTAGAAATGAGATGCTATCCTTAATGGATGGTTTTTCAGGATACAACCAGATTAAAATTACACCAGAAGATCAACATAAAACGGCCTTCACATGCCCATGGGGAATGTACTGCTGGAATGTGATGTCATTTGGTCTTAAAAATGTCGAGGCAACATACCAAAGAGCCATGACAACATTATTTCATGACATGATCCATAACATAATGGAAGATTACGTGGATGACATATTGGCTAAATCACAAACTAGAGAAAGTCACCTTGCAGTTCTTACACAGATATTTGATCGGTTCGAACAGTATAATGTCAGATTAAATCCAAAAAAATGTGTGTCTGGCGTAACAACAGGTAAACTATTAGGGTTTATAGTATCAAACAGAGGAATTGAAATAGACCCTGCCAAGGTCAAGGCAATCCTCCATCAACACTTAAACAACTCAAAGGGTTACAAGGAAGATTGCAATCTATAAGGAGATTCATAGCATAGTTAGCAGATAAGTGTCACCCATTCTAGCATTTACTCGGGAAAGGAGTTACTTTTAAATGGACAGAACAATGCCAGGAAGCTTTCCAAGCTCTAAAAGATTATCTTTTGAACACACCCATGTTAATATCTCCTACTCCAAGACAACCTCTATTGTTATACATATCAGCAACAAACTCAGCTCTGGGAGCTCTATTGGCACAACATGACAAAAATGGAAAAGAAAGAGCCATTTTATTATATAAGTAGGACTCTGATCGGCTATGAGCTTAATTATACCCCCATAGAGAGAGCATGCTTAGCAGTAATCTTTGCATCCCAAAAGCTCAAACACTACATGTTGAGTCATAAGGTACAACTCATTGCACGGTTTGACCCACTCAAATACCTATTAAGTAGAGCGACATTGACCAGGCGATTGGCTAAGTGGGTTATGATCTTGAGTGAGTTTGATATAGAATACATAGACAAAAAAGCTATCAAAGGACAAATCATAGCTGATCAATTAGCAGAGGCTCCTATACAAGACAGTCACCCATTGCTGATAGACCTTCTAGATGAATCCGTGTTTACACTAACTACCTCAGTAATGTGGAAGTTATACTTTGATGGGTCATATACAAATCACAGATCTGGAGCAGGTATTCTCTTCATTACTCCTTAAGGGGATGTTATACCCAAGTCATTTAGGATCAATTTCCCATGCACCAACAATATGGCAAACTATGAAGCTCTCCTCATAGGGCTTCGTACAGCGATGCAATGGAAAATACAAGAGTTACAGGTCTATGGTGATTCGCAGTTAATTGTAAACCAGGTCAATGATGATTACTATATGAAGGATGACAAACTCATGCCTTACAAAAAGTTGGTTGAAGATTACAAGGAGCATTTTAGCAAAATTACCTTCGAACAAATCCCCAGAATACAAAACAAGGCAACAGATGCAATGGCGACCATAGGATCTCTTTTGAATATGCCTGCTAATGAAACTCACTTTGAGTTTATCATAGAACAGTTAATGCTACCTACATATGAGACTCCCTTATCAGACTATGTATGTGCAATTGTGGGTCTAGAATCACCTTGGTACAATGAAATATATACTTATTTGCATACCCAATACATGTCACCAGATCTGTCCATAAATCAAAAGAAGACCTTTATTCGCTAGGCATCTAGATACACCGTTATAGCTAATACTCTGTATAGAAAGGGTTTCGATGGTACTCTTCTCTGATGTCTGGATGAGAATGAAGCACACCTTACTTTAAAAGAATTCCATGATGGAATCTATGGGGCTCACCAAAGCGGTCTGCCATTATCAAAGAAACTGCTGAGAACAGGGTATTACTGGCCAACCATGGAAAAAGATGCTTACAAGTATGTACAGAAGTGTAAACAATGCCAAATGCATGGAGACCTTATTCATGCACCAGCACAAGATCTTCAACCCATCACATCACCATGGCCATTTTCACAATGGGGATTAGATCTAGTAGGTAAAATCAACCCTACTTCATCCAACAGGCACAAGTTTATCTTGACAGCCACTGAATACTTTACAAAATGGATTGAGGCGATTCCTTTAACATACACCACTGGAAAGAAGATAGAAAAATTCATGCTCAACTACATTATATGTAGATACCAAATTCCAATGTGCTTTGTTATAGATAATGGGCATCCATTTAAAAACCAGAAAGTGAAAGAGTTGTGTGACAAATTCCACATACAACAGAGATTTGCCACGCCATATTATCCACAAAGTAATGGGCAAGCAGAGGCTACAAATAAAACAATATTGAAAATTCTTAAGAAAGTAGTTACTGACACAGGACGCGACTAGCATCTCCAGTTGAATCCCACTCTTTGGGCCTACAAAACAGGAGTACGCACATCTACAGGAGCAACACCATATTCCTTGGTCTATGGTACAGAAGTGATACTCCCCATTGAAGTAGAAATACCGTCTCTAAGAGTATCCTTACAGAACATTATATCAGAAGAAGACTACAGGGTAGCAAGGTTGCAAGAACTAGAGACCCTTGATGAAAAATGACAAACAACATTCAATCATTTACAAGGATGTCAAAACAAACTAAGACGAAGTTACAATAAAAGGGTCCGCCCACGAACCTTTCAAGTGGGAGATCTAGTACTTAAAGAGAATCAAAGGAACTTAGCAGAACGAGAAAGGCTAGGGAAATTCGAACCTAATTGGCTAGTTCCTTTCATTATAACAAGGGTCATAGGAAATGTTGCCTATCATTTGGCTACCATGGAAGGAGATCCAATCTTTGACACTATGAACATCATGCACCTTAAGCGATATTATACCTAAGGGTTGTATAGTTTAGGTTTTGCTTTCCACATTGCATATCATATCATTTAAAACACTGCATAACATGTAGTTTCCTTTTTAGACGCATTGCATTCTTAAAATTCTGCATTCTTTTATAGAAGCATCAAATAAAACAAGGCAATTGTCCAAGTTTATCATTCATTTGCATTCAAGAGAAGCAAGGGTCATCTCCTTTCTTAGATATTCGGACATGAAGTCTTTGAGGTTCTAAAGTCATTCATTTTCAACACTACCCTGTGACGATGCTTTACTTATGGTTGGGTAGTGATTTCATTATTTGAGACTTGTTAACCCAAAATCTATCAATTGCTATATCTCAAACACAATAAATCTCTAATTCATTCTAGACACCTAGTTGATCATATAACTAGTGAAAAATCTAAAATTCTACTTCAGCGCCACTGTAATTGTCACACCCAAGTAGGTTTCATTACTTACAAGTCAAGGCAAGAAAAAAAAAAGAGCTATGTCAAATATCCATCTAAAGGCAAAAAGAGCAATGATATATAACTGAAATATCATGTATACAAATGCAATAAAAAGCTTGACTATGGGAACATGCAAGTAACTCCATTAGGGCTATGAACGCCTACTGGCAATGGAGCAATATTTGAGAAATTACAGTCTATAACCTCGTCGGAGCTCTCAAGGCTTGCTGGCAGTGAGGCTCTATTCGAGATGCTTTTGAAGTTAGAAAAACCATGTAGCTAGTCATATAGGATGCTAAGGATCTTTAGTGAACACAAGAGTGGGAATTAACACATCTATACACACATGGGCAAACAAAGATCAAAGTTTCAAGAACCAATGGGGAAGTTTTCCGCATCTCCATTTGTAAATCCTAGTCACTAAGTGTGTTGAGATGAATGTTTCGAAGGGCCTTAAAGATCGATTGACAACTTATCTATGAAATGTTTTGCACCTCCATTTCAATTGGTTTATTCAAATGCAAAACAAACATAGTCAACCTTGTTCGAATAGGAAATGCATCTTCATCTTGCATATTGTATTCACATAGGTCATGTCAAAAATTCATTTGTCTCCACATGCATTCTGCAGATCATCATGTCATATAGGTCTGCACACTGGGGGCATAACTGAAAAAATCCAAAAAATCAGTTAAAGTCCTGAAAAAATTCAAAAACAATTGAAAAACTCAAAATCCAAAAACATTGGAAAACTCAAAACCCAAGAACATCCATATAAAGTCCCAAAAAAGTCATCCAAAAACATTCAAATACGATCCTGAAAAAAATCATCCAAAACATTCAAATATCAATCTACATAATCCAAAAACATCGAAAAAGCTCTTGGAAAAGAACTAAAAATCGAAAATCAATCGATCAGAAAAACTTGCAATAACATGTCTTGTGAGAAACAAGTACCCTAGCAGATATCCAGCAAACACTTCACACGAAGTTAACAAAGGATATGACTATCCAGTCAAACATCTGCAATCAACTGATCAAACTGTCTTATCAATCGTATCATATCCATATCAACATGATCATTATCTTGTCTTAAACAGAAGATGATACACTCGAAATCAGACAGGTCAGTCTTAAATGGGGTCCGCAACTTTCTGAGAGCAGACATTATCAACCATCACATCAAACAACTGAGAATGAAGGCACGAGGTCATTATAGCTGCTAAATTTTGTCCGGGTCAGTCTTTATCTTTTTGTCATTTGGTGACAGATATTGTTTCTATGCTACTCAAGGATGTCCACAAGTGACTAGAGGAGTTGTGATGAGCATTATCTTTTTCTTTGTTTGTTGTTTATGGTGTGAATCGATGAAATTCTAGGGAAATTACTCTAGTGGGTGTCTGTGATAAGAGCCTTCACATCAAGGTGAAATTGCCACACATACCTCGACCCCTAACGCATTTCCCAGAATGGAGGGTTCACTCCTTGTCTACTACATGTTTGTTTCTACAATGAGATATCTTTGCATCTTGGTTCCTTATACCCTGATGTGCTAAAGCTTCATTGTTCACTAATAAGGCTCAGTGATGAATATATATTGACGCAATAAAATATGTGACACGGGTTCATGATTCATTCAATTTCATTATCATCTTCATCTCATTTGCTTATTGATAGTTTTTTGGTTTCTCATCTCCCGTCTAAAACGCATTCTTTCTAACATTCTTTCTATCATACCATCTAACTAACATTTCTTCAAGGAGTATCTGAGTTAAAATTGATTCAACCATTATCATACAAAAATGCATTCATTATAGATTCATTTAGGTTCATTATAGATTCATTATAGGTTCATTTGCATTCATTATAGGTTCATTTGCATTCATTATTGCATTCATTTAGATCATCATTACTACATACTGTATATGGTGAAAATGGATAGCAAATAACAACAATATTGAAAGACTAAAATGGATTCAACCACTAAACCCTAGCCTAACAATGAACAAAGATCCACCATAACATATGAAGATAACCTAAGACAATGCAAATAACTCAAAATCACAAACATTATACCATCACATGTCCACTAGGGTTTTGATCTCCATTCTTCCTATCTCCATTGATCTTGTTTGATATGCTTGCTCTCAGATTTTTGGTATGCACAAGAGCTCAATCAAGAACGGAATGTGGTTGCAAGTGGAATTGTAGTGTAGCCAAGTCCTCCAAAATCAGTCATTAGTCATTAGGGTTTTTCATTAGGGTTTGTCAATGAAGAAAGCATCTCCTTAAATAGAAGACACAATGAGAAATGGAGGGTTAAGATTGAGAGGTGTAAAAAGAGAGGTCGGCTAGGATTAGAGGGTAGGTATAAGAAATACCAAAATAATGAAAGAGGTAGGTAGTGTAGGAAATAAGAGATGAATGACATATGTCATGTGTAGAAAAAGATAATGAATTAATTAAATAAATAAATAAAGATTTATTTAATTAATAGAAGAAATAGGACAATTAAATAAATAAGATATTTATTTAATTTAGGAGAGGGATAATTTAAATAAATGAATGTATTTATTTAAATGAGAAATAAGGCTAGAAGAGGATAAATGAATTAATTAAATAAATAAAAATTTATTTAATTAATAGAAGAATTAGGCTTAGATAATTAAATAAATAAAATATTTATTTAATTAGACATGACAATTTTGGGTGTCTACATTTTGCCCCTCTTTGAGACAATGCGGCTTGTCGCGTTGTTTCAAAGAAAATAAGATGAACTGATACAGAGTTGCCCCAGAATAAGGAATTATATGCCCCCTCGAGAGATTGGATGAAAATGTCTGAAAAGATTGCAGACAATCTCTCGATAAGAAAGATGGAATAGAATGGGTTGAGTGGATAATGTGACAAAGTCACAGGATGAAGAATACTGACTCGAGAAATGAAGGCCAGGGCTAGGGTAGGCTATAAGATAGACCATGGGCAAAAGACATCCTCATTGTCATCCACACCCTTAGAAGATCACAATGCAGAGCGAGAAAAGAGCAGCAGCAGTCAGCAGCGATGGCATTCGTTCATAGATTCGACCGTGTCCGCCGATTCCAACGACCAGCCGATGCAGGAGAGCCGGTAAGTACCCGAAAACCTCCTCGTACTTTCACGCATTTCGAGTTTTGTCATAAATGCATGTTTAGGAGCAATAAGTGCGCTAGGAATAGGATAGTGTAAAAGTGCAAAAACGCGCAACCGCGTCTGTGTCAGCGCCAGGCGCGTCTGTGTCCAACAGGCGCGTCTGTGTCAGATCCAGGCGCGTCTGTGCCTGGAACCGCGTTTGTGTTGAATGCGGACGCATTTGTGAAATGTAGCAGCGTCTGTGATTTTTAGTAGCGTTTATGTCATGCAGGGACGTATGTGTTCCCTGGTCGCGTTTGTGTCTGGCATAGGCACGTTTGTGTTCAGAAAGCGCGTTTGTGTTGCATAGGTGCGTGTATGCAGTCTATAAGCGCGCTTATGAGTTAAAAGCACGTGTGTGTTGAAACAGTGCGTTTGTGTGTTTAAATGCATGGTTTTAGTCTTTTAGGTCAAATCGGCAGTTCTGTGATGAACATACGCTGTCGATTGGATAAGCTGCTGAGAGAATACACTCAAGCAGGTCCTCTAGGAAGATTAGGATAGATCAAGGCACTTTGTGATGAACAGGGAGCACCAAGATAGGCAGCACTTTGTGATGAACAAGGAGTGCCAATGTGAGTGACACTTTGTGATGAACAGGGAATGTCACACACGTAGTACTTTGTGATGAACAGGGAGTACTACTAGGATAGATAGCAACACTTTGTGATGAACAGGGAGTGTCACTAGGGTAGATAACCATATGTATTTAGGTAGCGAGTAGCATTTTGTGATAAACAGTGAATGCCACGATAACTGACATGATTGAGTTGCTTGACTGCAGGAGTATTTGCCGATGTTGGAGTCACGGGAGAGATTCCCATCGACTCAGAGACTGCAACCAGAGTTGTCTATCCAGGACATGATTTCCATTGAGGAGATGGGTCTCACACATATGCTCTATGTGCCCGAGTTTCGGGCAAACATGGGGTTGCTGACTGCGTTGGCCGAGAGATGGCACTCAGAGACATGCACGTTTCACCTGCCGATGGGGGAGATGACAGTGACATTGGAGGATGTATACAGGATACTACATGTTCCCATTGATGGAGAGTTGATCCCCTACGACCGTGACGGTGACAGGGAGGCCTTGAGACGGGTTTTTCAGGATCCTGAGTTGGAGATGCGAGCAGGTCATGTAGCCTGGGACACCATGACTGCCACAGGATTAGCATTGCTGGCAGTTGTTGGGGGAGTCATCAGTGGATACTTGTGTCCAGACAGGGCCACACGAGGATTGGCAGTGGGCTGGGGAGGGGCCTTGGAGACGCTGATGGCAGAGCACACTAGGTATGCATGGGGGTCGTGTGTCCTAGCACATTTGTATTATGAGCTGCATCAGTTTGTATACCATGGATCAGTGGGGTTGGGCTGCGGTGTGACTCTCTTGCAGGTGTGGGCCTATGAGCACCTTCCCATCACACGGCCGATTCACTTCAGAGGCAGAGGACAGGGACAGAGTTTTGTGCACCTGTATGCCATGATTACATCTCAGCCTCGGATTGGGAGATTGGTGCACTGGAGGAGAGTCATTGATGACATTGACATGGTGATCTGGAGGCCGTACCTGGGGTGTGAGGAGTGGGAGGACGATGCACTGGAGCTGCCCTACACCTTTCGGAGCAGGTACCTGATTGGGCGGACGCCCTATATATTAGAGAGACAGCTGGTGGATAGGGTATGCAGGCAGTATGGCAGGATCCAGCGGATGCCACGAGGCTCGGGCATGTATGCCCGTACGGTCAGAGATCAGGTGCAGTTTGGCCCACTGCTATCATATGATCAGGCAGTTATGCAGCTAGCAGAGATGATGTCGATGCCATGGGACATGTGGCCAGAGGTAGATGATGCAGGGATGGACGCAGAGTACTCTGCGTACTGGGCAGAGCATCCATTTCCTAGATTGACAGATCCAGCAGAGCCAGTGGATGGAGAGGGTGGAGGAGAGGATGATGATGGAGGAGGGGATGGAGGTAGGGGTCGGCGGAGGCGGAGGGGAGTGGTGGGAGAGAGACGGGTAGCACCTCGGAGGGAGGGAGGACAGGAGAGAGCAGCTCCAGTGGTGAGAGGACGGGGTGGACTGCCCTTACAGGTGCCAGCAGCACAGGGTCCCAGAGAGGGGCAGAGACAGGTGCAGCCAGAGGGACAGAGACAGGTATAGCCACAGGTACCTATACAGGCACAGGGACAGGTGTAGGCAGAGGCACAGGGACAGGCACCTGTAGAGGAGGAGCCACAGGCAGGGACGGAGAGTGGAGACTCTGAGGAGGATGAGGTGCTTAGGCTGCGGGAGATCTGCCAGGGCCAGGCAGATGAGATTGAGGATTTGGTTCGAGAGAGGAACCACCTCAGGATCAGGGTCCGAGATACAGAGCGGGAGAGGGATCAGGCCATCCAGAGATACACTGAGGCCGAGACAGCTCTGAGGGCAGGTAGGCGGGCATCAGAGGATGCAGGGGCAGGCTACGCATATGTTTTGCGAGCCGGAGAGGAGATCGCCTACTGGAGGGATCTATACTATGCAGTCGTGCCAGCAGATCAGCGGGCTAGGAGCTTCCATAGATCGTCGCGCACAGCGACGGCTACGGGAGGGAGTCGCAGGAGACAGGCATCCAGCGGTGGGGTTATGGGGCCTCCACCACCACCAGAGAGACAAGGGGATCCTGGGGCAGGTCCATCTACAGCTCAGACTCCGTCGAGGCGAGGCGGCT
This sequence comes from Cryptomeria japonica, assembly GCF_030272615.1. Lineage (NCBI taxonomy): Eukaryota > Viridiplantae > Streptophyta > Pinopsida > Cupressales > Cupressaceae > Cryptomeria > Cryptomeria japonica. The sequence continues at coordinate 250,723,860 of NC_081409.1, read as the reverse complement.
CCAAGGGAGGGAGTTCCTCATAGCTGTAGTGGGCTCCCATTGTATCAGTATATGTACCATTATTGTATTATAGACACCTGCGGGTGATTCTTTTGTAGCCATATGATTCTTTTGACATCATTGTATTATGACACATTTGATTATATATGAGATGATTCATTTTTTGCGGCAGCTATATGCATGTGTACCTTATGTGATGAGATGTTCTTATGTGATACCTGTTTTATGATATAGATGCTTATATGATGCAATGCAATACATCTTTGTTCTTTTATGTTGTATATGTGATGCATGATGCAAATGTGAATGTATGTAATGCAAATGAATATGATAATGCAAATGATTATTTATGCTAACAAGTGTTGTGTGCAGGATGTGATGCAATTGTGATATCTATATGTATGTATGAAATGCTTATATGTGGTGATGCAGGTGCAACTATATGAAATGCAAATGTTTTTTTTTTGGTGTGTCATTATACTCAGTCATGTGATAGCGGGCTACACGGACTCAGAAGGACAATGGAAGTCAACCAAGAAAGGGGGATGGAAGACAGAAGATATGAACATGAAAGAGCTTCTTGTGCGTTATCATCATTGAGCTTTATTATGGCAGAATAGGTTATGACAATCGAGGCATTTGTTCGGCCCAGAAAGTCATTGTACCTGTTTGCATGGAGATAAGACAGTCACAAACAAGGAATGCCCCAGTTCATACTAGACTCATAGTGTCCTCATATCCTTGGACAAGTCATAGCATTACTAAAAGACAATCCACAGACAGCAAATGCAAATAAGTGACAATACCCCATCCTCGCCTTTCTAGTCAAAGACATCCTGGAGAGAGAATCTCTAGTCAAAGACATCCTGGAAAAGCTAAAAGACATGTCACTAAAAGATAAAATCAAAAGAAAACCAAGACTCGACACCCACATCCACTGTAGTCCTCAAGTTTAGTGTCTCTTGTCACTTGTATAAGTCAAATTTTGATTGTGGTCACAATGTTCACTTTCACAAAAAGGATAGATAGCACTGAACCATATGTTGTCTGAGTCTGTTAAAAGATTTGATTTTGTTGAAGCCCATTGTTGCTGCTGTGTCTCCTTGGAAACTGACTGAATCCATGAAACTGATACCTTATTGTGGAGAAGACGAAACTTTTATTGTGGATTGCGATGCAAATGTTGCTTTATTGCGGATTGCGCGCGGATAGACTGAAGAAAGCTGAAAGAAACTGTACTCCTCGAAACATGTGATGTTCTCAGTTCCACACCCATTACTAGACGTAGGAATTGGCCGTAGTCACAGATAGGATCTGATTTATTATGGATGGAAAAGGGAGTGAAAATGGAGGGTTATGGATGGCTAACCAATCTTGGGTAGATCAATAACAAGCCATGATGGGAATGGGTAAGTTTATTGTGAGCGAATAAGTTGTGAGTGTGTGCAAAGTGAAAGGATGAAAGTGAATCCTGAAGGAGGGAGGAGCAAAGTCCCTACGCATGGTGCTGGTGACCCAGTTTTCACCATGGTACTTGCCCAGGGCGCCACCGAAGTGGTTTTCACCGTTGGACGAAATTATTTCTCTTTACTTTTTTTTTTTCGATTTTTCAATTTTTTTTGTTGTCACAAGGCGCCTGTTTGCCAGGTTTTCACCAAGTAACGATTTTTTTGTTTTTTTTATAATTTTTTTTGTATTTTTGAATTTTTTTTGATTTTTTTTTTTTTTTTTTTGTATTTTTGCATTAGGATACTCAAAAAGAGCTTATGTGTAGAACCTGCGAAGGTGCATGCTCTTGATAGGATCCTCCAAGGATTCACCTTCTGTAGTTGAGAGCTGATATGCCCCAGATCCATATACTGCTGTGATGATGTAAGGACCAAGCCAGTTGGGTTCAAATTTGCCCTTCTTTTCTCTATCTTGCTGATTCTTGGGGTTCTCTCTGAGGACTAAGTCACCTACCTCAAATGTACGAGGCTTGACCTTCTGATTGTAACTGCGACTCATTCGTTGTTGGTAAGCCTTGAGATGATTAAAAGCAGTGTGTCGTCATTCCTCCAATAGTTCTAGTTCTTGTAAGCGAGAGACCCTGTAGTCTTCATCGTTGATTATGTTTCTCAAGGAGACCCGTAAAGAAGGTAACTCGACCTCAATAGGCAAGATGGCTTCAGCATCGTAGACAAGTGAGTAAGGTGTAGCTCCTGTAGGTGTGCGGACACTGGTACGATAGGCCCACAGTGCGGGATTGAGTTGGACATGCCAGTTACGGCCAACGTCGTCGACTGTCTTTTTAAGGATTTTGAGAATTGTTTTGTTAGACGCCTCAGCTTGGCCATTACCTTGGGGGTAATATGGTGTGGAGAAACGATGAGAGATATGGAAGCGCTCACAAAGTTCACGAACATCCTGGTTCTTGAAAGGACGCCCGTTATCGGTAATAATGGAAGTAGGAATCCCGTATCGGCAAATGATGTAGTTCAGGATGAAAGTAGCGATTTGTTTCCCAGTAACTTGTGTGAGAGGCACGGCTTCAATCCACTTTGTGAAATACTCTGTGGCTGTGATAATGAATTTATGTCCATTGGAAGAAGGAGGGTGAATCTTGCCTATGAGATCGAATCCCCACTGACAAAAGGGCCAAGGAGATGCAAGTGGCTGTAGTTCCTGTGCTGGTGCATGTATGAGGTCTCCATCAATTTGACACTGCTTACACTTCTTGACAAACTGATATGCATCTTTTTCCATAGTAGGCCAGTAGTATCCAGTCCTGATGAGTTTCTTGGCCAAGGTAGGACCACTAGTATGCGGACCACATATCCCTTCGTGCACTTCTCGTAACGCAATCTGAGCTTCGTCACTCTCTAAACATCTAAGGAGGGTGCCATCTAGACTTCGTCGGTATAGGATATCAGCTAGGATAACGTATCGGGAGGATTGGCGGATGAAAGTGCGGCATTGGTTGTTCGATAGATCGGGAGGTAAGATATTGTCGCGAAGGTATGTGAATATGGAACCATATAACTGGGATTCAGGACCAACAACACATATCATTTCCATCGGAGTGATCTCATATGACGGAATCAGCAGGTTGTCAACCAGGAACTCATAGCGGGTCTCATTTTGCGGCAGATCAATGAGCGAAGCAATTGTAGCCATGGCATCAGCAGCACGATTCTGTTCTCTTGGTATCTGCTCAAACTCTATCTTTGCAAAGTGCTGTTTCAGATCATCTACCAGTTGTTTGTAAGGCATTAGCTTTTCATCTTTTGTTTGATAATCATTAGTTGTTTGACGGATGACAAGTTGAGAATCCCCAAAAACACGAAGTTCTTGGATCTTCCACTGAACTGCAATTCTTAACCCAGTTGTTAATGCCTTGTATTCCGCTATATTGTTGGTACAAGGAAATGATAAGCGGTATGACTTTGGTATAGAATCACCTTGGGGAGTTATAAAGAGTATACCCGCTCCTGCCCCATGCTGTGTGTATGAGCCATCAAAGTATAGTTGCCATGGCTTTGCAGGTGATATTGTTAGAATGGACTCATCTCGAAATTCTGACTGTAGAGGAACATCATCTATCATGGGAGCATCTGCCAATTGATCTGCGATGGCTTGTCCTTTTATGGCTTTTCTGTCCACGTATTCAATGTCGAATTCACTCAAAATCATTACCCACTTGGCCAGTCGCCCAGTAAGTGTAGCTTTGTTGAGCAGATATTTTAGTGGATCAATTCTGGCAATCAACTTGGTCTTGTGAGTAAGCATGTAATGTCGTAATTTTTGTGAAGCGAAGACCACAGCGAGACATGCACGCTCAATTGGTGTGTAGTTCAGCTCATATCCCACTAATGTGCGACTGATATAGTAGACTGCTTTTTCCTTGCCGTCAGGTATTTGTTGTGCTAGGAGTGCCCCCAGTGCTGTTGGAGTAGCTGATATGTAAAGTAACAATGGTTGATCTTAAATTGGTGGCATCAAAACTGGCGGGTTCAAAAGATAGTCTTTGAGCGCCTGAAAAGCCTGTTGACAGTTCTCATCCCATTTGAACTTAATGTTTTTGTGTAGCAGGTGCTGGAAAGGATTGCACTTATCTGCAAGTTGTGCTATGAATCTTCGTATGGACTGGAGTCTCCCTTGTAAAGACCGAAGTTGACTGATATTCTTGGGTGGCGGCATGTCCAAGATAGCCTTGACTTTTGCTGGATCCGCTTCTATTCCTCTTTTAGACACGATGAATCTTAGGAGCTTCCCGGAGGTTACTCCAAAGACACATTTCTTTGGATTTAATCTTACCTTGTATTTTTCCAGCCTATCAAAAGCAACTGAAAGTATGTCCAAGTGTGTATTTCTGTCTATTGATTTAACCAAAAGGTCGTCGACATAATCTTCCACCTTTACATGCATGAGATCATGGAAGATAGTAGTCATGGCTCGTTGATACGTGGCACCTGCATTTTTCAGCCCAAAGGGCATGACATTCCAGCAGAAGGTTCCCCATGGACAAGTGAATGATGTTTTATGTTGATCTTCAGGTGCAATCCTGATCTGATTATATCCAGAGAATCCGTCCATTAAAGATAACATCTCATGGCCTGCTGTGAGATCAACAATTAAATCAATGTTTGGTAATGGGAAATCGTCCTTCGGACAAGCCTTGTTGATATCCCTGAAGTCTGTACATATTCGGATGCTGCGATCTGGTTTGCTGACAGGTACTAAATTGGAAATCCATTCAGGATAATCAATTGGGCGTATGAATCCGACATCTAGTAATTTCTCCAGCTCTGCCTTGACTAATAATGCCACTTATGGATGCATTTTCCTCAATTTTTGTTTTACTGGTTTTGCCCCCGGTTTGACTGTTAAATGATGCATTACTAAGTCGGGGTCTAGTCCAGGCATATCAGCATAAGACCATGCGAAGTTGACTTGTCGTTCCTTAAAGAAGCTTATGAACCTTGCTCTCTCGGCCTCTGTCAATGATTGAGCCAAAAATATGTTGTGTGGAACCTCTGCTGTACCAATGTTTGTCTTTATAGTCTCCTCTACCAACATGGATGATTTTTCCTCGTATGATGCTGGGAGAATGTCAAGCCTTCCATCTTCGGGCGCCTCAGAGAGGTTTTCACCCTCAGATACGTCCTTTCTTTTTACTTTTTTAGAGTCGGAGAGCGCCACAATGTGGTTTTCGCCATAAGACCCTTGTTTTGTTTTTATTTTCACATTTTTGCGACTAGAAGGCCCGACACCCTCACCAAAGTATGCCATGTTATTTAGCTCTATGACGTATCCTGCTTTATGGTCTCCAAGAGGAAGATCTTCGCGAATGCCAAGATAATCAACAATAGCTTCGTCATTTTGAAATGTATCAAACTGTGGTGGTCCATCCTGATCCCAGTCAATGAGTTGGGGGTGAACGAGGGGAAGGTCTTTAATGTTTTTAGAGTCCGCAAGGCTAATAGTGAAGATGTGGTTATATTCAGGTATGTCAAGGTAGTCATCGAGGTCGTCAATGGCACTCTCCTCATCAGTGTCAATCGTGAGTGAGTCCAAATTATCATCACTAGTAGCACCCTCAGGGACAGGTGTCCTCATCCTATGTGATCCTGACCTAGGGCCTTGAAACGAAGCTTGTGCGGGATCCTTATGGGTCGGTTCTTGACCAACTCTGAATTTCTTGTAAAACTCCTCCTCCTCTGTAGGTTCATCTAGCTCTCTAAATGTCTCATTGAGTTCATAGTCGCTGGAGGATTTGTCTGAACCCCATTCCCACTCATTGGAGTCTGTGGAATAATTATCCTCTTGCTGAACTTCAGCCACTTTGACTCGCCATATCTGTTTTGTTCTCTTATTTTGAATCTTGGGATTTAGAAAACCAAGCCCCTTAGAGCGTTCCCTTCTTGTAGTTAGCTCAGGTTGTAGAGGCTCCATGACACCTTCTTTGCGTAGTCCGAGAGGGCTTTTTCCATCATACCCGAATCTCTGCAGAATTTTGAAACCTTTACCATAGTTCTCACAGGGTATTATAATTTGATCATGTGTATCATCTTCAGCGTCCTTATATAGCATTTTATATAAAGTTTCTTCCTCTAGTTCGCCCCGTTTTTGAAAGACGGTAGGATCCCATTTGAGTAGCATGATGGAGATTTGCTTATTAGGATGTGGCCTCCCATATTCCTTGGGGGAGTTCATGACTTGTCGTAAGAACATTGTTTGATTCAGAGTGTATTCTCCCATGCCTTTGTCTTGAAACTTGGCTCTAAGTTCACCTTGTTTGGATGTCGAGGGCTTTAATGACTCAGGATCAATATATGCTGAAGAAGGAGTAGCCTCACGATTGCTAGGAATGATAGTCTCAGTATGTGATCTCAAGTTATTGCAATATATGAATGGATTTGGATCACCATTGACCATTACCTCGACTCCATTATGAGGAAATTTTATGCACTGATGGTACGTTGATGGGACTGCTCTCATTTCATGAATCCATGGACGTCCTAGCAATATGTTATACGTGAGGTCTAGATCCAGGACTTGACAAATCACGTCCTTTGTGACTAGCCCTATTCTTAGTGGTAAGATGACCGTGCCCTTGGACGAACGCTCTTCATCATCATAAGCCTTAATGGTGATTTGGTTTGTAGCATTCACAGCTTTGTCAGAATATCCCAATTGTCTGATGGTGCTCAATGTACAAATATTAAGACCTGCTCCTCCATCTATCAGGACTCGTTTTATTCGGTGTTTATGTATGAAGGCTTCAATATGTAGAGGTGCATTATGAGGCTGACTTATGGAAGCGTCATCGGCTTCTGTGAATGTGAGGGAGTGTGGAACGGATAGGTATCCCACCATGGCTTGAAACTGGTCCACGTTCAGATCAGTAGGGACAGCAGTATCTCTCAAGGTTTTATCAAGGATAGCTTTATGTGCAGGAGATATACGTAAGAGCTCAAGAATAGAGATGAGTGCGGGTGTTTTCCCTAATTGCTCTACAAGGTCGTACTCAGGCTTAGTTGACGGAAGATTGGTATTCTTAGTAGAGGTACCTGGCAATGTGATCTTACCTTGACGGGTTGTAACATGACATTCGGAGGTAGATGTGGACGAAGATCCCACACCTTTTAGGACAATTTTAGGTCGCTGAGGAGGATTCTCAGGATTTTTATTTTTGATAGTAATGGTAGAAATATGATTGTCCATTGAGATGTGATTAATAGTGGAATCATAATTGTAAGATGTTCTGGTGTAATTGGCTTGATCATCTGTGACTTTGCCTTTTCCCTTGTCATGTTTTGGGAATGGTTCCTTAAACACCTCATGCTCTTGGTTAGATGAATGTCCCTCAATCTCAATATCTCCTCTGTCAATGAGATCTTGTACAATGTTTTTCAATCGATGGCAATTACTTGTCTTGTGACCCTTGCTCTTATGAAATTCGCAATATTCATCATCATTCCACCAATTCGGTTTTACCTTTGGTTCATATGGAGGAAAATCTGGGACCGTGATCACTTTGTTTGCTACAAGCTTTTTGAATACTGATTCAAGTGGTTCTCCCAATGGAGTGTACTTCCTTCGTGGTTTAGCAGCCGTTTGATTGTTCACTTGATTGTTGGTAGAACTTGATCCAGAAAAGACGAACTTTGGTCTCACTGTGTTGGCATCAACAACACCATCATTAACTGTGTTCTTGTTCTTGTTCCAAAACTTTGGTTTGTCCTTTCCCTTAAAGTCCTCTTTGTTTTCTTTGAATAGTTTGATAACTCCTTGTTCAATCAAGACCTTTTCTGTTGCTAGGCCCTTTTCAATGACATCCTTGAATGTAGACAAACAAGCTTTTCTGAGATCATAGCCAATAGCCTTGTTAACATTTTGTGTGAACATCTCCACCATTTGTTTTTGCGGGATTTCACAAGAGCATCTGCTAGCTAAGTTTCTCCATCTTTGTAAAAATGACGCAAAAGATTCTCCTTCTTTTTGTTTCGTATTGCACAAGGTAGTAACTGAGACATCTGTTTCAATGTTGTAAGAGAAATGTTGGATGAATGCCTCTGCCAAGTCGCCCCATGACTTAATACCAGGAGGTAATTGAGAAAACCATTCCATCGCTTGATCTCCTAAGCTCTGTGGGAACAACCTCATTAAGTATGTTTCTTCTGCTGCTACCTCAATGCAAGCTGTGAAGAATTGTCTTATGTGTGCCTTGGGGTCTCCTCTCCCTCTATATTTGTCGAATTTTGGTGTTACAAAGTGCGGAGGAAACGGAGGCATTGGAATGCTCTTATCAAATGGATAAGGGCATATATCTCTCATAGTATATGTGGGTTTTGATGTGCCCATGTCTTCCACTTTCTTTTGTAGATCTCTAATTTGTTGCTCCAAATTATTTTTGGGAGGAGATGGATTTCTTGTAGCATATCCCATGTTTGAAACACCCATTTGAGGAGGAGCTTGTTGCATGTATGGATGATACTGATCGTAGACATGTCCATATGGAGGTCTATATTGTTGCGACATGTATGGAGCACTTGGCATAATTTCTTGTTGAGGGACCCCATATCTGTTTTGTGTATATAAACCATATTCAATGGGCCTTTCATTTTCCATTGTGTTGCCCCCAATTTTGGCATGAGGTCTTCTTGTGTCAAAATTTTGAGGAAGTCCTTGAGTATCCATTTGTCTTGGTTGACCCACATCTTGAGCATGTGTTTGAACATAAGGCCTCCATGATGGTCTTTGAGTGTAAGTATCATGCATTTGAGCTTGTGTATGTGGGATTGCTGGTTTCTGAAGCAAAACTGATGGTGACTCCGGCATCATATTATTTGGTCCTCCACTATTAGGTTGAGTTTGTTGTGAAGGTCTACTTTCCATAAGTTGAGATAAGTCAAAATCATGTGGTATTTTAGCTCCACTTTGTGCCATCATGTTTAGAAAGTATTGACGATCTCTCCTCATTATCTCTTCAACCAATCTATTGAATTGAGGGTCCATTATAGATTCTTGTATGTCTGCTGATAGTATTGAAGAATTGTCCACATTATCATTGTGTGTGGCGTTGTGTATAGCGTTTGCGCTTTCCATATTTGGATTGTGTCTATAAACATTCATGTCTGGTAATGTAGTGTGCTCAGGATTGTAGAAGACATCATTGTCATACTCATAAGAACTCATGTTTGCGGATTTTTGAGCTTCTGTAGCTTTTCTCCTAGATTTTTGAAGACGGGTTTCAACCATGAACTAGGTGTTTAGCAATATGTGAGAGACTAGACGAAAATGACAAGAGTATGTAAGACTAAGAGTTGTATGGAATGTAAATGAATCTGAAGTTTACTTGCAATGTCCAAAGTGTAAGACCAAGTATGTATGTAGTAGAGTAGGTGTGACTTCCAAAGAGAGGATAGTTTCTCTTGATGAGGTAAGCTGACCTTGACTCTAAGTAAGACCAAATAAGACCCAAAGGTAAGAAACCTTGATGAGGGACCACTTAGCAAAGTGTAGTAATATGTAGTGTGTTGACAAAGTATGATGAGGACAAGCAAGTGACCTTTTGACTCAAATTTAGACTAGTATGAATGTAAAATGAGGTATGAAGCAATGATGGACTGTGTAAGACCTTAGAACAGGCTGAATGCTAGATGAAATCTGAAGAGACAACCTAGGAAGCTCAAGTATGCCGAAACTGATTTCTTTGTTTGCTTGACTGTTAAACTTTTCAAATCCTGACACAGACGCCTCTGTATACTTCACAGACGCGGTTTTAAGACACAGACGCTATTCTGTTTGACGCAGACGTGATTCTGAGATTTTCTATTGATGTTTGCCGGGACTGTAACAGTTTTTTGCAATTGTGGACACAGACGTGCCTGTATACTTCACAGACGCGATTTCCAGACACAGACGTGTCTCTGTTCTACACAGACGCTGATAAAAACACAGACGCTATTCTGTACTTCACAGACGCGTTTATCAGACACAGACGCGGTTTTAACAGACACAGACGCGTTTCTGTAACCTTAGTGCAATCTTTCCTATCTGTGAATTTGTTTTGCTGTGACCAAATCTGATTTTTCGACTGTTTTTCGTGACAAGAGGACACAGTGTTGATGACCCAATGTTTGCAGACTGTTTAGACTCCAAAAAGTGTGTTGTTTGATGTAAAAAGTTTTTGCATACACTTGAAGACACAAAAGACACAATGTTTTGCTGTTTTGTCTTGATTGTTTGAATGTTTATCATAAGTCAAGCACAATTCTTATGACTGGCCAGGACAATAATTGTTGATCCCACATGGGGTTTTACCCCCGAGGCTACGCTATTCAGAGCGGATACTTAGATGCTTGACCTCACTGGCTCCACCCTCGGCACTCACTTCTCGGGTCAGCCAAGCATCAGTCCCCATGAAAACTCCCCATGGCGAACTTTGTATCTCTACTAAGAACCGTATGTGTGTGGGCCGCTACCAGAGGTCCGACCTCCTGCCTCAACAATTAGAAGGATTTGGGCATCTAAAACAAAATGGTGCTAGTAAGGGCATCCGCTCGTGTGGCCATACATGCGGCACTTTCAGCTCTGTAAATACAGAAGGCTCCCAGCCGGTAGGGGTTACGCCCTACAAATGATCAAATAAATTTGATCAAACGGGTTTATGGGGAGACATAGTGTCGGTATGAACTAATCAGCACACGTTATTCATAGTTTTCACCATGAATACATTTGATTATAGTGGCTTGGAAGAAGATGGCTTTTCTTTTGCTACCACTTGGGTCGTTCTCTTCTCACTAGTAGTCCTAATGACCACACGGGAAGACAGGCCCTCTAAAGAGTAAACAAAAAGAGCCTATTGCTCAAGACACAAAAGACAATGGTTCAATTTTAGTGCACCAATTGAAGTGTTTGCTAGGCTATGAAAACAAGGCACACAATAAAATTACAAAAACCCTAGCTAAGGCCCTGCAACAAAATTGTTAGTAGTTTGGGTTGTTTCAAATGATAACCCCTTCCTGCAAGCACACAAGTTAGGTAAATTTTAAAAAAACCCAAAAAGACTTTGTGAAAAGGGGCCTTCAACAAAACGTATTTGCCTCCAAAGCAAGCTGCACAAACCAGGTTAGCTAGATCTGCAAAGGTTAGCCAAAAATAAACCAGATCTGAAACCCTAAGTACAAAATCCGAAAACCCGAATTAAAAAACTTGAAAAATTTGCAAAACAGAATGCACAGACGCTGTTATACCAGACACAGACGCGTCTGTCTGACACAGACGCGGTTCTGTGATTCACAGACGCGATCTAAGAACACAGACGCCTCTTTCTTCTACAGACGCGATCAGATGGTGCACAGACGCGATTCGGGATCACAGACGCGACTTTCGGAAACCTGCAAAAATAGAAATGACAGAAACACAGACGCGATCCAAGATATCACAGACGCCTCTGAAATACAAAAACGCGATCCGAACACTCGCAGACGCGGAAAAAACCTAAAATGTCGTCGAAATCGTCCGATCTGCAACTTCAAAAATGCAAAATCTGCAACAAAATGTTAAATGCAAAGGGACAAGAGTCCCACCGGGCGTGCCAAAATGTATATGGTGAAAATGGATAGCAAATAACAACAATATTGAAAGACTAAAATGGATTCAACCACTAAACCCTAGCCTAACAATGAACAAAGATCCACCATAACATATGAAGATAACCTAAGACAATGCAAATAACTCAAAATCACAAACATTATACCATCACATGTCCACTAGGGTTTTGATCTCCATTCTTCCTATCTCCATTGATCTTGTTTGATATGCTTGCTCTCAGATTTTTGGTATGCACAAGAGCTCAATCAAGAACGGAATGTGGTTGCAAGTGGAATTGTAGTGTAGCCAAGTCCTCCAAAATCAGTCATTAGTCATTAGGGTTTTTCATTAGGGTTTGTCAATGAAGAAAGCATCTCCTTAAATAGAAGACACAATGAGAAATGGAGGGTTAAGATTGAGAGGTGTAAAAAGAGAGGTCGGCTAGGATTAGAGGGTAGGTATAAGAAATACCAAAATAATGAAAGAGGTAGGTAGTGTAGGAAATAAGAGATGAATGACATATGTCATGTGTAGAAAAAGATAATGAATTAATTAAATAAATAAATAAAGATTTATTTAATTAATAGAAGAAATAGGACAATTAAATAAATAAGATATTTATTTAATTTAGGAGAGGGATAATTTAAATAAATGAATGTATTTATTTAAATGAGAAATAAGGCTAGAAGAGGATAAATGAATTAATTAAATAAATAAAAATTTATTTAATTAATAGAAGAATTAGGCTTAGATAATTAAATAAATAAAATATTTATTTAATTAGACATGACAATTTTGGGTGTCTACACATACATGTATTACCATTGCATTTTAGAATCATATAGAATTCAAATAGATATGCATCATGGAACTCATAAGCATACATAGAAAGCAAAACAATACATAGATCATTACCAAAACCCGCATGCTATATATAACTCAAAAATGATAATGTGTGTGAATACAATAAATAAGCCTGAAGGCTCAGATAACATGATCAACCAACACTGCCTCTATCAGCAGGTGGATTCTATCCACTAGATCCTGCCCCAGGATGTCGAGGTGGTCCCATAACACCACCACTGCTAGTCTGTTGTGAAGTAGATCTACTCGATCTCCTCCCCATGAATGCACTGAAGCTAGGCTCTCTCTGACCCTCAGGGATGGCTCTCTCATATGCCTATCTATAATAAATAGCCTCCTGCGCAGCAATGAAATATCTCTCTCCCTGGTCGCGCGCATCTATACCTTCTCTAAAAAGCTGATCGAAGGCATCCATAGTGATCTGACATCATCGCACTGCCTCATCTCTCTCCCGCTGAAGACGCACTTGCTCCGCCTCTAGGGCACCATAATCTGCACGGTAGGTCTCTCGCTCGATATCTTGTCTAGCGACCTCATCCTCCAAACTCTACACCCACGCTCTAAGAGTCTGTAGCTCATCCTCATCACCAACCACTCCTATCCCACCCTCTGTGGCAGGCACATCCTCTAACTCTGGCATATCCTCATCATCGTCCCCACCATCACTGCTCGATGACTCTGAAGAATCATCACTGTCATCACTACTAATAGACTCAGTGTCTCCACCAATGTCTATATCCTCATCTCCACCATCTCCTCCACCTCCCCCGCCTCCACCATCTCCTCCACCTACCCCATCTCCACCACCTCCTCCCCCATCCCCATCATGTCCACCGACTCTCTCCCTTGCATCTATCCTCAACCGTTGTCTCGGATGGTGAATCTGTTGTGCTGTAATAGGAACAACAGGATCGGTCAAAGGCATTGGCCCGTGCCTAGCAAACCACGTATCATACTCCACTATCATCCCCGGATCCGCTCCACCCCTACCCCAACCCCAGAGTAATGGTTGCAATGAATCAAACTCAGCAAAGGCAACATGTGGCTGAATACACACACCCCAATTAGATACCTCTCGCGAAACACGAGCAAAATATGCAGTAACCATAGGTGTAACTTGTACCTCACCAAACTGTCTGAGAACTCTCCTAGGAAGATACATCTCTATGATCCGCTGAGTCTCAAAGGTCCTCCCAATGAGATATCTCTGTTGTCGGTAGAAAGACAAGTGCACTACATCATCAGGCCAATCGGGGCAATCTAAGTAAGGTTTCCAAATAAAATGCTGCAATATATCAAACTGATGTCTCTAATACAAGGTGTTCCCCGAACCCCTATGTCTGATACCTGTTGTATACCTAAAAGCATAAGGCTCACCTAGCTGCAAGTCTACATGAATGACAAGCCTAGATATAGAAATGTGTTCCCATGCCCATGTCTGAAGCAAAGTAACACCGCAACTGATAGAACGGTATCCCAAATACACAATACCATGCATCTGATAATACAACATGGCAAGTAGACAAGGACCCCATACAATCGATGATGCACAATCATATCATGAAGCACACTACCCCATCCAACGAGAAACCCATGACCTCGTCTGTCAGGTATCAGTAAACCACTGACAATACCACATAATACAATGGTCAGGTCATCGTAATCTAATTGGGCCCAAGGGATCTCATAACGACCACTGATCTGCAAATCCTGAATCTCACACTCAAAAAGTGCACATATTCCAGCAATGCCATCATCATGGTCATATACAACTCTCTCACCATGAATGGGAATACGTAATATATGCCATACATCCTCTAAGTTAATGGATGCCTAACCAGTCGGAAGATGAAACGAACAAGTCTCAGAGTGCCACCACTCTACCAAAGTTGTAATCATGGCCCTGTTGGTCGTAATCTCTGGCAAATGCAAAACATGATATAGACCAAGCTAACGGATATGCTCGATCTCATCATCCGGTAAGTCAACTCGAAGATCAATACCACTGGGTTTGCTCTGGCGATAGTATAACACTCCAATATTCTCCTGCAATGAGAAAATGATCATAAAATCAGATGACGGATCCAAATAAACTTAAAATATTTTCAAACGCATGACAAAAACTTACATTGACAATGAATGCGTGACAATTATGACTTATGCGGTACAAATATGGCTCTTACGTGACGATTGAAGCTAATGTCTGACACACTGAGCACATGCGTGACAAATAACACTTATGTGTAAAGATATAAACGAATGCAGCATGATACAGCTAATGCGTGACACTTACGACGCATGCGTAACATTTATAGCGAATGTGGTACACTAAGCACTAATGCGTAAAAGTCAACAAGCGATTGCGCAATGCAGAGCAAAAAGTGATAATGGAAATTTTTTAGAAAAAAGGCATAAAAACAGGAAAAAATCAAGGAAAAGCAATGAAAAATACCATGTCGCTAGTCCCTAGAGGTCTTTGAAATGAACATACTTGGTCCGACAAGTGCAATCGTGCTCTATAACCAGCCATGAAGATCAAATACTTAGAAACAGGCACAGAAATTGCAAAGAAAACAAGGCACTGTCAAATCACAAATGAACAAATGGCATCCTAGAATTCTCTATTTATAGCTCAAAAATTAGGGTTTTATGACACCTTCATGCCCGTGGTCCCTGCCAGCTTCAAACAACTTGTAGCCTACTCAAACGATCTCGAAATGACACAAAATTTTGCATGCTTTCTCTTTACACTGGTATCGAAAACATGGTCTCAATTTTTGAATTTTTCGACCACCTTTTCTGAGGGGGCATATTTACACTACACAACAATACCAAGGCATACTGGGGCAAAATTTTTTGTTTTCTTTGAAACAATGTTGTTCCGACTTTGTCTCAAAGAGGGGCAAATGTAGACACCTAAAAATGTCTCATTGATCATGTACTAATTATTCCTCTTATTGATTAAATAATCTTTATTATTTAATTAATTTAATTAACTATTTCTTCTAATTTCTTTTTTTTTTTGATCGGTAAGAGGCCGAGGCGAAATTTTTTTATTAATTATTTAAAATTTACATTGCTCCACTCATGCGGGCGCTGGTAGGAAAGAGTGAAGGTGAGAAAACCTCCGGCCTTGCCGGGGACCATAGTCCAGCTAGTAATAACTTGATACAATAAATTCCAAATTTTGATACAACAACACCCCGGGCCAGGGTGATTAGGAGGGGTGTTTCTATTTTACCCCTCCTTTACAAGCCCTCATACACAAGTTTCAGGTTTTGAATTTCAGAAATCATTTGTCCCTTCAACTCCTCCTGCATGGCTCTGAAGATATTCTTCGAGTGTAAATACTATCCTTAAATAGCTCAAAAATACCTGTTTGGCCTACATGG